>NC_064617.1:876450456-877146706 GCF_023898315.1 Schistocerca nitens
AGGCGTATTTTATGACGAAATAAATCTCGGGTGAACAGCCTGGTATGAGTGTGCATAGGACACAATATTTCGGCAATCGACCACGTTGCCATCATCAGGTGCGCTGATGTACTGACCGGTCAGTTCATCAGCGCAACTGATGATGGCAACGTGGTCGATTGCCGAAATATTGTGTCCTATGCACACTCATACCAGGCTGTTCACCCGATATTTATTTCGTCAAGTCTAGGTATAGCTGCACGCCGCCATTTACGCTGCTTCAAGACAAACACGCGGTCTATAACTGTAATAGTCCTACAGTGTTAAACTTTTAACATAAGATTATACCTCTTAAAGGAATAACGGTATAACATATAATGGTATAACGGGAGTAGGATTCGTTATGAATAGGAAGGTGGGGCAGAGAGCGTGTTACTGTGGACAGTTCAGTGATAGGGTTGTTCTTATCGGAATCGACAGCAAAACAACACCGACAACGATAGTCGAGGTTTACATGCCTACATCCCAAGCTGAAGAGATAGAGAAAGTATATGAGGCTACTGAAAGGGTAATACAGTACGTAAAGGAAGATGAAAATTTAATAGACATGGGGGGACTGGAATGCAGTTGTAAGGGAAGGAGTACCCAGAACAACCACCTCTGGCCCTAATAACGGCCTTGATACGCCTGGGCATTGAGTTAAACAGACCTTGGATTGCACGGCAACCATTGACCAGACGTTTTCAGTTGGTGAGAGATCTGGAGAATGTGCTGGCCAGGGCAGGAGTCGCACATTTTCTGCATCCAGAAAGGCCCGTACAGGACCTGCAACATGCGGTCGTGCATTATCCTGCTGAAATGTAGGGTTTCGCAGAGATCGAATGAAGGGCAGAGCCACGGGTCGTAACACATCTCAAATGAAACGTCCACCGTTCAAAGTGCCGTCAATGTGAACGAGAGGTGACCGAGACGTGTAACTAATGGTACCCCATACCATCGCGCCGGGTGATACCCCAGTATAGCGATGACGAATACAAGCTTCCAATGTCCGTTTATCGCGCTGTCGCCATACACGGATGCGACCATCATGATGCTGTAAACAGAACCTGGATTCATCCGAAAAAATGACGTTTTGCCATTCGTGCACCCAGGTTCGTCGTTGCGTACACCATCGCAGGTGCTCCTGTCTGTGATGCAGCGTCAAGGGTAACCGCAGCCATGGTCTCCGAGCTGATAGTCCATGCTGCTGCAAACGTCGTCGAACTGTTTGTGCAGATGGTTGTTGTCTTGCAAACGTCCCCATCTGTTGCCTCAGGGATCTAGACGTGGCTGCACGATCCGTTACAGCCATGCGGATAAGATGCCTGTCATCTCGATTACTAGTGATACGAGGCCGTTGGGGTCCAGCACGGCGTTCCGTATTACCCTCCTGAAGCCACAGATTCCATATTCTGCTAACAGTCACTGGATCTCGACCAACGCGAGCAGCAATGTCGCGATACGATAAACCGCAATCGCGATAGGCTACAATCCGACCTTTATCAAAGTCGGAAACGTGATGGTACGCATTTCTCCTCCTTACAGGAGACATCACAACAACGTTTCACCAGGCAACGCCGGTCAACTGCCGTTTGTGTATGAGAAATCGATTGGAAACTTTCATGTCAGCACGTTGTATGTGTCGTCACCGGCGCCAACCTCTGAAAAGCTAATCATTTGCATATCACAGCATCTTCTTCGTGTCGGTTAAATTTCGCGTCTGTTGCACGTCATATTCGTGGTGTAGCAATTTTAATGGCCAGTAGTGTAAATTTCAGCCAATAATAGCGAATGCTCTGTTCAAGACTCACAAGAGGAGGAGGTATAGTAGGAAAAGGGCGGTCGATACGGGACGATTTCAGTTAGATTACATTATGGTCAGACAGAGATTCCGAAATCAGATACTGAATTGTAAGGCGTACCCAGAGGCAGATATAGACTCAGATCACAATGTAGTAGTGATGAAGAGTAGGCTGAAGTTTAAAAGATTAGTCAAGTAGAATCAATATGCAAAGAAGTCGGATACGGAAGTACTAAGGAGTAACGAGATACGCTTGAAGTTCTCTAAGGCTGGAGATACAGCAATAAGGGATAGTTTAGTAGGCAGTACAATTGAAGAGGAATGGACGTCTCTATAAAGGAAATGGTTCAAATGGCTCTGAGCACTATGGGACTTAACATCTGTGGTCATCAGTCCGCTAGAACTTAGAACTACTTAAACCTAACTAACCTAAGGACAACACACACATCCATGCCAGAGGCAGGATTCGAACCTGCGACCGTAGCGGTCACGCGGTTCCAGACGGAAGCGCCTAGAACCGCACGGCCACACCGGCCGGCCTCTATAAAGGACAATCACAGAAGTTCGAAAGAAGAAAACATAAGTACGAAGAAGGTAACTGCGAAGAAACAATGGGTAACAGAAGAATTGTTTCGGTTGATCGGTGAAAGAAGCATGTGCAAAAATGTCCAGGGAAATTCAGGAATATAGAAATTACAGGTCACTGAGGAATGAAATAAATAGGAAGTGCAGGGAAGCTAAGACGACATGGCTGCATGAAAAATGAGTAGAAATCGAAAAAGAAATGGTCGTCGAAAGGGCTGATTCAGCATATAGGAAAGTCAAAACAATCTTAGGTGAACTTAAAAGCAAGAGCGGTAACATTAAGAGTGCAACGGGAATTCCACTGTTAAATGCAGAGGAGAGAACGGATAGGTGGAAAGAGTACATTGAAGGCCTCTATGAGGGGGAAAATTTGTCTGATGTGATAGATGAGGAAACGGGAGTCGGTTTAGAAGAGAAAGGGGGTCCAGCATTAGAATCATAACTTAAGAGAGCTTTCGAGGACTGAAGATCAAATAAGGCAGAAGGGATAGATAACATTCTATCAGAATTTCTAAAATCATTGGGGAAAGTGGCAACAAAACGACTATTTACGTTAGTTTCTAGAATGTATGAGTCTGGCGACATACCACCTGACTTTCGGAGAAATATCATCCACACAACTGCGAAGACAGCACGAGCTGACAAGTGCGAGAACTATGTTTCAATCAGCTTAACAACTATTGCATCCAAGTTTTTGACAAGAATAATATACAGAAGAATGGAAAAGAAAATTGAGGATGTGTTAAAAGATGATCTAAAGGGGCCAGAGAGGCGATTCTGACGTTGCGGTTCATAATGGAAGCAAGACTAAAGAAAAATCAAGACACGATCATAGTGTCTCTCGAATTCGATAAACCGTTCGACGCTTAGAATGATGCAAGATGTTTGAAATTCTGAGAAAAATAAGGGTAAGCTATAGGGAGATACGGGTAACATACAGTATGTACAAGAGCCAACAGGGAATAATAAGAGTGGACGACCAAGAAGGAAGAGCTTGGATTAAAAAGTGTGTAAGACAGGGGTGTAGTCTTTCGCCCCCACTGTACAATCTGTACATCGAAGAAGCAGCGATGGGAGTAAGAGAAAGATTCAGGAGTGGAATTAAAATTCAGTATGAAAGGCTGTCAGTGATATGATTCGCCGGTGACATTGCTATCCTAAGTGAAAGTGAAGAAGAATTATATACTCTGGTGAATGGAATGAACAGTCTAATGAGTACAGAATATGTATTGAGAGTAAATCGAAGGAAGACGAAAGTAACGAGAATTAGCAGCAATGACAACAGCGAGAAACTTAGCATCAGGACTGATGGTCACGAACTCGAAAAAGTTAAGGAATTCTACTACCTAGGGAGCAAAATAACCAATGAGCATTACGCAATGTTTGTACGTCCGCTTGCACCTTGTCACCAGATTGGTGGGTCCTATTGCGTTTTCTTCCGACGTCCTACGCTCTGTGTTTTCGCCCAAGTGTTGGTACGCAACCGATTGCATTGAACTGCTCGCATTCCTTGTACTCTGTGGTGAGGGAGCTCTGATTACTTGTACTATGGGTTCTACGTATTCAAGACGCAAGTTAGAATCCTCATCGACTGTCTCTCTACTTTCCTGCTCCTCTGTCGTATGCTGGCTTACGTTTTCTATGCCTTGACGTACATAATCCTCGTTATGGTGCGTTATATGTCCTATTTCTCGCGATACTGCATCGTCTGTTGTACTGTCCTCTATTCTCTGTCCATCTTCATGCTGGGTCTCTACCTCAATTCGGTCAAGGTCTCGATTTGCCATTGCTAATCTTTCCGAATCCCTTATTTTCTGTTTTAAAAGCAATTCACACGCCCTACTTCGAGTCAACATGCGCTCATACGATCTCACGCGTTTCATAAACTTTTTGTTCACACGACTTGACACTTATTATACCCAAGACTGACAATCCATTCACTTACTTGTTGGGTCAGAACCAACTTGTCAACTCATTATGAATTATGAAATACATTTTGGTTACCTTGTCCATCATTAAATAAAAGAAATGCATACATGACCTCTAACAGCCTTTAGTTTGAATAACTTTCAGTAAGGAAGTACGATTACGGAGTGTCAATAATCGTGATATTTCAGTGTGTACACCACTTCAAGAATCATGGCAAAATAGAAGCAAACATGTGGAGTATGTCTTGTGTCAAGTGTCACTTGCTATTTCAATTGCTCACGAAGAATGCAGTGTAATAACTGTCAATGGTCTAAACCTAGTGTCGGTATGTCATGTCGTTAGCTTCCTTCCTATTACATTTATACAGCTTCCATAAAACCTCCAGCTCATCTGACTTCAATGAAGTTTCTTGTACCAACCTCGTTCGTAGAATTATAGCAGTTCATTTTCTTATCTTAAAAATATAAGGCACTGAGCGTAAGCAAAACATGCAATAGTAAGTAAATATACCAGTAGAGAACAGAATGTCAACAAGTGGATGCAGCACAATTCCTACAACGAGGCTCTGTCAAGCAAACAATCTATAATTAATACCATAGTGTGACCTAAACTCCATCTTCGTACACAGTATATCAGCATTTCTATACACCAAATTAAAGAGTAGTTATGACAGCAAAACAAATGTGTAAATATGCAATCCATACGCAAAGCAGCAAATATATGTCTTACATAATAAACAGGTCATTAGCATCACATCAGCATAAGCAAATAAATGTTCATATACGATCTTAATAAGTAAACATGAAGGCGCAAGCAGACACAGCACCAAGTACAACCTACATACACAACCATATCAGCACAATTAATCATTTGACAATTATAATTTAAATAAATAAGCACAGCAGGCACATAATAAAAAAAATATGACGTCAGTGAAAAAGCATAGCAGCCAAGCGATGCATAGTATACGTAAGTAACAACCCTGTTCATTAATCAATCGTTGTCAAAATCAGCAAATGTACACAAGCACGTCGCTTCACAAGTAAATTCATAGAACATAAAATTTAGCACAAAGTATAAATCACGTAATCGCGAGCAGCAAATTACGTCTAAGTACGTACCTAAGTGGAAATATGTTACCTGAAAAATAAACTCAATTAATAGTTACCTTTTTAGTTTATTAGTTTCTTCTTCGAAATTGCATTCTACCTGAAATTTTCTCGATAGCAAGTCCTCTTAACGTCGGACACACACAGAATTTACCTGAAGGTCTTAAATATTTTATAAAACCGTATCCTGAAAAATACTGAACGTTAATAACATAATTTATCAAGTCACTATAGCTTTATACTAAATTTAATCAGAGAAATTAGACTGTGTATTTGTTTACGGCTGTCAGTGCATTCGCACTGAGCGCTCGATCAGCTGTAGGTACGCGTGACGTAGGAAGTAATTGTTTGCGGTCAACGACTGCCTTGTGCGGCGCGCAGACTTCACTGTTGCTTTGAGTATCTGCCGCCGCCGGAACAAGGCGCGGTATCCTTGCATTCTCCGTGTGTTTACATGTAACTGTTAGTTTCTCAAAAGTATGTCATTCCACAAAAATTTTTACGTTCGATATATGATGTATTCCCTTAGAGCGCTGAGATTTAAGAGTTTCTACTTCGACAGTGTTATCATGAATAATTTTGCGAATTCTATATGGACCATTATAAAGCAGAAAAAATTTGCGACACAAGCCCTTTACTTTGTGAGACAAACGATGAGACTTAATTAACACCTTTTGGCCAACTGAAAAAGTTTTTAAACGACCAGGACGCTTAGCTGATTTCTCTCTTCTAGCAGCCGCAGACGCAATATTTTGTAGAGCCAGGTTGACAACTTCAGAATGCCGCAGTTTTCGTGTAGGCGGAAAAGGAACGATTTCAGAAATGCGATTTGTTGGTACTTTATTTTTTAATATCAATATAGGTGGTAAAGAAGTTGAGTCATTAGGGAGTTCATTCAGAATGTTTTGAAAAATATGAAGATACTGATCCCACGTTCTGTGATTCTGATGACAATAAAGACGGCACAATTTATTGATTTCCCTCATCCATCTCTCTGAAGCATTAGATTGAGGGTGAAAAAGTGAAATGAAAATTGGTTTAATCTTACGACGCCGTAGAGTACAAAGCCAAATTTTAGAGCGAAACTGTGATCCATTATCTGATATAACCTTATCAACATGACCCACTGCTTTAAGAAAATGTTTGATGAAAGCATTAGATACTGAACGAGCTGTTGCTTTGCGTAAAGGTGTAAAACACACATATTTTGATGTCAATTCCACTGCTACGAAAATGTACGCAAAACCATTAGTAGAACGAACCACTGGACCGAACAAATCGACTGCAGCCATGTCCTTTAATTTCGCTGGAATGATAGGAAACAACGGTGCTCTGTGTGAAATAGTTGGCGGCTTAGCCTTTTGACATAATTTGCATTTGGCAAGAACAGATCGAATACGTTTTTCCAAATTACTGAAGTAGCAATTTTCTCGTAATTTATGAAAGCATTTTCTGGGACCAAAGTGTGCATAACTGAAATGTGTGTACCAAATCAATTTATTAACCCACTCATCAGGAATACAAACTAACCAAACAGAGTTGTCGACCGATTTTCGTTTAAAAAGAATATCATTACGAACTAAATAATGCTGTCTAATCGCTACGCTTTCCTTTCTCCTCCACTTCTCCTTAATGTCCTTCCAGATTGGATCCTTATTTTGCTCCTTAGCGATGTCCTGGAGCGAAGACGAAATAAAATTCTCAAACGCAACACCTTGAATATACATCAAACAATAATTGTTTTCTTTGCAGTCCTCTTCAGCACTTTGTTTCAAACCCATAGGTGCACGTGATAAAGCATCAGCAATAATATTTGAAGAACCCTGTATGTAAACAATACTAAAACCAAATTCCTGTAGATACAGCGCCCATCGTGACAATCTTCCATGAGTTAATTTTGTTGACATAAGAAATTCCAGAGCTCGATGATCGGTGTAAACCTTAGTATGTCTGCCAAACAAAAATGTCCGAAATTTTGTGAAAGCCCAAACAACAGCCAAAGCTTCAAGTTCCGTAATCGAATAATTCTTTTCGAATTTAGAGAGAACACGACTTCCAAATGCAATAGTTTTCTGTACTACAACGCCGTTTTCTTCTATCTCTTGAAATAAATGTGCACCTAGGCCTTTGTATGATGAGTCCGTCGCCAAACAAAAATCTTTAGATAAATCCGGATGTGAAAGAAGCGGAGCAGCAACTAAAGCATCACGAAGTTGTTCAAATTCTGACTGAGCTTCCTCATCCCAACACCAATTAGAATTCTTTCCAGATAGTTCACATAAACGAGGTGTGGCCAAATCGTCCAATCTAACAAAGCGTCTAAGAAAATTACAGACACCAAGGAAACTACGTACATCACGTTTTGTAGTAGGAACAGCATAATTACGAATAGCGTCTAGTTTCTCTGGATCAGGAAGAATACCTTCTGTAGAAATAATGTGACCGAGAAATTTCACTTGAGAACGACCAAATTCAGATTTTTCCAAGTTCACTGTAATGCCAACTCTTGCAAAGATACGTAATAATGAATCCAAAATTTTGTTATGCTCGCTCCAAGAACGTTTAGCAATAAGAATATCGTCAACATAAGAAGTAATATTGTCACGAAGATAAACAGGTAAGATTTCGTTTAAACTACGAATGAATGCTGCTGAAGATACAGTAAGTCCAAACAGTAATTTCCGAAACTGGTAACAGTTACCAAAGGCTAAAAAGGCAGTATATTTTCTACAATCAGGGTGGAGTTCTATTTGCCAAAAACTTGCGCGCATATCAATCGTGGATAAAACTTTAATTCCATGGAAATGTTGAAGAAGTTCATCTAAATTTTGTGGACGGTCAGTTTCAGGAATGATGATATTATTTATCTGTCTGGAATCCAGAACCAAACGAATTGACCCATCCTTTTTAAGAACGACGTGTAATGGGCTGGTATAAGGGCTGACTGCTGGCTCAATAATGCCTTGATCTAACATGTATTGAAGTTCACTCTTAACCTTGTCTCTGTAAGCCAAAGGAATAGCGTACGTTTCCCCCCGAAATGGTGTGTGTTCTTTTACTTTAAATAAATATTGTAAGCCTTGTATAGTTCCTGTGTGATGACTAAATACTGTAGCATGTGAAGTCAAAATTTGGTGCAGTTCTTCTCTTGCAACGTCATCTGGCACTTTAGCTTTCTTAACCTTTTCATTAATTAATTCTTCGCTATTAATTATATCATCCATCGCGTCTCTGTATCTATTTTCATTGTCATGAATGAACACATTGTCGTCATAATGCTCAACGAAAACATCAGAAGTAAGAAACCTTAAACATTTTGTATCTGATTCAGATCTTGCTAAACACTCGAAAAATTTCAAACATTTCGGCATTCCGGCAACAGTCAAATTCACACTTCCTTCTTTAAAGTTCAAAATTGCCTTATGTGTGTTAAGAAACTCCATACCTAATATAATTTGTGTACTGAGTAATGGAACAATAATAAAATTAGCAGAAAATTCGTATCCTTGACAAATGAAATTTAGGTTGGTCTGTTGTTTGACTTCCACACTTTTTCCAGAAATAGCTCCTCGAATTGTAGTTTTAGAAATAGGTAACACAGGACAAGCAATAGTTCTTACACATATACGAAAAACTGATTGACTAATAACATTCAATGGGCTCCCAGAATCTAAAACCGCAGTGAACTTATTCTTACCCACACATACTTCAATAACAGGATGTAAAAATGCATCTACATTATTTTCCTTTTCGTCTAGCAAAATGTCTCTCATGTCTTCCAGGCGTACGTAGTGTAAAGTCGTAGTGTCATTACTTTCTGAACCGTCTATATTGCTGCCAGAATCCGAAGCTACAAGTCATTGTCGATTGCTTGCGTCACGTCTTTGATTATTCACGTCATTTCGCGGATCAATTTCTACGATTTGCACTTGTCTCTCGGAATTTCTGTCACGCGGAGGATGCTAATTAGGTCCTTCCTGTCTGATGCAAATTCTTGGTTGTGTCTGTTATCAAAATTTATATTTTCCTGTCTGTCTGCATAACTACTTCTTGTGTAATTTCGACTGTCACTTCTGAAATTACTGTTAGATCTACTACCCTGGTTATTTCTGTAGTAAGAATTTCTATTATTGTATGAATAATTTCTGTCTTGATGATACCGATTACTGTTTCCGTATGATTGATCATTCCGGTAGGAATTACCGTTATTATAATTGTCTGTGTAATTTCTGTTAGAACGTCTGTTATTGTCATAAGGCTGATATCTATTGTCCTGTCTGTTTCGTCTGTCATTCTCAAAATTACCGCTATAACGTCCGTTCCGATCACTATCCCTTTTCTCTGAAAATCTATTGTAATTACTGTTACTGAAAAAATTACAAGAAGTCCCGTCGTCGTTGTCATACTCAAGTTTGTGGCAGCTTAGTTAAACAAATGCGAATTAATTCAGTCGGGCTATAAGGGTTGGACAGGAACTGATTCTTTCGAATCATGTCTTCAAAGTATTCTGCCGGCGTGCGGAACTCAGACTGTTTAAAATTACGCTGCATAATAAGACTATGTTTGACTCTGTCTTGCGTGTTTTCGGACCAATATGCCGATAGAAATGCATGATAAAAATCATTCAGATTATTACAATGTCTAATGAGTGCGCGCATCCGCGTCGCCGGTTCGTTTTCTAAATATCCACACATAAATTCCAGTTTGTGACTTAGTGGCCAATTTGGTGGAAATGCGTACATAAATTGATCTAACCATGAACATGGATGTATGTCATTCTTAGAATTGCGAAAGATCTTAAATTTCCGAACAGTCAAAAAGTGTTTATAGTCAAAGTTTTCGCCTCGTGGCGACAAAGACCTACCGCGTCTGTCCCTGTCCCAATGTCGATTATTGTCAAGTTCGCGGGCCTGGCGCTCTCTTGTTGCATCCCGTAAATGAAACAAAATACTTTCTTCAAACCCCTCTGCTATCTGTGATTCTAAATTTCTTTTGCTCTCTTTTCCTACGATTTCGCCTTCAATTTGTTTGACTTGCTTTCGTAATGCCTCAACTTCCCTTTTAACGCGTTCATTAAATTTTCCCTGATTTTCAACATGCTTATTTATGTTCTGGTACTCTTCAGTTTCTGCAAATGGTAATGGAGCTGTATCATCCGAATCTCTGTCCCCATTTAAGCTAAGACTTGTCAATTTATCTGAAATCTCCTCAACTCTTTCCGATAAATTACCTATTTGTTCTTTCTGTTTATTTACGTCTTCTGTAAGTGTCGCGACTCGGGTTTCAGTATTGACACATTTAATAGTTAACTGTTCATATTGTTGTGTTAGGTTATTGATTCTGTCATTTGGTACGGATTCCTCGATTCTCTCAAATATTTCTTCCTTATCGTGTGCACGTTGTAAATTTAACTCTGAAAATTTTTGTACTATCGCGCGATCTCTTTCTTCCTCTTCTCTATCCTGTTCCTTTTGTCTGATTTCTATTGAAATTAATCTATTATTGTGAGCATTCAAAATCGGTTGTACTTCCTCTCTGATTTCTTTCTTTAATTCATCTTTCATATTTTTGAAACATGTCCCTATTCGTGAGTCTAACCGTGTTTCCATTGTTCCCATCTCAGTTTTAATTGTTCCTATCTCTGTTTTTAATTCAGATCCTAACTGTGATCCCAGTGAGTCTAACCGTGTTTCCATTGTTCCCATCTCAGTTTTAATTGTTCCTATCTCTGTTTTTAATTCAGATCCTAACTGTGATCCCAGTGAGTCTAACCGTGTTTCCATTGTTCCTATTTGTGAGTCTAACCGTGTTTTTAATTCAGATCCCAAATTTAATATTACACCCATCAACTGCTCCATATTAACTGGTTCAAAATTCTTTTCGCCCCTAACATTTCCCGCAAAACCAGTTTCCTTCGTCATAGCTATAAAGCTATCTGTGTTCGATACTATTCCAGAATCTTCTGTCATTAATCTAGTATTCTGAAAATTTTTTGATTGTGAAAAATTTTGAAATGGTTCCGGACTATTTTCCCGACTTATTAAATTGTTTTCAACTTCATTATCCATCACACTGTTCTCCTGTGTTGGCGAGTTCGCCATGTTAACAATTTCGTCATTCTCACTATCCATCATTTTTGCCTTTTTCATTGATCGCGTAATCATTTACAAAACATACAAAACTCGTCACTATACGAAAATTACACACAATGACACTATATCTCCAACAATACCATTCACACGAAATGTTTCCCTCAAACACGATTAACGAACAATTGAAATAATTGCACTAAATTGTCAAACCCGTAGACAAGACAACAAAAATTAAATTCTGCAAAAAAAATACCATTAGAAGAATGACAATTACCAAATCTACACATGCAATATAGACTACAATTACTAAACTACAAATTACTACAACAATACTATTGTCTGCTATTTTTACAATCAGAAGATTTCCAAGGGACGATCCGAAGCAGCGGTCGCCACGTGCATGGGGGCTTAATTATTATTATTAATGCAAATTCTTTTTAAATTTTTTAGTAGCTGTCTGTCCGATTACGAAGTCTCGTAACCGGTTGGCCCTGACTAGTATTTGTACGCAATCTGACTGCATAGAACAACAACAAAGAATGAAATGAAATTTCCCTTAACACAATTAATTAATTAAGTCCCCAGCAACTATAAAACCTACGAAACCAAAGCACAAGTGTAACTGTTCTGTGTGTGGAAGTGTGATTCAACATACACATCTGGCACGGTTCTTCCTCAATAAGACATGGAGACGTCTGTGGGCCGCACTCTTGCAACTAGAGTTTCCAAAGATATTGTAGGGGTAGTACAGTCCGTTCAACCTCACGTGCACAATTACTCAATTGCTTTCATAGACGGGCAAACTTGTTCCTAAGCTGTTTATTGTCATTCAGGAGCCTCGTTTTTTTGAGTACTCATACACGTCAATCCATATTCCCAGCACCAAATTTAATCGTCCACTCTCACTCCTCCGACAAAATGACCAAAGAATTCTTCAGGACATTTCTACAAGAAGTGGTAGTGGTAAAAATCAGCGGAGAAAAACTTCTGCTAATACTGTATCCTTACGTGCCCCACAAAGACACTAGTGTTCTTCGTGACCTGCTCGTACAAAATAACCTACCAGAAGACAAAATCAAAATTCACATGATCCCACCAAACCCTCCTCCATTTGTCGACTCCTTGATCTTCATTTCTTCAGAATGTAGAAGCAAATGATTCGTAAAATATCCGATGCTGCTCCAGGTTCTTCGGAAAAGATTAGTCCGCAACAACGGAATAATCTTCTTAAGTTGCAATGCCTCACATACAATCATTTGTGTTCTCCACGTTTCTATAAGTCTCACCATCACGGGTGAATTATGGCTAAGCACGTTGATAAACCAAGACCCTTTCAAACTTCGACGAAGTTCTGTTTCTGACACAAGCTTTCATTCTGCAATATGCAAATGGTTCAAATGGCTCTCAGCACTATGCGACTTAACTTCTGAGGTCATCAGTCGCCTAGAACTTAGAACTAATTAAACCTAACTAACCTAAGGACATCACACACATCCATGCCCGAGGCAGGATTCGAACCTGCGACCGTAGCGGTCGCTCGGTTCCAGACGTAGCGCCTAGAACCGCACGGCCACTCCGGCCGGCTGCAATATACAGGGCTGATGCGCAAATGTGGGATTCATCAGATATGCTTGGTGTACGAAGCTAATTTTCTTCACACACTTCTTCGTACGCAACCGTTATTGTGAAGCCTTTGTTTCTGAATAAATGACACTGTGTGTGTGTGTGTGTGTGTGCGCGCGCGCGCGCGCGCGCTTGGTGGAGCGTCGGTGGGAGGGGGGGAGGAGGGGTTCCTGTTTGCATTGATTATTCATCTTATTATTTTATTATTACTACAATTAGTTTTATTATGTGTATTACTATTATCAATTCCGCACGTATCACACAATTGTTTCAATATTCTGTTGTCCCATTCTTAATGCTTATTCTGTGAAATTACGAATGTAGTATATAGATTTACTACTTTAAAAGAAATAAAGCGAAAGCAGACTGCCAAGAGGACATTGCTGTAAACTGCAAACAGCTCTATTACATGTTATAAACATGTTGTCTCATGTAACACGTCCACACACAATACAGTAAGAAAAAATAACGCTCACGGAATTTGAAATTTTTTTGAACAATATTATAAAACCTTATTTCTTATAACGATGAACAAAGATCACATTTTCCTTTTGTTTTTTGGCATCATGTCAAGAGTTGATCGTATAGTTCTTCAGGATTATTTGCTTGCATTCTGGTTTAGGTGCGCAGTTTGCTACAACCAATGTCAATTTTGTTAATTTTCAGGCATGGCAGTAATTACAATAACAATAGTGGCAAATATACAGTACAAATAACTACAAAGAACTTTATAAAATATTACAATTTATAATTTTGTATACTCCTATACCAAAAATCCGTCATTCGTTCTACATTCTTCACATTCCTTCACCGTATAGAAAGCTTTACTTTTTACCCACTTTGTTATTACGCTTTTAAATTTATTCAGGGCCACTGAGTGGGAATTTTTAGATAGATGTTAAAATATGTGAGACCCATGTTTTTATGGCTGTTGTCAACCTTTGCTGGTCTGGCACGTGGTTTGTTTCTTGCATGTCTGTGACTAGAGATATGATCGTACACTACCATCCTAAGGTCTAAATTATAGGGGTTTTCTTTGGTGTATACTAGGCAACAATAAACGTAAAACTAGGTGTTGTCATAATATTCAAGTCCTTGAAGTAATGTCTTGTAAGTAGGCTGTTTAGGTTTTTTATTGGTAACGCCACCTCTGTATGAAAATCACTGGCTGTGCTGTGTGCAGTCTGTGGCTGGTTTGCATTGTTGTCTGCCAATGTAGTGTTGGGCAGCTGGATGTTAGCAGCGCGTAGCGTTGCGCAATTGGAGGTGAGCCGCCAGCAGTGGTGGATGTGGGGAAAGAAATGGCGGAGTTTTGAAATTTGTAAGACTGGACGTCATGAACTGCTATGTATATTATGATTTTTCAACACTATTAAGGTAAATACATTGTTTGTTCTCTATTAAAATCTTTCATTTGCTAACTATGCCTATCAGTAGTTAGTGCCTTCCGTAGTTTGAATCTTTTATTTAGCTGGCAGTAGTGGCGCTCGCTGTATTGCAGTAGTTCGAGTAACCAAGATTTTTGTGAGGTAAGTGATTTGTGAAACGTATAGGTTAATGTTAGTCAGGGCCATTCTTTTGTAGGGATTATTGAAAGTCAGATTGCGTTGCGCTAAAAATATTGTGTGTCAGTTTAAGGACAGTCATGTATAATTGTTCTAAGGGGACGTTTCATATGTCGACCCTTAGCCGAGGATACCTCACTGGAATCTTCTGATTTTTTCTTGTAGTTTGTGTAATTAGTGTAGATTTTGTTTATTGCTAGCGCGTAATTGTAGAGAGAATCTCCTTTGTAGTTGCAGTCTTTCATTGTTGTACAGTAAAACAGGTGTGGCACACATGTAAATTTGCACCAAGTATTTCGCAGCTGCGCTTGCAATTAACTAGATATTATTTTCAGTGCTATGTTAATGTGTTTTCTTATTTTTGCTCTTCAAATTGTGCTTTTCTGTGTTATCGTGTGAAATATTGTGACAGTTATGACGTGTGAAAAACGTAATACTAGGCTCCAAAGTAAACTGAGAAATGACAGTGAAGACGAAAGCAGTGTGTCAGCGCCACCGTGTAATGAATTAACTAATGTTCAACATAGTAATTTGGTAATTGTGCATAGGGAAATGGAGCGGGCGGCAAACAATGGTGTAGACAGTGAAACAATTAGTGAACAAGGAAGCATTATCGATCGATCGGTCGGCAACAGCCCGCTTCAGGAATCGGGAATGACAGGACACAATCTTGCAAATACTGCAGATTCAGGTTTTTGGGTCCTCGCCGTTTTCTCAAATAAGTCAAGACACATTTTCTGCTTGTCAAAATGTGAATGTTACCGGTGCAACTTCACTGCCGAAAAGCACTTAGGAACATGTTTCATACACCAGTGCATTGTTATTACAGTTAATGCAACAAATGGGACCAAGGCTACAAAAGTTAGAGACAACGCTTGAAAAAAATCAGAAACAAATGGGACAAAATCTTCAAAGTTAGACACAATGGAACAAAATCTTCTAAAGTTAGACACAATGGAACAACACCAGAGACAAACACAGCAACAGTTAGACATAATGGAACAAAATCAGAGACAAACACAGCAAAAGCTTCAAAAGTTAGACACCACACTTGAACAAACACGTGAAGATTTAACTACTGAGTTACACAACATTGAATCGAAATGTCAAAAAGTCTGTAATGACGTAAAAACACAAATTTGTGAGCATTTCCAACCTATTTTTTCGCGTCATGAAAATGCATTACAGAATCACGAAGCAGCCATAAAAGAACTGCAAACTATTGTTCATGAAAATCACGACACCTTGCAAGCTGAAATTGACTCAGTTGCATCTACCAATTCGGTTACGCAACTTGCAAAAACTCAGAAACACTTAACGGACACAGTAGATACGATGTCAACACAAATGGACACTCTGAAACTTGGTTCTGAAAAACACTCAGAGGAAATAATTTCACTATCAGATAAAGTAGCCGAACTTTCAGATCAGTTCACTAACTTATCTACAAAGGTAGATGATGATCTGAATGACACAAGACCTGTCGCCTTCACGGACACTGAAGAGTATGAACAAATTAGAAAATTCACCAAAATCAAAATCAAATCAATACACAGTACAAAAGAGAAATCCGGGAAGTACAAGATCAGTTGGCACAAGTAATACAAGAATTATATATTTCAGAGGACACTCGCGCTCCAGTACGGGAAGAGGGACGTAGAAATACGGAACAACCACAAAATAATAACACAGGACACTTCGGAAATTATGAAAGAAATTGCCAAGGCGCATTGGATTTTGAGATGGAACCGCCGAAACGAAGTAACAATGAGCGATGTGCGACTCGCCGACACGATGATTTTGACTATAAGCTGTTCATTACTACACGTAAATTCAAAACATTTAAGAATTCTGACAACGACATTCATCCACAAGCATGGCTTCATCAATTCTCTCATTGTTTTCCTCCCAACTGGTCATTGGAGCACAGGTTAGAATTTATATGTGGCTACTTGGAGAATGAACCAGTTGTAAGAATGCGATCGGTCATTCACGATTGTCACAGAGAAGTACAATTTTATCATGCCTTCCTCTCAGCGTATTGGTCTCAAGCTACACAAGACCGTGTAAAACAAAGCATCATAATGATGAAACATTTCGAACAATCGGAATTTTCTAGTCTTGTCAAATATTTCGAAGACATGTTACATAAGAATCAGTACCTGTCAAACCCATACAGCCCCTCAGAACTCATCCGCATTTGCTTAATCAAATTACCTGAACATTTACGACATATTATTTTAGCAGGACGTTGCAAAGACGACATTGAAGCTTTTCAGGGACTCTTACAAGAATTAGAAACTGACACTGACAATTGCGGAACGCGAAAACAGAAGCACAACAATTACAGGTCACATCCGTCACAACTCCGCAATGACAGAAATAATAACTGGACACGACAAGGCTATTCTTACAATGTAAATCGTGACCAAAACAGACACCACCCATATGACAACCATTGGCAGAGTAGTAATAATTACAGAGAAAGATCGCATTTCCGTAGTAACGAATATGACAGAGATAACCATAGAAACAGACAATATGGGTACCAAAATAATTGTTATCAAGGGAGACAGAATAACTTCAGACGCAACGGACCACCACGCACTTACGATTCCGGGAGAAATTCTCCACCACATGACAGACAAACAAGAAACTATGGAATCTACCGACTTGATGACAGACGATATAATCGTTGCGACAGACCTGAATTTCATCAGAACTGGCGGGATTCAAACAAGGCAGGGCCTTCTTGTCAAGGTGTATTTGTAGAAGTTAGATCTCCAAATCCTAATAACGACGCGCGCCAATAAAGAGACAGACAATGACTCGCACCGCAGGCAGCCACGTGCGCCGGCTGGTTCCGAGAAAGATAACATAGACGCTAACCTTGAGAAAAAATTTTAGCATTCGTTACCGACTTACACAACATGATAATTGCTTTGAAGTTGAAACTCTGCGCACTAGGAAGGGTAAAAGGATTGCACGACATTTCACATGTAAAACCGTTTATTGAAAGATAATCTGTTTTCTTAACTTATTCTCTGCTATAAGATTTTTCACTTTACAATACTAGTATGCTTTGTCAGACTTAGAATCTGTTAACATGCAACAACGTTTGAAGTTAAATATCCAGTCAAAAACTAAGAGAACTTATTTAAACAGAAATTACAAATGCATTGTTATAGTGAACAGATGACACAGTGTTATTGTGTGTGTATATTCTTGCTGGTTAGTTGTATGATTACGTAATGACTATAAGGCTCACATACTTAGAGCATATACCAGTACTGCTGACGAGATATTAATGCAACATTTTGGTTTACTTGAAAATACATTCTGGACTTAAAGTACTTACTGAGAGATACCAGATGACACAGTGGTTAGTTTATTTGACAGCTACACGATTTTATCACGACGCTACTAATGAGTGACAAAATTTATATTACTGCTTTTGCGCTGTATGTGTTTTAGATCTGCACAGTTTTTCTGAATTCTTCTGGAAAGTAAAACATGTTTTAGTAGAAACTTTTGTGATATAGCTACAATGAGACAGCCTTTTCTGTAGCACAACAATACGTTACAGCACAGTACTTTCTTCATCATGGCAATAAGCGTAATAACTAAGATATCTGTACGCAAAGCATTTCACTTTTGTTTATGATGAGGTGAGTACATTGACTTCAGCGGAACTTTTCTTACAGAGGACGACAACTACGACACTTCCACAGAATTATCTTACAGCAAGACGCAAATTTAGCGCTACAGGACATTGATTTGAGTGATTAATTTTGTACTTAAAACATTTATTTTTAAAGATTTTTGAATTACAAAGAAAGTTTTCTGTGATACATTTCATTCCATCGCTGTAATCTGTAACACCTGAGGGTATAATTACATTAATCCTCAGGGGGGTACACGCTTACTTTGTGTACCATGTGTGTGGCAAGTACAAGGAGCCCTAGCTAATATGGTATTTGCTTATACAACTTTACACATCGGTACCATATTTCTCTAACACACAAATTACACAGCTATCTGATCATTTAACTGAGAGATAAACATTTTTTTCACAATGTCAGTGACACATGTTTACGCAATTACACAGTTGGATAACTTCACACTTATGAAATTGTATTTTGTCTGTACTTTGTGAACTGTTCATATTTTTTCGGAACCATTGTGATACTATGAGAGCTTTGAATGATGTATTTGGTAAGGGAGCATGATTTTAAAGTACATTTGAGGTAGATGACACTATTGAAATGAGCAGAGAATTTTTTTTAGGTTTTGACATTATTGCAGAAAGCTACGACGTTTTTGAGATTTGGCTGAGGTGTTATGATGTTATTTTTACGACGACGATGTGTATTATGCTGTTGAGGTATGTTTATGATCAATAAGATGATGCTACCGTATATGAGGAATTTGATTATGCTATGTATTTATTATGATGAAATATTGAAGAAGTGTCGACGAATATGTATATGAATAATGAGTAGTGGTTAGGGACTCTGATTTGTGGAAAAGGATGTTGGAAACCAAGACTCGTACTTTAAGAGTTATGAAATGTGTGTAAATGCGCGAATGTATCACAATGCCGATGAAAACTTTTTGAACACTGTTATATTCATAGGATTTTGTTTTCTTGTTTGCTGCTCATTGCGTTATATTAGTTGTAATATTGCTGCTTGCTTTGCCAATTTGCATTTTTTTGTCATTGCTGTTTGTATTAATTGTTTTGTGCTGCTGCATTGCCTCGTCCCTTAGTTTAGCATCTGAGCTCAGTAGATTTAAGTTAGCTTAAGAGGGGGTAGGCTATATAAGAGAACAAGTTGTGATGAATTGGAAGAAATGCATTGAGAAGCTATAAGAAAATGGTTTGGCCAAAAAAGTATTTTGAAAGAGGATATGAAACAAAAAAGTAGGGTTCAGGGACAACAGGTGTAGGTAGGATTTTCTTGGAAATAAATGATGACATAAGATAATGGAAAATAAATAATGAGGTAAGAAATGTGTGAACATATAAATACAGAAAGCATACTTGGATAGAATTTTTTTGGTGGAAACAAATGTTGAAATAAGAGGAAAGATATACAGAACGAAGTTTTGGGTTGGACTGCAGTACCAAATGTTACACTGAAAACAAACCCTGTCCTTTCCCCCTGTGTTATTCTGCTAAGTGTTTGTGTACTCTTGCATATTTGTGTTTTTCCTGTCTTTATGTGTATAGCTAATAAGATTTATGTTGTAGAATTTTTCTAGTACTAAGTTACATTCACTATGATGAGGAATACTGTTATCCTCAAATATAATTTGCATTAATAATATGTTATTTTCTTTGTAAAGATGTTTATAGACATTATTAATTCTGTTTTGTTTCAATGCTCATGTGTGAAATTAATGTTTCGAAAACTATTCTCATTATTTTATATATGTACTAATGTCATAATTCCTGTAACACTGATGTATATGTTATTTCTATTTTTTTGTAAAGCCTGCACTACCACAAATGTTATCTGTACTATTATGTTCTTTAATGATGTATTTTGTACCTTTGTTACTGTATTCTTATGTTATGAAACTGTAATTGACACCAGTTCATCAAATTAAGTAACTTGTAAGTTACATTTCACTGCACATGCCTCTGTTGGTCATAGTATATGGACAATATGTGAGAAGTAGGGACTCATAGTGTTTGGATGTGTGTTAATAATTCAGCAAGGGACTGGTTAAAAGCATTGCTGGTTCTAAGGACAATTCCAAAAACTTTGTTAGTGCACAAGTGGTGGTTTATGGACTTGCTATATTGTCTGCAAGACTTCTAAGGACAATTCCAGAAACTTTGTGAGTGCACAAGTGGTGGTTTATGGACTTGCTATATTGTCCGCAAGACTCTTTGATGGTGATTATGCACCTGCACAGTCGCAGCAGATGGCTGCTGGCCATCTCTACAAGGACTACAGTGGGTCTGCATCTTTGATGACCCACCAATACCATTATTTCTACAAGGACTACAATGGGTCTACACCTTTGATGACTCACCAGTACCATTATTTCTACAAGGACTGCAGTGGGTCTGCACCTCTGGTGGCCCACCAATACCATAATCTCTACCAGGACTACTGTGGGTCTGCTCTGTGATGACCTACCTACCAATATTCTTCAAAACTTCGACTGACTCTGCTGTGGGTTTGCTCTGTTGTGGCCCATTACCTGTCTGCATGTCAAGAGTCAGCACTCTCTTTCCGTTAGAAGGACAACACTACTTCTTCAAGACTGCATGGAAATCCACTACTTCCGTGTGCATTTTCTTTTACTGCTCAGACTTTGAGAAAAACCCTGTTATTTTACTGTGATGAACGATCAGGACTGTCTTTATGCACTGTGAGAAAATTTTAGCTTTTGACCAACATTGTATCAATAAGTGTGTGCATTTGATTTCTTTGTTATTGTAATTATGAAAAAATTTTTCAAATCTGTATTGGCCACTGCCCAAAACAATTTGTAAAATTTTTTGTGGAGAGCATGGGGGCAATGTAAGTAGGCTGTTTAGGTTTTTTATTGGTAACGCCACCTCTGTATGAAAATCACTGGCTGTGCTGTGTGCAGTCTGTGGCTGGTTTGCATTGTTGTCTGCCATTGTAGTGTTGGGCAGATGGATGTTAGCAGCGCGTAGCGTTGCGCAGTTGGAGGTGAGCCGCCAGCAGTGGTGGATGTGGAGAGAGAAATGGCGGAGTTTTGAAATTTGTAAGACTGGATGTCATGAACTGCTGTGTATATTATGATTTTTCAACACTATGAGGGTAAATACATTGTTTGTTGTCTATTACAATCTTTCATTTGCTAACTATGCCTATCAGTAGTTAGTGCCTTCCGTAGTTTGAATCTTTTATTTAGCTGGCAGTAGTAGCGCTCGCTGTATTGCAGTAGTTCGAGTAACCAAGATTTTTGTGAGGTAAGTGATTTGTGAAACGTATAGGTTAATGTTAGTCAGGGCCATTCTTTTGTAGGGATTATTGAAAGTCAGATTGCGTTGCGCTAAAAATATTGTGTGTCAGTTTAAGGACAGTCAAGTACAATTGTTCTAAGGGGACGTTTCAGTCTTTACGATTCTCGTGGTGTGAGACCCGCAATACATCTGATGGCCCTTTTTTTTGCCATTTGAATACAGTCTTAGATCCAGGTGAGTTTCCCCACAGCAAAATTCCATACGTCAGATGGGAATTGAAGAAACCTAAATATACATACTTTGTCAGAGATTCACTTACACGTCATCTCTGCTTATGAAGCAGATAATCCACATGTGCGTGCCTGGAGCATAATTTATCCACATGTGTATCCCAGCTTAGACTTTGATCGATATGGAATCGAAGAAGTTTCACTGATTTATTTTCCTTTTTTGTGGCATTTAGATTATATACAATGTTTTCTGTTTCGGCACTATTTGTGTAAGGCATTAGCCTGAAACCAGGAGGTACACCTGTCTATTGGTATTGCTACATTCAGTTGTAACTCATCCATGTTGGTATTCTGAGCAATTAATGTGGTGTAGTCTGCATGTAGTACAGCGTCACAGGGCAGTATGGAAGGCAGATAGTTTATATATAATATAAACAGAAATGTCCCATGAACGGAGATCTGTGGCACTCCTTTCTTAACAGCGTAAGGGATCTGGTTTTTGGGTATTGACGTACTAAATGTTTCTTATTGCTTAGATATGATAGCAGAAGGAGGACGGCATGCCCTCTATTCAGCAGTACTGGAACTTTCTTATTAGGATAGTGTGGGACACTGTATTGAAGGCTCTCCTTAAATCCAGTAGCATTGCACAGCTTACTGTCTTATTCTCAAAGCAGTCATACACTTTTATTATGACGATCTCAACTGCTTTCACAGTAGAGAGGGTACACCTAGAACCATACTGTGCAGGAAAGATTAGCTTACTATACTCAGAATATTAGTTCGTCTGCTGGTGCGTACAGTGCTTTGTTATTTTAGAAATAATTGGGACTTGTGAAATGGGTCTGTAACTCTGATGTTGTACTACCTTTCTTATGGACCGGCTTGATTATGGATATTTTTAGGCATTCTGGGTACATTCCCTCTGTTAATATTTTGTTATTTTCGTTAAGGGCTTTATTATATCTTTTCTTATGTGTTTAATAAGGAAATTAGAAAAGCCATAGTGACCTTCTATTTGGGAATTACTGAGTTTAGCTATTGCTTCTCTGACCTGTCGGGAAGGTACATGGCTCCACTTAAAACGATCAGTTGCTTCATTAGGCCTAACTAGTGGTGGCAGTAGGGCTGTATGAACTTTTTACTGTTACACTGGAAAGAAGACGGTTTCAACGACATGGAACACAATCACATAGCAACAGGTAACAGCGCCGCTGACCACTGCCCCATCGGCAGAAGAGGTTCCACAAATGTCTGTGCTACTGTATCAAATGTGAACACGCCGGCCGGAGTGGCCGTGCGGTTCTAGGCGCTACAGTCTGGAACCGCGTGACCGCTACGGTCGCAGGTTCGAATCCTGCCTCGGGCAAGGATGTGTGTGA
Organism: Schistocerca nitens; assembly: GCF_023898315.1. Taxonomy (NCBI): domain Eukaryota; kingdom Metazoa; phylum Arthropoda; class Insecta; order Orthoptera; family Acrididae; genus Schistocerca; species Schistocerca nitens. The sequence goes on from NC_064617.1 coordinate 876,473,743, forward strand.
TGTCCTTAGGTTAGTTAGGTTTAAGTAGTTCTGGGGGACTGATGACCACAGCACTTAAGTCCCATAGTGCTCAGAGCCATTTGAACCAGCCATCAAATGTGAACAAAACACGTGAAGCAGGTACTGTTGGTGTGTTTACTATTACGACTGTCATGCCAAGTGCTCAGAATGTTAACCTAGAGCACTGACACACTCCATAAAGCGAGTCCGGATAGGCAACAACGAGTGTTGAACACTGCACAAGGCCGTTCTGTTCGCCGCCCCCGGTAGCTGAGTGGAAGCCAGCACGGTAACTCAGCGTGTTCGGTCAGAGGGTTAGCTGCCCTCTGTAATAAAACAACTGAGTTAATGGTCAACGACGAACTGAAACGGGTGTCTTGCGACGTCCGCCCCGAGCAGATACAAGGAACGAAGACGAACAAAATAAGATTTAAAAAAAAAAAAAAAAAGGAAGAAGAAGTGGTCAGCGCGACTGAATGTCAATCCTAAGCCCGCATCTCGTGGTTGTGCGGTAGCGTTCTCGCTTCCCACGCCCGGGTTCCCGGGTTCGATTCCCGGCGGGGTCAGGGATTTTCTCTGCCTCGTGATGGCTGGGTGTTGTGTGCTGTCCTTAGGTTAGTTAGGTTTAAGTAGTCCTAAGTTCTAGGGGACTTATGACCACAGCAGTTGAGTCCCATAGTGCTCAGAGCCATTTGAACCATTTTTTGTCAATCCTAAGGGCCCGGGTTCGATTCCTGGCTGGGTTCCGAGATTTTCTCCGCTCACGTACTGGGTGTTGTGTTGTCCTAATGATCATCATTTCATCCCCATTGACACACAAGTCTCCGAAGTGACGTCAAATCGAAAGACTTGCACCCGGCAAACAATCTATCCGACGGTAGGCCCTAGTCACACGACATCCCTTCAGCACAAATCGTTAAATCGAACTGCGCATTTCACTAATTTGAGATGATGAATCGAATGGGCACATAAAATTCCTTTTTAAACACATTTTTGTTTGTGAAGTAAATCAAATCGATGCTTTACGTCGTCGCTGGGTTTTGGTGGAAACACACGAAGCAGCATTTGTTTGCGCTGTCTCCACCTGCGCACTAAGGAAACAAAAATGCACAATGTCCTAATGATATTTCCGCTGTTTGGCTGTACAAACTTCTTTATTTTATATTACTATCACGATTTTGCCCTTAAGCCATTATCAAGTACAACACTGAAAAACATTTGTACAAAAGCAAAGAAAATGAGAAGGACCAAGATTTAAGATCATAATGCTATCCTAATGTCGAATTAAAACTATCGAAATAACGCTACTTACTTTATGGGTATAATTAGACTTTGTTAAGTGACGTAATCGTCAAGCTCTATTAAATTGGGTGTCGGTGTCCCAGCGTGTAGATAAGTACGAAATCACAGAAACATATGGCAGACAGCTAGTAAACATGTTTTCCAAACATTGAACAACTGAGCCACAGAATAAACATCAATATGGTCGCTACATGAGCAGTGAACGTAGTCTAAAAATTTGCTATTAACGTTACTGTTTGACTGGTGGTCAAAGATGAATAGCGCAGGTTGTAAGCGTATGTTGCATATTCTACAATTACGCAAAGATCATAGCTGCATAAAACTGAAAAGCATTCATACATCTTTGGAAGTGTTGTAGTTGAAATGAAATATCGTGCGGCTAGGGCCTCCCATCGGGTAGACCGTTCGCCTGGTGCAGGTCTTTCAAGTTGACGCCACTTCGGCGACCTGCGCGTCGATGGGGATGAAATGATGATTAGGACAACACAACACCCAGTCCATGAGCGAAGAAAATCTCCGACCCAGCCGGGAATCGAACCTGGGACCTTAGGATTGACATTCCGTCACGCTGACCACTCAGCTACCGGGGCCGGACAGTGTTGTAGTTTATGCAGGTTAACGCAACTAAATGACAGGTAACACGATTTAAGGGACAAAATAAACTGGTGCTTTATTCGCACAACACATATTAATACATCTGACTACCAAATTATATTACGTTGCCCCAACAACAAACACGGAACATGTATATTCCATAGAGTCTAATGCACTCTGCACATCATATCTTGTGCGCCACTATGCACGCTGGAAAATGTTTGTTCACATATCCCCAACAGGAAGAACAGTGTTATCTGAGAATACATCTTTGGAAGAGCAGTGTTATCTGTGAGTGCAAGGAGTAAACAATACGCTTATAGCACGAAAAACATGACATCATTTCGAAAAGAGTACCCTACATCACCTACTGCAGGGCTTCCCAACCTTTTCAGTGGTGAACCCCTTCTTCAGTCGAAAATCCATGGCGGACCTCTAGTCAGTCAAGAGCACAGTAACTTTAAATTTCAGAGCGAAACCCATGGGAACTGAAAGCTTCTTAATGCAAGTTCCATGTTCCCAATGACCCCCTCCCCGAAGTATCAATAGTCTTTGGGTGATGAAAACAACTTGAAAGTCAAAAATCGACTTATGAAGTAGGTAGTGCACTGACAAAGCAAGTTTAACATTTAATGATGCCTGGGGCCGCATACGTGCCAGCGAGCGCTGTGATTGGTTGACAAAGCTCGCTCCGCGCATGCGTAATAGGTTTCACCGCATCTACCGCCGTGAGCCAGCGCACAAACGACCCCCGTATTGTTGCGAAACAGTCGATCAGAGAAGCCTTATTCTCCGGCACTAAACTGTGTATGCGTTCTCACTTGTTGTTGTGCTCTTCAGTCCTGAGACTGGTTTGATGCAGCTCTCCATGCTACTCTATCCTGTGCAAGCTTCTTCATCTCCCAGTAACTACTGCAACCTGAATCTGCTTAGTGTATTCATCTCTTGGTCTCCCTCTACGATTTTTACCCTCCACGCTGCCCTCCAATACTAAATTGGTGATCCCTCGATGTCTCAGAACATGTCCTACCAACCGATCCCTTCTTCTAGTCAAGTTGTGCCACAAGCTCCTCTTCTCCCCAATTCTATTCAATACCTCCTCATTAGTTATGTGATCTACCCATCTAATCTTCAGCATTCTTCTGTAGCACCACATTTCAAAAGCTTCTATTTTCTTCTTGTCCAAACTATTTATCGTCCATGTTTCACTTCCATACGTGGCTGCACTCCATACAAATACTTTCAGAAACGACTTCCTGACACTTAAATCTATACTCGATGTTAACAAATTTCTCTTCTTCAGAAACGCTTTCCTTGCCATTGCCAGTCTACATTTTATGTCCTCTCTACTTCGACCATCATCAGTTATTTTGCTCCCCAAATAGCAAAACTCCTTTACTACTTTGTCTCATTTCCTAATCTAATTCCCTCAGCATCACCCGACTTAATTCGACTACATTCCATTATCCTCGTTTTGCTTTTGTTGATGTTCATCTTATATCCTCCTTTCAATACACTATCCATTCCGTTCAACTGCTCTTCCAAGTCCTTTGCTGTCTCTGACAGAATTACAATGTCATCGGTAAATCTCAAAGTTTTTACTTCTTCTCCATGGATTTTAATACCTACTCCGAATTTTTCTTTTGTTTCCTTCACTGCTTGCTCAATATAGAGTTTGAATAACATCGGGGCGAGGCTACAACGCTGTTTCACTCCCTTCCCAACCACTGCATTCCTTTCGTGTCCCTCGACTCTTATAACTGCCATCTGGTTTCTGTACAAATTGTAAATAGCCTTTCGCTCCCTGTATTTTACCCCTGCCACCTTTAGAAATTGAAAGAGAGTATTCCAGTCAACATTGTCAAAAGCTTTCTCTAAGTCTACAAATTCTAGAAACGTAGGTTTGCCTTTCCTTAATCTAGCTTCTAAGATAAGTCGTAAGGTCAGTATTGCCTCACGTGTTCCAGTATTTCTACGGAATCCAAACTGATCTTCCCCGAGGTCGGCTTCTACTAGTTTTTCCATTAGTCTGTAAAAATTCGCGTTAGGAACCGCAAAGGCTGCTTGGGAATACGACCTGAAGTACGAAAAAATATAGTGATGAATTTGATTTTCTCATTTTTATTCAATAATTTTACTCATTCTTTTACACGATTTGGTGAAGGGCGACCGCGGATCCCCTAGAAAGAGCCGGACCACACGTTGGGAAGCCGTGATCTACTGGTTTATATGAGAAACACCCATACGTAAGCGCAGTGTTGAATAATGACAACCAAGACAGAACACAGCCAGCTGTCGAATCGTATTATAAAGTGGCTCAAAGTGTCATAGATAGACATGGTACACAAAATTACGAAAGTTTGCCATTAATATATTATGTGTTGCAATCAATGTGTTGCAAAGGAAATATAATGCATAAAATATAAGGTATTAATTGCACAATTCATACCGTGTTCGGATGTTTATAATTGGAGGAGAGGGGTGGAATGGATGGGAGGGGGGTTTGAATGGGATCGAGAATAAAGCGTGTGGGAATGGCGCTGGGAAGGTGGTGGGAAAGGGGTCTGTCAGAACAATCAAAAGGGAAAGTGGTAGGTGGTGGGAGGACTGTTAAAGAATCAGGGATGAAATAGGTGGGGAAGCTATCATGTAAGTGGTGCAAAAGATGTGAATGAAATGGAACCTAACGATTGTGGGTGGTAGAATTCAGGGATCTGCCTAAACAAGAGATAAATTGCGCCCGATGGTTCCAGAGAGACATTCGGCATATAACTGACTTGTTAATGTAAGTTCACTTTTACAAATTTAACAGGAAAGAGGATCGCTCTAAGTCGTAAGGGAGCGGTAACCGTGATCGACCTCGGTGCTTCCCAGTGGATGACGATCGCCCTTTCCGTTCGAGGAAACGTTTTCATCAGCTGCGGACTTCCCCGTGGAAAAAAACTTGAAACTTCCTGGCAGATTAAAACTGTGTGCCCGACCGAGGCTCGAACTCGGGACCTTGGCCTTTCGCGGGCAAGTGCTCTAGAGCCCACGAAAGGCAAAGGTCCCGAGTTCGAGCCTCGGTCGGGCGCACAGTTTTAATCTGCCAGGAAGTTTCATATCAGCGCACACTCCGCTGCAGAGTGAAAATCTCATTCTGGAAACATCCCCCAGGCTGTGGCTAAGCCATGTCTCCGCAGTATCCTTTCTTTCAGGAGTGCTAGTTCTGCAAGGTTCGCAGGAGAGCTTCTGTAAAGTTTGGAAGGTAGGAGACGAGATACTGGCAGAAGTGAAGCTGTGAGGACCGGGCGTGAGTCGTGCTTCGGTAGCTCAGATGGTAGAGCACTTTCCCGCGAAAGGCAAAGGTCCCGAGTTCGAGTCTCGGTCGGGCACACAGTTTTAATCTGCCAGGAAGTTTCATATCAGCGCACACTCCGCTGCAGAGTGAAAATCTCATTCCCCATAGAAGTTTGAGTCATCGTGACGAAACAATTCCAATGCGGGGCCCGACCTAGTCAAAGCGGTCAACGCGTAGCGGTTATTTCCTCCGCAGTATTTGCTATCCACCGTGCGTTACAGTAATTCCAATGTCCCTCCAAGTTTCTGCGAGGCTTATGTGGAAGACAGTCTCCAATTTTTCTTTCACATAACGTTCCTATGCTCCGCTTTTTTACGTGTACATTAATCCTATTATCTTCCTAATATTATCTTTATCTCGCCTCGTTCTAAGGTGATTGCCCTTTTCTTCCAGAACAATTCATTAAATGTAATAGTCTAGTTTTTATGAGGTCATTACTCTATGTGAAAAGTTCTAAATTAATCCTATTTCTAACAGCTCGGCACTTTCGAATTCTTGTAATGCCATGCTTAGTACGATTTTATCCTCAGTCCCGTCTACACCTTCCAATATTTGTTTCTCACAGTCATCATAACAAAAGCTTTTGTAGTGTTTTTCCCTATTCAGTATTATCTGTCACATCGACCTGAGCCGTTTCCTTCTCGTCTTTGCTAAGATTGTTATGGGTCTTGTATGCTCGATCTCGGCTTCCACGTACACCATATTCAGTGCTAGTAATATATGTTTGACAGCTTTATCTGTATTATTTTCTTATTTAAGGAAGGAGATCTGTCCGTTACAGTCAACTAAAGAAGAATTTTCGTGTTTAACAGTGTACTACAACAGTTCAGAACGTAGTAAAACATCTCATAGAAGAAAAACAAAATAGTTTTAGCGTTAACCACTCATGGATACATGTAATTTTTACCATACAACGGCCAATAGTAAACAAGAAGCGAATTTAGTTCTGACACACAGATTGTGTCAATCAACTCATATAACAATACATTCGAAAGGATGAAAGAGGTGGTGTAATAAATTAATGTATTGTATTTAAAACCAAAAAAAATCTGTGTGCAACGTAATAGTGTCATTATCTAAGATCTCTCGGAATTTCGATGTTCATTTTAAATATATTCGAGGCACGATTCGCCTGCTGTCTCTTGTCACTCTCTCTTCCTTGTTCATCTAGCATACTGTAAGCACTTCTAACCTTCACTAACGCAGTTTAAATTTTTTTTGTCATTTTTCACTGCTAATTACGTCGGAAAGCAATATGTTTGGTGACGTGTCGATTTGCTGCGTCTTCCCAGTTTTATAAATCCTGTAACCAAACGACATGGTGTAAAGCAATATCTCCAGTAGGTTCTCAGAGATAAAGCTAATAATGTCTCACTCCTTTGCGACGAGCAGATAGTTATCGCCTTCTCTGAAGGTACAGAAAACTGTCCATCGGCTGTAGAATGTATCTACGACGTCCAGCTGTGAAATTTCAAAAACTGAAACAAAAGTTTATGGCCTTTAAGGGAAAGTATTTTAAATGACAAAAATTTGTTAGACGGGACACATATCTCGATAAAATGGTAAACTTGAATTGCGTACGCTGCAGTATCACATATGAATACGGCCGAGACATCAAGAGAAGGCTAGGTAGTTTCTCACAGATGTGCTGCACAACCAGAGAAGCACTGCCAACGGTGTGCAAATATACTGCAGACCGGTGTGTCGTTGGATGGCCCTTCTGCGATGTCACCACGCTCAACCTGGCTGCCTTGCGGCGTACGAGTATGCTTTAACTCACTAATGCCCAAAATTTAGACCAACGGTTGGCTTCGGCAGGACAACGAGTGCAGTTAGGTGAGTAGTTGTGGTCGTAAAGTGTTTTGGGGAACACCAAACAAGTGTCATCAGTTACATTTTTTATAATTATTCTTATCTTATTCTTTGGGTTTTATTTTGTTACTTCATATTCTTGATCGCGTATTTATGTGCGCCAATTCGTAGTAACTGACCTGTTCTTGAGAGAAAGGCGTCTAATGTTTTTGAAAATGTAATACAAATCATTCAATATTTATTTCAAGTGTTAATTTACACTGAAGAGACAAAGAAACTGTTACACCACCCTAATTTCGTGTAGGGCCCCCGCGAGCACTCAAAAGTGCCGCAACAGGACCTGCCATGGACTCGACTAATGTGTGTATTAGTGCTGAAGGGAACTGACACCATTAATCCTGCAGCGCTGTCCATAAATCTGTAAGAGTACGAGGGTGCGGAGATCTCTTCTGAACAGCATGTTGCAAGGCATCCCAGATATGCTCAATAATGCACGTGTCTGAGGAGTTTGGTGGCCAGCGGAAATTAAGCTCAGATGAGTGTTCCTGTAGCCACTCTGTAACAATTCTGGACGTGTGGAGTGTCGCATTGTCCAGCTGAAATTGCCCAAGTCCGTCGGAATGCACAAATGGCATGATGGATGCAGGTGAATGGCTTTAAGCACTATGGGACTTAACATTTGAGGTCATCAGTCCCCTAGACTTAGAACTACGTCAACCGAACTAGCCTAAGGACATCACACACATCCATGCTCGAGGCCGGATTCGAGCCCGCGACAGTTGCAGCCAAGTGGTTCCGGACTGAAGCGCCTAGAACCGCTCGGTCACAGTGGTGAGGCAGGTAATCAGACAGCATGCGTATGTACATGTCACCTGTCAGAGTCGTATCTAGAAGTATCAGAGGTCCCATATCACTCCAACTGCACAGGCCTCACCACTACAGAGCCTCCACCAACTTGAACAGTCCCCTGCTTACATGCAGGGTCCATGGATTCATGAGGTTGTCTCCATACCCGTTCGATACAATTTGAAATGAGACTTGTCCGACCAGGAAACATATTTCCAGTCAACAACAGCTGACGGGCCCAGGCGAGGCGTAAAGCTTCGTGTCTCGCAGTCGTCAAGGGCTCCGAAAGCTCATATCGATGATGTTTAGTTGATTGGTTCGCACACTGACACTTGTTGATGATCCAGCATTGAAATCTGCAGCAATCTGCGGAAGGGTTGCATTTCTGTTAGGTTCTCTTCAGTCGTCGTCGTTGATCTTTTGCAGGATTTTTTCCTGCCGCAGTGATGTCGGAGGTTTGATGTTTTACTGGATTGCTGATGTTCCGTGCAGTTCTAGGCGCTGCAGTCTGGAACCGAGCGACCGCTACGGTCGCAGGTTCGAATCCTGCCTCGGGCATGGATGTGTGTGATGTCCTTAGGTTAGTTAGGTTTAATTAGTTCTAAGTTCTAGGCGACTGATGACCTCAGAAGTTAAGTCGCATAGTTCTCAGAGCCATTTGAACCTGATGTTCACGGTACGGGAAAATCCACACTTCACCGGTACCTCGGAGGTGCTGTGTCCCATCGTTCGTGCGCCGACTATAACACCACATTCAGACTCACTTAAATCTTGAAAACCTGGCATCGTAGCAACAGTATCCGATTTAGCAACTGGGCCAGACACTTGTCTGATATATGTGTAGCCGACCTCAGCGCCGTATTCTGCCTGTTTACGTATCTCTGTATTTACATTGGCGTGCCTATACCAGATTCTTTGGCGCTTCATATATTGTTAGCAAACAGGAAAGTTGTATTTATGGCTTATTGGTTTCTGATTAGTATGCTACTACAGAGTCTGAATTTGTAATGGCAATAAACAAGGCTCAAGGTCAGAGAGAGGAAGAAAGGAGAGACGGACAGAGGGATGGGAGGAAATGTACATAGAAAATGGGAAAGAGGAGATGGAGAGAAGAGGAGAAGATGGACAGAGAAAGGTGGGTGAAGGTGATGGACTGAGAGAGAGGGGTCTGAGGAGATGGAGAGAGTTGGAGAGGGAGGAGCAGATGGACAAATAAAAGGGGAAGGAGGAGGAGGTGAACAAAGAGAGGGGGAGTTGTAGATAGATGGAGATAGGGGAGAGAAAGAGATTAGGGCGTCTATGCAGTTCCTACACTCGTTAGAAACGTGTGCTCTCCATTTCCTTTCTTTTCCATTTAAGCAGACTCAGCCACAGCATAGTGTGGCCAGGTACGGCTAGTTCTGTCTAAAATTTGACGCTATTGTTTTCTTTCCTTGGAAAATCGTGTAGAGTGTAGTTTATTTGTTTCGGGTAATCAGTGATAGGGACTGAGACACACTTACTTCTTGTACAGTAAGCTCTTTCCACTGTTAGCACTAACCCTTCTAGAAGTTTTCTTTCTACTTTTTAATATTGAGACTGCTGCTGTTTATATGCGACCACCTGCTGTATTTGATCCATGTTGCTGAGCATCTGGGTCCAACGTGTATTATGGGCACACACGATGCAAATACCGGCTGATCAAAGAGTAAATTTTATTTTTTTGTGTAGGATAACGGTGGACATTTTACCAGTAGTAAATTACAGTCTCGAACCAAGGTTTCCCGGGGGTTTCCCTTGGTTTTAAGGAAAATTCCGGAACTGGTAACTCCTTCACATCCATTGGGAACTCCCCAGCTCCACTGCCAGCTGGCTATTGATTGGCTGAAAATAACCGCGACTCTAAAATGGAGTAGGTATGTGTGGTGGCTGTTCTTTCGGACATGTCGGAAAAAACAGACACCATGCATTCATATCATTGATAACCCTAGCTGGGCAGTGGATCCACCTTCTTCAGTGCGGGTGCACAAACACGCCCGACCTCCTGTGGGATCCTGAGTAGTGAACGGGAATATAATGGACAGGGGCTGCGGATAGATGGGGCTCGGTGGGAGTGTGGCGAGCCGAGAAAGTCCGTCCAGCTGCGATAACGCTGTATCCCGAATGGCACAGTAGTTACCGCACGGCCAAGTAACCAGGAGATTCCGGGTTCTAATTCCGGCCTGGTACACATTTTCGCTCGTCGCCGGTGATATCCGCTTAATGTCCCGCTACAGCTGACAGCAGTGATCCCCTTCAATTTACATACTCTAAAATGGGCCGGACCTCAAACAGCCTGCTTCACCATTTGAAGACGAGAGTCAACAAATTTAAAAATTGTAACAGTTGAGGAAATTGATATGGTTTCGCCTATAAACTGTTCTTGTTCATAAATGGTGCAATGCGTCACGAGGGTTTTGTTCCATACCACGCATGCTTAGGGTCGACAATCTGTACACTTCACCAGAGGGCGCGCCTGATCGCTGACCCTACGCCATGGCATCTCCTAGGTGGAGCAAAGGATAGTTTTACATGGTGAAACTGCGAACGTCGTCGAACTGTTCGTGCAGATGGTTGTTGTCTTGCAAACGTCCCCATCTGTTGACTCAGGGATCGAGACGTGGCTGCACGATCCGTTACAGCCATGCGGATAAGATGCCTGTCATCTCGACTGCTAATGATACGAGGCCGTTGGCATCCAGCACGGCGTTCCGTATTACCCTCCTGAAGCCACCGATTCCATATTCTGCTAAGAGTCATTGGCTCTTGACCAACGCGAGCAGCAATGTCGCGATACGATAAACCGCAATCGCGATAGGCTACAATCCAACCTTTATCAAAGTCGGAAACGTGATGATAAACATTTCTCCTCCTTACATGAGGCATCACATCTACGTTTCACCAGGCAACGCCGGTCAACTGCTGTTTGTGTATGACAAATCGGTTGGAAACTTTCCTCATGTCAGCACGTTGTAGGTGTCGCCACCGGCGCCAACCTTGTGTGAATGCTCTGAAAAGCTAATCATTTGCATATCACAGCATCTTCTTCCTGTCGGTTAAATTTCGCCTCTGTAGCACGTCATCTTCGTGGTGTAGCAATTTTAATAGCCAGTAGTGTAATAATAATGAGGAGGTATTGAATAGAGTTGGGGAGAAGAGAAATTTGTGGCACAATTTGACTAGAAGAAGGGATCGGTTGGTAGGACATGTTCTGAGGCATCAAGGGATAACCAATTTAGTATTGGAGGGCAGCGTGGAGAGTAAAAATCGTAGAGGGAGACCAAGAGATGAATACACTAAGCGGATTCAGAAGGATGTTGGTTGCAGTAGTTATTGGGAGATGAAGAAGCTTGCACAGGATAGAGTAGCATGGAGAGCTGCATCAAACCAGTCTCTGGACTGAAGACCATAACAACAACAACAACAACAACAGCAATAATAATACTCAAAACGGTATCTCTCTAGGACGACCACTTACGGTACCGGTAGTCCCCTTAAAAATTTGCCAAGTTAATGGATTCGATTCCATAGGCTGTGTTGTTCGAGTGTGCCTCTTCATTAAACCCTTTATAGTGGATCAATGAAGTCCCAGGAATCGCCGAATTTCTCCTGTCCTTACCATGATCCGCCCCGCCGATTCGTCTTCAATTTCCAGCCGAACCCGAAACGACTCAAAATCAGTCTGAATCCGCGTCAATCTCGTTAATTTCGATTCCAGCTTCTCAGTGCTGCAGTAAACTCCCTAAGCGTGCACGGCGACCTTTGCACCATCTTACTGTTTGAGTAATCGTGTTCTCTCAGAGGAATCCGTTTCGGGAATAGGCAGAAGGAAACAGGAAGTGAACAATCGCAATTACCAGATTGCAGTTGGCGCGAAGAGGAAGAGCAGTGATACCCCTGACGCTAGCAGCTGGCGCGCCTGGGGCTGCAAAGTTTCGGCGGGAGCACGTGACGTCACAGGATATGGTTGGCGCCGTCCGGCAAGATACACTAAACATCGGCCAAAAGTTTCTCCTAACCCTTGTGTTAAATCTGTTGTTTTCGAAGTCTCGGAAAGGCCTTAGAATATTCGATAGCGCCTACCGACGAAAGTCAAGAGTGTGTGCAACTCACACGCCCTCGGTCTCTCTCGCTTTCTACACGTTAAGAAATACCGGAACAAATAAACACGCTCTCGAACGTAATGTATTCACTGTAACCGGCATGGAGGACCAAAAATTGTACGCAACTCACTTGCAGGCCCCTGGTCCTGCGTTGCCACATTTATGATTTGAGATTATAGTGCAAGAGGACTCACTGCTCTCTTCTTATGATTAGAGGGAACAAAACATGTTATATAAAAATACTTTATTCTGTAACACGTTATCGTGGTTCTAGGCGCTCAGTCCGGAACCGCGCGACTGCTACGGTCGCAGGTTCGAATCCTGCCTCGGGCATGGATGTGTGTGATGTCCTTAGGTTAGTTAGGTTTAAGTAGTTCTAAGTTCTAGGAGACTGATGACCACAGATGTTAAGTCCCATAGTGCTCAGAGCCATTTGAACCATTTTTTTTGTAACACGTTACAACACCACAAATCTCGAAGCAACAGTCTCCGCTCTCTGCCGCTTGGTCTGGGTGCACAAAGGACCCGGAAGTTAAACCATTTCCCGACAGGGAGCAGATTACACTGTACAGGCTGACCTGTCCAGTTTGCAAAATGCCAGTAGATGGCACTTGGAGTGGCAGAGTGAGTTACAGAACGCAACAGTTATTTTTAAAACTACCATTATCGACCAGTGTAGTTAATTCACGATTGTAGTGCTCATTTTTTTTATAACTGCATACCTTGTTAGTTTCTGGGCATGAGGAAGGTTAAACTGTGGAGGCTTTTTTGGATCGAAACATTACTTTTATGACTACCAGGGTTATTTTCGAATTTTACCTGGTTGTTCACAACGAGCTACATGAGTGAGTATTGATTTACCACAGCCTTTTGGCTAATGTCGAACTCATCGTCATCTGGCAACAGAACGCTGCCGCCAGGATGGAACAGGAGAAATTTCACGAGAAGTTTACAAGGGAAAATCTACAATAACACATGGCAGATAGTACACCATGAACAGGTGTGTCCACGTTTATGCCAGATACCATCGAATGCTGCAGTCAAGTCTCTATTACCACTGTTTTCTATTAGTGCCTCTTCCACAGCTTTCTTCATAGATTCTACAGGGTGGTCCATTGATCGTGACCGGGCCAAATATCTCACGAAATAAGCGTCAAACGAAAAAACTACAAAGAACGAAACTTGTCTAGCTTGAAGGGGGAAACCAAATGGCGCTTTGGTTGACCCGCTAGATGGCGCTGCCATAGGTCAAACGGATATCAACTGCGTTTTTTTAAATAGGAACCCCATTTTTATTACATATTCGTGTAAGTACGTAAAGAAATATGGTGACGTATTTTTGTAGTTGGTGAACGACGCAACCATTCCATAACAGTTCTGTATTTTGTCAATTACACTGTCAGCTTACCTACCCTTCCCATCCAACCCTTTACCGTTAAAGAGTTTTTGTTTTTGGTAAGAAGCTTTCACTCACCGAAGTCTTGATCCCATTCTTTTCTGTACGTGTCCGGTACAATCAAATTCCTGCAATATTGAATATGTTTGAAACTTTTAGAATCACCGTCATCCAGATAATTCACATATCGCACTTTATCACACGCAACAGAACGCTCAAATATACTAGCAACACCAGCAACACATTTCTCCACTACTGCCACTACAGTTAGCTATGCAATTAATTTCATGAGTAGCTTTATCTTTTTGTGGACACCTACAACATATAGATATTACTGTTACGTCTAGAAATTTCCCTGTATACATACTGATGGCAGATAGTACACCATGAAGAGGTGTGTCCCCGTTTATGCCAGATACCATCGAATGCTGCAGTCAAGTCTCTATTACCACTGTTTTCTACGAGGTGCATTCAAGTTCTAAGGCCTCCGATTTTTTTTCTAATTAACTACTCACCCGAAATCGATGAAACTGACGTTACTTCTCGACGTAATCGCCCTGCAGACGTACATATTTTTCACAACGCTGACGTCATGATTCCATGGCAGCGGCGAAGGCTTCTTTAGGAGTCTGTTTTGACCACTGGAAAATCGCTGAGGCAATAGCAGCATGGCTGGTGAATGTGCGGCCACGGAGTGTGTCTTTCATTGTTGGAAAAAGCCAAAAGTCACTAGGAGCCAGGTCAGGTGAGTAGGGAGCATGAGGAATCACTTCAAAGTTGTTATCATGAAGAAACTGTTGCGTAACGTTAGCTCGATGTGCGGGTGCGTTGTCTTGGTGAAACAGCACACGCGCAGCCCTTCCCGGACGTTTTTGTTGCAGTGCAGGAAGGAATTTGTTCTTCAAAACATTTTCGTAGGATGCACCTGCTACCGTAGTGCCCTTTGGAACGCAATGGGTAAGGATTACGCCCTCGCTGTCCCAGAACATGGACACCATCGTTTATTCAGCACTGGCGGTTACCCGAAATTTTTTTGGTGGTGGTGAATCTGTGTGCTTCCATTGAGCTGACTGGCGCTTTGTTTCTGGATTGAAAAATGGCATCCACGTCTCATCCATTGTCACAGCCGACGAAAAGAAAGTCCCATTCATGCTGTCGTTGCGCGTCAACATTGCTTGGCAACATTCCACAGGGGCAGCCATGTGGTCGTCCGTCAGCATTCGTGGCACCCACCTGGATGATACTTTTCGCATTTTCAAGTCGTCATGCAGGATTGTGTGCACAGAACCCACAGGAATGCCAACTCTGGAGGCGATCTGTTCAACAGTCATTCGGCGATCCCCCAAAACAATTCTCTCCACTTTCTCGATCATGTCGTCAGACCGGCTTGTGCGAGCCCGAGATTGTTTCGGTTTGTTGTCACACGATGTTCTGCCTTCATTAAACTGTCGCACCCACGAATGCACTTTTGACACATCCATAACTCCATCACCACATGTCTCCTTCAACTGTCGATGAATTTCAATTGGTTTCACACCACGCAAATTCAGAAAACGAACGATTGCACGCTGTTCAAGTAAGGAAAACGTCGCCATTTTAAGTATTTAAAACAGTTGTCATTCTCGCCGCTGGCGGTAAAATTCCATCTGCCGTACTGTGCTGCCATCTCTGGGACGTATTGACAATGAACGCGGCCTCATTTTAAAACAATGCACATGTTTCTATCTCTTTCCAGTCCGGAGAAAAAAAATCGGAGGCCTTAGAACTTGAATGCACCTCGTATTACTGCCTCTTCCGCAGCTTTCTTCATAGATTCTACAGGGTGGTCCATTGATCGTGACCGGGCCAAATATCTCACGAAATAAGCGTCAAACGAAAAAACTACAAAGAACGAAACTTGTCTAGCTTGAAGGGGGAAACCAAATGGCGCTATGGTTGACCCGCTAGATGGCGCTGCCATAGGTCAAACAGATATCAACTGCGTTTTTAAATAGGAACCCCCATTTTTATTACATATTCGTGTAGTACATAAAGAAATATGGATGTTTTAGTGGACCACTTTTTTCGTTTTGTGATAGATGGCGCTGTAATAGTCACAAAAATATGGCTCACAATTCTAGACGAACAGTTGGTAACAGGTAGGTTGTAAGAGGTCAGAGCAGATGTAATTTCAATGTATTGCTCACGCGCTGCCTGCGATATGCAAGGTATAAGAGAATCTCAGACCAGAGAGCAGTGTTGACTGCAGTAGGAACTGTGTAGCTGTAGCAGTAAGTTGTTGCTAGCAAGCGGTCTGGTGTATCGTGTTGGCTGGGCCGGTCGTGGTGCAGCGATGCCGGAGCCTGAGCATTATTGTATAAGGTAAAAAGCAGCCTCGTGTGTATGTAGTATCGTTATCTCAAGTCCCATGTAAATTGTTTAAAAATCTCCTAATAATAATCTTTCTCATAAAAAGTAACTTTTAACAACCATTTATTTCAATTTAAAGAATTTACTAATCTCTCCAATCCATGATTATCCCGATTATTGCAAAAGAAAAATCAGTTGTTTCCTTTCATAAATGACAAATCTATCGGCCAGCATTGCACAGGGCTGTGCCAGAAAAATTTATTGTAAGAGCAGATATATATGCGTTATCCGGCGACTTCATTGAGGTAAGAATATTATTTTTTTTTTATTCAGAAAGATCTTTCAGGGCCATGACGCAGCACTGCTGACGTCCAAAATTTACCAGGTTAAATTCACAGTCAATTATTGAAAAGTTATAAGTGAGTGACAATTTAATTGAGAGGTTAGTTACATTGTATTATTACCAGGTTACTGAATTTATTTTTTGTTGGGACGTTACACTGAATGTGAACGACGTAATTATAATTTTTACTGTTGAGAAGTTTAGGAATTTTTCTGTTTTGGGGTTACACTAAATGAGGATATTATTTATTTTATTTTGTGCGGAGGTTACACTTGTCGACAATCTGCCAGGATCGTATTTCTTTGTGAATTTCTGAGAAGTAGTCAGTTATATATCTGCTCTTATTTACTTAAATTAGTTTGCATCTGGCGCAACGCATTTACTAACTTGTCACTCTTTCTTTCACAGATCATCGGCAATTTATTGCTCTTTGTTGTAATTGTGTTTGTTCCATTTTTGCTTCGTCTTTGTTTCATTTTGTGCTTAATTTTGATTTGTGAAAATGCCGCGAAAAAGTGTTAACAGTACATCGCGATGTGCAATGAGTGAAATAGCCGACTCGAATAATTTGACCGATAATACTTGCGACACTCAGTGTAATAGTGATAATCCCCTAATTACAGATAATCAGTGTGTGCCGAGCACTAGTAATGATATTGATCCTAATGATGAGCAAACAAATTCAATTATGTCCACAGTAAATTGAACAATTGATGACGCGGCACGTTCCGATACAATGAACGCTGCCCAGTTTGACACGCCTGATTTGCAAAATTTGCATAGTGAACAGATAAATTTTTCTCACGAAGATGAACAATGTAGTCAAAATACGTCAGATTTATTTGATTCCGAGGTAGTGACCCGCAGTGCACATCCAATTGGCGAACCTTTTCAAAAATCAGACAATGACCAAGTGGTTACCGGTACGCAAAACGCGACACATACAGATACATCATCACACAACACAGAGAATACGGCAGCTAATTTTGGCATGGATCAAGTTATGGCAGTATTGCTACAACTTAATGAAAATCTCAAACAGTGGAAGAAAGAACAAAACAACCATTTCAAACAACTTAATGAAAAATACGACAACCATTTCAAACAACTTACTGAATCGTGCAAACTACTTAATGAAAGTTTCAAACAGTCGAATGAAAAACACGACAACCTTAACGAACAGAACAAACAACTTAGTGAACAGATTACAGCCATTACCGTGCAACGTCATGATACTAAAGAACAATTACGTGAGGAAATTAAGGCTTGTGCTAGGAACAGTAGTGAAAAATTAAGTAATACACGTGTAGCCACAACGAAATTACTTAGAGATGAAAGTAGTGCAGTCACTGAACAATGTTCTGAAAAAGCAACACAGTTACGCGATGAGTTTAAATTAATGTCAGCAGAAGTTTCAAGCACTCTGGATGCGGAAGTCGATAAGAAATTTGAACAACAGAACAGCCAAATTGACGAACGTTTTAAAGTGATAGAAATGAAAAATGTTTCAGTCACTAACACGTCACAGCACACGCCACTCTCCGAATATTTCTCACACTTACACAGCCAATATAATTTAGGTAATTTACAGAGAGTACGTGACTTAGATTCCGAACAGTCACAGACAAACAGATTAGCATACAATCCTGAACCTGTTCAGACATTCAGAGACGATAATTTTGATTATAAGCACTTTCTGTCCGTGAGAAAATTTAAGGTATTTAAAAATGACAGAGCACAGGTACACGCTTTCGACTGGATACGACAAATTGCTTTTGAATTTTCACCGGCATTGCCTGTAATGCAGAAATTAAAATTTATTTGCAGCTCGCAATTGACCTCAGGGGATTCATTACGCTTCGATGAATATGTGCCGTAGCGTGCACAGGGCCCCGAGCCGTAGTAGCGCTATTTCATCTTTAGTTTTCTGCACTGCTGCCTTCTCTTCTACTATCCTTTATATTTATCAAAACAGCTCTTCAACTGTCGATCTATCTAGAATTAGAAATGAGAAAAGAAAACCCGATATGACAAGTTTTACCGAAAGTGACAATTTTCATTAGACACTCCAGGACTACCAGCGTAATTTTAATGTAAGACAAAATTTTAATTATCAGTATCCTCATGGTTATTAGCAACAGCAAAGACAATTTGGCAATAATAGAGGCTTTTCCCCACAACATCAACAAAACCAGTCGGTTAGCATACCTAACCAACAATGTAGTCTGCAAGGTCAAACAAACTTTAATGTTTCGCCGCCTAGACGTACAGCGTCGGCCCCACCAAATAGTAACTCACACCAACAAGGAAATCAGAATGTACAGAAAAACACATCATTTTAACTCCTATCGCAACGCGCCGTATAGTAATGACTATCATGACAGACGTAAAAGTAATGAGCACAGTTTTCAGCGTAACAGTCGGTCTTACCAGCAGCATGATCAACCGCAACAACAGATTATCATGAATGAACCAGACAGTAGATATCATCCCGAACGTAATACGTCAGGAAGAAATAACAGAACAGTACAAATAGTCGAAATGCCACAGCATCCTCCCGAAAATAACAGCACGTCAGAAAGAATTTTACTAGATACAGTACAGGTTGCATCTTCCAGCAACGGAAGCAATACTTTTGACACAGAGAATCTTGTTCACGAAAATGTTATTACTTTTGACGACATCCGAGACACACTTTTGCATGAAAAACCAGTTATTCAAAAAACCATTTCCCACCCTGTCATTGAAGTAAAGATTGGATCATCCAAATTTTCAGCAGTAATCGATTCTGGATCACCTATGTCAGTTATAAATGAAGAAACTTCCAACGAATGTAACGAAGAGAATACCTATCCTACGTTACCATTAGGCAAAACTAAAGTAAAAGGAGCAGTATCTGGTAAAGGAGTAGATGTAAAGTTACAGACACACTTATCATTTTGTATTGCAGGTCATACGTTTCACTCAAATTTTTGGATTGTTCCCTTATTGACAACAGACGTTATTTTAGGTACGAATTTTTTGGTACAACACGACGCAATTATTGACTTTCAAAATTCCTATTTAATGTTAAAGGATGAAAATGCACAACTGGCATTAGAATTTCAGCACTCTTTATCTGCAGAAGAACAAATAATTAATCGAACAGAGGTCATTTCTACATCGCGTTACATAGACTGTCATTTGACATTGTTCACAGATACGTACGTACACAACTACATTACACCAGACGAAGCCGACTATGACGTTATGCAAATGATTTCTGATAAAGTTAAACAGAGCGGTGCAAATACAGACGACGAACGTACTCAACTACACAATATTCTTTTACAGCAAGCTCCAGTTTTTGACAACATCCCTTGTACTATGTCCGGTTTTATGTATGAATTTCAAGTTAAACAGCACGACACGTTTAAAGCCAAACATTATCCCATTCCTTATATTCACAGAGAACAAGTTAAGAAAGAATTGCAAGCTATGGTTGACCAAGGAATTATTGAACCGGCAATTAGTCCGTACATAAACTCGCTCCATATTGTTAACAAAAAGGATGGTCCACTTCGCCTCGTACTTGATTCGCGTCACATCAACGACTTTATTATTAATGAAACAGATCGCCCACAGACACTAGAAGAACTTCTACAGAAATTTCATGGTACTGCTGTTTATTCCACATTAGATTTGAAATCGGGATTTTGGCAAATTCAGCTCCATCCGAACTGCAGAAAGTACACAGCCTTTCTCTGTTTTGGAGACTGTTATCAATTTTGTAAATTACCGTTCGGTTTAACAATTTCTTCAGCAGCCTTTATTCGCGGTTTGAATACTATACTTCCGACAGAACTTAAAGACAGAATCACAACGTATGTAGACAACATCGTTATCGCATAAGCTAACTGGTTTGAACACAATCTGATTCTTGAACAACTCTTACAAACTTTTCGTGCACAAGGACTCACAGTTAATCTTAGCAAATCGCACTTTGGTAAAACTTCCATAAAATTTCTTGGACATGTAATTTCAGCAGAAGGCATTGCGCCTGACCCGGAAAAACTTCAGGCTTTTCGTGACATTACTGTTCCTACGACGAAGAAACAATTACGCATCTTTCTGGAATTAATTAACTTTTTCCGTAAATTTATTCGTTACTCTGCTTTAGACACCCCTAGATTGTGCCAGTTGACGGGTAAAAACACTATTTGGTCATGGGATAGCCAAGCACATTCTGAATTTGTCAATCTAAAACAAGCTTTGTTGAACGCACCTCTTTTATCACACCCAGATCTTACTAGAAATTTTTCCAATGCCACCGACAGTTCTAACACCGCTTTAGGCGTACACATTTTTCAGGAAATTGAAGAAGACGGTACTACAGTAATTAAAAACATCGCCTTTGCGAGTCGCATTCTGTCAGCTGCTGAACGCAATTATTCTGTCACAGAACTTGAAAAATTGTGTGTTGTATGGGCATTTACGAGATTTCGGCATTTTCTTTATGGAAGACATACGACTGTTTACACAGATCATAGAGCTATCCAGTTTTTACTTTCAGCAAAATTTACACATGACAGATTAAGCAGATGGAAACCTTATTTACAGGAATTTAATTTTACAATTGTTCATATTCCCGGTACGCAAAATATTGTAGCAGACGCACTATCCCGTTCTCTCAGCAACAATCAGCAAGACATCGCAACCAACTTCTGCCAAGCAAATTTTAGCGTCATGTATATTCAACAAGTCGCATTTGAAAATTTCATTTCATCGTCATTACGAGACATAGCACAACAGCAGAGCAAAGACAACGTATGGAAAGAAATTAAAAACCTTTGGCAAGATAGGAATAATGTTAGCATCAGAAACCATTACACTGTACGCAATAACATTCTGTTTCGCCGCTCTCACCCTGACAGCAACAATTGGTTACTATGTATTCCTGACGAGCTTGTTAACAAATTAATTTGGTATACTCATTTAAGTTACGCACATTATGGAGCCAGAAAATGTTTTCTTATACTGAGACAGAACTGTTATTTTGCCAACATGGAGAAACGTATTCGACGAGTTTTAGTTTCATGTAAAATCTGCCAGAAAGCTGTCAGACACGACTTCACATATTCCTCCGTTACATCTCATTGTACCCGTTAAATTGAGACACATGGCCGCTGTAGACATTTTGGTCCGATTCCCAGAACTAATAGAGGTTTTTGCTACATCTTTGTCGCTGTTGAACTCACTTCGAAATTTGTTACCTTCACTCCGTTACGCTAAGCTACTGCTAAATCTGTTTCGAATGCATTTGTAAAACATTTTCTGTTTCATGTATGGCATGTATTGAAAGTAATTTCCGACAATGGACCACAGTTTCGATCTGCTATATCGACACGTACGTTACGAGCTAGAAACATTTCTCCGATCTATATATCCAAGTATCCCGCTTCTTCGAACCCTTGTGAACGACTATTGAAAGAAATTGGTAAGCTATGTAGAATAGACTGCCATAAAAAAACATATTGATTGGGATACAC
This sequence comes from Schistocerca nitens, assembly GCF_023898315.1. Lineage (NCBI taxonomy): Eukaryota > Metazoa > Arthropoda > Insecta > Orthoptera > Acrididae > Schistocerca > Schistocerca nitens. The sequence continues at coordinate 876,495,374 of NC_064617.1, forward strand.
TCATACTCTCATTCCAGGATGTAATTAACTCCATACCAAATGAATCTACTATGCTATCTCCGACTGTTATATTCAAAAATGTTGAACCACCAATCAAAATTAAAGAATTAGTATCTTTTCCTACATCTCGTCGACTACGTCACCATGAAATAATTGACATTGCGCTCAACAACATCAAACGTGCCGCAGAGCGCCGGAGAAGACAGCAAAAACAGGTTTGTACACGCCGTGACTTTCACGTTGGACAGAAGATATTAGTACGTACACATTATTTATCCAACAGAGGAAAGAGTAGATGCAGTAAATTTGAGCTTCTATAAGCAGGTCCATACAGAATTCGCAGCATTCCACACCCCAATGTAGTACACGTCGAAACTCTGAGAACCAGAAAAAGTAAAGGCAGTCGCCATGTTTCCAATATTAAACCCTTTATTGAATGAACATACTTTATGATTTACCACGCTGTAATGCCATTTGCTGATATTTATATGGCCACTTATGCAATTATATTTATATGAACACTTACTGATGATTATCATATTTTTTCTTGGCAAGTGCCCGGCAAGGTAATGTTAGCAGGTCGCTTTTCTTGTCGTTATATATCAGACTGTGCACATTTTTCATTTTTTGTGTATGTATGATTGTTTTCCTATCGAAAGTAGAATTTTTGTCTGTATGCACTATGTAATCTTTAAGATATAACAAACACCAGTTGACTTTGACATTTTTCCTTATGATATCTCAATATCTTGACTATTCTACACTTTTTGCCACTACATTATGATACTGTGTGTACATTTTTTGCACTTGAAAACTGTCTATGTTTTTGACCTAATACGTTTTCTGTCATGCTATGCTGTATGCTTAGTTGTATCACTAGAAACAAGTTTTTATCCAAGGGGTATATGATTTAAATGCAAGATGTTGTTGTTGTGGTCTTCAGTCCTGAGACTGGTTTGATGCAGCTCTCCATGCTACTCTATCCTGTGCAAGCTTCTTCATCTCCCAGTACCTACTGCAACCTACATCCTTCTGAATCTGCTTAGTGTATTCATCTCTTGGTCTCCCCCTACGATTTTTACCCTCCACGCTGCCCTCCAATACTAAATTGGTGATCCCTTGATGCCTCAGAGCATGTCCTACCAACCGATCCCTTCTTCTGGTCAAGTTGTACCACAAACTCCTCTTCTCTCCAATCCTATTCAGTACCTCCTCATTAGTTATGTGATCTACCCATCTAATCTTCAGCATTCTTCTGTAGCACCACATTTCGAAAGCTTCTATTCTCTTCTTGTCCAAAGTATTTACCGTCCATGTTTCACTTCCATACATGGCTACACTCCATACAAATACTTTCAGAAATGACTTCCTGACATTTAAATCTATACTCGATGTTAACAAATTTCTCTTCTTCAGAAACGCTTTCCTTGCCATTGCCAGTCTACTTTTTATATCCTCTCTACTTCGTCCATCATCAGTTATTTTGCTCCCCAAATAGCAAAACTCCTTTACTACTTTAAGTGTCTCATTTCCTAATCTAATACCCTCAGCATCACCCGATTTAATTTGACTACATTCCATTATCCTCGTTTTGCTTTTGTTGATGTTCATCTTATATCCTCCCTTCAAGACACCATCCATTCCGTTCAACTGCTCTTCCAAGTCCTTTGCTGTCTCTGACAGAATTACAATGTCATCGGCGAACCTCAAAGTTTTTATTTCTTCTCCATGGATTTTAATACCTACTCCGAATTTTTCTTTTGTTTCCTTTACTGCTTGCTCAATATACAGATTGAATAACATCGGGGAGAGGCTACAACCCTGTCTTACTCCCTTCCCAACCACTGCTTCCCTTTCATGTCCCTCGACTCTTATAACTGCCATCTGGTTTCTGTACAAATTGTAAATAGCCTTTCGCTCCCTGTATTTTACCCCTGCCACCTTCAGAATTTGAAAGAGAGTATTCCAGTCAACATTGTCAAAAGCTTTCTCTAAGTCTACAAATGCTAGAAACGTAGGTTTGCCTTTCCTTAATCTTCCTTCTAAGATAAGTCGTAAGGTCAGTATTGCCTCACGTGTTCCAGTATTTCTACGGAATCCAAACTGATCTTCCCCGAGGTCGGCTTCTACTAGTTTTTCCATTCGTCTGTAAAGAATTCGTGTTAGTATTTTGCAGCTGTGGCTTATTAAACTGATTGTTCGGTAATTCTCACATCTGTCAACACCTGCTTTCTTTGGGATTGGAATTATTATATTCTTCTTGAAGTCTGAGGGTATTTCGCCTGTTTCATACATCTTGCTCACCAAATGGTAGAGTTTTGTCAGGACTGGCTCTCCCAAGGCCGTCAGTAGTTCCAATGGAATGTTGTCTACTCCGGAGGCCTTGTTTCGACTCAGGTCTTTCAGTGCTCTGTCAAACTCTTCACGCAGTATCGTATCTCCCATTTCATCTTCATCTACATCCTCTTCCATTTCCATAATATTGTCCTCAAGTACATCGCCCTTGTATAGACCCTCTATATACTCCTTCCACCTTTCTGCTTTCCCTTCTTTGCTTAGAACTGGGTTTCCATCTGAGCTCTTGATGTTCATACAAGTGGTTCTTTTATCTCCAAAGGTCTCTTTAATTTTCCTGTAGGCAGTATCTATCTTACCCCTAGTGAGACAAGCCTCTACATCCTTACATTTGTGCTCTAGCCATCCCTGCTTAGCCATTTTGCACTTCCTGTCGATTTCATTTTTGAGACGTTTGTATTCCTTTTTGCCTGCTTCATTTACTGCATTTTTATATTTTCTCCTTTCATCAATTAAATTCAATATTTCTTCTGTTACCCAAGGATTTCTACTAGCCCTCGTCTTTTTACCTACTTGATCCTCTGCTGCCTTCACTACTACATCCCTCAAAACTACCCATTCTTCTTCTACTGTATTTCTTTCCCCCATTCCTGTCAATTGTTCCCTTATGCTCTCCCTGAAACCCTCTACAACCTCTGGTTCTTTCAGTTTATCCAGGTCCCATCTCCTTAAATTCCCACCTTTTTGCAGTTTCTTCAGTTTTAATCTACAGGTCATAACCAATAGATTGTGGTCAGAGGCCACATCTGCCCCTGGAAATGTCTTACAATTTAGAACCTGGTTCCTAAATCTCTGTCTTACCATAATATAATCTATCTGATACCTTTTAGTATCTCCAGGGTTCTTCCATGTATACAACCTTCTTTCATGATTCTTAAACCAAGTGTTAGCTATGATTAATTTGTGCTCTGTGCAAAATTCTACCAGGCGGCTTCCTCTTTCATTTCTTAGCCCCAATCCATATTCACCTACTACGTTTCCTTCTCTTCCTTTTCCTACACTCGAATTCCAGTCACCCATGACTATTAAATTTTCGTCTCCCTTCACTATCTGAATAATTTCTTTTATTTCATCATACATTTCTTCAATTTCTTCGTCATCTGCAGAGCTAGTTGGCATATAAACTTGTACTACTGTAGTAGATGTGGGCTTCGTATCTATCTTGGCCACAATAATGCGTTCACTATGCTGTTTGTAGTAGCTTACCCGCGTCCCTATTTTCCTATTCATTATTAAGCCTACTCCTGCATTACCCCTATTTGACTTTGTGTTTATAACCCTGTAGTCACCTGACCAGAAGTCTTGTTCCTCCTGCCACCGAACTTCACTAATTCCCACTATATCTAACTTTAACCTATCCATTTCCCTTTTCAAATTTTCTAACCTACTTGCCCGATTAAGGGATCTGACATTCCACGCTCCGATCCGTAGAACGCCAGGTTTCTTTCTCCTGATAAGATATTAATCCTTATTCATAATTTTCAGAAAGCAATAACGTTTACAAGAAATAAATTAAACAAACCACAGTGGTTTACTCTGAAATGGAAATTTTACCATCGGAATGAACGAAAGAAAATGCAACACCTTGTCATGAAGAGTAAATGGATCAGAATTAACAAGCATTAACCAGAATATACTATACACATCGTATGATAGCAGTCTTGACTAATTATTTTTCTTTCAGAATACGAGGTGATTGAGCAAGCTGTCAGACAGAACTACACATCTTAGTTTTAGTGATGAAATATGCTAGAAATAAGAAATTCTATAGTATGAATAGTTGTATGAAGTAAATGGTAATATGAATAATGAATAATGAAGTGTCCTTTTTTGCAGATGATAATAAATGATGATGAATAGTTATATGAAGAATATGCTAATATGAATAATGAAGTTTTTCTTTACAGGTGATGATAGTGATGAAGTTATGGTAATATGAATAATGAAGTTTTTCTTTGCAGCTGATGATAATGATGACGTTTATATATTTACTGTTAGTTAAGAAATGCTATGTAGTTATTTAAGAATTAGTTGCAGTTCCTTTTGACAGAATGTCTTATGTTGCATGGTATAATGACTGAATAGTTTGGAAAAGACAGCTAGAGTACATACATATTGAGTACACGTTTCATTACCTGTTAATTCGAAGTTCACTACTTTTCAGCATAATATGCGTTTCTTCTTTCAGCTCAATAATCCATTTTGTATTTTTTACAGGAGAAGCTATTCATGAAATTAATGTGCTATAAGCAGTTAGTCATTAAACCTGTTCTAGAACTTGCATTTTTTTTACCCATTTGTGTGTATCATTCATGAATGTGATCACATATACTCTACTTGTTTCATAACCTTGCCACAGCTGACTCATGACGAATGACGTTATTAATCCTTATTTCCAGCAATAAGTCAAAAGCAAATATTTTCATGCCACAGCAATTAATTATCGATCCCAACGCAATGCATTGCTAGCAAAAAAAAAAAAAAATTATTACCAGTCCCAACTATTACCAGTATACGACCAAATAATGCTACCAGTTTAAGATATATTTCTAGTTCTAAATGTAATGCAAATTTCTCAGATGTATTGAATCCATTATATCTATGTATTAATGGACCACAGACCTTGAGTAATAGTTACAGTGTGTTACATTTTAAATATGTCCTATGTCACTTGAATGATGAGTTCTGAGTAATACTGAATGATGTTTTGTAATAATGCATAAATGCTATGCCAATGATTTCTATAAATAATATTTTTGTTGTACTCTATAAATTCTATGCCAATAATTAACTCATTTTGAATGATGACTTCTGAATAATACTGAATAATGTTTTGTAAAACTATATGAATACTTTGTAACTGGCCAATGAGTGCCAATAATTACCGCAACCAGATGAGTTATGAATAGTGTTTTGTAATATTCAATACTTGCTACATGTTTAGTAACTGGCCAATGAATGCCACTGTTTACTGTTATATGATGATTTATGTATAAATGCTATGCCATTAATTAACTCTTGCTTTGAATGACGACTTCTGAATAATGCATAAAAATGGATTGTAACTGGCCAATGACTGCTAATATTTACTGTAATCAGATGACTTATGAATAATGTTCTGTAATACTCCATACATAGTACAGAAATGTTTAGTAACTAGGCAATGAGTGCCAACAATTACTCAAATCGGTTGATAGACTAGTGTAATTCTCAATGATGACTAGCATAAGACTTAATGTCCTTCACCTTCTGACCTAATTACCAGAAATTACTGCAATATCCGTTTGTCCTGTCCATCCTCAAGTTCACGGAGCACTACATTTTCTTTTTGCACTAATTCTACGCCGTTGGTGAAAGAGTATGGATTCTACAAGAATGTGGTGTTGACACATCATGCAGTCCACCACCTTGAACGATGGAGATGTTATTATGGTCCTACTGTTTGGTGTACCTAATGTACTACCAAAATGATAACATTGAATATTAATACAACATTTCAGTGTCTTGGCTACACTGATAAATACTTCAGAGAAGAGAACTTCAGATTGTCTCACTTCGCGTTGTGCTTCTGTAGAAAGATATGGAATTTCGGTGCAGCTACGTGCAACATACTGTGCTACAACCATGATGCAATCCTTCCCATTCCTTTCCTAGTTCTTGAAATATGTAAAGATTTTTACAGTGCGTGTGCACTTTATTTCATTTGTTAATATGATCAGTCGTCCTAAATATGCTAAAGACTTCTACAGTGCATGTGCACTTTATTTCACTCCATGATATGTTGTAAATATGCTAAAGACTTCTTCAGTGCCTGTGCACTTTATTTCATTTTTACGGTAATCAGTTCTTGTAAAATGCTAAAGATTTTTACAGTGCGTGTGCACTTTATTTCATTTGTGAATAAGATCAGTTGTCCTAAAAATACTAAAGATTTATACAGTGCGTGTGCACTTTATGTCAATTGTTAATATATTTTGTATTCATTGCGCATACATTTTGTCTTTCTTAATATGTTCTGCACTTATCAATAATGTATATACTCTGTGACTGTAGACTTAGTTAATAAGTAGATTATAGAAAAATTTGTTGCTCATGGCAAGTCCAATTGACTCACCATCGCTGCCAAATTTTTGCCCCCCCCCCAGTGGAGGCTTATGTAAGAGGTCTGAGCAGATGTAATTTCAATGTATTGCTCACGCGCTGCCTGCGATATGCAAGGTATAAGAGAATCTCAGACCAGAGAGCAGTGTTGACTGCAGTAAGAACTGTGTAGCAGTAGCAGTAAGTAGTTGCTAGCGAGCAGTCTGGTCTGGTGTATCGTGTTGGCTGGGCCGGTCGTGGTGCAGCGATGCCGGAGCCTGAGCATTATTGTATAAGGTAAAAAGCAGCCTCGCGCGTATGTAGTATCGTTATCTCAAGTCCCATGTAAATTGTTTAAAAATCTCCTAATAATAATCTTTCTCATAAAAAGTAACTTTTAACTACCATTTATTTCAAGTTAAAGAATTTACTAATTTCTCCAATCCATGATCATCCCGATTATTGCAAAAGAAAAATCAGTTGTTTCCTTTCATAAATGACAAATCTATCGGCCAGCATTGCACAGGGCTGCGCGAGAAAAATTTATTGTAAGAGCAGATATATATGCGTTATCCGGCGACTTCATTGAGGTAAGAATATTTTTTTTTTATTCAGAAAGATCTTTCAGGGCCATGACGCAGCACTGCTGACGTCCAAAATTTACCAGGTTAAATTCACAGTCAATTATTGAAAAGTTATAAGTGAGCGACAATTTAATTGAGAGGTTAGTTACATTGTATTATTACCAGGTTACTGAATTTATTTTTTGTTGGGACGTTACACTGAATGTGAACGACATAATTATAATTTTTACTGTTGAGAAGTTTAGGAATTTTTCTGTTTTGGGGTTACACTAAATGATGATATTATTTATATTATTTATTTTATTTTGTGGGGAGGTTACAAGGTTTTTTAAATTAAAATACAGAACGTAGGTACGTTTGAACATTTTATTTCGGCTGTTCCAATGTGATACATGTACCTTTGTGAACTTCATGCTGTTAACAGCGTGATTACCTACAAATACCACATTAATGCAATAAATGCACAAAGCAATGTGCCGGACATCCATCATTTTGGAAGCACATCGCCGTTCTGTCATGCAGTGAAACGTCTTGTAGTAACATCGGTAGAACATTACGTAGGAAATCAGCATACATTGCTCCATTTAGATTGCCATCGATAAAATGGGGGCCAATTATCCTTCCTCCCATAATGCCGCACCATACATTAACCCGCCAAGGTCGCTGATGTGCCACTTGTCGCAGCCATCGTGGATTTTCCGTTGTTCAATAGCGCATATTATGCCGGTTTACGTTACCGCTGTTAGTGAATGACGCTTCGTCGCTAAATACAACGCTTGCAAAAAATCTGTCATCGTCCCGTAATTTCTCTTGTGCCCAGTGGCAAACTGTACACGACGTTCAAAGTCGACGCCATGCAATTCCTGGTGCATAGAAATATGGTACGGGTGCAATCGATGTTGATGTAGCATTCTCAACACCGACGTTTTTGAGATTCCTGATTCTCGCGCAATTTGTCTGCTACTGATGTGCGGATTAGCCGCGACAGCAGCTAAAACACCTACTTGGGCATCATCATTTATTGCAGGTCGTGGTTGACGTTTCACATGTGGCTGAACACTTCCTGTCTCCTTAAATAACGTAACTATCCGGCGAACGGTCCGGACACTTGGACGATGTCGTCCAGGATACCGAGCAGCATACATAGCACACGTCCGTTGGGCATTTTGATCACATTAGCCATACATCAACACGATATCGACCATTTACGCAATTGATAAACGGCCTATTTTAACACGGGTGATGTATCACGTACTTACACGCTTGTGCCTATTACAGCGCCATCTATCACAAAGCGAAAAAAGTGGTCCAACTAAAACATTCACATTTTTTACGTACTACACGAATACGTAATAAAAATTGGGGTTCCTATTTTAAAAAACGTAGTTGATATCCGTTTCACCTATGGCAGCGCCTTCTAGAGGGCCAACCGCAGCGCCATCTGGTTTCCCCCTTCAAGCTAGACGAGTTTCGTTCTTTGTAGTTTTTTTCGTTTGATGCTTATTTCGTGAGATATTTGGCCCGGTCACTATCAATGGACCACTGTGTTCACTTACATTATATGTGCAAAATACTTGGTTATGTTTACTTACATTGGTTCCATTACTTGGCGATCTTTTTTGTTTTTTGTCATTATCATGTTACACGTTACACGTCCCACACATTATCTTTGTTCTGGTCAATGTTTACTGAATGATATCTTTGTATCTTTGTTCAGTTATAAACTTTGCATTGTAAGGAAAAAAATGAACTGTATTACACATGTGCGATGTTCAACACACATTTTAAGAATATTAGGAAGTGTGCCACAGTGATATGTTTACAATATGTGTGATATGGTGGGATTCAAGAACAAATACGTCGAGCTACACCAAAGCAGATCGCCATCTACTGGAACGAATGTAAGTGACATTCCAGTACTACTGGCCATTAAAATTGCTACACCACGAAGATGACGTGCTACAGACTCGAAATTTAACCTCCAGGAAGAAGATGCTGTGATATGCAAATGATTAGCTTTTCAGAGCATTCACACAAGGGTGGCGGCGGTGGCGACACCTACAACGTGCTGACATGAAGAAAGTTTCCAACCGATTTCTCATACACAAACAGCAGTTGACCGGCGTTGCCTGGTGAAACGTTGTTGTGATGCCTCGTGTAAGGAGGAGAAATGCGTACCATCACGTTTCCGACTTTGATAAAGGTCGGATTGTGGCCTAACGCGATTGCGGTTTATCGTATCGCGACATTGCTGCTCGCGTTGGTCGAGATCCAATGGCTGTTAGCAGAATATGGAATCGGTGGGTTCAAAAGGGTAACACGGAACGCCGTGCTGGATCCCAACAGCCTCGTATCACTAGCAGTCGAGATGGCAGGCATCTTATCCGCATGGCTGTAACAGATCGTGCAGCCACGTCTCGATCCCTGAGTCAACAGATGGGGACGTTTGAAAGACAACAACCATCTGCACGAACAGTTGGACGACGTTTGCAGCAGCATGGACTATCAGCTCGGAGACCGTGGCTGCGGTTACCCTTGACGCTGCATCACAGTCAGGAGCGCCTGCGATGCGGTACTCAACGACGAACCTGGGCGCACGAATGGCAAAACATTTTTTCAGATGAATTTAGGTTCTGTTTACAGCATCATGATGGTCGCATCCGTGTTTGGCGACATCGCGGTGAACGCACTTTGGAAGCGTGTATTCGTCATCGCCATACTGATGTATCATCCGGCGTGATGGTATGGGGTGCCATTGGTTACACATCTCGGTCACCTCTTGTTCACATTGACGGCATTTTGAACAGTGGACGTTACATTTCAGATGTGTTACGACCCGTGGCTCTGCCCTTGATTCGATCCCTGCAAAACCCTACATTTCAGGAGGATAATGCACGACCGCATGTTTCAGGTGCGGTACGTGCCTTTCTGGATACAGAAAATGTTCGACTGCTGCCCTCGCCAGCACATTCTTTAGATATCACACCAATTGAAAATGTCTGGGCAATGGTGGCTGAACGACTGGGTCGTCACAATACGCCAGTCACTACTCTTGATGAACTGTGGTATCGCGTTGAAGCTGCATTAGCAGCTGTACCTGTACACGCCATCCAAGCTCTGTTTGACTCAACGCCCAGGCGTATCAAGGCCGTTATTACGGCCTGGGGTGGTTGTTCTGGGTACTGATTTCACAGGATCTATGCACCCAAATTGCGTGAAAATGTAATCACATGTCAGTTCTAGTATAATATATTTGTCCAATGAATACCCGTTTATCATCTGCATTTCTTCTTGGTGTAGCAGTTTTAATGGCCAGTAGTGTATATACAATGCAAGCACTTGAGCGTATTTTTATTAATGAAACAGCTGGTAAAGTGGCTCTAAACAATCAAAATACTCAATACTTCTTGTGCAGCGTAGAGCAGGTGACATGCTGTTGATCAAAACATGTATGTAACCAAAAATATTTGCGAAGATGGCCATGATAGCCTGAAACCGGTTATGGCACTACAATACGACATTTAAAAAGTATTTGTGACGGGTTCCGTCGTTCACCAATTATAATTAACGGCCGTGAACTTCACAAAATCCAACATTGATAAAATAAAAATGTATTTTTATTCTCTTTTTGGTCGATGACTGCCATACTACCAACCTTTACTGCCACTGGCTGCAGTTGCTATTACGCCCCAGCACCCTCAACCAGAAAACAAAAATTCTGCATTAATTATTGGGAATTACGCAGAGCTCTGAGCGAACTAGAAATAGAATCATTGCAACAGCGTAGTGGCGTATTATCGCTGGACCACATTCGCAAATGTTCGAAAGTTCAGAAGCGCTGACGTCGTTAACGACAGCAAAACTCGGCCAAAGCGACTTCCAAGGGCGCGACCTGCGTCGGGAAGTGTTTCGCCATTTCGTACGATTGACGCACAGACGACACTAGTGTAATGTGGCTCAATACGGGCGGTCGACGCAAATACGCGTTTGCTTCGTGTAGGAAATACCCGCTGCGGACATTACGGGCGCGGTGTGTCGATTGAGCGGCGACCAATGGGAAGCGTGAACCGACCAGCGGGTTAACTCCAGATAACGCCGGCGGGCTGAGCGTGCAAAAACAAGTTGCGAAAGCCAGCGTGCGTGTGTGCGTGTGGCCGTTAGAAAAGCGGGCGGCCTTCGCGGTCGTTGCTAGCGTCCGTCCACTGGCAGCCCATTCCAGAGGGTCCCAACCAGTCTGCACCTGAGGCCTCACTTTGACCTGACTGGAAGCTATCGCAATCTCCAACTCTGTTTTACAAGCTTTCGTTAAGGAAACCAGTTAATGTGGTAGGACGTTCAACTATCTCAAGATATTGTACTGGTCCGATAAATAGCCGAAATCGCACATGAGACGCACCCCTAAGATTCGAAAAAAACAATAGTACAGGGTACCACTATGTTCTAAAAAGCCACGCGTGAAAATGCGATTTTTCAGGGGGTCATACCTCAAGTTCTATTGAGCACAGAGATAAGGGGTCAAGTGTTTTGGATAGGTCTTGGCCTAGTGACCATTTGTTTACCTTTCGTGCATACAATAGCAATCCTACATTATAGGTTCGAAATTTAAGCATTACAGACTTCCTTTAGCCAAGCAAATAGAGCAAATCGGTTGCTACTTTTGCATTAGGTGTGGTCTAGGGTGGACCTTAGGAGGCTTATGAAAGTATCATTTCTTCATGGATGGTTCCTGTGAAAACACCGTAAAACCATGAGTTTTGGGTAGCAAAAGTACCAGTTGTAGACATGGCACTTCTATAATTTCTAATCATGGAAAACGTCGAAATTATTACTATATGTTTTTAAGATGATAATCTTCGGAACTTCCAAACTTCTTTCGATTTCGTTAGCTGTTACCGTCAACCAGACGTTCATAGTTACCGTGCTTATGCAGAAAATTGCAAGAACCTGTTCTTAGCCGTTTTTGCACTGCGGGCCGCAATTATCTAAATAAAAAACCACAGCAAATGACTAAAATTTTAACTGTACATACTTTAGATATCCGTCTGGAAACACCATTTTCCTGTTTTCGAAAACCTGTATCCGCTATCAAGATACATCCGAAAAACCATTATTTTTGTGTAACCATAAGTTCTGAAGACGATGTTTTCTGGCAACCTTGAAACTTTTTTCGATAACATTATCCGTTGCCGACGTACAGGCGTTCAACATTGGCGTACTTTTGAACGTAAAATATGGCAGTAATATCTACTCTGAAGCGTAAATGTAGTTTTCAATGAGGCAGTCAACAAGTGGCACGGGTTCTACAGTCGCTCAAGGGTCCTAAAGTCACCACAGTACGTTTCTAGTCAGCATTTGCTCACCAATAAAACTTTATAGCGCGTTGTCTCTGTATAATGAACACCTGTCGCTTGTACAAATGTGCCCAAAGTGATACTGCAGTGACAAAACACGAGGTAAAAAGTAACATAACACGCCTAAGAAGAACTTAAAATGACTTTCAAGAATTATGTAAATCCGGAAAGACTCCAAATTTAGTAGAACATTTGTAATAACATTTTTACTCATTTAAGATACAAGTCATAAGGTGGGAATTTAAGATGAATTGCGATAGATGCAGTAAATATCCAGGGAAAAAAGGAAAGCAGAAGATTTTGTGTTAGCCTTATATGCCTATTTTTTAAAGACAAGCTGGCCCAAACCTCATACCGCTTCCCTCACGAAAATTCGCGTTCAGAGAGGCAGTGACGGTGAAAGAGAGAGAGAACAGTGCCAGTGGGAGAGAAAGAGAGAAGAGACAGTGATGAGAGAAAGCGTGAGTGAAAGAGAAAGAGAGATGGATGAAGGTATTAGTAGTATCAGCCACAGAGAGAGATAATAGTGAGAGAGGCAGTAGCAGTAAAAGAGAAAGAAAGATGGATGGAAACAATAGCAGTTGGAATCAAAGAGAGAGGAAGTAGTGATGGCCAGTGGAAGCCAGTGGAAGTAAAACAGGAAGAGAGATAGAAGCAGTGGAAACAAAAGAGAGAGGAGACAGCGGAAATGAAAAACTCACATGGAATTCTCCTTGCGACACGTTTCAGACTCTTGCGACTTTCAAGGCCTTCACTTGAATTGTTTCTCGTGCAAGCATCTCATCTTTCCTCCTATATGACACAGAGGAAAAATCCTTAGCTTCGAGCTCCGGACATTTTTCACATTTCCTTTCCCAGAATGATTTCCTCGTTGAAACTGCCTTCTTTCATTTTTCTTCAGAAGTAACCCAAGGTGGCACTCTGCCATCTCTTCCGGCCTCTGTTGGTTGTGGTTTTTGCATAATGTACAACTGTAGGTCTGAGATCTTCATCGTAACTGCGCCGAATTTCTTGATTTGATGGTGCTTTTCGCTCTAAGTATAACGTAATGGCGGCGACAAGTCCAGTGTAACCAGAAAGGCGAGTGGTCGTTTTCTTGTTAAGTGATTCGTGAACGAATCACTTTCCTTAGTTTCTGTTTGTCTTGGATCACCCAAAAGTTGACTGCTGCTTTGTTTGCGGCTAGTACCAACGGTGTTGAAACGTCCCCTTAGAAAAATTAATGAATTACTTTGCTGATATTCCTATACGTTATTTGATTTTCAAACAGCTGAGTAAAACTGAACGTACTCTGACATTTCTCTTGTTACTTATTCTGATCATCACTAAACTGACACACGATATTTTAGCGCAACGCAGTGTGACTTTCAATAATCCCTACAAATGAATGGCCCTGACTAACAATAACCTATACCTTTCATGAATCACTTACCCCACAAAAATCTTCGTTACTCCAACTACTGCAATACAGCGAGCGCCAATACTGCCAGCTAAATAAAAGGTTCTAACTATTGAAGGCACTACCTACTGATAGGCATAGTTAGCAAATGAAAGATTTTGATAGAGAACAAACAATGTATTTACCTTAATAATGTTCAAAAGCCATCATATATATATATATATATATATATATATATATATATATATATATATATATATATATATCGGTTCATGATATCCAATATTACAAATTAACTCTTTCTGATGGACACACGTCTAGATCGTCCGCTCTCAAAATTCTGCCTCTCTCTCCCCACATCCACCACTGCTGGCGGCTCACCTCCAACTGCACAACGCTACGCGCTGTTCACATCCAACTGCCCAACACTACAATAGCGAGTATTACAACAGCCACAGACTGCACACAGCACAGCCAGTGATTTTCATACAGAAAGCTACGTGGCGTTACCAATATAAAAACCTAAACAACCTGCTTACAATGTGCTGCTGTCTTCAGTGTGCCTAAGGTTCCCCTATCTCACGGTGTAAGTCACAAGGCGATCCTCTTTCATAATGACGCTTACAAGCACTGATATTTTTTTGTTGCAACAACAACCGATTTTGGTCGACCATCACGAATTTCATCGCTGACTGAAACACAACAACGATAAAATTCTGTAAACAATTTGTAAACAATCTTTTAAGTTGGTAATTCCCAAGACTTGGAGAAGTAATTCGAAGGCATTGTTACTGATAAAATATTATATAGAACAGTCTGGTTATTGAGTAGGGCGTTTGCTAAACTCATAAAAATCATCTAGGGAAAACCTTCAGGTTAAATTTCCGTTTCCTTTGACAACACCGTTTACTTGCTCGCTCGCTGTAGATCAACCACTTTGTCAGTTTCGGAGCTGCCAGTGTTTCAAAAACAACAAAGACCAATTTTAATTCAGTAGTACTGTCAATAGAGCCACCTAGCGATCGTTTGTAAAATCTCTAAAGGGAAGGCTTGTATCACCGACATCCGTTTGTTGTGGAGTGATGCAAATGTCTTAGAATGTGATGCCCTTTCTTGGAGGCAGTAGGATCGAACCAGAAGCTAGAGGAGCCCGTGTAATTGCTGTGCTCTGAGGCTTTCTGCAAACCGTATATACTGTACCACACTTTCGCCTAATAAACACTAAAGTACTTTCAGAATATCAGACGGAATATGCGTTTGGATCGAAGACATGTTTGCAAACGGAACTGAGTACGCTGCTGCTGAATGAGAGACACCATCAGCGGCGACATAAGAACGTAGTGAATGGGGACCCTGACAAAGACATCAGAGAGCCTCAGTACTAAGAAAGAGCTCTCTCTCATTGCGAATAGTCAGTCCAGTTACTGGTAAACACAACTGCAAATCTACTCGCATTCGGAGCACATTTCTCATACATGGAGATTTGAGCGAATATATAAAAAGAAATAAAAAGATAGGAATGAAAAACACGCGTGGAAGTCAAAAAGTAACGATAATTTAAAAAAAAACTTTTTATCGGGAAAGTAACACTGCAAGTAACGTAATTTCATCATGATTTAAAAGACAGCTTCAGCTGTGTGATAAATAGTTAATCATGATCCAACTAGTTTCATGGCGTTAGAGCCACATCTTCAGGAATACATCTGAATAAAAACAATACCAAAACGTATAAAGGTTTTGTTTAGATGAAAATATAATTGAACTACATGCAAAACTGTACAGGAAAATTATGTACTCACATTTATTTCATAACTTAGTTCAAGCGATAACCAGTAGATGACCCATTCTCTGTCATTTGTGATAAAAATGTTCTACCGTCAAGAGGTCGGAAGTCCAAGTTACAAGACGGAAGAATGCAGGGAACATCATCTAGCTACAGGAAATATAGAACAAGGATAAAGCAGTAAACCAGATGGATGTAGAACTATAAAACAAATTATATGTGTAGGTGAAGAAATCTACATTCACTTGATAAGGCAAAATAAATCTCAAAGCAGCGGCTGTAATATTGTACGTAGGTAACGAAGCTTAAGTCTATTTAAAAATGCTGCTTACAAAATAGACCGTCATCTACGAAAGGTAGAAGAACCTGAGGTATTTTTAAAGCAAGAGGGGTGGGGGGGGGGTGGGGGGGGGGGGGATGGACCCTGCCTACTGGAATACAATTATAAGAAAAGGAATTATACAGGACTTTATCACTATATTTCTTTGGGAACAGGACATACATAAATGGTGATGAATGTAGCTTATAATAATTATCAATTCTAGAGGTCAAGCAAGGAAATGGCAAAGTGGAGAACTGTGATATCGAGGAAGAATGCCAAATAACGCCTTGTAAAAATGGTTTATAATAGGGTATTAACTACAGGGTGTTTCAAAAATGACCGGTATATTTGAAATGGCAATAAAAACTAAACGAGCAGCGATAGAAATACACCGTTTGTTGCAATATGCTTGGGACAACAGTACATTTCCAGGCGGACAAACTTTCGAAATTACAGTAGTTACAATTTTCAACAACAGATGGCGCTGCAAGTGATGTGAAAGATATAGAAGACAACGCAGTCTGTGGGTGCGCCATTCTGTACGTCGTCTTTCTGCTGTAAGCGTGTGCTGTTCACAACGTGCAGGTGTGCTGTAGACAACATGGTTTATTCCTTAGAACAGAGGATTTTTCTGGTGTTAGAATTCCACCGCCTAGAACACAGTGTTGTTGCAACAAGACGAAGTTTTCAACGGAGGTTTAATGTAACCAAAGGACCGAAAAGTGATACAATAAAGGATCTGTTTGAAAAATTTCAACGGACTGGGAACGTGACGGATGAACGTGCTGGAAAGGTAGGGCGACCACGTACGGCAACCACAGAGGGCAACGCGCAGCTAGTGCAGCAGGTGATCCAACAGTGGCCTCGGGTTTCCGTTCGCCGTGTTGCAGCTGCGGTCCAAATGACGCCAACGTCCACGTATCGTCTCATGCGCCAGAGTTTACACCTCTATCCATACAAAATTCAAACGCGGCAAACCCTCAGCGCCGCTACCATTGCTGCACGAGAGACATTCGCTAACGATGTATTGCACAGGATTGATGACGGCGATATGCATGTGGGCAGCATTTGGTTTACTGACGAAGCTTATTTTTACCTGGACGGCTTCGTCAATAAACAGAACTGGCGCATATGGGGAACCGAAAAGCCCCATGTTGCAGTCCCATCGTCCCTGCATCCTCAAAAAGTACTGGTCTGGGCCGCCATTTCTTCCAAAGGAATCATTGGCCCATTTTGCAGATCCGAAACGATTACTGCATCACGCTATCTGGACATTCTTCGTGAATTTGTGGCGGTACAAACTGCCTTAGACGACACTGCGAACACCTCGTGGTTTATGCAAGATGGTGCCCGGCCACATCGCACGGCCGACGTCTTTAATTTCCTGAATGAATATTTCGATGATCGTGTGATTGCTTTGGGCTATCCGAAACATACAGGAGGCGGCGTGGATTGGCCTCCCTATTCGCCAGACATGAACCCCTGTGACTTCTTTCTGTGGGGACACTTGAAAGACCAGGTGTACCGCCAGAATCCAGAAACAATTGAACAGCTGAAGCAGTACATCTCATCTGCATGTGAAGCCATTCCGCCAGACACGTTGTCAAAGGTTTCGGGTAATTTCATTCAGAGAC
Source organism: Schistocerca nitens (assembly GCF_023898315.1). Taxonomy (NCBI): domain Eukaryota; kingdom Metazoa; phylum Arthropoda; class Insecta; order Orthoptera; family Acrididae; genus Schistocerca; species Schistocerca nitens. The sequence goes on from NC_064617.1 coordinate 876,512,882, forward strand.
TACGCCATATTATTGCTACGCATGGTGGATATGTGGCCGACGTCTTTAATTTCCTGAATGAATATTTCGATGATCGTGTGATTGCTTTGGGCTATCCGAAACATACAGGAGGCGGCGTGGATTGGCCTCCCTATTCGCCAGACATGAACCCCTGTGACTTCTTTCTGTGGGGACACTTGAAAGACCAGGTGTACCGCCAGAATCCAGAAACAATTGAACAGCTGAAGCAGTACATCTCATCTGCATGTGAAGCCATTCCGCCAGACACGTTGTCAAAGGTTTCGGGTAATTTCATTCAGAGACTACGCCATATTATTGCTACGCATGGTGGATATGTGGAAAATATCGTACTATAGAGTTTCCCAGACCGCAGCGCCATCTGTTGTTGAAAAGTGTAACTACTGTAATTTCGAAAGTTTGTCTGCCTGAAAATGTACTGTTGTCCCAAGCATATTGCAACAAACGGTGTATTTCTATCGCTGCTCGTTTAGTTTTTATTGCCGTTTCAAATATACCGGTCATTTTTGAAACACCCTGTATATGTACTAGGCTATCCTATTCAAGCGGCCGAACTTTGATAAAAAGTTGCGATGGTACAAGTCTAGTTGCCCATTGAGGTAACGCATTGGGAGACATTTTTGCATCTTAATATCTCATCTCTTCGAGCATATTGAGATTCTGTCCCTTTGTTTCCAGATGAAGAATTTTTAAATTATTTTGAAAAATTGTAGTGAACTATCCCTCGTCATGCAGATGATTACTTAAGGCTGAATTGCATTTAGCTAGATTAAGATGTTCTTTTAATTTAGTGCAGAAGCTTCTGCCCATTTATCCAATGTATGTCAAAGGACAGTTGCCGCACGTAACGCAGTATATCCCTATAGTATTGTACTTTCTACTGGCAGAGCGTTGTTTGTGCATATGTGGTGTAAAAAAAGGCTGGTTGCATGCTGTTTTCTCGTAGCTGTGATGAAGCTTTCTCCGGAATGGGATACGATGATGATGAGTGTTATTGTCCCACATGCGAGATTCGCCTTTAACTAAAGTGATTATGCTGTTGTTCATTTTTTGTACCTTCGATCTACGAAGGCAGTTCAATAAGTAATGCAACACATTTTTTTCTGAAACAGGGGTTGTTTTATTCAGCATTGAAATACACCAGGTTATTCCCCAATCTTTTAGCTACACAACACTATTTTTCAACGTAATCTCCATTCAATGCTACGGCCTTACGCCACCTTGAAATGAGGGCCTGTATGCCTGCACGGTACCATTCCACTGGTCGATGTCGGAGCCAACGTCGTACTGCATCAATAACTTCTTCATCATCCGCGTAGTGCCTCCCACGGATTGCGTCCTTCATTGGGCCAAACATATGGAAATCCGACGGTGAGAGATCGGGGCTGTAGGGTGCATGAGGAAGAACAGTCCACTGAAGTTTTGTGAGCTCCTCTCGTGTGCGAAGACTTGTGTGAGGTCTTGCGTTGTCATGAAGAAGGAGAAGTTCGTTCAGATTTTTGTGCCTACGAACACGCTGAAGTCGTTTCTTCAATTTCTGAAGAGTAGCACAATACACTTCAGAGTTGATCGTTTGACCCTGGGGAAGGACATCGAACAGAATAACCCCTTCAGCGCCCCAGAAGACTGTAACCATGACTTTACCGGCTGAGGGTATGGCTTTAAACTTTTTCTTGGTAGGGGAGTGGGTGTGGCGCCACTCCATTGATTGCCGTTTTGTTTCAGGTTCGAAGTGATGAACCCTTGTTTCATCGCCTGTAACAATCTTTGACAAGAAATTGTCACCCTCAGCCACATGACGAGCAAGCAATTCCGCACAGATGGTTCTCCTTTGCTCTTTATGGTGTTCGGTTAGACAACGATGGACCCAGCGGGAACAAACCTTTGAATATCCCAACTGGTGAACAATTGTGACAGCACTACCAACAGAGATGTCAAGTTGAGCACTGAGTTGTTTGATGGTGATCCGTCGATCATCTCGAACGAGTGTGTTCGCACGCTCGGCCATTGCAGGAGTCACAGCTGTGCACGGCCGGCCCGCACGCGGGAGATCAGACAGTCTTGCTTGACCTTGCGGCGATGATGACACACGCTTTGCCCAACGACTCACCGTGCTTTTGTCCACTGCCTGATCACCGTAGACATTCTGCAAGCGCCTATGAATATCTGAGATGCCCTGGTTTTCCGCCAAAAGAAACTCGATCACTGCCCGTTGTTTGCAACGCACATCCGTTACAGACGCCATTTTAACAGCTCCGTACAGCGCTGCCACCTGTCGGAAGTCAATGAAACTATACGAGACGAAGCGGGAATGTTTGAAAATATTCCACAAGAAATTTCCGGATTTTTCAACCAAAATTGGCCGGGAAAAAAAATGTGTTGCATTACTTATTGAACTGCCCTCGTATTTAACTTTCTCAAAATTCCCTTATTAATGTTGTCTACGAAGCTGGCCACATAATCATTAGAGAACGCAATGTAGTGAATTAGCTGATATTCTTCATTCTAGCTTCCTTGGAAAGGGGTACATTGTACATTCTATATAGTAATGTTCTAAATGAGACCATTTTATGTGACAGGGCATAAGGTACCCCTTATTTGCAGATAAGAGCACATTTTACTTCATTTCTAGTTTTGCTGTTTCACATAAGTAAAGTGGATTCGTCAGCGCTGCAGTACATGCACCGGAAGGAGAGAGCGGTAGGTTCCCGCGCTGGCTAACAGAGGCGATTGGCCATCTGGCGTTTTCAGAGCCAGTGGGATGAGGTGCCGATGCAGATATCGCTCGTGGCGTTAGCAAAGAGATACATAGGGAAAGTACATTTATTCTGGCGCGAATCAAGTAATTATTATTAATAAATATTTGCTAACAAAAGTTTTTTACCACTCAGACGTTAGGAGGAGTCTACCTACAGGCATTAATACTCTCTTTCAGCAATTTTGCCGTTCCAGGAAATATTGATATTAATAAATAAATGAATAACTCCGGCATAACCGAAGATGTGCGATCTTATACGAACTATGTCGGTTGTATGCTCAATTTACAGACTGAGCGCTATAGTCGGCAGTCGTCGATATGATGCCTTTTGATTTAGTCATGCGGTAGACCATGCTCTCGTACGTTGTCTTATAATCATTGTGAACAAGTTAATTTTACGGCGTTTCTGAAATAAACGCACCATAATGGCATCCCTTGTAAAAATTATTTGCACAAAAAACTCCTTCCCGCTTCATTACGTGAGTCATAGACAGTAGTATTGCACTTTCAGAATCCGACGGCTCTGCGAGGGAATACAAAACTACGAGAGCATCTCCACGTAACAGGTAGGAAGAATTCCTATATGACAGCTCACTAAGTCACTTCAAGGACGGACTGGCTTAATTATCGCAAAACTCGGGTGGGAAAGCGTGCCCAGTTGTACTGTACGACCCTTATACCACAATCTACGGACTCATCGGCTAAACTGAGACATTTCTGGAGGTTTAGTACGAGTGGGGGGTTCTTGAAAGGCGATGGTTAGATGTACTATGAATAAGCAAATCTGTGGTGGTGAGTTTGCTATAAATATCGTAATGAATAGAACGATCCGCTATTGATTTTTATGCAGACTTGAGCTTCGCTACCTATCGTACAATCATACTGGCGCTACATTGAGATTTATTTTGCCTTACCGGGTTTCATCACTTACGCATATCATTTGTTTTATGTATTCATATCCATCTGGTTTATTCTATGTTTCCTGTATCGGCATTATGTTCCCTCCATTCTGCCGTATTTTAACTTGGACTACCGATCTCTTGACGTTTGAACATTTTTATCACGACTGATAAAGGAAATTCGAACGTCTACTAGTTATCGCTTGAACTAGGTTATGAGGTAAATGTGAGAACATAATTTTCATTTATAGTTTCGCATATAGTTAAACTAAATTTTAACGTAAACAGGATCTTTATACATTTTTCTCTTGCTTATATGCAGGTGTATTGCTGAAGATGCGGCTCAAACGTCATGAAACTAGTTTTATCACAATTAAATATTTTCATCCAGCTGACGCCGTCTTTTTCAGCATAATACAATTCTACACCTGTGGGTGCCCACAATAGAAAATTTGCTAAGATTTCTTTACATAATCTCCCTCAGCCTGTGTGCACTCGGTCCATCTTGTGCCAAGTTCTTAATTACGTCCTGTATGAAGCTTTGGGTACAGTGCACATCCAACCCTCGCATCGCCACCGCAACTTCGTCATCCGACGAGAACTTGGACTCGCTCAGGTCATCGGACGAAACATATAAACGACTAGGAGTTACGTCGTGAGTGCACTGTGGGTGTTCCAGCAGCTGAGAACAGAGATTTCGAATCCATTGTGCTCTTCTCCCAGACGTGTGAGGGCTGGCATTATCCTTTGCAGGCTTCCCTCTCCTCTTCGTTTTACCGAGCGAGGTGGCGCAGTGTTTAGCGCACTGGACTCGCATTCGGGAGGACGACGGTTCAAGCCCGCGTCCGGCTATCCTGATTTAGGTTCTCCGTGATTTCCTTAATCACTTCAGGCAAATGTCTGGATGGTTCTGTAGTGGATAATAAAAAAAGAAAAGAGAGAAGAAAAGAAAAAGAAAAAGGTTGAAAATGTGGGAAGAAATCGTAAGTGAAATTTTTTTTTTAAATCGTTAATGGCCGTGAAAAAAGGGAAAGAAAGAAAGAAGTGCAGATCGGACTTCGTATTACAGAAAAGCTATAGTTGGGGTGGTCCTTGTGGCGTTTTTGAGCAAAAGTTAAACCAATTTCCACTACAAAAATTATTGAAAAGAAACAGAGAATAACAAAATGTAACTGACAGGGGGAAGTAGCGTAGATAAGAGTTCATCCTTTACCAGGTTAACTTGTCTTCTTTCGTGCGGCGTCCAGGTCTTCAAAAATCTCCTTCATTTCGGCGTGAAAAGTCTGCTCCGAAATCTTGCAATCGTCCAGGAATCACTAATTTATACCAATTAAAATCATCTTGATACTGTATGCAATTTAATTTACTTTGCTACTTCCATCCTCCGAATTTCTTAACAACTTCCACAATATGTCTACACATTAAAATCAGATCAAGACTAGCTAATGAGTTTTTTTAACGTCTTCATCAGATCACGTCTGCCTTAAGCTTCGGCTATCAAGAGACAATCAAGAAACGGATAGAAAACAAAAAAAGAGTTACAATTTTAGTGTTTTCTCTGCCGTCGAGCGCTCATTTTTTATCTAAGGGAACGAGTGTAGCGTGGCGAATTCAGTCCCGCTACAGTTCTTTTGAAAGGGCACGGCCGACTTCCTTCCTTATCCTTTCCTGATCCAATGGGATCGACGACCGCGCTGTTTGGTCCACTCCCACAAATCAACCGACCTCTTCGTTTAGATTTCGTATTTCAGATTTTGCAGGAGTTCACAGTAGCTGTCACCATTCACTGTTTGACGTTTAGGAGTAGAAAGAATCAACAGTGGTACAATGAAGTCTTTCACGACCGGATGTTTCAGCTGCTGAGATTTCTTCCGGGTGGTATGGCGGTGGTCCATGGAACTGCGTTGGACGTCTTCAGAGGTGCTCCTGGTTGAGCTGAGTCTTGCCGACTGACGAGTCGGACGTCGAAGAGCGGCCTAAATGCCTCGGAAAATGGGCGTGGCCTGGATTTCACGTGATAGCAGAGATAAAGCTTGTCAAAGATAAAATATAACTATCGATCATAGTACGTCAAAGATAAAAACTTCGATTCTGTAGCGCCACTGTCCATATATCGCTGAGTTTCATGGCTTCTTCTTTTCTGTTAAAATTATCCCCACGTTTACATATATATTTAGGCCGCTCTTCGACGTTCGACTCGTCAGTCGACAAGACTCAGCACAACCAGGAGTACCTCCGAAGATGTCCTACGCAGCCTTGGACTAAACGTCAGGGATAGAAGAGTTCCATGGACCACGGCCATACAAGCCGGAAGAATTCTCAGCAGCTGTAATCAACAGTGGACCTCTCATACCGTAAATCGCTGTCTTCACATACTGTAGTACAAAACCTTGGCTTCTACCCTGTTTTGTTGCAGGCGTAGTTGGATGGATCGTTCTACGCTATGCTCCGCCACTTACTCTATGATTCGTAGTAACGGACCAAAGCCTCCTAAACTGCTGCTTTCAAACTGACAAAGACTTTCCCTACTTCTTTGAAACGCTTTGAATGTGATTTGAATTTCTACAAATGTTTTTGTATTTGTCAACTGACGTGGTAAACTACTAGCACAGACTTGGCGATAATTTCAGAAATTCGCTGACGACAGCAAATATTAGACCGTAGCTAATGTTCAGCTCATGCTCAGTATCAATTCTGCCATGACTCGACGATCATCACGAATTATTCGCTTAGCTGTCTCGATGTCCCACTTCGATTACGAAGTCGTTGGTCTACGTGAACGCTCTTCATCGCAGACAGATACCTGTCCACTTTCAAGAGATTTAGGCATTCGGTAGTTTCCGTTCAGTAAGACGCTAGGCTGCAGCTGTATTCTGCGAATAATCTCCACAGCTTTCGCCTCTACTCACATTTCTTCTTTGGTACATACTAAAAAAGTAATTTGAAATCTGTAAAAATATATTCGTTCACTGAACGAACGCAGCTCACGCATAAGAACAACAGCGAGGTCGCGACACGCCATTGTTGATAACCTACGGAGCAAAAAAAAAAAAAAACTGCATTTGCTTATTAACTTGATCTCATATTTATTTTCTTCCGTTAAGCTCTTATCAGTTGGCGTCCTCCACAAACCTTCATCACTCATAACAAAATACTCTCTAAAAATAGAATTGTTCATAGAACCAACACGGCTAACGCGCAAGAGGAACAGTGAGGTTAAGACATGCCACTGCGGAGTCACTGCTGTCAGCCTGTGGAGGAAAAAAAATTCGTTTACTTATTAAACTGCCCTAACACTTATTTTGTTCCGTCAGTTCTTATCAGTTGACGTCCGCAGAAACTTTCTTCGCGATGGGAACTATAAATACTAAATTATCTGTTCCTTGATGCCGTACGATATATCGTATCGACCTACCCATTCAAACTTTTACTAAACTTTTAGGCTGGAGGTTTTAGTGTATTGCAGAGTGGCTGACCCCTCCCTTTTTTCCTTGCGGTCAACCAGCCGCTTCCATCTGCTATATTGTTTTAGCTCCCTCTACCACTTTCTTCCTATGTTGTCCATGTTTTACTGCTGACGACATGCTTCGTCCCACGCTCCGGTGTGGGTAGGCACATATTTTCCAAAGCTTGTTACCTGTGTTTTACGTTCTGTTTTATCTTACTGTTCTGAGTATTTTCTAGACACCCGTCTCACTATGTTACTGAGCGAGAGCTGAAGACCTTGCTGTCATGCGCCCAAAAAGCCCTCTACTACTACTACTACTAACTTCTACTGTTCACGAAAAAATATTTTGTGAGAATAATCGACCAAGAAATCGACTAGTGTGTGGTACTTTTGGTACAAAGTTTATCTCTGTAGTTAATCTCAGGGCCGAGTTATCCTATATCGTTTACAAAAGTGTTTAGGTGTAGTTACAAATAAAAAGTAATTCTGTATGTTCCAATGTTTTACTTCATGTGGTATACAAGCCTTAACCACATATTTAAACGATCAGGCAAACTACGTCTTTACATCCAACTTTATCACAGATGAAAGATTCATATGGTGGACTGGCTTGTAACGAAATTACACTCCTGGAAATTGAAATAACAACACCGTGAATTCATTGTCCCAGGAAGGGGAAACTTTATTGACACATTCCTGGGGTCAGATACATCACATGATCACACTGACAGAACCACAGGCACATAGACACAGGCAACAGAGCATGCACAATGTCGGCACTAGTACAGTGTATATCCACCTTTCGCAGCAATGCAGGCTGCTATTCTCCCATGGAGACGATCGTAGAGATGCTGGATGTAGTCCTGTGGAACGGCTTGCCATGCCATTTCCACCTGGCGCCTCAGTTGGACCAGCGTTCGTGCTGGACGTGCAGACCGCGTGAGACGACGCTTCATCCAGTCCCAAACATGCTCAATGGGGGACAGATCCGGAGATCTTGCTGGCCAGGGTAGTTGACTTACACCTTCTAGAGCACGTTGGGTGGCACGGGATACATGCGGACGTGCATTGTCCTGTTGGAACAGCAAGTTCCCTTGCCGGTCTAGGAATGGTAGAACGATGGGTTCGATGACGGTTTGGATGTACCGTGCACTATTCAGTGTCCCCTCGACGATCACCAGTGGTGTACGGCCAGTGTAGGAGATCGCTCCCCACACCATGATGCCGGGTGTTGGCCCTGTGTGCCTCGGTCGTATGCAGTCCTGATTGTGGCGCTCACCTGCACGGCGCCAAACACGCATACGACCATCATTGGCACCAAGGCAGAAGCGACTCTCATCGCTGAAGACGACACGTCTCCATTCGTCCCTCCATTCACGCCTGTCGCGACACCACTGGAGGCGGGCTGCACGATGTTGGGGCGTGAGCGGAAGACGGCCTAACGGTGTGCGGGACCGTAGCCCAGCTTCATGGAGACGGTTGCGAATGGTCCTCGCCGATACCCCAGGAGCAACAGTGTCCCTAATTTGCTGGGAAGTGGCGGTGCGGTCCCCTACGGCACTGCGTAGGATCCTACGGTCTTGGCGTGCATCCGTGCGTCGCTGCGGTCCGGTCCCAGGTCGACGGGCACGTGCACCTTCCGCCGACCACTGGCGACAACATCGATGTACTGTGGAGACCTCACGCCCCACGTGTTGAGCAATTCGGCGGTACGTCCACCCGGCCTCCCGCATGCCCACTATACGCCCTCAACTCAAAGTCCGTCAACTGCACATACGGTTCACGTCCACGCTGTCGCGGCATGCTACCAGTGTTAAAGACTGCGATGGAGCTCCGTATGCCACGGCAAACTGGCTGACACTGACGGCGGCGGTGCACAAATGCTGCGCAGCTAGCGCCATTCGACGGCCAACACCGCGGTTCCTGGTGTGTCCGCTGTGCCGTGCGTGTGATCATTGCTTGTACAGCCCTCTCGCAGTGTCCGGAGCAAGTATGGTGGGCCTGACACACCGGTGTCAATGTGTTCTTTTTTCCATTTCCAGGAGTGTATTACGAAATTTGGACGACCAGGAGCAAACTTGCCACTGAACGTCAAGGTAAGCGAATGTAGCGTAAATAGGTGAAAGTGCCCGAAATTATTTGATTGCGCCAACGGCAATCCGCATTGTCAAATGCCGAAGGGGAATCATATGAAGCCACCTGAAGTGGAATGAGCCCTGAAATCTCCTTGTGGCAATTACAAAAAATGGTTCAGATGGCTCTGAGCACTATGGGACTTAACTGCTGTGGTCATCAGTCCCCTAGAACTTAGACCTACTTAAACCTAACTAACCTAAGGACATCACACGCATCCATGCCCGAGGCAGGATTCGAACCTGCGGCCGTTGCGGTCGCGCGGTTCCAGACTGTAGCGTCTACAACCGCTAGGCCACTCCGGCCGGCGGAAAATACCAGTCTTCGGGAAAATATTACGGAAATGTGATTTATTTACCAGAAAAATCGCTTGCAAAATACTCACCCGGTTCATTCAAGAACATAGTTCGTCTTTGTGGGACACGTACTTAGTTGGATTTGCGGAGGTGAATTGAGAAGATTGTTACGGTATATTAATAATTTTTACTTATGGACCGTCTGACAGCAACTGAATAAAACACAATTTTAGTGCCATACGCGTTTCGTCTTTATTTTCTCCAAGGCATCATCAGTGGCCTGGAATAAGTACATATGTTAGCTATTTTATTTACATTTTTGTCATTGTGCCTATAGGGTATAAACAGTTCTGGTGGTTGGTATTTCCTATTAAGTAGTAATGTTTTGAACTGTACTTACAGGTTGCGTGGACAATTTCCTACATATTACGCTCCTCTTGCATTTTTGGTGTTATTCTTCTTATGAACGCCAATTTGCGGTTTTTTTCCCCATTCCACAACACTATGCACTGAACGCTTGTTTTAAAGCAATGTTTTGGTTTCTGTTGCCGACTGTCAAATGTTTTTGCCAAAGATCGAATGTTATTGCCAAACTTATGAGTGTAACTATTGAAGTATCTGTGGTCTGTTCGTGAATGCAGTTAAATGTGTGTGTGTGTGTGTGTGTGTGTGTGTGTGTGTGTGTGTGTGTGTGTGTGTGTGTGTGTGTCCAGATGATGTGGAGAAGAGTTTTCTTTTATTTTTTTTATTTTTATTATTTTTTGTTTTATGTTATTTCCTTTACTAAGTGTAGTACGGAGCCTGTGCTGATGTGTGTTTGTTCATTTATCACATGTTTGTTTTCTGCTATGACTTTCTGGATGTGGAAGTTTTCTTGCATTTGTATAAGATGTTTGTCATGGTTGCTTATTCTCATTATTTTCATTTCTTGTTCCATGTTTGTAGGATGATGGTTGTAGTGTTTTAAATGCTCTGCAAATGTGGAATGGTTTGTTTCATACTTCCAACATCTGATATGTTCTTTGTATCTTGTTTGAAAATTCCTGCATGTCATGCCTATGTATACTGCATCACAACTTTGACATTCAAGTTTATATATTTCTGATTGTTGGAATTTGTCTCTCTTGGTAGCTGGCTGGCTTAGGTGTGATTGAAGGGTTTGCCCAGGCTTGTATGCTATTTTGAAGCCCTGTCTCTTTAGGATGTTTGCAACTCTGTGTGTTAGTTTATGTGTGTAGGTCATGGTGTACCATCTGGTTCTTTTCTGTGTGGTGTTGTCATTGTGTGTGTTTGTTGAGTGTGTTTGTAAGTTTTCAGCTTGTGAGTTCTTTTGTATTGTGGAACTGTTGTGTTTGTTTTTTATTTGTGTTTTTATTTTTTGATTGAGCCTGTGTACCACATGTGTGTCATACCCGTTGTTCCTAGCTATTTGTATGATTGTACTCATTTCTTGTTCATAGTTTCTCTTGCTGAGTGGGATTCTGTTTAATCTATGTAACATGTGTCTTAGTGCTGCAAGTTTCTGGCTGTGGGGGTGGTTGGCTGTGGAATGTATTATTGTGTCTGTGGCTGTTGGTTTTCTAAAGATGTTAAATGTATGTTTGCCATTTTCTTTTTTAATTGTAATGTCAAGAAAATTTATTTGATTTTCTTTTTCTTTTTCAAGTGTGAATTTTATGTTCTGATGAGCTTTGTTTATTTCTGAATGGAGTTCATCTATTTTTTCAACTTGGCTCATCTACCAGACAAATAATGTCATCCACGTATCTGTACCAATATATGATTTTGAAACTTTCATTTGTGGTTATCTTATCAAATATCTGATTTTCTAGGTGACTGATGAAAATGTTTGATAGTGTTCCTGATATTGGGGATCCCTTGGGCAGTCCATCAGTTTGTAGATAATATTCTTTCTCAAACTGAAAGTAATTTTGTTCAGTTGTCAGTCTGAGCATATCTGTTATTTCTTTTATTGCATCTGTGGTGAGGTTGCTGTGGGATGAGAGATTTAGTTCTATGATTTCTATTGTTTCTGTGATAGGGATGGAGGTATACATATTTTCTATATCGAATGAAATCAGTGATGCTGTGTGTGGTACCTGTATGTTCTGTATGTTTTCTATTAGGTTTCCTGTGTTTATCACTGTTCTGTTGTTTTCTACTTTATAGTGTTTTGTAACTAACTTTTGGAGGTGTTTGGCTATGCGGTATGTTGGGGCTTTCTTTAAGTTGATAACAGCTCTCATTGGCATTCCGTCTTTATGTACTTTCGGTTGACTGCGAAGTGTCGGTGCTTGTCGGTCCATACGTAAAAATTATTAATATACCGTAATATTACACGCAGGACTATAAAAGTTGACAAGATTGTCTTCGTCTTGATTCTTCAGAATTTCCGGCGAAATAGATGGTTCACCAGTTTTTGTGTTTGCCACATAGTCATTTTCTTTTTCCACATTATTTGTGTAAGTTCCCTAGTCGTCTGCGTCACGTCTCGAGTGCAGGTTTCGTTGGACGCTGTTTGAACCGCAAACAAACTAAAACTTTTATCCATTGTGGATGTGGAACACTGCTACTGTAATATGTAAAGGTTTTCAGAAATTACCACAACCAGTCGCCTTTTTAAATAGATGTATTTCAGTAAACCATGACCGATTTCGAGCTGCCTAGCAGCTCATCATCAGATGGTACATATATACACTACTGCCCATTAAAATTGCTACACCAAGAAGAAATGCAGATGATAAACGGGTATTCATTGGACAAATATATTATACTAGGACTGACATGTGATTACATATTCAGGCAATTTAGGTGCATAGACCCTGAGAAATCAGTACCCACATCAGCCACCTCCAGCCATAATAACGGCCTTGATACGCCTGGGCACTGAGTCAAACAGAGCTTCGATGGCGTGTACAGGTACAGCTGCCCATGCAGCTTCTACACGATACCACAGTTCATCAAGAGTAGTGACTGGCATATTGTGACGAGACAGTTGCTCGGCGACCATTGACCAGACGTTTTCAATTGGTGAGAGATCTGGAGAATGTGCTGGCCAGGGCAGCAGTCGAAAATTTTCTGTATCCAGAAAGGCCCGTACAGGACCTGCAACATGAGGTCGTGCATTATCCTGCTGAAATGTATGGTTTCGCAGGGATCGAATGAAGGGTAGAGCCACGGGTCGTAACACATCTAAAATGTAACGTCCACTGTTCAAAGTGCCGTCAATGCGAACAAGAGGTGACTGAGACGTGTAACAAATGGCACCCCATACCATCACGCCGGGTGATACGCCAGTATGGCGATGAATACACGCTTCCAATGTGCGTTCACTGCGACGTCGCCAAACACGGTTGCGACCATCATGATGCTGTAAACAGAACCTGGATTCATCGGAAAAAATGACGTTTTACCATTCGTGCACCAAGGTTCGTCGTAGAGTACACCATCGCAGGCGCTCCTATCTGTGATGCAGCGTCAAGGGTAACCGCAGCCACGGTCTCCGAGCTGATAGTCCGTGCTGCTGCAAACGTCGTCGAACTGTTCGTGCAGCTGGTTGTTGTCTTGCAAACGTCCCCATCTGTTGACTCAGGGATCGAGACGTGGCTGAACGACCCGTTACAGCCATGCGGATAAGATGCCTGTCATTTCGTGTCTGTAGCACGTCATCTTCGTGGTGTAGTAATTTTAACGGCCAGTAGTGTAGAATACTCACAGAATACCAACAATATATTTTCTTTCTTATGAGACATAAAATGCACGGGTTTGGTGCATTTAGTGATTTAGTAACTGCCCAGCAGACATTTTATCGTGTGCTTCACTCTGGATATGGTGTGACATCTGGTGGCATAAATGATAACTAAATAGGACTCCAACAACTGAAATGTGCTGCCATACTCAAGCTTTGATGTTACAGTGGACGACAATGATCTATATTCAGAGACATAAAGAAAATAACAGCAGAACTGGTGTGTGAGTTTGAAGTCACATTGGGCTGCAAAGGCTACTGTAGATTTAGTGTCCGCAGCGATGTAATCAGTAATGATCCCATAAAGCTAATAGAAAGAGAAATAGATTCCAGACAGAGATTCATTGTGAGTAGCCCGAGGAAATGTAATTCAGTACGAAAGAGGCAGTTTACAAAACACTCGTTCGATTGTCTTGAGCACTGCTCTTCAGTGAGGGATTCTTGCCGGACAAAATAGAGGGACAAAAGAAGAGCGGCGCGCGTTCTCTTGGGTTCTTTTAGTAGAGAGAGTAATAGCTGTGCTCAGACAAGTCCAGTGGCAGGCGCAACAAGAGAGGCGTTGTGGATCACTGAGAGAGTAAATGTCGGAATTCCGAGAACATGCGGTCTAAGAGTCAGCCGCCCGTACAAAAAGTGCCGATACTGATTTTATTGTTGGCCTGTACACTGAGATGACAAGAGTCATGGGGCAAATCCTAATATCGTGTCGGTCCTCCTTTTGCCCGGCATATCCAGCAGTTCGACGTGGCATGGACTCAACAAGTCCAGAAAGTCCCCTGCAGAAATACGGAGCCATCACTCTATAGCTGTCCATAACTGCGAAAGTGTTACCGGCACATGATTTTGTGCACGAACTCACCTCTCGATTATGTCTAGTAAATGCTCGGTGGGTTTCGTATCTGGCGATCAAATCATTCGCTCGATCTGTCCAGGAAGTTCTTCAAACCAATCGCGAAAAATTGTGGCCTGGTGACAAGGTGCATTGTCATCCACGAAAATTCCATCGTTGTTTGGGAACATGAAGTCAGTGAATGGCTGCAAATGGTCTCCAGTCAACGATCGGTTCAGTTAGACCAGACGACCCAGACCATTCCATGTGAACACAGCCCACACCATTATGGAGCCACCACCAGCCTGCACAGTGTCTTGTTGACAACTTGGGTCCGTGGCTTCGTGGGGTCTGCGCCACACTCGAAGGCTATCAATCAGCTCTTACTAACTAAAATCGGGACTCATCCACATCTACATCTACATGATTACTCTGCTATTCATAATAAAGTGCCTGGCAGAGGGTTCAATGAACCACCTTCAAGCTGTCTCTCTACCGTTCCACTCTCGTCGGCACGCGGGAAAAACGAGCACTTAAATTTTTCTGTGCGAGCCCAGATTTCTCTAATTTTGTCGTGATGATCATTTCTCCCTATGTAGGTGGGTGCTAACAGAGTGTTTCGCAATTGGAGGAGAAAACTTCTGATTGAAATATCATGAGAAAATCCCGACGCAACGAAAAACGCCTTTGTTTCAATGATTGCCACTCCAATTCACGTTTCATGTCTGTGACACTATCTCCCGTAGTTCGCGATAATACAAAACGAGCTGCCCTTCTTTGTACATTTTCGATGTCATCCGTCAGTCCCACCTGATGCGGATCCCACACCGCACAGCAATACTCCAGAATAGGGCAGACAAGCGTGGTGTAAGCAGTCTCTTTAGTAGACCTGTTGCACCTTCTAAGTGTTCTGCCAATGAACCGCAGTCTTTGGTTTGCTCTACCCAAACCAGTATCTACGTGATCTTTCCAATTTAGGTTATTTGTAATTGTGATCCCTAAGTATTTAGTTGAATTTACAGCCTTCAGATTTGTGTGACTTATCGCGTAATCGAAATTTAGCTGATTTCTTTTAGTACTCGTGTGAATAACTTCACACTTTTCCTTATTCAGGGTCAATTGCCACTTTTCGCACCATACAGGTATCTTATCTAAATCATTTTGCAAGTCGTTTTGATCATCTGATGACTTTACAAGAAGGTAAATGACAGCATCATCTGCAAACAATCTAAGACGGCTACTCAGATTGTCTCCAATGTCGTTAATATACACTCCTGGAAATTGAAATAAGAACACCGTGAATTCATTGTCCCAGGAAGGGGAAACTTTATTGACACATCCCTGGGGTCAGATACATCACATGATCACACTGACAGAACCACAGGCACATAGACACAGGCAACAGAGCATGCACAATGTCGGCACTAGTACAGTGTATATCCACCTTTCGCAGCAATGCAGGCTGCTATTCTCCCATGGAGACGATCGTAGAGATGCTGGATGTAGTCCTGTGGAACGGCTTGCCATGCCATTTCCACCTGGCGCTTCAGTTGGACCAGCGTTCGTGCTGGACGTGCAGACCGCGTGAGACGACGCTTCATCCAGTCCCAAACATGCTCAATGGGGGACAGATCCGGAGATCGTGCTGGCCAGGGTAGTTGACTTACACCTTCTAGAGCACGTTGGGTGGCACGGGATACATGCGGACGTGCATTGTCCTGTTGGAACAGCAAGTTCCCTTGCCGGTCTAGGAATGGTAGAACGATGGGTTCGATGACGGTTTGGATGTACCGTGCACTATTCAGTGTCCCCTCGACGATCACCAGTGGTGTACGGCCAGTGTAGGAGATCGCTCCCCACACCATGATGCCGGGTGTTGGCCCTGTGTGCCTCGATCGTATGCAGTCCTGATTGTGGCGCTCACCTGCACGGCGCCAAACACGCATACGACCATCATTGGCACCAAGGCAGAAGCGACTCTCATCGCTGAAGACGACACGTCTCCATTCGTCCCTCCATTCACGCCTGTCGCGACACCACTGGAGGCGGGCTGCACGATGTTGGGGCGTGGGCGGAAGACGGCCTAACGGTGTGCGGGACCGTAGCCCAGCTTCATGGAGACGGTTGCGAATGGTCCTCGCCGATACCCCAGGAGCAACAGTGTCGGCGGTGCGGTCCCCTACGGCACTGCGTAGGATCCTACGGTCTTGGCGTGCATCCGTGCGTCGCTGCGGTCCGGTCCCAGGTCGACGGGCACGTGCACGTTCCGCCGACCACTGGCGACAACATCGATGTACTGTGGAGACCTCACGCCCCACGTGTTGAGCAATTCGGCGGTACGTCCACCCGGCCTCCCGCATGCCCACTATACGCCCTCGCTCAAAGTCCGTCAACTGCACATACGGTTCACGTCCACGCTGTCGCGGCATGCTACCAGTGTTAAAGACTGCGATGGAGCTCCGTATGCCACGGCAAACTGGCTGACACTGACGGCGGCGGTGCACAAATGCTGCGCAGCTAGCGCCATTCGACGGCCAACACCGCGGTTCCTGGTGTGTCCGCTGTGCCGTGCGTGTGATCATTGCTTGTACAGCCCTCTCGCAGTGTCAGGAGCAAGTATGGTGGGTCTGACACACCGGTGTCAATGTGTTCTTTTTTTCATTTCCAGGAGTGTAGATCAGGAACAATAGAGGGCCTATAACACTTTCTTGGGGAACTCCGGATATTACTTCTGTTTTACTCGATGACTTTCCGTCTATTACTACGAACTGTGACCTTTCTGACAGGGAATCACGAATCCAGTCGCACAACTGAGGCGATACTCCGTAGGCACGCAGTTTGGTTAGAAGGCGCTTGTGAGGAACGGTGTCGAAAGCCTTCTGAAAATCTAAAGATATTGAATCAATTTGACATCCCCTGCCGATAGCACTTATTACTTCATGAGCATAAAGAGCTAGTTGTGTTTCACAAGAACGATATTTTCTGAAACCGTGCTATGTGTCAATAAATCGTTTTCTTCGAGGTACTAGGCCACAGTTTTCCAGCGATCTAGGGGCCAACCGGTATGGTCCCGAGTCCAAGAGAGGCGCTGCATGCGATGTCGTGCTGTCAGCAAAGGCACTCGCGTCGGTCTTCTGCTGCCACAGCCCATCAACGGTAAATTTCGCTGCACTGTCCTAAGGGATATGTTTGTTGTACGTCCGACATTAATTTTTGCGGTTATTTCACGCAATGTTACTCCTCTGTTAGCTCTGAGAACTCTACGCAAACGCAACTGCTCTCAGTCGTTAAGTGAAGGCCGTCAGCCACTGTAGTGTCCGTGGTGAGAGGTAATGCCTGAAACATGGTCTTTTCGGTAGAGTCTTGACACTGTGGATCTCGGAATACTGAATTGCTTAACGAGAGCCGAAATGGAATGTCCCATGCGTCTAACTCCAACTACCATTCCGCGTTCCAGGAACGTTAATTCTCGTCGTGTGGCGATAATCACGTTTGACACCTTTTTATATGAATCACCTGAGTAGAAATGATAGCTCCAAGCTCTCGCTCAAAATGACAAGCCTTTCCTGGGCTTGACTGTGAGTAGGTTAAGGGCCTGGTGCGGTATTCCTACCGTTGTTCTTTGGTTTGGGGTAGTTGTGCCTCGCTTCTTGCATATTCTTCTTTTGAAGATGGCTGCTAGGCCTTCTTCAGGCTGGTCGGATAGGCTTCTATCCCGTAGCAGGTCAGGCCAGCGCGCGGTTGGCCTACGGTGGATCTGCTGCCCCAAGTCTTTGATGAGCCGGCTCTCGGAGTTTTCCGTCTTCGCATAGAACTGGCGGGCCGTCTGCTTGTACGTCCCTCGCAGTAACGGGATGCCAGTATCTCCGTGTAGCATTTGTTTGCTCTATCTGCTCGGAAGGCGCAGAGCGAGCTTCAGAGCTCGGTTTTGCACCTTCTGAAGCGTCCCGATGTTGGTGTCGGCCGCGTTTCCCCACACCACCGCCGCGTATTCTAACACTGGCCCGATTAGCGTCAGGTATAGCGTGACGCTGTGGTGCAGAGGGTATAGAGCGCGAAGTCGCCCTAATGGTTCAAATGGCTCTGAGCACTATGGGACTCAACTGCTGAGGTCATTAGTCCCCTAGAACTTAGAACTAGTTAAACCTAACTAACCTAAGGACATCACAAACATCCATGCCCGAGGCAGGATTCGAACCTGCGACCGTAGCGGTCTTGCGGTTCCAGACTGCAGCGCCTTTAACCGCACGGCCACATCGGCCGGCTAAGTCGCCCTAATGTTTTGCCCTTGACGTCTCTGATGTGCGGCAGCCATATCAGTCTTGCTGCACAGGATGGGGCCTCCCACAATGGTAAGGCCGGTATTACACTAACAGATTTCTTTGTCAAAGATTTGATCAAAGATGTGATCAAATATTCCGTCAAATACACTACTGGCCAATAAAATTGCTACACCAAGAAGAAATGCAGGTGATAAACGGATATTCATTGGACAGATATATTATTCTAGAACTGACATGTGATTACATTTTCACGCAATTTGGGTGCGAAGATCCTGAGAAATCAGTACCCAGAACAACCACAAAAAATGGCTCTGAGCACTATGGGACTCAACTGCTGTGGTCATCAGTCCCCTAGAACTTAGAACTACTTAAACCTAACTAACCTAAGGACATCACACACATCCATGCCCGAGGCAGGATTCGAACCTGCGACCGTAGCAGTCGCACGGTTCCGGACTGCGCGCCTAGAACCGCGAGACCACCGCGGCCGGCAGAACAACCACCTGTGGCCGTAATAACGGCCCTCATACGCCTGGGCATTGAGTCAACCAGAGCTTGGATGGCGTGTACAGGTACAGCTGCCCATTCAGTTTCAACACGATACCACACTTCATCAAGAGTAGTGACTGGCGTATTGTGACGAGCCAGTTGCTCGGCCACCATTGACCTGACGTTTTCAATTGGGGCGAGATCTGGAGAATGTGCTGGCCAGGGCAGTAGTCGAACATTTTCTGTATCCAGAAAGGCTTGTACAGGACCTGCAACATGCGGTCGTGTATTATCCTGCTGAAATGTAGCGTTTCGAGGGATCGAATGAAGGGTAGAGCCACGGATCGTAACACATCTGAAATGTAACGTCCACTGCTCAAACTGCCGTCAATGCGAACAAGAGGTTGTAAGTAGGCTGTTTACGATTTTATATTGCTAACGCCACGTAGCGCTCTGTATGAAAATCAATGGCTGTGCTGTGTGCAGTCTGTGGATGGTTTGCAATGTTGGAATTTGCTATTGTAGTGTTGGGCAGTTGGCTGTCAACAGCGCGTATCGTTGCGCAGTTGGAAGTGAGCCGCCAGCAGTGGTGGATGTGGGAAGAGAGATAGCGGAGTTTTGGGAGCGGATGATCTGGACTTGTGTCCATCAGAGAAAGTAAATTTGTAAGACTGGATGTCATGAAGTGATATATATATATATATATATATATATATATATATATATATATATATATATATATATATTAACTATACCTATCAGTAGTTAGTGACTTCAGTAGTTAGAATCTTTTATTTAGCTGGCAATATTGGCGCTCTCTGTATTGCAGTAGTTCGAGTGATGAAGATTTTTGTGAGGTAAGTGATTCATGAAAGGTATAGGTTATTGCTAGTCAGGGCCGTTCTTTTGTAGGGATTATTAAAAGTCAGACTGCGTTGGGGTAAAAATATTGTGTGTCAGTTTAGTGATGATCAGAATAAGTAAAGAGAGAAATGAAACTTCCTGGCAGATTAAAACTGTGTGCCCGACCGAGACTCGAACTCGGGACCTTTGCCTTTCGCGAGCAAGTGCTCTACCATCTGAGCTACCGAAGCACGACTCACGGCCGGTACTCACAGCTTTACTTCTGCCAGTACCTCGTCTCCTACCTTCCAAACTTTACAGAAGCTCTCCTGCGAACCTTGCAGAACTAGCACTCCTGAAAGAAAGGATACTGCGGAGACATGGCTTAGCCACAGCCTGGGGGATGTTTCCAGAATGAGATTTTCACTCTGCAGCGGAGTGTGCGCTGATATGAAACTTCCTGGCAGATTAAAACTGTGTGCCCGACCGAGACTCGAACTCGGGACCTTTGCCTTTCGCGAGCAAGTGCTCTACCATCTGAGCTACCGAAGCACGACTCGCGCCCGGTACTCACAGCTTTACTTCTGCCAGTATCTCGTCTTCTACCTTCCAAACGTTACAGAAGCTGTGAGTACCGGGCGTGAGTCGTGCTTCGGTAACTCAGATGGTAGAGCACTTGCCCGCGAAGGCAAAGGTCCCGAGTTCGAGTCTCGGTCGGGCGAACAGTTTTAATCTGCCAGGAAGTTTCATATCAGCGCACACTCCGCTGCAGAGTGAAAATCTCATTCCGGAAAGAGAGAAATGTCTGAGTACGTTCAGTTTTGCTCAGCTGTTCCAAAATCAAATAACGTAAGGGGTTTACCTGCATAGTAATTCATTAATTTTTCTAAGGGCACGTTTCATAAGGTGCTCGAGACGTGTAACCAATGGCACCCCATACCATGACACCGGGTGATACACCAGTATGGCGATGACGAATAAACGCTTTCAGTGTGCGTTCACCGCGATGTCGCCAAACTCGGATGCGGCCATCATGATGCTGTAAACAGAACCTGGATTCATCCGAAAAAAAGACGTTTTGGCATTCGTGCACCGAGATTAGTCGTTGAGTACACCATCACTGGTGCTCCTGTCTGTGATGCAGCGCCAAGGGTAACCGCAGCCATGATCTCCGAGCTGATAGTCTATGCTGCTGCAAACGTCGTCGAACTGTTCGTGCAGATGGTTGTTGTCTTGCAAACGTCCCCATCTGTTGACTCAGGGATCGAGACGTGGCTGCACGATCCGTTACAGCCATGAGGATAAGATGCCTGTCATCTCGACTGCTAGTGATACGAGGCCGTTGGGATCCAGCACGGCGTTCAGTATTACCCTCCTGAACCCACCGATTCCATGTTCTGCTAACAGTCATTGGATCTCGACCAACGCGAGCAGCAATGTCGCGATACGATAAACCGCAATCGCGATAGGCTACAATCCGACCTTTATCAAAGTCGGAAACGTGATGGTACGCATTTCTCCTCCTTAAACGAGGCATCACAACAATTCACCAGGTAACGCCGGTCAACTGCTGTTAGTGTATGAGAAATTGGTTGGAAACTTTCCTCATGTCAGCACGTTGTAGGTGTCGCCAGCGGAACCAACCTTGTGTGAATGCTCTGTATGTGCTCAGTGAAGTGTATCCTCATATCACAAAGCACAATATTCACTTAAGAACTACTACATCTGCAGAAGAAAGGCTCACTGTAACTCTCCGATTACTTGCTACAGGAGAGAGTTAGGTTAGGTTAGGTTAGGTCTCCAAACTTCTTGATCTATATTTGTATTCAGGGTGCCTCACGTTGTAAAGCGCCTCATCAGCTTTATGCATCTCTATTAATTTTGTAGTTGTCGGTACACACCAACTGTATTTACCGGCAGTGTTTATAAAAACACTACAGATGACAGAACGCTACAGCGATGCTAGCGTTCCACCTGGTAACATGTCACATTGCAGTGAACAGAAGACAAGGGACTTCATTGATCAAATCTACAGCGAGGCCCTAGATTTGATCAAATATTTGACGACATTTGACAAAGTTCCCTATTACACCATCAAATTTCTTTGACAAATATATTTGACAAAGATATTGGGCAAAGAAATTTGATAGTGTAATACCGGCCTAATCAACGGCAGGTCAGGTGGCAGCAGCTTTCTTGAGAACACCGCTGTCTCGCTCTTGGCAGCACTGTATTTCAGCCGCCATTTGTTTGACCACGTTCCGATCGCGTCGCAAACAAGCTGCAGCAGTCTTCTCATTTCTGCTGGTTCATACACTACTGGCCATTAAAATTGCTACACCACGAAGGTGACATGCTACAGACGCGAAATTTAACCGACAGGAAGAAGATGCTGTGATATGCAAATGATTAGCTTTTCAGAGCATTCACACAAGGTTGGCGCCGGTAGCGACACCTACAACGTGCTGACATGAGGAAAGTTTCCAACCGATTTCTCATACACAAACAGGAGATGACCGGCGTTGCCTCGTGAAACGTTGTTGTAATGACTCGTGTAAGGAGGAGAAATGCGTACCATCACGTTTCCGACTTTGGTAAAGGTCGGCTTGTAGCCTATCGCGATTGCGGTTTATTGCGACATTGCTTCTCGCGTTGGTCGAGATCCAATGACTGTTAGCAGAATATGGAATCGGTGGGTTCAGGAGGGTAATACGGAACACCGTGTTGGATCCCAACGGCCTCGTATCGCTAGCAGTCGAGATGACAGGCATCTTATCCGCATGGCTGTAACGGATCGTGCAGCCACGTCTCTATCCCTGAGTCAACAGATGGGGACGTTTGCAAGACAACAACCATCTGCACGAACAGTTCGACGACGTTTGCAGCACCATGGACTATCAGCTCGGAGACCGTGGCTGCAGTTACCCTTGACGCTGCATCACAGACAGGAGCGCCTGCGATGGTGTACTCAACGACGAACCTGGGTGCACGAATGGCAAAACGTAATTTTTTCTGATGAATCCAGGTTCTGTTTAAAGCATCATGATGGTCGCATCCGCGTTTGGTGACATCGTGGTGAACGCACATTGGAAGCGTGTGTTCGTCATCGCCATACTGGCGTATCACCCGGCGTGATGGTATGGGGTGCCATCGGTTACACGTCTCGGTTAGCTCTTGTTCGCACTGACGGCACTTTGAGCAGTGGACGTTACATTTCAGATGTGTTACGAGCCGTGGCTATACCCTTCATTCGATCCCTGCGAAACCCTACATTTCAGCAGGATAATGCACGATCGCATGTTGCAGGTCCTGAAGGGGCTTTCTGGATACAGAAAATGTTCGACTGCGGCCCTGTCCATCACATTCTCCAGATCTCTCACCAACTGAAAACGTCTGGTCAATGGTGGCCGAGCAACTGGCTCGTCACAATACGCCAGTCACTACTCTCGATGAACTGTGGTATCGTGTTGAAACTGCATGGGCAACTGTACCTGTACACGCCATCCAAGCTCTGTTGACTCAATGCCCAGGCGTATCAAGGCCGTTATTACGCCCAGAGTTGGTTGTTCTGGGTACTGATTTCTCAGGATCTACGCACCCAAATTGCGTGAAAATGTAATCACATGTCAGTTCTAGTATAATATATTTGTCCAATGAATACCCGATTATCATCTGCATTTCTTCTTGGTGCAGCAATTTTAATGGCCAGTAGTGTACTTCACACAAGTAGCGCCGTGTCGTCGGCATATAGGGCCAACTTCTCGCGCGCTACAGATCCACTGCCCTTTTATACGTTGTTTATGCGATACTACCGCGACCTGGATAAGTGCATATCGCTATCCTTTACTTTTGTCACCTCAGTGTAAGCGACAACAGGGCAGTACTGCGGTGGCAGGTTGAACTAACGAAAGTAAACAACAGGTGTGCACTCGACTACTCAGTCGTGAGTTTGCAGTCCCATATAGTGGACTTGCGAGCGTAGTGTCAATCCTGATATGTCGCCAATCACATAGATGCAACATCTCTAAATTACACGTTGAAGACATTCTCTGGGAGTGCTTAAGAAGAGAATGGTATGTGAAAAGTTTTTCTCGCACGTCTTTACTCCCAGGCAAAACAACGACGCGTCGACGGGCACCGCGACCTGATTGTAATGCAATACTTCCTGGAAAATTTCATCACGGGTGATGAGACTCAGTGCTATGAATACGAATCTGCCACAAAAACCGAGCGAGGTGGCGAAGTGGCTAGCACACTGGACTCGCTGTGGCTAGCACACTGGAGGACGACGGTTCAATCCCGCGTCCGGCCATCCTGATTTAGGTTTTCCGTGATTTCCCTAAAAATCGCTCCAGGCAAATGCCGGGATGGTTCCTTTGAAAGGGCACGGCCGACTTCCTTCCCCGTCCTTCCCTAATCCGATGAGACTGATGACCTCGCTGTCTAGTCTCCTCCCCCAAACAATCCAATCCAATCCTGCCACAAAAGTACAAAGTGCAGAAAATCAGTTGGAGACCAACGCGTTGGCGACAAGAGCAACATTGAAGCCAATGTGATGTGAGAGTTGAACATTCCAAACAAGGACTTGGAACGTTATTGTATGCACGTTCTGCGCGCTGTAGTCAATTGGGGGCGGACTATGTAGGACACCTGAACCACTGAAACCACCATCTTAACGTTTCTCTGTTTTTTATTAATCCAGTCTCGAAACATTTTGGGCTGATAATTAGTTGCTCCTTGGTGCGTCTCAAGAAGTGTATGGAACAGGAAAATGAGAGAAGTTAGAGCTGATAGGAAAGCGTAGTGACACTCCTTCTCACGAACCATGCGCGACATGAACATGAAACGGAGGAAACGGTATTTTTGGCGGAAGTACCGTCCACTTTCTTCTCTTCTTTTTCTCACGGCATTACAACCCTGTGTGGGTTTTAGCCTCATCAACAAGTTTCCTACATTCTGTCCTCTCCAGCGCGGTTCTCCGTCATCCTCGCACTCTGGGAGACTGTATATATTCTTCCATATCATCTATCCACCATTTTCGTGGCTTCCCTCTCTGTCTTCTTCCGGTTGGCCTCCATTCTAGTATCCAATTCCTACTCAGCATTTGTCCCACATCTCCAGAAACCATTATTATCCTTAACAACGCCATAGATCTTGCGCAGCACTCTACTTTCAAATATCCTTAGTTGCTGCTCATCAACACTCGTTAGCGTCCATGTTTCGCATCCGTAGGTTACAACTGGCCTGATCATGACCTAGTATGGTTGCAGCTTCAGCTGCCTATTTAATAGCCTAGAGGCCAACAATTCCTTAAACGTGTGGGAGCATATATTACTGCTTAGGATGCGCAGTTTTATTTCAGTTGACACGGAATTTGTGCTCTCAGTATTAGAGCCCAAATTGTAAAAATTCTGGACATGTTCAAAACTAATACCGTCTGCTAATAGTCTATCCAAGTTGTTATTTTCCTTTCTGGTGAAATTCATGTACTTCGTCTTTGTTTCATTTATAGAAAGACCCCTAGGTTGTGTGGCTTCTTTCAGCTCGCATATTGTCCTCTTTATTGATACCCTTCTTCTACTGATACACATTATCAGCATATGTGCATATTTGAGTCGAATTTATGCGTATGTAAAGCCGCGTGGGATTAGCCGAACGGTCTAAGGCGCTGCAGTCGTGGACTGTGGGGATGGTCTTGGCGGAGGTTCGAGTCCTCCCTCGAGCACGGGTGTATGTGTTTGTCCTTCGGATAATTTAGGTTAAATAGTGTGTAAGCTTAGGGACTGATGACCATAGCAGTTAAGTCTCATAAGATTTCACACACATTTGAACATTTTTGTGCGTATATAACAAGATATCTGAGGCTTCCTCATGACCGCTTTAAGAGCTCTATCGAGGCTATCAATGGCCTGCTTGAAGTCTACGTAGACGTTATGAATCTCAATGATATACTCATATGCCTTTTCACGTATTTGCCCCAGCACAAATACCTGGTCTGTTGTTGATTTATTAGCCCGAAATTCACACTGATAACCCCCCCCCCCCCCCCCAGAATCTCTTCTGCATATGGTGCTAACCTGTTGTACACTCATGCTCATGAATTAAGGATAATTGCAGAATGTGGTGCCACACAACGTGGCACTACACAAAACGGGCGCTAATAGAATAGGCACATAGAGAACACACACGACACGGATCTGTAAGTCCACGGGGACGACATCAGTATGGGATGTGATCACCATGCACACGTACACAGGCCGCACAACGGGTTGGCATACTCTGGATCAGGTGGTCGAGCAGCTGCTGGGGTATAGCCTCCCATTCTTGCACCAATGCCCACTGCCTATCGGAGCTCCTGAAGTGTCGTAGGGGTTTGAAGACGTGCAGCGATTCGTCGACCGGGAGTATCCCAGACGTGCTCAATGGGGTTTAGGTCTGGAGAACAGGCAGGCCACTCCATTCGCCTGATATCTTCTGTTTCAAGGTACTCCTCCACGATGGGAGCTCTGTGGGGCCGTGCGTTATCATCCATCAGGAGGAAGGTGGGACCCGCTGCACCCATGAAAAAGCGGACATACTGGTGCAAAATGACGTCCCGATACACCTGACCTGTTACAGTTCCTCTGTCAAAGACATGCTGGGGTGTACGTGCACCAATCATAATCCCACCCAACACCATCAAACCACGACCTCCATATAGGTCCATTTCAAGGACATTAACGGGTTGGTATCTGTTTCCTGGTTCACGCCAGATGAAAACCCGGCGAGAATCACTGTTCAGACTGTACCTGGACTCGTCCGTGAACATAACCTGGGACCATTTTTCCAATGACCATGAACTGTGTTCTTGACCCCAGGCTTTATGGGCGCTCCTGTGACCAGGGGTCAGTTAAATGCACCTTGCAGGTCTCCGGGCGAATAAACCATGTCTGTTCAGTCGTCTGTAGACTGTGTTTCTGGAGACAACTGTTCCAGTGGCTGCGGTAAGGTTTCGAGCAAGGCTACCTGCAGCACTCCATGGCCGTCTGCAGGCACTGATGGTGAAATATCGGCTTTCTTGTGGTGTACACTGTGGACGTCCCGTACTGTAGCGCCTGGACACGTTTCCTGTCTTCTGGAATTGTTGCCATAATCTTGAGACCACACTTTGTGGCGCGCGGAGGGCCCGTGCTACGACCTGCTGTGTTTGACCAGTCTCCAGTCGCCCTAGTATTCTACCCCTCATAACGTCATCAATATGTGTTCTTTGAGCCGTTTTCAACACACAGTCACCATTAGCATGCCTGAAAACGTCTGCACACTTACTCGCTGCACCTTACTCTGACATGCACCAACACACCTCTGTGTATGTGGACTGCTGCCAGCGTCACCGTGCGACGACCGCAGGTCAGATGCACCGTATGGTCATACCCCGAGGTGATTTAAACCGCAAACCGCCCACCAGAGCGTTTTTTCACCGTGTATCAGTATTATCGTTAATTTATGACCATGAGTGTAGATAATACTAGAGAAGTCCTTATAGGTTACATTCAGCAGGGTAATTGCCCGGTAATTTGAACGGCAGGTCTTGTCTACTTTCTTGTGTACTGGTTAAATTACACCCAAGGTCCATTCTTTTGGGATTCTTTCCCGATTCCAAATCAACTTAATAAGTTTGTGGATCCGTTTATGAAGATCGTTTCCCCCATTTTTTTTAGCAGTTCTGTAGTTATCAGTTCCTGGTGCTTTGTAATTTTTTTAGACAATACACTACCTTCCGTACTTCCCCTAATGTTAGTACCACCCACCTGCGTAGTGCTCTTATGGTGAAACTGCGACCAGGCAGATAACTGGCGAACCCCCTGTTTTGTTACCGTTCTGCACAACACTGTCCGCAGTCACACCAATTGCTAGGACAGTGCCTGTGTTATCAGTCAGTGAATACGACTGCTACGATACCGCGCCCGCTATCTGCCCTTAGTTACAGCCGATGCACATTTATAGCTCCTGTGGCTAATTGGCTCAGATAGGCGTGGCGCGATTGAGACACCCCGTGACCTTGCTGAGCTGCGAAGGTCTCACACTAGCAAAACAAAACACTTTACATGTTGCTGCGAGTGGCAATTACAGGATAAGGCGGACCACTTAAGCCGACCAGTTCGAACAGCGGCCGCCCGGTCGCTAACGTCAACTAGTCCATTCAGACAACCTCACAAAGTGCTGAATGCTCGCAATTACCTAAAGTGCTCACTTTATGCCCGACATTAATCTCACTCATACAGTTATTCCCAGTTTAACAGCATGTCTGATAGCACACGTCGTACTGAACGTCGTTCGTTGCTTTTTATTGAACAATAACTCTTGTCTGAACGCGTTGTTACTGATAAATTAATCATGTTCCACTGTTATATGTCAACTTTCTATCTATTCCTACTTCAACTACTGGGTTATTTGCAAAGCAATTATAATTTTTGCGTGTTCAGTACACTGAAGCGCTAAAGAAAGTGGTATAGGCAATCGTATTCAAATACGGACACAGAGGCGAACAAAAGTATTCAGACAACGGGAGTAATCAGAGAAGTAAACCTTAAATGTGTTTTTAGCTCAAGACATATTTCATTCTTTACAAAAGTGTAATACATATGTCAATCTGAACATATGCAGAATAGCAAGTAACAAAACACGGCTTATGTAAAAGAAATCGAAATATACAATAGTCAAAAGTATTCAGATACTCAGCAGTCAGTATTTGGCAATGCGTCCCTTTCTCTGTATTACAGCCCTCTGTCCTTGTGGCATATAATAAACAACCTTTTTCGTTACATCCGAACCGACATTCACCCGTTCTTCTTCTATCAATGCACGCAAATGTCTCAAACTGCTCACATGTCGTTTGTGTTGTCTCGTTTTCAGTTCATTCCAGATGTTTTCGATGGGACTCAGGTCCAGAGACTGCGTTGAGGTAATGAGGCGTTGAGGCGTGTTGTACAGGATCCACAGTTCGACAATTTCCGCCGTATGCTTAGGATCATTGTCCTGTTGGAAATAAACGTCACCTCCAACATCCAACTTCGCAGCACTTTCCGTCCTATTTTGTTTGTGCATATCGAGATAGACAATTTTGTCCATGGTTCCTTCAATAAAGACAAGCTCGGCAACACCTCTGGAAGTCGTGCATCCCCACACCATCGCATTGCCGCCTCCATGTGTTTGGCCTCCCACTCTGTGTTTGTTTGACGCCGCACTAACCTTCGGCCATCCACGTAGCTCGAAGTAAATTTGCAGTCATCACTCCACAGAATCTTGTCCCAAGAGGTCATGTCCTTACCGACAAATTCTTCTGCAAAAATCATCCACTTTTTTGCGTTACACTTACTGTCGAACGGACCGGCCGCTGTGGTCGAGTGTTTCTAGGTGCTTCAGTCCGGCACCACGCGGCTGCTACGGTCGCAGGTTCGAATCCTGCCTCGGGCATGCATGTGTGTGATGTCCTTAGGTTAGTTAGTCTAGGGGACTGATAACCTCAGATGTTAAGTCCCATAGTGCTCAGAGTCATTTGCACCATTTTTTACTGACGAACGGTTTTCGCCTTGGCACTCTAGCATTGTACCCAGCACTGTTCAGGCATCTGCGAACTGTTCTGACACTAACTTCGGTACCAACGCCTTCTGCCAGTTCTGCCGCTATAGCAGGGGTCGTTGTCTGCGGGTTGGTTTTCACAGTTCGAACTACCTTCCTCTTTTCTCTGTTTGTGAGCTACTGAGGACACACATTTCGTGGATGATTGACGAGACTTTTTTCTTCTTTCCATTTCTGAACGATACTAAATAAAGTTTTTCGGCTTTGGTTGACGACTTTGGCTACTTCTGCCTGCAATTTTCCCTCACTATGCAGCTGCGCAATTAGCCTCCGCTCTTCCACTGTCGTTTCCCTACCTTTACAGGGCAGCATGGAGCTACGTTGGTGGTTTTTGATTAGACCTGTGCTTTCCTGTAGTACGAGACAGCTACTTTGCGTACACTGACTGCTTGCTGCTGCCGAGTTGTGCCTTCAGACTGCGGTTACCTTGTCAAGCGGGGCGGTGTCTGGTTACTTTTGTCCCGCGTGAAACACACTCCTGTGATGCTAACAGAAAACTAATCGTTCCAGGTAGAGGTTACAGTGACATTCACATAGTCGACGTCTTTCGAAATATTACCTTCATTATGGCACATACGCAGATAAACATTCCGTGTATGCATCAGTCACAATTTACCGTGAGATACGCATGTGACCTGTGTCTGAATACTTTTGTCTGCCCCTGCATATATTAACAGGCAGAATACGGCACTGCGGTCGGCAACGCCTATATAAGACAACAAGTGCCTGGAGCATTTGTCAGATCGTTTACAGCTGCTACAATGGCAGATTATCAAGATTTAAGTGAGTTCGAACGTGGTGTTATAGTCGGCGTGCGAGAGATGGGACACAGCATCCTCGAGGTAGCGATGAAGTGCGGATTTTCCCGTACGACCATTTCACGAGTGTTCCGTGAATATCAGGAATCCGGTAAAACTTCAAATCTCCGATATCGCTGCAGCCGGAAAAAGATCCTCCAACAACGGGTCCAACGACGACTGAAGAGAATCGTTCAGCTTGACAGAAGTGCAGCCCTTCTGCAAATTTCTGCAGATTTCAATGCAGGGCCATCAACAAGTGTCAGCGTGCGAACCATTCAACGAAATATCATCGATATGGGCTTTCGGAGCCGAAGGCCCACTCGTGTACCCTCGATGACTGCACGACACAAAGCTTTACGCTTCGCCTGGAGCCGTCAACACTGACATTGGGCTGTTGATCACTGGAAACATGTTGCCTGGTCGAACGAGTCTCTTTTCAAGTTGATGGACGTGTACGGGTATGAAAACCATCTCATGAATCCATGGACCCTGCATGTCAGCAGGGGCTGTTCAAGCTGGTGAGAGGCTCTGTAATGGCGTGGGGCGTGTGCAGTTGGAGTGAATGGCACCTCTGATACTTCTGGAGACGACTCTGACAGGTGACACGTAAGTAAGTATCCTGTATGATCACCTGCATCCATTCGTGCCCACTGCGCAAAAATTGCTCTAACTACTATGGGACTTAACATCTGAGGTCATCAGTCCCCTAGACTTAGAATGACTTAAACCTAACTAACCTAAGGACATCACATACATCCATGCCCAAGGCAGGATTCGAACCTGCGACCGTAGCAGCAGCGCGGTTCCAGACTGAAGCGCCTAGAACCGCTCGGCCACAGTGGCCGGCTCCATTGCGCATTCCGACGGACTTGGGCAGTTCCGGCAGGACAATGTGACACTCCACACGTCCAGAATTGATACAGAGTGGCTCCAGGAACACTCCTCTGAGTTTAAACACTTCCTCTGGCTATCAAATTCCCCAGACATGAACATTATTGAACGGATCTGGTATGCCTTGCAACGTGTTGTTCAGAAGAGATATCCACCCCCTCGTACTCCTAGGGACTTATGGACAGCAGGATTCATGGTGTCAGCTCCCTCCAGCACTACTTCAGACATTAATCTAGTGCATGCCACGTCGTGTTGCGGCACTTCTACGTGCTCGCGGGGGCTCTACACCATTTTAGGCAGGTTGTAACCTCCCCGCAATAAAAATACGTATATGGCATTTACATTTAGTGTAACCTCTCCACAGATAAAAAGTATTTATAATAACCTCCCAGCAGTAAAAAATATAAGTATATAATTCACATTCAGCTTATCCTACAAAGATAAATTCCGTAACCTACCAATAATAAAAAATGTGACTAATCTCTCAATTAAATTGCGACTCACTTATAACCTTTCAATAATTGACTGTGAATGTAAACTGGTAAATTTAGGACGTCAGCAGTACTACGTCATGGCCCTGAAAGATCATTCTGAATAAATCGAAAATTCTTACCTCAATAAGGTCGCCGGATAACGCATATATATCTGCTCCTATAAGAAATTTTTCTGGTACAGCCCAGTGCAATGCTGGCCGATAGATTTATCATGTATAAAAGAAACAACTGATTTTTCTTTACAGTAATCGGGATGACCATGGATTGGAGAAATTAGTAAACTCTTTAAATTGAAATGAATGATTGTCAAATGTTAATTTTTATAGGAAACATTATTATTAAGAGATTTTTTTTAAAAACATTTACATGGAACTTGATGTTACAATAGTACATATGCGCGAGGCTGCTTTTACCTTATACTACAACGCTCAGGCACCGCCATCGCTCCACACGACCGGCCCAGCCAACTCGATACACCAGACTGCTCGCTAGCAACTACTTATTGCTACTAACACACAGTTCCTACTGCAGTCAACACTGCTCTTTGGTCTGAGATTCTCTTATAGCTTACATATCGCAGGCAGCGCGTGAGCAATCCATCGAAATTACATCTGCTCGAGTGCGCTAACACCAAATTCCTTAATCATGGACCTCTTACACAACCCTCCACTGGGGGGGGAAAAAATTTGGCAGCGATGGTGAGTCAATTGGACTTGCCATGAGCAACAAATTTTTCTATAATCTATTTAGTTTACTAAGGCTACAGCAAAGAGTATATACATTATTGATAACATATTAAGAAAAGACAAAATGCATACGCAATGAGTACAAAATATATTAACAAATATCATAAAGTGCACGCGTACTGTATAACTCTTTAGCATTTTTACATGAATTAGACATATGAAGGAGTGAAATAGAGTGCACACGCACTGTAGAAGTCTTTAGCATTTTTTTTTACAAGAACTGAAAACATTAATAAATGAAATAAAGTGCACACACACTGTAAAAGCCTTTAGCATTTTACAAGAACTGAAAACATTAACAAATGAAATAAAGTGCACACGCACTGTAAAAATCTTTAGCATTTTACAAGAACTAGGAAAGGAATGGGAAGGATTGCATCATGGTTGTAGCACAGTAGGTTGCACGTAGCTGCACTGAAAGTCCATATCTTTCTACAGAAGCACAACACCAAGTGAGACAATCTGAATTTCTCTTCCCTGAAGTACACTCCTGGAAACTGAAATAAGAACACCGTGAATTCATTGTCCCAGGAAGGGGAAACTTTATTGACACATTCCTGGGGTCAGATACATCACATGATCACACTGACAGAACCACAGGCACATAGACACAGGCAACAGAGCATGCACAATGTCGGCACTAGTACAGTGTATATCCACCTTTCGCAGCAATGCAGGCTGCTATTCTCCCATGGAGACGATCGTAGAGATGCTGGATGTAGTCCTGTGGAACGGCTTGCCATGCCATTTCCACCTGGCGCCTCAGTTGGACCAGCGTTCGTGCTGGACGTGCAGACCGCGTGAGACGACGCTTCATCCAGTCCCAAACATGCTCAATGGGGGACAGATCCGGAGATCTTGCTGACCAGGGTAGTTGACTTACACCTTCTAGAGCACGTTGGGTGGCACGGGATACATGCGGACGTGCATTGTCCTGTTGGAACAGCAAGTTCCCTTGCCGGTCTAGGAATGGTAGAACGATGGGTTCGATGACGGTTTGGATGTACCGTGCACTATTCAGTGTCCCCTCGACGATCACCAGTGGTGTACGGCCAGTGTAGGAGATCGCTCCCCACACCATGATGCCGGGTGTTGGCCCTGTGTGCCTCGGTCGTATGCAGTCCTGATTGTGGCGCTCACCTGCACGGCGCCAAACACGCATACGACCATCATTGGCACCAAGGCAGAAGCGACTCTCATCGCTGAAGACGACACGTCTCCATTCGTCCCTCCATTCACGCCTGTCGCGACACCACTGGAGGCGGGCTGCACGATGTTGGGGCGTGAGCGGAAGACGGCCTAACGGTGTGCGGGACCGTAGCCCAGCTTCATGGAGACGGTTGCGAATGGTCCTCGCCGATACCACAGGAGCAACAGTGTCCCTAATTTGCTGGGAAGTGGCGGTGCGGTCCCCTACGGCACTGCGTAGGATCCTACGGTCTTGGCGTGCATCCGTGCGTCGCTGTGGTCCGGTCCCAGGTCGACGGGCACGTGCACCTTCCGCCGACCACTGGCGACAACATCGATGTACTGTGGAGACCTCACGCCCCACGTGTTGAGCAATTCGGCGGTACGTCCACCCGGCCTCCCGCATGCCCACTATACGCCCTCGCTCAAAGTCCGTCAACTGCACATACGGTTCACGTCCACGCTGTCGCGGCATGCTACCAGTGTTAAAGACTGCGATGGAGCTCCGTATGCCACGGCAAACTGGCTGACACTGACGGCGGCGGTGCACAAATGCTGCGCAGCTAGCGCCATTCGACTGCCAACACCGCGGGTCCTGGTGTGTCCGCTGTGCCGTGCGTGTGATCATTGCTTGTACAGCCCTCTCGCAGTGTCCGGAGCAAGTATGGTGGGTCTGACACACCGGTGTCAATGTGTTCTTTTTTCCATTTCCAGGAGTGTATTTATCAGTGTAGCCAAGACACTGAAATGTTGTATTAGTATTGTATGTTATAATTTTGGTAGTACATTAGGTACACCAAACAATAGGACCATAATGACATCTCCATTGTTCAAGGTGGTGGACAGCTTGATATGTCAACACCACATTCTTGTAGAATCCATACTCTCACATCAAGAGAGATTTAGTGCAGAAACCAAATATAGTGCTCCATGATCATGAGGATGGACAGGACATACGGATATTGCAGTAATTGCTGGTAATTAGGTCAGAAGGTGAAGGATACATTACGTCTTAAGCTAGTCATCATAGAATTACACTAGTGTATCAACCGACCTGAATAATTATTGGCACTCATTGGCTAGTTATTAAACATTTATGTGCTATGTATGGAGTATTACAAAACATTATTCATAAGTCATCTAATTACAGCAATTATTGGCATCATAAGTCTTCTCATTACAGTAATTAGTGGCATAGCATTTAAGCATAAGTCATCTCATTACAGTAATCATTGGCATCATATCTCATTACAGTAATTATTGGCACTCATTGGCCAGTTACAAAGCATTTTTATGCATTATTCAGAAGTCATCATTCAAAATGAGTTAATTATTGACATAGTATTTATGCATAAGTCATCTCATTGCAGTAATCAGTGGCATTCATTTGCCAGTTACTAAACATGTGCCAAGTATTGAGTATTACAAAACACTATTCATAACTCATGTCATTCCAGTAATTATTGGCATTCATTGGCCAGTTACAAAGCATTTTTTATGCATTATTTAGAAGTCATCATTAATTATTGGCATAGCATGTATGCATAAGTCATCACATTACAGCA
Organism: Schistocerca nitens; assembly: GCF_023898315.1. Classification (NCBI taxonomy): domain Eukaryota; kingdom Metazoa; phylum Arthropoda; class Insecta; order Orthoptera; family Acrididae; genus Schistocerca; species Schistocerca nitens. Next base: position 876,547,928 of record NC_064617.1, read on the forward strand.
ATCATTGGCATCATAACTCATCTCATTACAGTAATCATCCGTATTATTCAGAAGTCATCATTCAAAACAAGAGTTATTGCGTGTAGCATTAAGATGCTTGTGTCTATATATATGATATCATGCAAGTGACATAAGACATATTTAAAATGTAAGACATTGTAACTGTTACTCAAGATCTATAGTCCAATAATATGTAGATATGATGGATTCAATATATCAGAGAAATTTGCATTATATTTAGGACTAGAAATATATCTTAAACTGGTAGCATTATTTAGTTGTATAATGGTAATAGTTGGGACTGGTAATAATTCTTTTTTTTTTGGGTAGCAATGCATTGCGTTGGAATCGATAATTAATTGCTGGAGCATGAAAATATTTGCTTTTGACTTATTGCTGGAAATAAGGATTAATAACGTCATTCATCATGAGTCACCTGTACCAAGCTCATCAAACAAGTAGAGTATATGTGATCACATTCATGAATGATACACAACTGGGTAAAGAAAATGCAAGTACTGGAACAGGTTTAATAACTAAATGCTTATAGCATATTAATATCATGAAAAGCTTCTCCTGAAAAAAAAATACAAAATGGATTATTGCCCTGAAAGAAAAAATGTATATTATGCTGAAAAGTAGTAAACTTCGAATTAACAGGTAATGAAACGTGTACTTAATATGTATGTACTCTAGCTGTCTTTCCAAAACATTCAATCATTATACTATGCGACATAAGACATACTGTCAAAAGGAACTGCAACAAATACTTAAATAACTACATAGCATCTCTTAACTAATAGTAAATATATAAACTTCATCATTATTCTCATCTGCAAGGAAAAACTTCATTATTCATATTATAATAACTTCATCATTATCATCATCTGCAAAGAAAAACTTCATTATTCATATTACCGTATTCTTCATACAACTATTCATCATCATTTATTATCATCTGCAAAAAATAGACACTTCATTATTCATATTAATATTACCATTTACTTCATACAACTATTCATTATCATTTGTTACTTCATATAGTATAGAGTTTCTTACTTCTAGCATGAAACATCAACAAAAGCAAAACGAGGATAATGGAATGTAGTCAAATTAAGTCGGGTGATGCTGAGGGAATTAGATTAGGAAATGAGACACTTAAAGTAGTAAAGGAGTTTTGCTATTTGGGGAGTAAAATAACCGATGATGGTCGAAGTAGAGAGGATATAAAATGTAGACTGGCAATGGCAAGGAAAGCGTTTCTCAAGAAGAGAAATTTGTTAACATCGAGTATAGATTTAGGTGTCAGGAAGTCGTTTCTGAAAGTATTTGTATGGAGTGTAGCCATCTATGGAAGTGAGACATGGACGATAACTAGTTTGGACAAGAAGAGAATAGAAGCTTTCGAAATGTGGTGCTACAGAAGAATGCTGAAGATAAGGTGGGTAGACCACGTAACTAATGAGGAGGTATTGAATAGGATTGGGGAGAAGAGAAGTTTGTGGCACAACTTGACTAGAAGAAGGGATCGATTGGTAGGACATGTTTTGAGGCATCAAGGGATCACAAATTTAGCATTGGAGGGCAGCGTGGAGGGTAAAAATCGTAGAGGGAGACCAAGAGATCAATACACTAAGCAGATTCAGAAGGATGTAGGTTGCAGTAGGTACTGGGAGATGAAGAAGCTTGCACAGGATAGAGTAGCATGGAGAGCTGCATCAAACCAGTCTCAGGACTGAAGACCACAACAACAACAACAACTTCTAGCATATATCATCACTAAAATTAACATCTGTAGTTCTGTCTGACAGCCTGCATCAGTCGCCTCGTATTCTGAAAGAAAAATAATTAGTCAAGACTGCTATCATACGATGTGTATAGTATATTCTGGTTAATGCTTGTTAATTCTGATCCATTTACTCTTCATGACAAGATATTGCATTTTCTTTTCTTCATTCTGATGGTAAAATTTCCATTTCATAGTAAACCACTGTGGTTGTTCAATTTATTTCTTTTTCACGGTACTGCTTTCTGAAAATGATGAATAAGGATTAATATCTTGCATTTAAATCACGTACTCATTAAAAGAAAACTTGTTTCTTGTGATATAATTAAGCATACAGCATAGCATGACAGAGAATGTATTAGGTCAAAAACATAGACAGTTTTTAAGTGCATAAAATGTACACACAGTATCATAATGTAGTAGCAAAAATGTAGAATAGTCAAGATGTTGAGATATCATAAGGCAAAATGTCAATGTCAACTGGTGTTTGTTATATCTTAAAGATTACATAGTGCATACAGACAAAAATGCTACTTTCGATAGGAAGACAATCATACATACACAAAAAATGGAAAATGTGCACTGTCTGATGTCTAACGACAAGAAAAGCGACCTGCTAACCTTACCTTGCCGGGCACTTGCCAAGAAAAAATATAATCATCATCAGTAACTGGTCATATAAATATCTGGAAATGGCATTGCAGTGTAACAAAACGTAAAATATGTTCATTCAGTAAAGGGTTTAATATTGGAAATATGGTGATTGCCTTTGCTTTTCCTGGTTCTCAAAGTTTCGACATGTCCTACACTGGGGTGAGGAATGCTTCGTATTCTATATGGACCTGCGTATAGAAGCTCAAATTTACTGCATCTACTCTTTCCTCTGTTGGATAAATAATGCGTGCGTACTCCAAATACCACGCTTCTTCGAACCCTTGTGAACGACTGATGAAAGAAACTGGTAAACTATGTAGAATATACAGCCATAAAAACATATTGATGGAGACACACACACACTCTCATTCCAGGATGTAATTAACACCATATCAAATGAATCAACTATGCTATCTCCGACTGTTATATTGAAAAATGTTGAACCACCCAACAAAATTAAAGAATCAGTATCTTTTCCTACATCTCGTTGACTACGTCACCATGAAATAATTGACATTGCGCTCGCTAGCAACTACTTATTGCTACTAACACACAGTTCCTACTGCAGTCAACACTACTCTTCGGTCTGAGATTCTCTTATAGCTTACATATCGTAGGCAGCGCGTGAGTAATCCATCGAAATTACATCTGCTCGAGTGCGCTAACAACAAATTCCTTAATCATGGACCTCTTACAGCATGCCACGTCGTGTTGCGGCAGTTCTGCGTGCTCGCGAGGGCTCTACACCATTTTAGGCAGGTGTACCAGTTTCTTTGGCTCTTCAGTGTATATCTATTCCTGTAACCAACACTAAAAATGATACATTGTGCATTCCGACGGACTTGGGCAGTTCCAGTAGGACAATGCGACACCCCACATGTCTAGAATTCAAAAATGGCTCTGAACACTATAGGACTTAACATCTGTGGTCATCAGTCTCCTAGAACTTAGAACTACTTAAACCTAACTAATGTAAGGACATCACACACATCCATGCCCGAGGCAGGATTTGAACCTGCGACCGGAGCGGTCACGCGGTTCCCGACTGAAGCGTCTAGAACCGCACGACCACACCGGCCGGCTGTCCAGAATTGCTACAGAGTGGCTATCTAGTCAAAAGTAGCTGGACACTTATTAGTGGAAGTTAATTTGGGGTATGCGCACCCTTCACCTTTATGAACGCCTAAAGTCTGCAGGGTACACTTTTAACGAGGTGTTTTTGAATGTCTGTAGAGGACCAGCAGAGTGTTATCCATCAAGAGTCGAAACCGGAGGATGCTGCGATGCTGAACATTTATTGTCGACCGAAATGGACTTTCTAATATATCGAAAAGGTTTTCCGTCGGATTGAGTTCAGCACTTTAGGCAGTCTAGTCCATTTCAGGAATGTTATTGTCCACAAACCATTGCGTCACGTGTGCTGCTTTACGAGAGGGTGCATTGTCGTCCTGATACAATCATCTCTCCGAACTGGTCCTCTGTTGTACGCAGCACACAGTGCTGCAAATTGTGTTCATATCCTTCCGCAGTTAGCGTTTTCTTAAGCGCAGTTGGGGGAACCACGCCGTATCCACGCAAAACAGCCCATCCTGGCATTCATCAAATCCAAACTCTTGCATCGGACCGCCGCCTGGTATAGTGTGAGTCATCACTGAAATCACTCGATCCCAGTCGTCCAGCGCACCTCAAGCGCCGCTTAGTACTGCCTACAGAAATGTGTGGCTCCTACACCTCTGTACCCCATTCTTCCTAACTCCCTACGCGCAGTCATTGTGCTAACTGGGCTACCGGTAGTACTCGGGTAGTCACGACTGATTCTTTCCGCTCATTTTGTGCGAGTTTAAACAACTACACTACTGGGCATTAAAATTGCTACACCAGGAAGAAATGCAGGTGATAAACGGGTATTCATTGGACAAATATATTATACTACAACTGACATGTGATTACATTTTGACGCAATTTGGGTGCATAGATGCTGAGAAATCACTACCCAGAACAACAACCTCTGTGGGCATTGAGTTTAACAGAGCTTGGATGGCACGTACAAGTACAGCTGCCCATGCAGCTTCAACACGATACCACAGTTCATCAAGAGTAGTGATTGGCGTATTGTGACGAGCCAGTTGCTCGGCCACCATTAACCTGACGTTTTCAATTGGTGAGAGGCAGTAGTCGAACATTTTCTGTATCCAAAAAGGCCCGTACAGGACCTGCAACATGCGGTCGTGCATTATCCTGCTGAAATGTAGGGTTTCGCAGGGATCGAATGAAGGGTAGAGCCACGGGTCGTAACACATCTGAAATGTAACCTCCGCTGTTCAAAGTGCCGTCAATGCGAACAAGAGGTGACCGAGACGTGTAACCAATGGCACCCCATACCATCACACCGGGTTATACGTCAGTATGGCGATGACGAATACACGCTTCCAATGTGCGTTCACCGCGACGTCGCCAAACACGGATGCAACAACCATCATGATGCTGTAAACAGAACCTGCATTCATCCGAAAAAATGACGTTTTGCCATTCCTGCACCCAGGTTCGTCGTTGAGTACACCATCGCAGGCGCTCCTGTCTGTGATGCAGCGTCAAGGGTAACCGCAGCCATGCTCTCCGAGCTGATAGTCGATGCTGCTGCAAACGTCGTCGAACTGTTCGTGCAGATGGTTGTTGTCTTGCAAACGTCCCCATTTGTTCACTCGGAATCGAGACGTGGCTGCACGGTTCGTTACAGCCATACCGATAAGATGCCTGTCATCTCGACTGTTAGTGATACGAGGCCTTTGGGATCCAGCACGGCGTTCCGTATTACCCTCCTGAACTCACCGACTCCATATTCTGCTAAGTCATTGGATCTCGACCAACGCGAGCAGCAATGTCGCGATACGATAAACCGCAATCACGATAGGCTACAATCCGACCTTTATCAAAGTCGGAAATGTGATGGAACACATTTCTCCTTCTTACACGAGGCATCACAACAACGTTTCACCCGGCAACGCCGGTCAACTGCTGTTTGTGTATGAGAAATCGGTTGGAAACTTTCCTCATGTGAGCACGTTGTAGGTGTCGCCACCGGCGCCAACCTTGTATGAATGCTCTGAAAAGCTAATCATTTGCGTATCACAGCATCTTTTTCCTGTCGGTTAAATCTCGCGTCTGTAGCACATCATCTTCGTGGTGTAGCAATTGTAATGGCCAGTGGTACACATTTTACAATGCTCGACGGTCCCCGATATTTAGCCTAAGTGTTATTTACGCACTCGAGCATTTATGGAGTAAATGAAGCCTTTTAATTAATACGTAATCAAACAGTTCCTCATTATGAAACAAACAGTCTAAAAGATCTAATTTCATATCAACTCAAGTACTTGAAGTAGATGTGTCAATAAACTCCTTAGAACCACATATTATTCGACTGTAGCCTCAAAGTGAAAAACACACATTCAACATAGATTCTTTAGTGTTTCCATACATCATCTATTCAAACTAAGGTAACATTTTGTATCACTTTTATTAATATTTCATATTCTTTCAACTTGCATTGTATTTAAACTCGTTTGAACTTGCCGATTGTCAGATAATGCAGTATACAGTATCAGAAGTAGAGTTGTAAAACTACTGTAGACTGTCGTAAGTAAGAGTGAACTACGGTAGTCCTCCTAGTAGCTGTGGTCATTTAAAGCCGTGCCCACATTATCTGTACGTTAGATGTGTTGCAAACCGATCGGGCGTACCTCATTTCGACCTCTTTTTATGTGCATGCGATCATTGTCTTACTAGATTCCCACATAAACCGTAAGCCCTGAACAGTCTAGAAATAGACCACCTAACCAACGACACATTTTTGTTCTACGTAGTTATCGTCATGTCTATTACTTAAAAATAAATGGTACTTGCAGGAAAATTGAAATTGTCGTTGTTTAATTCTGATTTTATCCGGAAATAGCTGATTTGGAAAGTGAAACAGATGTTGTTGTTGTTGGTGTTGTTGTTGTTGTGGTCTTCAGTCCAGAGACTGGTTTGATGCAGCTATCCATGCTACTCTATCCTGCCCAAGCTTCTTCATCTCCCAGTATCTACTGCAACCTACGTCCTTCTGAATCTATTTAGTGTATTCATCTATTGGTCTCCTACTCCGCAGCTCGTGGTCGTCCGGTAGCGGGACTAACGACCATAGATGTTAAGTCCCATAGTGCTCAGAGCCATTTGGTATTGGTCTCCCTCTACGATTTTTACCCTCCACGCTTCCCTCCGTTACCAAATTGATGATCCCTTGATGCCTCAGAATATGCCCTACCAACCGATTCCTTCTTCTAGTCAAGTTGTGCCACAAATTTCTTTTCTCCACAATTCTATTCAATACCTCCCCATTAGTTATGTGATCTGCCCATCTAATCTTCAGCATTCTTCTGTAGCACCACATTTTGAAAGCTTCTTTTCTTTTCTTGTCTAAACTATTTATCGTCCACGTTTCGCTTCCATACATGGCTACACTCCACACAAGTACTTTCAGAAACGACTTCCTGACATTTAAATCTATACTCGATGTCAACAAATTTCTCTTCTTCAGAAACGCTTTCCTAACCATTGCCAATCCACATTTTATATCCTCTCTACTTCGACCATCATCAGTTATTTTGCTCCCCAAATAGAAAAACTCCTTTACTACTTTAAGTGTCTCATTTCCTGATCTAATTCCCTCAGCATCACCCGACTTAATTCGATTACATTCCATTATCCTCGTTTTGCTTTTGTTGATGTTCATCTTATATCCTCCTTTCAAGACACTATCCATTCCGTTCAACTGCTCTTCCAGGTCCTTTACTGTCTCCGACAGAATTACAATGTCATCGGCGAACCTCAAAGTTTTTATTTCTTCTCCATGGATTTTAATTCGTACTCCGAATTTTTCTTTTGTTTCCTTTACTTCTTGCTCAATATACAAATTGAATAACATCGGGGAGAGGCTACAACCCTGTCTCACTCCATTCCCAACCACTGCTTCCCTTTCAAGCCCCTCGACTCTTATAACAGCCATCTGGTTTCTGCACAAATTGTAAATAGCCTTTCGTTCCCTGTATTTTACCCTTGTCACCTTCAGAATTTGAAAGAGAATATTCCAGTCAACATTGTCGAAAGCTTTCTCTAAATCTACAAATGCCAGAGATGTAGGTTTAGCTTTCCTTAATCTATCTTCTAAGATAACTCGTTGTTGTTGTTGTTGTTGTTGTGGTCTTCAGTCCTGAAACTGGTTTGATGCAGCTCTCCATGCTACTCTATCCTGTGGAAGCTTCTTCATCTCCCAGTACCTACTGCAACCTACATCCTTCTGAATCTGCTTAGTGTATTGATCTCTTGGTCTCCCTCTACGATTTTTACCCTCCACGCTGCCCTCAAATGCTAAATTTGTGATCCCTTGATGCCTCAAAACATGTCCTACCAACCGATCCCTTCTTCTAGTCAAGTTGTGCCACAAACTTCTCTTCTCCCCAATCCTATTCAATACCTCCTCATTAGTTACGTGATCTACCCACCTTAACTTCAGCATTCTTCTGTAGCACCACATTTCGAAAGCTTCTATTCTCTTCTTGTCCAAACTGGTTATCGTCCATGTTTCACTTCCATACATGGCTACACTCCATACAAATACTTTCAGAAACGACTTCCTGACGCTTAAATCTATACTCGATGTTAACAAATTTCTCTTCTTCAGAAACGATTTTCTTGCCATTGCCAGTCTACATTTTATATCCTCTCTACTTCGACCATCATCAGTTATTTTACTCCCTAAATAGCAAAACTCCTTTACTACTTTAAGTGTCTCATTTCCTAATCTAATCCCCTCAGCATCACCCGATTTAATTTGACTACATTCCATTATCCTTGTTTTGCTTTTGTTGATGTTCATCTTATATCCTCCTTTCAAGACACTGTCCAATCTGTTGGTTATGAACTGCAGATTGAAACTGAAGAAACTGCAAAAAGGTGGGAATCTAAGGAGATGGGACCTGGATAAACTGAAAGAACCAGAGGTTGTAGAGAGTTTCAGGGAGAGCATAAGGGAACAATTGACAGGAATGGGGGAAAGGAACACAGTAGAAGAAGAATGGGTAGCTCTGAGGAATGAAGTAGTGAAGGCAGCAGAGGATCAAGTAGGTAAAAAGACGAGGGCTAATAGAAATCCTTGGGTAACAGAAGAAATATTGAATTTAATTGATGAAAGGAGAAAATATAAAAATGCAGTAAATGAAGCATTCAAAAGGGAATACAAACGACTCAAAAATGAGATCGACAGAAAGTGCAAAATGGCTAAGCAGGGATGGCTAGAGGACAAATGTAAGGATGTAGAGGCTTGTCTCACTAGGGGTAAGATAGATACTGCCTACAGGAAAATTAAAGAGACCTTTGGAGAGAAGAGAACCACTTGTGTGAATATCAAGAGCTCAGATGGCAACCCAGTTCTAAGCAAAGAAGGGAAGGCAGAAAGGTGGAAGGAGTATATAGAGGGTTTATACAAGGGCGATGTACTTGAGGACAGTATTATGGAAATGGAAGAGGATGTAGATGAAGATGAAATGGGAGATAAGATACTGCGTGAAGAGTTTGACAGAGCACTGAAAGACCTGAGGCGAAACAAGGCCCCGGGAGTAGACAACATTCCATTGGAACTACTGATGGCTTTGGGAGAGCCAGTCATGACAAAACTCTACCATCTGGTGAGCAAGATGTATGAGACAGGCGAAATACCCACAGACTTCAAGAAGAATATAATAATTCCAATACCAAAGAAAGCAGGTGTTGACAGATGTGAAAATTACCGAACAATCAGTTTAATAAGTCACAGCTGCAAAATACTAACGCGAATTCTTTACAGACGAATGGAAAAACTGGTAGAAGCGGACCTCGGGGAAGATCAGTTTGGATTCCGTAGAAATGTTGGAACACGTGAGGCAATACTAACCTTACGACTTATCTTAGAAGAAAGATTAAGAAAAGGCAAACCTATGTTTCTAGCATTTGTAGACTTAGAGAAAGCTTTTGACAACGTTAACTGGAATACTCTCTTTCAAATTCTGAAGGTGGCAGGGGTAAAATACAGGGAGCGAAAGGCTATTTACAATTTGTACAGAAACCAGATGGCAGTTATAAGAGTCGAGGGACATGAAAGGGAAGCAGTGATTGGGAAAGGAGTGAGACAGGGTTGTAGCCTCTCCCCGATGTTATTCAATCTGTATATTGAGCAAGCAGTAAAGGAAACAAAAGAAAAATTCGGAGTAGGTATTAAAATTCATGGAGAAGAAGTAAAAACTTTGAGGTTCGCCGATGACATTGTAATTCTATCAGAGACAGCAAAGGACTTGGAAGAGCAGTTAGGGTCAGTATTGTCTTACGTGTTCCAACATTTCTACAGAATCCAAACTGATCCTCCCCGAGATCGTCGTCTACCAGTTTTTCCATTCATCTGTAAAGAATTCATGTTATATTTTGTAGCCGTGGCTTATTAAACTGATGTTGTAGTAGGCATAAAATAATACAGATTTGCCATACACCGCAAGAAAACGCAATTTCTTGAAAAAAAAGGTAAAATTTAAAAAGTGCGTAACAAAAACATCTCAAACATCGCTTCAATACTTCGTCGAGCTTATATCAAACATGTTTCTGTTATTGCTACGTAACTTCCGCACTTATCAATATTATAACAGGAAACTCTGCCTTTGATCAGGATGAAGATCGTTCTACAATGAATATATAGATTTTTTTTATGTTCGTGCATGTAAGCCGTACTTGCATCAGAAGTAATTGTTTTGGTTGCATAAAAGCGCAGAAGCTACGCGAGCAGATAATTTTTCTTACTCATAAAATGCAATTTGTGTTTTGTAAGAATATAAAATATGCGGTGGGCTAACATTGAACGATGTGCAGTTCTAATTATGTGCAAAACAAACGAACAGAAACAGTTCCTCTCAAACATACACTTATGTTTATATCTGTACCAGTGCTACCAATACTACCGGTAATTCTACCATTTACTACGTCATTTGTGTAGTATACCAAAACTACCGAACTGCAGTTTTGCTAGAGCGCAACTCTATAATCAGAAGTTGAAACTTTTTTTCTTCATCGAGTTTCACTGCTGGACCTAACGACGAATCGAGCCACTGTTTCAAATAGAACCACGCACTGCACAATGGTGTGTGTGACGTGTAACATCGCTCTTACACATTTACAACGGTTTTCTCGAGGAAATAATCTTTGGTGGTGTAGGGTGGCAGCACACACTAGTAAATTTGTACTCCGCTGATATTTCAGAATGACGGACGGAAACTACGGGAAGCACAAACAAGATGAATCAGCTTTAGATAACATTAATTGATGTCGTTCTGGCTTCTACATAATCTTAAAAACAACTGCAGAATGGGATGTAGCGTCCCTTCGAGATCGAAGTCCTTTTACACAATCAGTGCTTCGATAGTGAAGAATGATTGTATGTGACATAATTCTGTTGAATTCTCTGCTCTTCAACTGTCAAAAATCAGCACGAAGCTAATGAATCAACATGAAGTGGGTTGATTCCAACTGAAACCCTTCAGTTCTTTCAACCTAAATTTTTATTTATCAAAAGTTGGTTCTGGCGCAACATGACATAAACTTTTGATCTCAACATAAAACTGCGTGAAACTCTCCCGCTCTTTCCATACTAATCAGCAGTAAAGATGTGATTCAAATTTGACTTTTGGTCTCTTTTATACAAATTAAGCAAAATATTGACAACATTTAGTGAAAGTGAGATCCACTTTCTGTTCGCACTGAAACAATAAAAAATAGCTTCCATGATCTAATCCAGTGAAGCCTGATTATGAAACCACTGTTACACTTGTTATGTACTTCTTAAAAGCTGTCAGGATGATTCAAAGAAACGGAAAATTTTGAAAGTTCTGTTGGTAGCAGTGGGCGATTGGTAGCACTGAATAACGTAAGCCGCCCTGTCAACGGCCCCTTGCCATTTAGTTATCATGGACGCTTGGAGTGGTATGCCACTTGCATTAGCAATTATAGCGTTATACAAAAAGCAATGACAGTGTAGAGGGCGCGCTTTGACAATTTACCGTCATTTTAATTTAGGATGCCACAATCGTACTCGATCAGCAGACGGAATAAAAAATGTAATTTCGAGGAAACTGGTTTGACAATGAAAAAGAAACCTTTAGACACTCTACGAGCCGTTCGTACAATATCCAAGCTAATCATAACGTAACTAATGAACTAATGAATATCTAAGCTGTTCGAGATGCTGACACGGTACGTCGGTCAATCCGTCGTCACTCAGCATCTTTACAGTTGCATAGTCCCCCATGAACCATGGACCTTGCCGTTGGTGGGGAGGCTTGCGTGCCTCAGCGATACAGATGGCCGTACCGTAGGTGCAACCACAACGGAGGGGTATCTGTTGAGAGGCCAGACAAACATGTGGTTCCTGAAGAGGGGCAGCAGCCTTTTCAGTAGTTGCAGGGGCAACAGTCTGGATGATTGACTGATCTGGCCTTGTAACATTAACCAAAACGGCCTTGCTGTGCTGGTACTGCGAACGGCTGAAAGCAAGGGGAAACTACAGCCGTAATTTTTCCCGAGGACATGCAGCTCTACTGTATGATTAAATGATGATGGCGTCCTCTTGGGTAAAATATTCCGGAGGTAAAATAGTCCCCCATTCGGAACTCCGGGCGGGGACTACTCAAGAGGACGTCGTTATCAGGAGAAAGAAAACTGGCGTTCTACGGATCGGAGCGTGGAATGTCAGATCCCTTAATCGGGCAGGTAGGTTAGAAAATTTGAAAAGGGAAATGGATAGGTTAAAGTTAGATATAGTGGGAATTAGTGAAGTTCGGTGGCAGGAGGAACAAGACTTTTGGTCAGGTGATTACAGGGTTATAAATACAAAATCAAATAGGGGTAATGCAGGAGTAGGTTTAATAATGAATAAAAAAATAGGAGTGCGGGTTAGCTACTACAAACAGCATAGTGAACGCATTATTGTGGCCAAGATAGACACAAAGCCCATGCCTACTACAGTAGTACAAGTTTATATGCCAACTAGCTCTGCAGATGATGAAGAAATAGATGAAATGTATGACGAGATAAAAGAAATTATTCAGGTAGTGAAGGGAGACGAAAATTTAATAGTCATGGGTGACTGGAATTCGTCAGTAGGAAAAGGGAGAGAAGGAAACATAGTAGGTGAATATGGATTGGGGGGAAGGAATGAAAGAGGAAGCCGCCTTGTAGAATTTTGCACAGAGCATAACTTAATCATAGCTAACACTTGGTTCAAGAATCATGAAAGGAGGCTGTATACATGGAAGAAGCCTGGAGATACTGACAGGTTTCAGATAGATTATATAATGGTAAGACAGAGATTTAGGAACCAGGTTTTAAATTGTAAGACATTTCCTGGGGCAGATGTGGATTCTGACCACAATCTATTGGTTATGAACTGCAGATTGAAACTGAAGAAACTGCAAAAAGGTGGGAATTTAAGGAGATGGGATCTCGATAAACTGAAAGAACCAGAGGTTGTAGAGAGTTTCAGGGAGAGCATAAGGGAACAATTGACAGGAATGGGGGAAAGAAATACAGTAGAAGAAGAATGGGTAGCTCTGAGGGATGAAGTGGTGAAGGCAGCAGACGATCAAGTAGGTAAAAAGACGAGGGCTAATAGAAATCCTTGGGTAACAAAAGAAATATTGAATTTAATTGATGAAAGGAGAAAATATAAAAATGCAGTAAATGAAGCAGGCAAAAAGGAATACAAACGTCTCAAAAATGAAATCGACAGGAAGTGCAAAATGGCTAAGCAGGGATGGCTAGAGGACAAATGTAAGGATGTAGAGGCTTGTCTCACTAGGGGTAAGATAGATACTGCCTACAGGAAAATTAAAGAGACCTTTGGAGAGAAGAGAACCACTTGTATGAATATCAAGAGCTCAGATGGCAACCCAGTTCTAAGCAAAGAAGGGAAGGCAGAAAGGTGGAAGGAGTATATAGAGGGTTTATACAAGGGAGATGTACTTGAGGACAATATTATGGAAATGGAAGAGGATGTAGATGAAGACGAAATGGGAGATAAGATACTGCGTGAAGAGTTTGACAGAGCACTGAAAGACCTGAGTCGAAACAAGGCCCCGGGAGTAGACAACATTCCATTGGAACTACTGATGGCCTCGGGAGAGCCAGTCCTGACAAAACTCTACCATCTGGTGAGCACGATGTATGAGACAGGCGAAATACCCTCAGACTTCAAGAAGAATATAATAATTCCAATCCCAAAGAAAGCAGGTGTTGACAGATGTGAAAATTACCGAACTATCAGTTTAATAAGTCACAGCTGCAAAATACTAATGCGAATTCTTTACAGACGAATGGAAAAACTGGTAGAAGCCGACCTCGGGGAAGATCAGTTTGGATTCCGTAGAAATGTTGGAACACGTGAGGCAATACTGACCTCACGACTTATCTTGGAAGAAAGATTAAGAAAAGGCAAACCTACGTTTCTAGCATTTGTAGACTTAGAGAAAGCTTTTGACAATGTTGACTGGAATACTCTCTTTCAAATTCTGAAGGTGGCAGGGGTAAAATACAAGGAGCGAAAGGCTATTTACAATTTGTACAGAAACCAGATGGCAGATATAAGAGTCGAGGGGCATGAAAGGGAAGCAGTGGTTGGGAAAGGAGTGAGACAGGGTTGTAGCCTCTCCCCGATGTTATTCAATCTGTATATTGAGCAAGCAGTAAAGGAAACAAAAGAAAAATTCGGAGTAGGTATTAAAATTCATGGAGAAGAAGTAAAAACTTTGAGGTTCGCCGATGACATTGTAATTCTGTCAGAGACAGCAAAGGACTTGGAAGAGCAGTTGAACGGAATGGACGGTGTCTTCAAAGGAGGATATAGGATGAACATTAACAAAAGCAAAACGAGGATAATGGAATGTAGTCAAATTAAGTCGGGTGATGCTGAGGGAATTAGATTAGGAAATGAGACACTTAAAGTAGTAAAGGAGTTTTGCTATTTAGGGAGTAAAATAACCGATGATGGTCGAAGTAGAGAGGATATAAAATGTAGACTGGCAATGGCAAGGAAAGCGTTTCTGAAGAAGAGAAATTTGTTAACATCGAGTATAGATTTAGGTGTCAGGAAGTCGTTTCTGAAAGTATTTGTATGGAGTGTAGCCATGTATGGAAGTGAGACATGGACGATAACTAGTTTGGACAAGAAGAGAATAGAAGCTTTCGAAATGTGGTGCTACAGAAGAATGCTGAAGTTAAGGTGGGTAGATCACGTAACTAATGAGGAGGTATTGAATAGGATTTGGGAGAAGAGAAGTTTGTGGCACAACTTGACTAGAAGAAGGGATCGGTTGGTAGGACATGTTTTGAGGCATCAAGGGATCACAAATTTAGCATTGGAGGGCAGCGTGGAGGGTAAAAATCGTAGAGGGAGACCAAGAGATGAATACACTAAGCAGATTCAGAAGGATGTAGGTTGCAGTAGGTACTGGGAGATGAAGAAGCTTGCACAGGATAGAGTAGCATGGAGAGCTGCATCAAACCAGTCTCAGGACTGAAGACCACAACAACAACAGTCCAAGTATTCGAAGAATATTAGTGCAGGACTTGCAAAGCCATCCGTACAAGTTGCAGATCGTCCAGGAACTGAAACCCAACTATCACGTTATTCAATGACATTTCTGTGAATTATTGCTTCAAATTTACTCTGTAGGAATCAGCATGGGTTTCGAAAAAGATGATCGTGTGAAACCAGTTCACGCTATTCGTCCACGAGACTCAGAGGGTCATAGACACGGGTTTCAGGTATATGCCGTGTTTCTTGACTTCCGCAAGGCGTTCGATACAGTTCCCCACAGTCGTTTAATGAACAAAGTAAGATCATATGGACTATCAGACCAATTGTGTGATTGGACTGAAGAGTTCCTAGATAACAGAACGCAGCATGTCATTCTCAATGGAGAGAAGTCTTCCGAAGTAAGAGTGATTTAAGGTGTGCCGCGGGGGAGTCTCGTAGGACCGTTGCTATTCACAATATACATAAATGACCCTGTGGATAACATCGGAAGTATACTGAGGCATTTTGCGGATGATGCTGTAGTATATCGAGAGGTTGTAACAATGGAAAATTGTACTGAAATGCAGGAGGATCTGCCACGAATTGACGCATGGTGCAGGGAATGGCAATTGAATCTCAATGTAGTCAAGTGTAATGTGCTGCGAATACATAGAAAGAAAGATCCTTTATCATTTAGCTACAATATAGCAGCTCAGCAACTGGAAGCAGTTAATTCCATAAATTATCTGGGAGTAGGCATTAGGAGTGATTTAAAATGGAATGATCATATAAAGTTGATCGTCGGTAAAGCAGATGCCAGACTGAGATTCGTTGGAAGAATCCTAAGGAAATGCAATCCGAAAACAAAGGAAGTAGGTTACAGTACACTTGTTCGCCCACTGCTTGAATATTGCTCAGCAGTGTGGGATCCGTTCCAAATGGGGTTGATAGAAGAGGTAGAGAAGATCCAACGGAGAGCAGCTCGCTTCGTTACAGGATCATTTAGTAATCGCGAAAGCGTTACGGAGATGATAGATAAACTCCAGTGGAAGACTTTGCAGGAGAGAAGCTCAGTAGCTGGGTACGGGCTTGTGTTGAAGTTTCGAGAACATACCCTCACCGAGGAGTCAAGCAGTATATTGCTCCCTCCTACGTATATCTCGCGAAGAGACCATGAGGATAAAGTCAGAGAGATTAGAGCCCACACAGGGGCATACCGACAATCTTTCTTTCCACAAACAATACGAGACTGGAATAGAAGGGAGAACCGATAGAGGTACTCGAAGCACCCTCCGCCACACACCGTCAGGTGGCTTGCGGAGTATGGATGTAGATGTAGATGTAGAAAAGATATATGAGGACGAGAAGTTTATTAACAAACTGTGCATGGCAGACGAAACCCATTTTCACCTCAGTGGATTTGTTAACAAACAAATTTTAGATACTGGGCGCAAGACAATAACACAGAGCTACACCAGCATCCATTGCACAGCAACAAAGCTAACGTGTGATGTGCTACGTCATCATATGGTGTTACAGGCCTTTTTTTTTTTTTTTAGGATGAGAATGGCTATCCGATTACACTCACGTCGAATCGCTACGTCACCATACTTGAAACGTTCATTGTGCAGCAATTACAGAGATCTCCACACGTTACAGACGTAGCCTGGTTTCAACAAGGTGGATCAACGTAATGCGCAGCACGAATATTGATAGCTGCTGTACGCCACTTGTTTGGGGAATGTGTTAGTTTCGAGAAATGGTGACATTTAATGGCCTACCAGATCTCCTGATCTGTTAGCTTGTGGTTGTTGAAACAAAGTGTTCCTTAGTCGAAGAGCGATAGCGGAAGAATTGAAAGCCAATATCCGAGAAACAGTTGCCGAAATTCCAGTCGAGGTGTTACGTCAAACGATGAAAACCAAGAGGCTGCAGAAATCTGTACGTAGGGAATGAGCTCACCAGCAAGATGTCATCTTCAAAAAATAAATTATACTATTTGTACTCTAAATTGGCATTATGTAAACTATTGAACGAAATAAGTAAATATTTAAAAAAAACAAATAATAGAAAATTCAGTGGGGAATAATGACAATATTATGAAAAGGATACATAGCTATTCACCATATAGTGAAGATGTTGAGTTGCAGACAGGCTCGCCGGCCGGAGTGGCCGAGCGGTTCCAGGCGCTTCAGTCCGGAACCGGGCGACCGCTACGGTCGCAGGTTCGAATCCTGCCTCGGGCATGGATGTGTGTGATGTCCTTAGGTTAGTTAGGTTTAAGTAGTTCTAAGTTCTAGGGGACAGATGACCTCAGAAGTTAGGTCCCATAGGGCTCACAGCCATTTGAACCATTTTTTTGCAGACGAGCTCAACAAAAGACTAATAAACACATAAGTGTCGCCCAGTAGGCCTTCTTCTGAAATAGACAACACACACACACACACACACACACACATACACAAACATTCGGCAAATGCAGATCACAGATACATATGGAGACAGTGGTCTTGTGTATGTGAGCTGCATTTGCCTGAATATATATATATATATATATATATATATATATATATATATATATATATATATATATATATATATATATATTTTACTAGTCTTTTTGTAGTGTGTGTCTGCTACTCAACATCTTTGGTATATGATGGGTAGCAATATATGCATTTGACAATATTGTCATTAGTTAAAAATTGTTTTCATGAAATTACTTAATTTTCAGAATTTCGCATTTGTTTGAATCAGTCTAAGCCAGAGATCAAAATACCTCGATTCAGACAAGGACGCAGGAAGTTCCACCGATTTCCCCCCTCCCCCTAAAGGCAGTAGTGTCGTGTACCGTGCTTAAGGTAGACAAAAAAATACCGCGAAAGCCCCGCCATCAGGCAGGCACAACCACTCACCTGGGTTTCAACAGGTGTACATCGTACTCACAAACGACCGTCACCTTCGTCAGGGAGAATCACTGGAGTCCAGAGTGCGCCATTCCATCCTTCAAGTGATCCTCTGATGGCACCACTCCAACCGTGGACGTCGATGTTGTGACGTGAGTGCGTGCCTATAGTCCCACTGGTAATAACCGGTTCGCAACAGGTTGTGTCGATACGTCTGCACTCAAATGGTTCAAATGGCTATGAGCACTATGGGACTTAACATCTGAGGTCATCAGTCCCCTAGAACTTAGAACTACTTACATGTAACTAACCTAAGGACATCACACACATCCATGCCCGAGGCAGGATTCGAACCTGCGACTGTAGCGGTCGCGCGGTCCAAGACTGGAGCGCCAAGAGCCGCTCGGCCACAGCGGCCGGCCGTCTGCACTCATAAGCCCCCTAATCTGTGCTGAGGTAGCTGTACGAACTTTCACTGCTGCCCTTACAATACGACGATCCTGGGAGTCTTCTGTGCTGCGTGGACGTCGACAATCTCGTCTACAGGTGTGAGAATGTCCACGTGACCACTGATACCAGCATCGTGCACAACTACGCAGCACGTCCAACTTGTGTGGCAATTCGCCCAAAAGGACCATCCAGCTACTCGGAAGGCCACTATTTGACCCCTTTCAAACGTGCTCAGTTGGCTGTAGGAAGCAAGAGTGCGTCTTTGTGGCATGGTTTCCTGCTTGCCTCACACGTCTGCACCACAATGAGCCCTCTGATTTTTTTCCTTTATTGTTATTTTAACACCTGTACATAAGGTGGGCCGGCAGCAGCATCCTACGCTGCTTTTTAGCCTCAGGTTTGACAACGAAGAAAGATAAAGAAGACACATAAAAGACTGAACAAATAGCGGGCAAAAAACAGTAGACACAGAATACAAAAAACATGAAGCCGTTCACACTCGACGAAAAACACACTAAAAACTGTTGGCACGGCGCACAGACACTGACTACTTCGACGGCACAAGTGAACGTAGGAGTGTGACGGCGAACACTAAACACAAACACGATGGCACACACACGAGAAACTGATGGTGATGAACTCGGGAACACGAATGTCCACGTAACGTGTGCGAATCCGGGGACCTGCCAAGAGGGGAAGAAAGGAGAGGGGGAGGGAAAGGGGAGAGCAAAGATGCCAATGGCAGAGGAGATGGTAGGAGGAATGGTGGTATGGGGGTAGGGGAAGCCTGGGGGAGGAGTGGGGAGAGAGGGAGGACGGAGTGGAGGGGGAGAGAGGGGAGAGAGGGTGACCATAGGAACAAACACAGGAAGAGGGAGGGAGGATCAAAGTTGGTAGGAGGGGTAGATGGAGGGGAGGAGGGCATCACAGGGAGGGGGAGCTGGCGGAAGCCACCTTGGGAGAGGGTATGGAGAGTGGAGAGATGCAGAGGTGGGACGTGGAAATACAGGCGCGGCAGCAGACGGGGGCGGGAGAGGATGGGAGAGACCAGCGGGTGAGGAGGCTCGAGTTTACGGGAGGTGTAGAGGATCCGTATCCGTTCGAGGAAAAGGAGGAGGTGGGGGAACGGAATAAGGTCGTACAGGATCCGCGTGGGGGAGGGGAGACGGATGTGATAGGCGAGGAGAAGAGCATGACGTTCTAGGATCTGAAGGGATTTGTAAAAGGTAGGGAGAGCGGAGATCCAGGCAGGGTGGGCGTAGCAAAGGATAGGGCGAATGAGGGATTTATAGGTATGGGGGATGGTGGAGGGGTCCAGACCCCATGTACGGCTGGAAAGGAGCTTGAGGAGACAGAGTCGGGAGCGTGCCTTGGCTTGGATCGTCCGGAGGTGGGGGGTCCAAGATAGGCGACGGTCGAGGGTGAAGCCCTCTGGCTGTGAGCATTCCCTGTTAAAGGGTAGACACAGATGGCACTCTGGTAGCTACGCCACTGTGCTATCTGTCGGTGGAAGACGTTAAAACCATTATTAGTACATCTACTATCTACTATCCCCCCGCTACGTCGCAGGTTCGAATCCTGCCTCGGGCATGGATGAGTGTGATGTCCTTAGGATAGTTAGGCTTAAGTAGTTCTAAGTTCTAGGGGACTGATGACCTCATAAGTTAAGTCCCATAGTGCTCAGAGCCATTTGCAGCATTTTTTTTTCTAAGTACCAAAAATATAAAACGTATAAAAACTCTAAATTTGGCTTTTTTAGGTACTTGATACTGTGATATCACAAGGTACCAATCATGCACGATGAGGGGGTCCTAGAGAAAATTTTGTTGGGAACCCCTGCTCTACTGTACAACTACGCTATTGACGAGGAGTTGTTAGAAACAGTAAATATCGTAAAATATATAGAAGTGTCTATCCGGAGCGACCTTAAGTGCAACAATAACACGAAACAAATAGAAGGAAAAGCAAATGCCGGACAGATTCATAAGAAATGCATTTCATCAACTAAAGAAGTGGCATACAAGGCGCTTGTTCGACTGATTCTTGAATATTGTTGATCAGTTTCGTAACCTGACAAGGTAGGACTGATAGAAGAGGTAGAGAAACCCCAAAGAAGAGGGGCGCGTTTCGTCGCAGGAAAGTCTGGTTGGCGCGACGGTGTTACAGGGTTCAAATGGCTCTGAGCGCTATGGGACTTAACATCTGCGGTCATCAGTCCCCTAGAACTTAAAACTACTCAAACCTAACTAACCTAAGGACATCACACACATCCATGCCCGAGGCAGGATTCGAACCTGCGACCGTAGCGGTCGCGCGGTTCCAGGCTGAAGCGCCTATAACTGCTCGGCCACAACGGCCGGCGGTGTTACAGGGATGCTCAACAAACTACAGTGGTAAACACTACAAGAGAGGCATTGTGCATTACGGAGAAGTTTGCTATTAAAATTTCGAGAGGGCATTTTCCGGGAACAGTCAGACAACATAAACTACTGGCCATTAAAATTGCTACACAAAGAAGAAATGCTGATGATAAACGGGTATTAATTGGACAAATATACTATACTAGAACTGACATGTGATTACATTTTCACACTTTTGGGTGCATAGATCCTGAGAAATCAGTACCCAGAACAACTACCTCTTTTCGTAATAACGGCCTTCATATGCCTGCGCATTGAGTCAAACAGAGCTTGGATGGCGTGTACAGGTACAGCCGCCCATGCAGCTTCAACACGATACCACAGTTCATCAAGAGTAGTGACTGGCGTATTGTGACGAGCCAGTTGCTCCGCCACCATTGGCCAGACGTTTTCAGTTGGTGAGAGATCTAGAGAATGTACTGGCCAGGGCAGCAGTCGAACATTTTCTGTATCCAGAAAGGCCCATACAGGACCTGCAACATGCGGTCGTGCAATATCCTGCTGAAATGTAGGGTTTCGCAGAGATCGAATGAAGGATAGAGCCACGGGTCGTAACATATCTGAAATGTAACGTCCACTGTTCAAAGTGCCGTCAGTGCGAACAACAGGGGACCGTCACGTGTAACCAATGGCCCCCCATACCATCACGCCGGGTTATACGCCAGTATGGCGATGACGAATACACGCTTCCAATGTGCGTTCACCGCGATGTCGCCAAACTCGGATGCGACCATCATGATGCTATAAACAGAACCTGGATTCATCTGAAAAAATGACGTTTTGCCATTCGTGCACCAAGGTTCGTCGTTGAGTACACCATCGCATGCGCTCCTGTCTGTGATGCAGCGTCAAGGGTAACCGGAGCCATGCTCTCCGAGCTGATAGTCGATGCTGCTGCAAACGTCGTCGAACTGTTCGTGGAGATGGTTGTTGTCTTGCAAACGTCCCCGTCTGTTGACTCAGGGATCGAGACGTGGCTGCACGATCCGTTACAGCCATGCGGATAAGATGCCCGTCATCTCGACTGCTAGTGATACGAGGCCGTTGGGATCCAGCACGGCGTTTCGTATTACCCTCCTGAACCGACCGATTCCATATTCTGCTAACAGTCATTGGATCTCGACCAACGCGAGCAGCAATGTTGCGATACGATAAACCGCAATCGCGATAGGCTACAAAGTCGGAAACGTGATGGTACGCATTTCTCCTCCTTCCACGAGGCATCACAGCAACGTTTCACCAGGCAACGCCGGTCAACTGCTGTTTGTGTATGAGAAATAGACTGGAAACTTTCCTCATGTCAGCACGTTGTAATTGTCGCCACCGGCGCCAATCTTGTGTGAATGCTCTGAAAAGCCAATCATTTGCATATCACAGCATTTTCTTCCTGTCGGTTAAATTTCGCTTCTGTAGCACATCATCTTTGTGGTGTAGCAATTTTAATGGCCAGTAGTGTATTTCGCCTTCCCACATACGTCTCGCGAAATGACGCAGCGAGAAAATTCGATAACTGGAGCTAATACGGGGGTTTACCGGTTATCATTCTTCCCACGCGCCATCCGCTGGTGGAACAGGGAAGGGGCGAATTAGACAGTGGTACATCTATACTCCGTAAGCCACCTGACGGTGCGTGGCGAAGGGTACTTTCTAGTACCACTGTGTGATCCACCTTCCCTGTTCCATTTGGGCATTACACGGTCTGAATAACTTAGTTGTTTGAAATGAACCTTGGATGATTTTTGAAATAATACAGTTGCCAGTCCAACAGGACGAACTTCACTGGAAAAATCAAGTAATTACAGCAGTGGCGTGCGTAATCTACGATGGCGTGTACAACTCGATTACATAATTTCATATTGTGGCTGCTGATGCAGAATCTTCTGCGATTACTGGATTCAGCATCTCTGAATCACTGTGCTGAATAACGTTGAAAGAATATTCTTCATAAGATAAGATGTACTGTGGTTCCTGTAACCTTGGAATAACCTTGAGCACGATAATACATAGGCGATGCAGCTGCGCACTGACTTCATCACAAATTTGTTTTTAGATGAATTAATCGGGTCAAAAAATTGAAACTTCCAGACTACTGAAACTCATTGTGAAATAGCAACTGCTAAAACAACGTCGAGATACTGCACATCAACACACAATAATACTACACCAGTATGAACAAATTCGATTCAATATTCATATTGTGGAATGTAGTCGAATTAAATCAGGTGATACTATGCTAATTAGACTAGAAAATGACTTATCATAGAAGATAGATTACGGAAAGGCAAACTTACGTTTCTAGCATTTGTAGTCTTTGAGAAAGCCTTTGACAGTGTTGACTGGAATACTTATTATTATTATTATTATTACAGGATTAATCAATACAAAGATTAATTAATAACAACATTTTGTTGTATTCCTGTTATCCTCCGCCAAGCCTCTTTATTCAACGCATCTTCCTTGTCGATGCTGCGATGTTCCATTATTCCATTTCTGTGGTTTGTCCAAGAACGTCATGGTCTTCTGCGCTTACGTCTGCCGGGTGGTTTCCATTCATTCATGCTTCTTTGGCCACCGATGATCTGCCATTCTGCATTATATGTCCGTACCATTTTAATGATTTTCTTTCAGTTTTATCTATCACTGCATCATTTGCCTTCATTCTAGCTCTTACTTCATCATTAGTGTTTCTTTCGATTCTTGACATTCTGGAACTCCTACGCAAATAATCCATTTTCACAGCTGTTAGTCTTCTTTTAAGATCCGCATTTAAGATCCATAGTTCTGATCCATAGCATAGCACTGATTCAACCATTATCCTACCTTCTCTTTTCTTACTGCTGTTGGAAATATTCTTATCCCACCAAAAAGAATTCACACACCCTAACACTTTTCTGCTTTGTTGTATTCTATATTTTACTTCTGTATGGCCCAATCCATTTTTATCAGTATGTGCCCCGAGATATTTAAATTTCTCTACCTGTCTCGTAAGACCATAACAACAACAACAGCCGTTTAGCGCCAGCATCCAAATTAAATAAAATTATATACTTTACTTTCAAATAAAAGAACGTTAGGATTAAGGCCTATTATCAAGTACACTGGCTGTAAGTTAATTTACATTTACTCCTGACATTTTCCAAGGGACAGACTTTGATATAACTCTATTAAATTCTATTACGTGGTGATGAAACTTTCGGAGTCAATAATTGTAGCATGTCCTTTTGGATCCTGAGTATAAGGAAATAGGGCTATGCCAATAGCAATCTTGGAATCAAGAACCTATCCCAGGTAACAATGATATAGGTCAATAAATAATAGCGTAACCTACCACACACTTTCTACACTGACACAAAACAGGGTATTATAAGAATATTACTTTTCTCGGGAGAGCCACTGGATTCACAATTTACAGTTTAACAATCTCAGTACGTCAAACGTCGTAATCTTGTGGAGAATTTGGTTCACTGTTCCACATCCGGTGTTTGTGACAACTCATTAATGTGCAGTGGCATAAAACTGCTGTCGTAGCTTTCTTCTCCGCCCACAGCTACCCACGTGCGTCACGCTTGCGAGAAATCGCACGCTTTTAAATCGTGCCTCGCAGATGCACCCGAGAGCAGTAAACCGTTAAAGACCGTACCTTGCGGCTCAAACCAGAGGCTTCTGGGAATAGGCGGTGCTACAGAAACCTGCTGCTAACGTCGCGAACAGAGGCCGAATCCCTTCTGTTGGCCAGCGAGTGCACTCTAGAGGTGGGCAAAAATGCCGATATTCGAAAATATCGATATGTTTTAGTAATAACACCGATATTTACAAACGTTAGCTTCCGCGGCCATTGTCAGAGTCAATATTTTTTTTCTGGATTTGTGACCGCATTGTTAATATGTAAAACTACCTACGTTTCGGTCACTGTTGCAAGTGACCTTCTTCATGATGTTTTTACTGACAATACCGATATTGTTCGTCGATATCTAAGTTGTCAATAAACCGAATAATCAATATTAAACACTGAATATCAAAATGATATTTTTTATTTTCTGTCTTTTCATGACTCGGCACATTTCTTGCCCATCCCAGCTACTACCAATCTTCGCAATCTAAGAGTAAATACCTTATAAGGACATAATTTGATTTCTTATTCATTACTACAAATGAGCGACAGGTTTCAACGTGAATGCCTCTATACTGCATATTCATGAAAGTCTGTTACTCCCATGTGTCAATTCTACCATTGCAAAGGATAGGTACGAGGTGCAAAACGAACACGTTCGGTGACACCAGTGTACGAGAATGGTGGAAATTACCACTCTCTGCTCCCAACTATGAGGTAGAATGTGCGCTCTCCTTACCCCCCAAGAGTGCCTGGATCAAGAGAAGGTAGACGTACTGGAAAAGTAACGTAGACTCGACACGAAAGTCACACACATTACGGCACTGCTATCTAGTGGAAAATGGACCCTTGTTGTCTGAAATGTTTATGATAAGTACGATGGTTCATGTGGAGAACGTACGAGTGTATCAGAAGCGCTTCACTCCCAAGACTTCTCTTGCGTAGGAATGGGCGAGAAATATCGATAAAACAAAATATCTACGTTTTGTGTCGATAACATCGATGTCGTTCATAAATATTGGTACAATACGTATCGAATTTTTAAAAGTTTGCGCACCCCTAGCGCATCCATACATACCGAGTTTCGAAGTACCAGTCCTAACATTTACAATCCTCTTTGACCTATCGTGTTCCAGCGATTACAATAGTTACGTGTGCACATTAACTTTAAAGTATATTTAATGATTAAAAGTCCACTTCCTAAAAAATGCGCAGGGAACGATGAATATGACTATGTTACTTTATATCTGAAAAATTTGCTTTAAAAATTTGCTGTAGTCTGGCGTAATGGAATGTTTCTTCGTTTATTTTCATCTTATACTCTGTATCATTGTCACCTGCAGCCAATATGACTTGATCACCGGCGAACAGTAATGTCGACAGGTAATCGCTGTCTGTGTCTAGGCCCATTCTTCCACAATTTCTCATTCGTTCTTTAAGAGCATCATTCAGATAATTTAAACAGAGTAGGTGTTCCACAGCACCCTTAGCTAAGTGCTTTGGGATTTCTTTTCCTATTTTAATTCTTGTCTGTAATCCCTCGTAAAAATTCTTGACTGCGTACGTACCTAAACGAGATTGTCTCTACGTTAGATAATTCATTCCAGTCGCTTAGTTTTTTCATCTGGCAGTGTACCGCGAAGTACGGAAAATTCATGGAATGTACATCAGGGCAAGATACAGTTTAGAACTCACATCCTTCAGAGCATGAGCCACTGCGCTTCCTGTCTCCACAGATAATTAAAGCTCTCAGTCACGAGTCCTGAAAGGTTGTTCCCAACAGCTAAGCAGGATTCTCAGCCACAAACAGAACATTTTTCTATATACTCTGAAATATGCTATTGTTAAACCATTACATAGAAAAGGACATAGGTTTGATGCTTACAACAGCCGCCCACTCTCACTTCTGACAGCTTTATCCAAAATTCTTGAAAAAGTAATGCATTCAACAGTAGCTTCATATATGTGTAAAAATGAAGTACTAACAAAATGCCAGTTTGGTTTGCAGAAAGGCTTTTCAACAGAAAATGCTACATATACTTTCACTGATCAAATATTAAATGCTCTGATAACCGAACATCGTCCATTGGGGTATTCTGTGATCTCTGAAAGGCATTTGACTGTGAATCACGAAATTTATATCGATAAACTTAAATATTGTGGCATGAGTGGGTTTAATTCATATATAACTGGAACAACGCTGTAGATGCAAAGCTAGTTATTTTTGTTAATGATTCAAGTTTAGTAATCACATCCAACAAACAAGAATTAGCTGACGAAATCGTAAATAAGGTCTCTCAGAAAATTATTAAGTGGTTCTCTGCAAATTGACTTTCACTAAATTTTGACAAAACGCAGTACATAGAATTCTGTTCAGTGAATGGCACAACACCATTAATAAATATAGACTTTGAACATAAGTCTGTTGCTAAGGTAGAATATTGAAAATTTCTGGGTGTGTGCATTGATGACAAATTTAATTGGAAGAAACACATTGGTGATCTACAGGTTCAGTTATTTATGCTATTAGGGTTATTGCAAATTTGGGTGATAAACATGTCAGTAAATTAGCCTACTATGCCTATTTTGATTCACTGCTTTCATATGGCATCGTATTTTGGGGTAATTCGTGAAAAAGAGAAAAAAGTATTCATTGGACAAAAGCGTGTAATCAGAATAATAGCTGGAGCCCACCCAATACCCCCTTGCAGACATTTATTTAAGGAACTCGGGATATTCACAGTACCTCCGAAATAAATATATTCACTCGCGTAATTTGGTATAATAATCCATCCCAATTGAAAAATAGAAGCGAAATGCATAGCTACAACTCTAGAAAAAAGAATGATCTTCACTATTCTGTCTTAAATCTGATTTTGGCACAGAAATGGGTGAATTATGCTGCCCTGAAAATCTTTGCTCATTTGCCAAATAGCATTAAAAGTCTGACAGATAGCCAACTAACATTTAAAAACAAATTGATAGAATTTCTGAATGCGAGCTCCTTCTACTCAGTAGAAGAATTTTTTTATGAAGTAATAATTGCAGTATATTTACGAGGCGTGTTTTTCAAGTACGTACCGCTTTGAAATTAAAAAAAGACGTGCTAAGATATTTCAATAATTTTATTTTTACATGCAAGCCTGTACCTTAATCTACGCACTGACGCCATTACAGTCTAATTCTTTCTTGTTTACATTGTGTACTGAGTGTTTATGATGCCTGCGATAATCGTGAGTCCCGCCGACTGTGAAGTACGGGCTGTTATAAGATTTCTTAGTGCTAAAGGCCTAAAAGCGATCGATATTCATCGTGAGATCTGTGCAGTTTACGGAGAAAACATTATGAGTGATGGAATGGTAAGAAAGTGGGTGAGAGCATTTAAAGATGGCCGCACAAATATGCATGATGAACAAAGGAGTGGGCGTCCTTCGGTTGTTAATGAAAGTTTGGTGCAGGAAGTGGACAATAAGGTGAGAGAAAACAGACACTTTACGATTTCCTCCTTGCGGGATGACTTTCCTAATGTTTATCGTAGTGTTTTGTATGGCATTGTGGCCGAGCACTTGAATTACCGAAAATTGTGCGCATGTTGGGGACCGAAAATGTTGACGGATGTGCACAAAACCAAATGTTTAGACAGTGCATTGGTTTTCCTTGAGCAGTACCACAACGACGGTGGTGATTTCTTAAGCCACATTGTTACGGGCGGTGAAACATGGGTGGCCTACGTCACACCAGAATCAAAGCAACAGTCCATGGAAGTTGAGCAAGGGCATCGTTTTGCTGCAAGACAATGCCCGTCCGCATGTGACGAATCAGACCAAAGATCTCATCACATCTTTTCGATGGGAAACTCTAGAGCATCCTCCGTACAGCCCCGATCTTGCGCCCAGTGACTACCATCTGTCCCTGCACTTGAAGAAACACCTGGGCGGTCAGCGTCTTCAAGACGATGACGAAGTCAGAACAGTGGTGATGCAGTGGTTAACAGGTCAGGCGGCAGACTTCTATGAGGAGGGTATTCAAAAACTGGTTCAACGTTATGACAAGTGCCTCAATATTGACGGAAATTATGTAGAAAACTAGATCAAGGTACAGGCTTTCATGTAAAAATAAAATTATTGAGGTATCTTAGCACGTCTTTTTTTAATGTCAAAACGGTACTTACTTAAAAAACACGCATCGTATATATATTGTGCTATAGAAAGTTATGTTAAACTGACAAGTTCCAAATCATCAGGAAATGTCGTAGTCATGATCTATGGAACAAGTACTAATGTAATGTGATGATACCGGCTGTCAGATAGTAGCAACCTACCGGTGGTATAACGTTGCGTAAGTTGAGCGGGCGCAGATGGCACGACTCTGAAGTATTTGTTTGTTCGGGCAGATAGCGACAGCTCCCGTCTTAACACGTGACCCCTGGGCTCTCGCAAGCTCTCCAGTTCTGGCGAGATAAAATCCGCTTGCAGAACAGCTGTCATCGTATGACCGTATGATGCAAGCAAGCGGAGTCATTGTCGGCCTAGAGTTTTCACTGTCAGACACGCCATTCAAAAAGGGGAAGGATTATCCAGAATACTCTTTTGCACTAAAAATAACGAGAACAACCGAATTTAGTGTGATGTGTCATTACCTAGGAAGCACTTCTTAATCATGTTAGCCGACGCCTACTGAAATTGAGATAGAGACCTACCTAAGCTAGCTGATCAAAAGTAACCGGACACCTATTAGTGGACATTAATATGCGCTATCACCAGCCTTCCCCTTTTTGATGGCTTGACCTCTGCTGGGGATACTTTCACTGAGTTGTCTGGATGCCTGTGGAGGAATGGCAGCCCATTCTCCCTAAAGAGCCGAAACTAGAGAAAGGACTAATATTGCACACTGGAGACTGGAGCGCGGTCAACATTCTAACTCATCCCAATGATGTTGTATTGAGCTCGGGCCAGTTCACGTCATGAACGCCTTTGTCCAGAAACTGTTGCGTAACAGATGCTGCTTCATAAAATGGTACACTGTGTAACGTTCTTTAAATAATTCATTGAACGAATGAAGATTTTGAGCAACTGATTTTACTTACGAACGTTCTTTAAAGTATCTCTTCTTTGTAATACATTGAACGAATGCGTGACTGAGCAATGGATACAAAACTGGAGTTATTGTGCAGCGTCTTGTAACTGCAAGTGGTGTGCTTACTCTGTTATTGTTAGCAAAAACTTTATACGAACTGATTGGGCAATGCAACTCCCAGTACCAATAAAGAAATACAGTCACTGCAAAATACGTTCAGCTCGTTTGGCACTGAATCCTCAGGCCCTCTTCAAAACTGATAACTTTCGTCCCTGTGCACATAACAAATAAATAAAATTGGCTTGCCTCTAAAGAAGCAATGGAGGATCGCGATGTATTCTGGCCTCTCAGGGAAAAAAATAATAAAATATACTAGCTACAGACTCAGCAGTGTGCAATGCTGGCCGTGATACTTTGAAATGCACATGAAATTCTTTTTGCTGATAAATGAAAACATTTAAGAAAATGGTTGAAATGGCTCTAAGCATTATGGGACTTAACATCTGATGTCATAAATCCCCTAGAATTTAGAACTACTTTAACCTAACTAACCTAAGGACATCACACACATCCATGGCCGAGGCAGGATTCGAGCCTGCGACCGTAGCGGTCGCGAGGTTCCAGACTGAAGCGCCTAGAACCGCTCGGCCACAAAGGCCGGCATTTAAGAAAAATTCAATGTCTTTGGAAAACACATGACCTAGACAGGGAGGCGGTACTCATTTGGGTGAATTACTAACACTGACCTTTTCAACAGTGAAATTGTATTTGAAGTCACGTTTGACTTTCCAAATCGTCGGACAATTTAAATTACATTAATCAGAAAAATTACATTCTTATCAGTAACTCAGTCACAACAATGAGATTTATACAGCAAGTATTACCTAACCTCACTAAAAAGCATAAATAACAAATCATCAAATTACGTATACCTGTGTTAACAAATCTTAGAAACATTATAAAAAGGAAATATCTAAGAAGCCTTTACATCAAATCTGTTTACGTACATTCTGGGGTCATTCAGCAACTGCCAGTTTATCAGCCAACTCGTCTACACTAATGCGCTGGCAAAACGACAGTCGTAAATATTTAACATCTTTACCTTGTTTGGAAAGGACTTCTGCTGCCATATTGGTATTTCCAATAATACAGGTACTAGTAATTTCTACATTGTAATGTAACACTTGGTGGCTTCACAGAGCACACCACAAAAACTGCCTACTCCATCCTCTTTCGCTCACAGACCGCTACCCACTGCTTTCTTACTCCAACACTGCAACCTCACACCAGAAACAGTATCTTTGGCTCTGCGGTCGTGCACAGTCAGCGACCCGCTTTACAAAGCCTATCAGAGACATACATCGTTTATAATACACTACTGACCATTAAAATTGCTACACCAAGAAGAAATGCAGATGATAAATGGGTATTCATTGGACAAATATATTATACTAGAACTGACATGTGATTACATTTTCACGCAATCTGGGTGCGTAGATCCTGAGAAATCACTACCCAGAACAACCACCTCTGGCCGTAATAACAGCCTTGATACGCCTGGGCTTTGAGTCAAACAGAGATTGTCAAGGTACAGCTGCCCACGCAGCTTCAACGCGATACCACAGTTCATCAAGAGTAGTAGCTGGCGTATTGTGACGAGCCAGTTGCTCGGCCACCATTGACCAGACGTTTTCAATTGGTGAGAGATCTGGAGAATGTGCTGGCCAGGGCAGCAGTCGAACATTTTCTGTATCCAGAAAGGCCCGTACAGGACCTGCAACATTCGGTCGTGCATTATCCTGCTGAAATGTAGGGTTTCGTAGGGATCGATTGAAGGGTAGAGCCACGGGTCGTAACTATTGGCACCCCATACCATCACGCCGGGTAATACGCCAGTATGGCGATGACGAATACACGCTTCCAATGTGAGTTCACCGCGATTTCGCCAAACACGGATGCGACCGTCATGATGCTGTAAACAGAACCTGCATTCATCCGAAAAAATGACGTTTTGCCATTCGTGCACCCAGGTTCGTCGTCGAGTACATCATCGCAGGCGCCCCTGTCTGTGATGCAGCGCCAAGGGTAACCGCAGCCATTTTCTCCGAGCTGATAGTCCATGCTGCTGCAAACGTCGTCAAACTGTTCGTGCAGATGGTTGTTGTCTTGCAAACGTTCCCATCTGTTGACTCAGGGATCGAGACGTGGCTGCACGATCCGTTACAGCCATGCGGATAAGATGCCTGTCATCTCGACTGCTAGTGATACGAGGCCGTTGGGATCCAGCACGGCATTCCGTATTACCCTCCTGAACCCACCGATTCCATATCCTGCTAACAGTCATTGGATCTCGACCAACGCGAGCATCAATGTCGCGATACGATAAACCGCAATCGCGATAGGCTACAATCCGACCTTTATCAAAGTCGGAAACTTGATGGTACGCATTTCTCCTTCTTCCACGAGGCATTACAACAACGTTTCACCAGGCAACGCCGGTCAACTGCTGTTTGTGTATGAGAAATCGGTTGGAAGCTTTCATCATGTCAGCACGTTGTAGGTGTCGCCACCGGCGTAAACCTTGTGTGAATGCTCTGTAAAGCTAATCATTCGCATATCACAGCATCTTCTTTCAGTCGGTTAAATTTCGCGTCTGTAGCACGTCATCTTCGTGGTGTAGCATTTTTAATGGCCAGTAGTGCATAACAGTTTCATTTTAGTTTACATTAATATTATTATTATCATACTCGGCTCCACATACAAGTGTATCCCAGTAGACTCCTGATATAAACAATCATCGTCTTCAAACTATCCCTCTCCTGTATGCAGTACACAATGCTTTAAATTGTGTTCAGATCTCCCGCATTTCTTAAGCAAACTAAGAGGACCGGACACTAACCACGACAAACACCCCCATACCATAAAACCACCTTCTCCGTACTTCAATATCGACACTACAGTTGATGGAAGCTGACCTTCTCCAGGCATTTGCCAAACCCAAACCCTTACATCGGTTTGCCACAGGGTATAGCGTGATTCATCAGTCCAAATCACTCGTCTCCAGTGAAGCACTCTCCACTGGTGTCGCTCTTTACTCCACCTCAAACATCTGTTAGCACTGACTGCAGAAACATCTGGCTTATGAAGAGGTCCTCGGCCCTAGCATCCCACTGTTTTAACTCCCTACGCGCAGTCACCGTGCTAGCTAGATTCTGGTAGCACATCGAAGCTCACGGGTGTGTCCATCCGCTGATTTCGTGTGATTTCTTACAACTACGGCCCCTGTCCATCACCATCAGTTCACGAAGACTGATGGTCTCGGTCTAGCTGTGGTTGTTCCTTCACGTTTCCAAAAGTCCACTTTGGCAACCTTAGGTTTCAAATGTTCCTGATGAATTCGTCACTCAGGTGAGATCTGATGACTTGACCACGTTTGAAGTCCACTGAGGTTGCCTTCCCAACCCACTCTGCAGTTGCTATTTCTCCACTGACAACACAATACTGCCCCCCCCCCCTCCCCCGTAACCTTTCATATTGTCGGGTCCGGCTTTCGTAACACATAGTGGTCAATTTGAGGCGTAGCGCCGTATACCGATCCTGCCTTGGAGGCGGTTAAGTGGGAGATGTGTCTCAGAGATGGATAGTGACAGATGGTGACACGAGACTGGACGCGCACGTAGTTTATGTATCAGCCGATAGAGGACAGTATTGTATAGGGGACTGTGATTTAGTTTCGATTGTGCCCACTAGAGTGCACTAAAGTAATGGAATGTTTTTCATAAACTGTTCTAGTATTTTCATAAAGTGTTATTATGTCTTTTTTGTGTATGTAAAATGTTAGAAATGTGTTTTAGCAGTATGAATGATGCGCGGGTGTGGTTTAAGGCTAATATGAAGATAATTGTTTAACGAATTATGTAGTGGAATTTAGTGTGGGAACATTTCGAAGTATGGATGTGAACAAAGGGGATTTTTGTAGAATAGATTTGTAAAGTAAGTTTATGATAAAGGGAAAGTTAATCCAGGTATAAATAACAATAGTAAATAACTTTATGCATGAACAAAACTTCAGCATACTAGATAATAACGTCGGTAAAAAGTGCAGTCGTTAGGTTTACTAATTTGCGATTGGTTATTGATGAAAAGCGCGGACTGACGCAGGAGAATGTTGTTTTGCTATTGACTGTTAAGTAAACTGACCAGTGGTAAAGAAAAATTCTTCGCGCGCCTTTCTCTGCTGGTAAAGAAGACAGAGTATTCTAGAGAGAGTTGGAGCCTAGCCGTGAAAGAGTTCGGACGTGTGTAGTAGTAGTTCCGATAGAAATGATAAGTTGCCGGATCTAGCAATGTTTCATACATCAAAATTGTTGTAAAATGATGGCATAATTATCCCGATGGGTGTGTAGAAATTTCCGAATTTTTGAGTGAATTTTGTGACGAGAAAAATCATAAATTCCGCGTTGCATATTGAGCGGGTCGGTGGCTAAAAACTGTGACTGCATTTGGTACCGACAGACTTAATATTTGTCGAGCATTCTCAATCAAAAACAATCCGTATTTTTGTAGCTATTACGTTTTCGGGAAATGCAACACCATAAACTTGCCAACGTGAGTGAAAGGTATTGTGAGTGACTGTGTTAAGACTATCACGGGCTTGCCAGTGATACTTGTTCACCTAAGTTTCAGAATATATTAATTGAGAACAAAATTTCCAACCTTTCATTTCGTGTGAAAACTTTCTCCCGAAACGTAGATTAGTGACTTTAATTGCAGCCTGGTTCACGTCGAAGTATGGTAGGTTTCGCTCGGCTTCCCTCCTGATGATCTTCTGAGACAATGTTCACAGGTAGGTGCAGGTTCGTCCTAAAGGGACGGAAGGAATCGCGCCGTCGCAAATTCTGCTTTACGCAGGGTGTAAGGATACTTTCGGTCAGATAGTGTGGTTGCGCTTTGTATTGGAAGACAAATTAAAGGAAAATGATGGTACTTTCCATGTATTTGTCGACCTTGTGATGTGGCGTAAAATGTCCACAATCCATAAAAGACATTAAAATACACAGCGAGAAAGACAGTTAATCTTCAACATCTACAAAAACCAAGTGGGAATAATAAGCGGTCAAGAAAGCCAGTTTTATGTTACGAAGGTTGTTAAGGAAGGGCAGCAGCTTACGACCATTGTTGCTGAACGTGTGTTTCAAAAAGGGAGACATGAAGGAAGTGGTAGAGAATTTAGAAGACAAATGAAGGAGTGTGGGAAACAAATACTATCGGAAAATATTTTTTGTCGATTGTGTTCAGTAGCTTTCATAAATTGCAGAAATGTCATTATTTAACGCCATAAGCTTCTGTTTAATTATTTTTTAATGTGCGACCGGATTCAGTCTAAGACCGTTATCCGTCACCTGTTGCACAAATGCGATGAATGCAGACAAATTTCACGTGAAAAGGATGTTTCAAAATTGTACTAAAAATGTAAATTATGCTTGCAACCCCGGATCTAAGGTATTTTCGATTCGGAGCGGAAAGCTGACACTTGCGCCGCGATCCCCCCCCCCCTCCCCCCTCTCCCCAATTACTCTGAAACGTTTCAGGTAGAACGTCAAAAATTTTTGAAAAACTATGTTCATTTTGTAGAGCACAACTTTCTGAAGAGTTTGATAGATAAAACATATAAGTTCGAGGAAATGTAAGACATGTTATTTGGTTTTAAATGTCCCAAAGTGCAGTGTCACGCCTCTTCACACAACATTTTTCTATTGCACCTCACTGTATTTCGCTCTGTGGAATTCAAACGAGTATATTTTGTAATGGAAGCCATTGAACGTATATTCAGGCGAGTGGAAATTAAAATGTCCTGTGGTGCCTCTCCTTCTCCCTGTCGGCCGGTTTGACATCCTCACCCCCTTAAAAAAAAACTCACAACTATTACTGGGTGGGATTATTTGTGACCGGGAGAATAGGAGATCTTCAGAAATTTTGCATTCTTTATTGCCTATTAGCTAACAACTTTCTCTTTTGTGTGACATAAAATTAAATATAGGAAACAAAAAACCAAAGACAAGCAACACAGTAAAGATTTCTTCAATCCTTAGGTCCCAGCATTCCCCCCCCCCCCTCCCCCCTCTAGTCTTGCTACAGCTTTACAGGGCGTGCTTTCCTTTCTGCGAAAGAATCTACTTCCTCATCAAAGTTCGTCAAACTTTTTACTGAATGGAAAATCTAAATGTCGCTGTATAATAATGAAAGAGCTTTTAATACGAATAGTACCCAAGATGGGTGTGGTTTCTCGATCTAATTACGTCTATTTTGTCACTGTCTCTGAAACAAAATAGGCCTTTCTAATATTGCAGCAGTTATAACACACGCCAAATAAGCGAGACTGTTTTGGCACAAATAGTCATTTTTATCTACCTCATTTACATAAATAACACGACAGAATAAATTCACGAAGTACCAATATCAAATACCTATTAGGCCTACTACAAGCGAAAAGTTTTATGTTAAGGAATAGTTTCACATATCATTCATACGCTCCAGTTTCTCAAGCACGAGGTCGAAGAGTAGTGGTTCGAAACTTTCATATAAATTTGGAATCGTCATATTCTTCCATATAATTAATTTGATGTCCCCATTTCTTCTCTTTCCTCGTTCTAACAAACAATCTCGTCATCACTAATTCCGTAACTATTCCTGCCATTCTGAAACCTTATTCTCCGATTAACTTCACTAACCATGCAGGAATCACCAGTTTAGTTACCCGCATTTATTCTCCAGTTAGGCGTTATTGAGCGTTCGTACAACGCGTTTTCCGCTCTATTCCGAGAACAAAACTCACACCGTTCCGAACCGGGCACTGTAGAACTGGCCCTTAGTAATGTAGCAATCTGGAAGAAGATTTCTGCGAAAATTTCATTTTCTTGGGTACGCCGAGAAGATTAATATGTAATCTTTCTTAGCTGTTATTCCTGTTAGTCGTTTATTTCTACTCTGGTAGTACGAATCTATGAATTTTGCTAATAATTGTAACAACACTGATCATTCGCACACCCAATCAACCACATAAACAAACAGCGATTGGTATTCACCCGTTCGGTTTTATTCGGCTTAGCTCGTATAGCCCCCTCCCCTTTTGTCTGTGGGGGGAAGTTTTTCACTTCTAGATGCGACGGGTATTTCTCTGGCAAGAATCGTTCAGAAATCAACTTA
The DNA here is from genome assembly GCF_023898315.1 of Schistocerca nitens. Lineage (NCBI taxonomy): Eukaryota > Metazoa > Arthropoda > Insecta > Orthoptera > Acrididae > Schistocerca > Schistocerca nitens. The sequence continues at coordinate 876,584,661 of NC_064617.1, forward strand.
GAGTGTGTTCAAAAATATCCGATTAGACAAGGAGTCAAAATCAACGACAAGAAAGACGAGGAGACCACACCAAGTGACGACAAAAAGGAAGCAGACTCCGACGAAACAACCGGCGATGAAAACAACCAAGCATGGATTGAAGTCACGCGTAAGAACCGCCGAAGGAATCAACAGACGATGACCCCCAACAGTAATAGGCACGCAGCAACAACCCCAACAAGAAACGGACTCAATAGATAGTGCACTCCGATCAGCACCGCGCTGGGTAGCCGTGCGGTCTGAGGCGTCTTCAGAAAGGCGTTTGACAATCTCAACGAGACCATAACATGCGCCAAACTAGAACAGATGGTGGAACAAAACGTGTCGGCTGGTCGGGTCAATTACATTTTTGCTACACTAGGCCGCTGGTCATCTCCAAAAAACGCCGTGAAGAAGAACGGCGGCTCGAAACGTGCAGCACACCACGAACGCAGGCTGTTGGGAGTAGTATTATGCTGTGGGAGACATTCTCCTGCGCTTGCGTGGGACCTGTGGTAGTAAGCGAAGATACGCTGAGAGCTGCGAACCACCTGCATCCCTTCATGTTGATGTCTTCCTCGACGACCATGTCATATTTCAGCAGCATAACTGACCGTGTCTCGGAGCCAGATCAATGCTAGTGGTTTGGAGAGCGTTATAGTGAATTCATGTTGATGTCTAAAACTAAACTAAAACTCCACCCCAACAGGCCATGAATGCCCAAAGGTACTGACTGCTCGCCGTGTCATCCTCAGTTGGGAGGCACCAACACTGGATGCGAATATGGAGGGGCATGTGGTCAGCACACAGCTTTCCCGGCCGTATGTCAGTTCCCGTGACCGGAGCCGCTACTTCTCAATCAAGTAGCATCTCAGTTTGCCTCACAAGGGCTGAGTGGAGCCTGCTTGCCAACAACGCTCGGCAAACCGGATGGTCACCCATCCAAGTTCTAGCCCAGCCCGACAGCGCTTAACTTCGGTGATCTGACGGAGACCGGTGTTACCACTGCGGCAAGGCCGTTGGCCATGTTGATGTCTCGGTGACCAAATTCTCCTGAGGTAGATCCTACGAACCTCATCTGTGTCGCTATCGGGCGCCATCACCGTGTACGCAAATCGGCGGCCCGTTGTTTACGCGAATTACCTGACCTGTGCGTAGACATCTAATGCCACATACCTATACAAACCTACCAACAAACTGTCGGATCTGTGATACGCAGGATCAGTGATGTATTTCATTCCAAAGACATATAAACAAGCTGTTTAGCAGCAGGTGGTCAGAATGTTTTGGCTTATCAGTATATGGAGTTTCCTATTTATCTTGACCACCCTAAATTACTGTTTGTCCAGATCCAAATTACAAAATTTTTCAAGCAAATGTTCTTTAGCCATCAGGGGGACATCAATCAGCATGTTTGCCTTCGTTGTAGCTTTGTTTTTTACAAAGATATGAACAGTGGTATGACTTTTTTAAATGGCACCCTGTATTTTTTATTCGGTAATTCATTTCCTCTCCTAAAGCCGTATTCAAAAATGTACTACAGTGTACCATTCACTGAAACACAACTTTATTAATTACGTAACACAACATTGACGTTGACTCTCCCAGCGGATAGTGCAGGTACCCGGGGTAAAGGATCACATCCACCTGCCGACGTTGACGACAGAGGACAAACGTAAACATAAGAAGAATGCACTCCCGTCATTCCGTCAACCATCGTCAGTTGAAGAGTTGTGTGAGTAGAATTTACACCAACGAAGAGAAGGTAGAAATGCTACTCATCTATGGGGAATGTCAGTTAGCAGAACAGTAATTGCAATACTGTTTTCTTGTGTACGGGTACGTTTAGTACAGTAATTTAGTCCTTTTAAACACTGTTGTGTAGAGAAGGCATACAGTAAAGGCTGTCCTTCCTACAAACTGCATCGACATAACGTTTCTTTTATTGTTGTTGTTGTTGAAGGCAGGCGAAAAGCTATGCAGACAGCGGAACTGTACAGAGAGCGATATCCTGACAAGAACCCACCTTCCCGACGGATGTTTTCTCGTCTTGTTGCGACGCTTCAGGAAACGGGAAGTTCCAACCCACGACAACGCAATCGTCGTAGCACTCGCATAGACGAAGCTGCCAAAGTTACGGATCTCGCTTCCGTTGCTATGAATTCATATGTGAGCACACGACAGCTTGAATACGAGATTGGCATTCCTAAAACCAATGTACGTCGTATTCTTACACGTCACCGGTTCCATCCTTACCATGTACATCTACATCAAGAATTGCATGGGAATGATTTCCAGAATCTTGTACAGTTCTGTGAGTGGGCAGAGCAGTAAATCCTCGCCAACCAGAACTTCTTCTCCTATGTCCTATTTACCGATGAATGCTCCTTCTCAGACAAAGGACAGGTAAATACAAGGAACGTGCATTATTGGTCCAGCGACAACCCACGATGGCTCGGACATGTGGAACATCAGCTCGGTACTACAATTATTGGCCCTTATTTCATCAATGGTAAACTAAACGGCACAGCGTATGCCAACTTCCTTAGACAAATTCTTCTGGATGAAGTGCCACTAAGAACCAGAATGCTTATATGGTATCAACACGATGGACGTCCAGCACATAAATCCTTGCATGCACGTCGTGTTCTGAACCGAAGGTATCCTGCCAGATGGATTGGTTGGGGAGGAGCAGTTACTTGGCCTGCTAGGTCTCCTGATTTAGATCCTCTGGACTTTTTTCTTTGGGGATGCATTAAAGACGTTGTCTATCGCGATATTCCAACAACTGCAGAGTACATGCAGGAACGTACCGTGCGTGCTTGTAATTCTCTTCAGCAGGCAACACTGGAAGCAGTAAATAATTCTTTCATTCAATGAGTGATCCAGTGTATCGGTGACCAGGGTCACCACTTTGAGCAGCTTTGAATGTTCTACTCCTGGGCAATGGTACAGGAGAGTCAAAGTCAATTTTGTGATATGTCTTTACTTGGTTTTCATTTGTTTTCTGACAACTCCAGGAAGTGAACGAGTTTGTGATCCCGGGCTCAGAGTCAATGTTATGTAATTAATAACGTTGTGTTTCAGTGTATGGTACACTGTGATACATTTTTGAATAGGTCTTTAGGAGAGAAAATGAATTACCGAATAAAAAATACAGGGTGCCATTTGAAACAGTCATACTGCTGTTCGTATCTTTGTACAAAAACAAAGTTACAACGAAGGCACTCATGCTGATTGATGTCCCCCTGACGGCTAAAGAACATTTTCTTGAAACATTTTGTAATCTGCATCTGGACAAACAGTTATTTAAGGTGGTCAAGATAAACGGGACACCCTGTATATTGTACAGATATCATACGTATATCATTTTGGAGAGAAACCATGAAAGTGTTTTTTTTTTTTCATTTATACCACTACAGCGTAGTTTGGTAATTTGACGATAGTCAGCGCTAGTCGCAAACATGGCGAGTTCAGGAGCAGAGCGAACTTTCTGTGTTGGAGTTCGACAAAGACAAGTGTGCTACAGCTATGCAACGGATGTTCAAAATCCAGTACTGTAAGAAGCCACCAACAAGGAAGGGCATTTATCACTGGCACAACAAATTCGTCACGACGGGTCGCTTGTGCCCGGCGAAGAGAAGCGAACGTCCCAGTGTGAGTGAAGTGAACGTGGAGCGCACACGAGAGACATTCATAAGGAGTCCTAAGAAATCGGTGCGTCGAGAATCCCGTGAACTCGAAATGCCTCCAGTGACATCGTGGAAAGTCCTGCGACAGAATCTGTCTATGGAACCATTCAAATTGGAGTTAGTGCAGAAGCTCAATGACGACGACAAAGAAAAGAATTTTGAGTTTTGTTCGTAGTTGCAACAATTGAATGAGGATGGGGATGACATTGTTGATCGCTTAATTTTTAGCGACGATGCCAATGGGAAAGTGAACAGGCATAATTGTCGAATCTGGGGTACAAAGGATCCACACGAATGCATTGAATTTGAGCGTGATTCCCCAAAGGTAAATGTTTTTTGTGCCTTGTTACGTCAAAAACTGTATGGGTCATTCTTCTTCGCCGAGAGCACTGTCACTGGATATTCCTACTTGGACATGTTGCCTCAAATGCAATCGGACTCTCCGTTCATCTTACAGCAGGATGAGGCTCCACCCCATTTTCATCGTGAAGTTCTTGGTTACCTGAACACGGAGCTGCCGCATCGGTGGATCGGCTGTGCTATAGAAGGAAACAGCTGTTTCATGAATTGGCCTCCCAAATCATCAGATCTCACTCCGTGTGACTTTTTTTTGTGGGTACACATAAAAGATCTGGTGTACATATCGCCTCTACTACGTGATGTAGCAGAGCTCCGGGAGAGAATATGGGAAGCGACTGCCACAATCGACGATGCCATATTGGGTCGGGTATGGCAAGAATTCGATTACCGTATTGACGTCTGCCAGGTCACTCATGGTTCGCATATCGAATGTTTGAAAAAAAAACCGGCTTTCAGAGTTTCTCTTCAAAATGCAATATGTATGACATCTGTACAATGTTTAGTTCTTGTGCAATAAATAATTGAAAGTGTTTCCGGACTTTAGTGCACCCTATACACACTCCTGGAAATTGAAATAAGAACACCGTGAATTCATTGTCCCAGGAAGGGGAAACTTTATTGACACATTCCTGGGGTCAGATACATCACATGATCACACTGACAGAACCACAGGCACATAGACACAGGCAACAGAGCATGCACAATGTCGGCACTAGTACAGTGTATATCCACCTTTCGCAGCAATGCAGGCTGCTATTCTCCCATGGAGACGATCGTAGAGATGCTGGATGTAGTCCTGTGGAACGGCTTGCCATGCCATTTCCACCTGGCGCCTCAGTTGGACCAGCGTTCGTGCTGGACGTGCAGACCGCGTGAGACGACGCTTCATCCAGTCCCAAACATGCTCAATGGGGGACAGATCCGGAGATCTTGCTGGCCAGGGTAGTTGACTTACACCTTCTAGAGCACGTTGGGTGGCACGGGATACATGCGGACGTGCATTGTCCTGTTGAAACAGCAAGTTCCCTTGCCGGTCTAGGAATGGTAGAACGATGGGTTCGATGACGGTTTGGATGTACCGTGCACTATTCAGTGTCCCCTCGACGATCACCAGTGGTGTACGGCCAGTGTAGGAGATCGCTCCCCACACCATGATGCCGGGTGTTGGCCCCGTGTGCCTCGGTCGTATGCAGTCCTGATTGTGGCGCTCACCTGCACGGCGCCAAACACGCATACGACCATCATTGGCACCAAGGCAGAAGCGACTCTCATCGCTGAAGACGACACGTCTCCATTCGTCCCTCCATTCACGCCTGTCGCGACACCACTGGAGGCGGGCTGCACGATGTTGGGGCGTGAGCGGAAGACGGCCTAACGGTGTGCGGGACCGTAGCCCAGCTTCATGGAGACGGTTGCGAATGGTCCTCGCCGATACCCCAGGAGCAACAGTGTCCCTAATTTGCTGGGAAGTGGCGGTGCGGTCCCCTACGGCACTGCGTAGGATCCTACGGTCTTGGCGTGCATCCGTGCGTCGCTGTGGTCCGGTCCCAGGTCGACGGGCACGTGCACCTTCCGCCGACCACTGGCGACAACATCGATGTACTGTGGAGACCTCACGCCCCACGTGTTGAGCAATTCGGCGGTACGTCCACCCGGCCTCCCGCATGCCCACTATACGCCCTCGCTCAAAGTCCGTCAACTGCACATACGGTTCACGTCCACGCTGTCGCGGCATGCTACCAGTGTTAAAGACTGCGATGGAGCTCCGTATGCCACGGCAAACTGGCTGACACTGACGGCGGTGGTGCACAAATGCTGCGCAGCTAGCGCCATTCGACGGCCAACACCGCGGTTCCTGGTGTGTCCGCTGTGCCGTGCGTGTGATCATTGCTTGTACAGCCCTCTCGCAGTGTCCGGAGCAAGTAAGGTGGGTCAGACACACCGGTGTCAATGTGTTCTTTTTTCCATTTCCAGGAGTGTATATATATATACTTTCAGGAAACATTCCTCACACACAAAGAAAAGATGTCTTGTGGACATGTGTCCGGAAACGCTTAATTTCCATGTTAGAGCTCATTTTAGTTTCGTCAGTATGTACTGTACTTCCTCGATTCACCGCCAGTTGGTCCAGTTGAAGGAAGGTAATGTTGAATTCGGTGCTTGTGTTGACATGCGACTAATTGCTCTACAGTACTAGCATCAAGCACATCAATACGTAGTATCAACAGGTTAGTGTTCATCACGAACGTGGTTTTGCAGTCAGTGCAATGTTTACAAATGCGGAGTTGGCAGATGCCCATTTGATGTATGGATTAGCACGGGGCAATAGCCGTGGCGCGGTACGTTTGTATCGAGACAGATTTCCAGAACGAAGGTGTCCCGACAGGAAGACGTTCGAAGCAATTGATCGGCGTCTTAGGGAGAACGGAACATTCCAGCCTATGACCCGCGACTGGGGAAGACCTAGAACGACGAGGACACCTGCAAAGGACGAGGAAATTCTTCGCGCAGTTGACGATAACCCTAATGTCAGCGTCAGAGAAGTTGCTGCTGTTCAAGGTAACGTTGACCACGTCACTGTATGGAGAGTGCTACGGGAGAACCAGTTGTTTCCGTACCATGTACAGCGTGTGCAGGCACTATCAGCAGCTGATTGGCCTCCACGGGTACACTTCTGCGAATGGTTCATCCAACAATGTGTCAATCCTCATTTCAGTGCAAATGTTCTCTTTACGGATGAGGCTTCATTCCAACGTGATCAAATTGTAAATTTTCACAATCAACATGTGTGGGCTGACGAGAATCCGCACGCAATTGTGCAATCACGTCATCAACACAGATTTTCTGTGAACGTTTTGGCAAGCATTGTTGGTGATGTCTTGATTGGGCCCCATGTTCTTCCACCTACGCTCAATGGAGCACGTTATCATGATTTCATACGGGATACTCTACCTGTGCTGCTAGAACATGTGCCTTTACAAGTACGACACAACATGTGGTTCATGCACGATGGAGCTCCTGCACATTTCAGTCGAAGTGTTCGTACGCTTCTCAACAACAGATTCGGTGACCGATGGATTGGTAGAGGCGGACCAATTAATTCCATGGCCTCCACGCTCTCCTGACCTCAACCCTCTTGACTTTCATTTATGGGGGCATTTGAAAGCTCTTGTCTACGCAACCCCGGTACCAAATGTAGAGGCTCTTCGTGCTTGTATTGTGGACAGCTGTGATACAATACGCCATTCTCCAGGGCTGCATCAGCACATCAGGGATTCCATGCGACGGAGGGTGGATGCATGTATCCTCGCTAACGGAGGACATTTTGAACATTTCCTGTAACAAAGTGTTTGAAGTCACACTGGTACGTTCTGTTGCTGTGTGTTTCCATTCCATGATTAATGTGATTTGAAGAGAAGTAACAATATTAGCTCTAACATGGAAAGTAAGTGTTTCCGGACACATGTCCACATAACATATTTTCTTTCTTTGTGTGTGAGGAATGTTTCCTGAAAGTTTGGCCGTACCTTTTTGTAACACCCTATATATATATATATATATATATATATATATATATATATATATATATATATATACTTTTAATTGACTAAACAACACACACACACACACACACACATATATATATATATATATATATATATATATATATATATATATATATATATATATATATATATATGTGTGTGTGTGTGTGTGTGTGTGTGTGTGTGTGTGTTGTTTAGTATATATATATATAGTCAATTAAAAGTAATTGCAGGGAGTGCCAGTTATATACAGTCACCCAAGGAAAATAGAAAATGAAACGACAGAGAATCACGAACAATGTTTTCTGTTAATTTATTCTTGGATTCTAGCATATGTTTTAAAACAGACTGCAACAAAGAAAAAGCTGTGCTGTCAAAATGTGCAGCTTAGTTTCCTACCTCACTGTCAGTTTTAACTACGATAACAAGGCAATTAAACCATTAGACAAATTTGTTCTCCTTCATATATATTCTTTTCCTTTATATAAAATTTTAAACAAAAATTGTGTACACATCAATATGCTATTTTGTATGTTTCTCGCAGTCGGTTTTAACACACAACAGGAAATTTGTATTCATGGCTTATCAGTTTGTGATTAGAATACTAGTACGAAATCTGAATCGACTGAAACCTTGTTATCTTATCCGTTCGCATATTAAAGCTACGCGGCACACTGTCATGAAGTATTATCCTCACAGATCATGTAGGTCTCTCTCCTCACACACCCTGTATATCAACAATCCCAGCCAATTTACGGAGTCATTTTAATTGCCAATCAAGGTTTTGCAAGCACTAACAACCAAAAGGCTGAAGGTCACAGAAAGGAGCGGGTGGAGGGGGGGGGGGGGAGGGAAGAGGAGACGGACGGACAAGAGGCGGAGAAAATGGATATAAAGATGGGGAAGGAGGAGATGGACAGAGAAAGAGGAGGTGGAGGAGATGGAGTGACAGGGGAGGAATGGAGGGAGAGGGGGGAAGAAGTGATGAACAGAGGAGGGGAAGGAGGAGGACAAAAAGAGGGAGAGGAGGAGATGGACAGAGAGAGGGGGAGGAGATGATGGACAGAAGAGGGGGAGGAGGAGGAGGATGAGACGGACAAAAAGAGGGGTTGGAGGAGATTAGGATGTATCCAATTCCAGTACGTGTTTATCAACTGCGAAGCATTGCCAGGTGCTAGAGACATTGTGATAGCTAACCAGTCGTTTGTATCTAAGCTTTTAATTCAGTTTTTTAATAAATTTCAATGCCTGACGTTCTTTTTAGACTTTTATGTCCACTTGTGTGTTAAACTTGGCTGTGGCGCCATATGCGTTCCTGGTTGTAGCTTCAAGAACTGGGATAGGGCAAAGCGGCAGGCGATGACCAAATCTCGAGAGCTCCTTTAAAGAATTGACTCTGTTCTTCTCATAGCCCTTGCAGCCCTTGCACTGAAATAGAATGTGCGAATAATTGTTGTTGTAAACCATCGCTAAGTTTGATGTGTCACAGAGTCAAGTCAGTTGACTCAAAAAAATGGTTCAAATGGCTCTGAGCACTATGGGACTTAACTTCGGAGGTCATCAGTCCCCTAGAACTTATAACTACTTAAACCTAACTAACCTAAGGACATCACACACATCCATGCCCGAGGCAGGATTCGAACCTGCGATCGTAGCGGTCGCGCGGTTCCAGACTGTAGCGCCTAGAACCGCTCGGCCACCCCTGCCGGCCAAGTCAGTTGGCCCTTTGTTCGTTGGAAATGGAATTTGGTTCTTATGCATAAAGTGAAAAAATTTTACAGCTATTCCCTGAGGTCCATATATGAAAATGGGACTCATACATTTAATGTTTTCCGGAAACAGACCATTTCTGATGGAATAATCCACAATATCTCGTTCTGCCGTCACACATAAAAAGCATTTTTTCGTCTTATGTTAGACAGATTAATCCGCTTAACCACTATGTGATAAGAACACAGCAATCGAACTGAATAAACTGAGACGCACAGCCATGGAAAATGGCTACAATCCTGAAATAGCTAGTGAAATTATTAGAGAAAAGAAAAATACAGGTTAGAAGATAAGTAGGAGAGGAACAACGTTAATAAACGTAGAGATAAAATACAAACCAAAACGCGGGCATGTCGTATTATCAGATTTGAGGCAAACTAGATTAACTACATATTTCGTAAAGCAGGAGCCAAAGTAGATTTTCAGATTGAAAATATCTATCAGTCCAATATAGGACATAAATGTGACTTGATACCCCACTACCACCAGTCGAGCATATAGGGGAAGGCGGGGCAAGATGGGGAAGCTAACTTTAAACCCTTACAAAAGGGATAAAAATAAACAAATTCAAGTAGATTTGATTATCATTTGTTTACTTAACCATTGAATTACAATAGCATGCAAAGAAACCTGCAAACTTGTTACATTTAGTTAGAAATATCTCGATTTGAAACATAAACTACCAATTCCCCGTCTTGCCCCATAGGCGGGGTAAGATGGGGAACTAGCACGAATTCATCTCTAAAGCTTAAATAAGGACTGGAATAACGAAATCATGTGACGATAAGGTTTCGAAACATGGTTCAAATGGTTCAAATGGCTCTGAGCACTATGGGACTCAACTGCTGAGGTCATTAGCCCCCTAGAACTTAGAACTAGTTAAACCTAACTAACCTAAGGACATCACAAACATCCATGCCCGAGGCAGGATTCGAACCTGCGACCGTCGAAACATGGTTCTGCGAATTGAAGAATCAGGTATTACGTTTCATTTAGGCCTCTTACTTTCACATAGTACACAAGTGTGGACAGCCTCGTCATCATCACTTTCTATCCCTGCACAAGTGTCGTGGGCCCAGCATCCGCAGCTAATACGCCGTATCCAGCCTCCTTCAGAGAAGTCACAGCAGTATAAACATTCTTCACTCTCTTCCTCGTTGTCATTCGACGTCAGTTTATTATCGCTTGAGCATGAAGGGGTGGTTAAGACGTCAGTTACGTTCGTCACTTTTTCGTTGTCATTATGTCCTTTTGGTGGTATCCCAGGTTTATTAAACGTCTTCGAGAAGAGTTTTCGTTTACACGCAGCACGTTTGGGGACTCCTTTTCGTTTAATTTCTTCAGATGGTTCACTCCTATAAGCAGATTCGATTAAAACAACGTGTTTTCCACGCCTGTTAGATGGTTTCCTTTTGGTTTTTTATTCACCTTTGGAATAGCTAACACCATTTCAGGGCTGGTAACCTGAAAGTTAGACGAAACAGAGGCTTGATCGTCAGTTGTTAATTGTTCAGGTGTTTTACGTCTTGACAACATCTCTGGTATTTGGTCTTCCGTTTCTGTAACTTTAGATGTGTGAGCTTGATGAATGTCTGTAGTTGAACAAGGAAGGTAATCACTTTCTTGAAACACATTTCTGTTTACAGGCCAAATGCCTGTTTTCCGAGACCCGTCCACTGCTATGGACATTGTAGCTGAATAAATGAAGGCTTTGCCGAATAAATTTTCGATCTGATGCAGCGTAACAACTTTTCCAGGATGGGTGCGAAGCCACGATCTTACTTCATCTTCGTAAAATTTACTGAGAGGTTTCGTAAATGCCACGTCCAATGGTTGAAGACGGTGTGAGCAGTGTGGTGGCAAACACAGCAAGACAACCCCATTCTCGCGGGCCACATCTATCGGTTCTAAATTCTTGGTGTGAATTTTTGTGACCGTCCAATTTGAGAAGTATTGGTCTTTCCTTTGACGCTCCAGTAAATGCAATAAACATCTTAAACCAAGTCAAAAATAGTTCTTTCGTCATCCAACCAGTTTCTTGGACTTCCGCCCAGGCACCAGGGGGCAGGCCAGTCTCAAACGCTTGTTGCATTCGTTTTCGAGGATAAATTAACATAGGTGGTACGTAGCACCCCGACGCTGAAACACAGATTTCTGCAGTCACAGTCTGGCCTCTTTCTGCTGAAGTAACTGCTCCCACCTGCGTGCGCCCTTTCAAAGCAACCACCTTTGTGTGACCTTTTGGAATGACTATTAAACCAGTCTCATCGCAATTGAAAATTCTGTCTCCCGTAAACTTGAATATGTCTAATTGACTTTATAACAGATCGAAAAACCGATCTACAGCAACTCGATTAAACCCCATTGTTCGTGCGATTGATATGGCCTCTGGTTTTCGTATTGTTAAGGTAGGATTTCGTGCAAGGAACCCATTTAACCAATCTCTTCCAGCAGATTTGGCTGCAGTATTAAATGGATGTTTGATGTTATTTCGTTCAGCTAGCTGAAAAGCAAGTTCACAAAGTTCTTTAAGTGCTAGGCCAAAATACTGTCCTTCCATCTGTGTTAAGTAGTCTTTAAGTTCTGCCTCTTGTTCTGGGGTAAACACACTAGTGATTGGTCCTAACCTTTTCACAACTGTATAGCCAGGATTAGCACGTTTCTTTGCCACATGTCGTTCCATCGTTGTCTGTGGCACGTTGAACTGTCGAGCAGCCCTGAAAGAACCTTCTATAACAGCATTTACAGCGCCTTCCATTGACTCCAATGATCAATCTTGCGTAGACGTTTGTCGCCGATACTTGCGAACCATCTGAAATAAAACCCGTGGAACGTACTACTGAGTCAGATCATTCCTGTTAATCTATGTTGTTGTTGTTGTGGTCTTCAGTCCTGAGACTGGTTTGATGCAGCTCTCCATGCTACTCTATCCTGTGCAAGCTTCTTCATCTCCCAGTACCTACTGCAACCTACATCCTTCTGAATCTGCTTAGTGTATTCATCTCTTGGTCTCCCCCTACGATTTTTACCCTCCACGCTGCCCTCCAATACTAAATTGGTGATCCCTTGATGCCTCAAAACATGTCCTACCAACCGATCCCTTCTTCTGGTCAAGTTGTACCACAAACTCCTCTTCTCCCCAATCCTATTCAGTACCTCCTCATTAGTTATATGATCTACCCATCTAATCTTCAGCATTCTTCTGTAGCACCACATTTCGAAAGCTTCTATTCTCTTCTTGTCCAAAGTATTTACCGTCCATGTTTCACTTCCATACATGGCTACACTCCATACAAATACTTTCAGAAATGACTTCCTGACATTTAAATCTATACTCGATGTTAACAAATTTCTCTTCTTCAGAAACGCTTTCCTTGCCATTGCCAGTCTACATTTTATATCCTCTCTACTTCGACCATCATCAGTTATTTTGCTCCCCAAATAGCAAAACTCCTTTACTACTTTAAGTGTCTCATTTCCTAATCTAATACCCTCAGCATCACCCGATTTAATTTGACTACATTCCATTATCCTCGTTTTGCTTTTGTTGATGTTCATCTTATATCCTCCCTTCAAGACACCATCCATTCCGTTCAACTGCTCTTCCAAGTCCTTTGCTGTCTCTGACAGAATTACAATGTCATCGGCGAACCTCAAAGTTTTTATTTCTTCTCCATGGATTTTAATACCTACTCCGAATTTTTCTTTTGTTTCCTTTACTGCTTGCTCAATATACAGATTGAATAACATCGGGGAGAGGCTACAACCCTGTCTTACTCCCTTCCCAACCACTGCTTCCCTTTCATGTCCCTCGACTCTTATAACTGCCATCTGGTTTCTGTACAAATTGTAAATAGCCTTTCGCTCCCTGTATTTTACCCCTGCCACCTTCAGAATTTGAAAGAGAGTATTCCAGTCAACATTGTCAAAAGCTTTCTCTAAGTCTACAAATGCTAGAAACGTAGGTTTGCCTTTCCTTAATCTTCCTTCTAAGATAAGTCGTAAGGTCAGTATTGCCTCACGTGTTCCAGTATTTCTACGGAATCCAAACTGATCTTCCCCGAGGTCGGCTTCTACTAGTTTTTCCATTCGTCTGTAAAGAATTCGTGTTAGTATTTTGCAGCTGTGGCTTATTAAACTGATTGTTCGGTAATTCTCACATCTGTCAGCACCTGCTTTCTTTGGGATTGGAATTATTATATTCTTCTTGAAGTCTGAGGGTATTTCGCCTGTTTCATACATCTTGCTCACCAAATGGTAGAGTTTTGTCAGGACTGGCTCTCCCAAGGCCGTCAGTAGTTCCAATGGAATGTTGTCTACTCCGGGGGCCTTGTTTCGACTCAGGTCTTTCAGTGCTCTGTCAAACTCTTCACGCAGTATCGTATCTCCCATTTCATCTTCATCTACATCCTCTTCCATTTCCATAATATTGTCCTCAAGTACATCGCCCTTGTATAGACCCTCTATATACTCCTTCCACCTTTCTGCTTTCCCTTCTTTGCTTAGAACTGGGTTTCCATCTGAGCTCTTGATGTTCATACAAGTGGTTCTCTTATCTCCAAAGGTCTCTTTAATTTTCCTGTAGGCAGTATCTATCTTACCCCTAGTGAGACAAGCCTCTACATCCTTACATTTGTGCTCTAGCCATCCCTGCTTAGCCATTTTGCACTTTCTGTCGATCTCATTTTTGAGACGTTTGTATTCCTTTTTGCCTGCTTCATTTACTGCATTTTTATATTTTCTCCTTTCATCAATTAAATTCAATATTTCTTCTGTTACCCAAGGATTTCTACTAGCCCTCGTCTTTTTACCTACTTGATCCTCTGCTGCCTTCACTACTACATCCCTCAAAACTACCCATTCTTCTTCTACTGTATTTCTTTCCCCCATTCCTGTCAATTGTTCCCTTATGCTCTCCCTGAAACCCTCTACAACCTCTGGTTTAGTCAGTTTATCCAGGTCCCATCTGCTTACCTTTAATCTATATTATATAGTAAATACGATATTTGCAATAGTCAGTCGTAAAGCTTAGCAAGAATACTGACTTTGCACGTTTTGTGTATTTTTATTCACCATGTAGCCTAAGGCATACTTTGTAATTAATTAGGAAACGTTGGAATAACGAATACCATTATATTTACAGTTGTATTCAACGTATAATGTACGTGTTCAAAATCCGCAGCGAGGTAAACACATGAGACGATAAGAACATAATGGTTAGACAATAGTAGGGGCAAGACGGGGAAACTCCCTATCTTGCCCCACCCCGTCTTGCCCCCTATCATGCTGTCAGGTTATGTTACGCCTACATGAACACTATTTAGTGAACATTGACTACTGACAGAGCAGATTACTGTTAATAAGATGTACTATTCAGTGCTATATATACACTCTGGACAAATGTTCACGAAACACATGTTTTAGGACCTCGAAAGGTGTTAAACATTGCAAATCAGTATAAGAATTGTACGTACCTTGCAAAGCTCACAGAATGCGCCGCAAAACTAAGGTTCAGCAATGTCAACACACTGGGACCTGTGTATTGATGATATTGACGTAGCTATCCACGGATGGCAGCACTCTAACTGTAGCTTATAGCCCTTCCCCGTCTTACCCCACCTCCCCGTCTTGCCCCGCCTTCCCCTATAACGTGCAGAGCAGCGATTGCGGTAAATGTTACATTGTATTGTATTGTATTGTATGTTAACCGGGGACCTAGAAACAACGGAGAGGCTCCGTCCCCGCCGCAGCCGCAGTGGTCTTCAATCCCACGACGACTACCGCAGTCCACTTCACCCCTCCTCCGCCCCACACCTAACCCAGGGTTACTGTGCGTTTCGGCCCCCGGTGGACCCCCCCCCAGGGAACGTCTCACACCAGACGAGTGTAACCCCTATGTTTGCGTGGTAGAGTAATTGTGGTGTACCCGTACGTGGAGAACATGTTTGCGCAGCAATCGCCGACATAGTGTAACTGAGGCGGAATAAGGGGAACCAGCCCGCATTCGCCGAGGCAGATGGAAAACCGCCTAAAAACCATTCACAGACTGGCCGGTTCACCGGACCTCGACACAAGTCCGCCGGGCGGATTCGTGCCGGGGACCAGGCGCTCCTTCCCGCCCGGAAAAATGTTACATAGGACAAACAGGTGAAAAAATGTGTACCCGGTAGAAAGAACACTGTAGCTCTGGCAAAAGAGATCCGCATTTGAATGATGAAAGGCATGTAGCGGATTAATCTGAAAATACCAGAAGTTGAAAATACCGCTACAGTTGTAAGGTTCTCTTATTTATCATACGACCGGTTTCGGGCTCTTAAACGCCCGTCTTCAGGTGCCGTAACTTGGTACTGTGACCTAAGCTCCAAGTCGACGATTACAAGACGCGGTGTGCTACCAACGAGCTCAGAGCATAACTCGTCCACCGCGGCGCTCGGGGTCACAGCACCAAGTTACGGCACCTGAAGATGGGCGTATAAGAGCCCGAAACCGGTCGTGTGCTAAATAAAAGAACCTTACAACTGTAGAAGTATTTTTGACCTCTGGTATAATGCTCAGTTGTGGATGTTCCTCCGACAGGACTGTTTGTAATCTGAAAATATTACTGTTTTACTTAAGGGGGAGGAAGGACTTTAGGGAAGAAATGGAAATTTTCTCACATTACGCTAAAGGATGAAATTCCACGCTGAGCGAACTAATCCAACTAAAAGACATAAAAAAATATTGAAAATGTTCGGAATATCTTAATACAGAAGACCAACTGACTGGAACTACAGTTGGCCTATCGTACTTCTAGGTTAGCTATGTTTTTAGATAACAATATTGTTCACGATTCTTTACCGTTTTATTTTTTGTATTCGTTACATGGTTGGATACAGTTGGCACTCTGTACGTTTACCTCTAACTGGCTAAACATCATTTGTAAATAATATAGTTTTGACCTCGTATTCTTTTTTGACGTATATATACTATTAGGCAATCTTTAAAGTATTGCATGTATTTTTACTACAACTTTGGATCACCGTTTTCACCTGAAGTTTTTCTGTATTCATGAGTTTTGTGCAACAGGTGCCGGATAATGTTCCTTGACCGAAACCGGACGCAGACTAATGAATAATTTAAACAGCATCTAACGGTGTCAACGTCATATAACGTCATTTCAGGTCCGCAAACGAAGTACTGCTCTTCAAGCTGGACGTACAGAAGGGCAAGTACTTGTCGAAGTGCATGAACAGCGTACGAGTACTTACATAGAGTGTAAACAAAGCAAAGAGAAAGTTAATGCGTAATGGTAGAAGGGAAATATCGGCTTGCTTAATATCAAAACTGGGAACAACACAGCAGGGGAACAAGGAACAGAATTCTCCTACCTAGGAGACAAGATTACACAGGAGGATCAAAGCAAGGAAGATGTCTCAAGTAAATTGGCAAAGGCGAAATGTGAAATGTGTTGCTGTCAAAGAGTCTTAAAAATTAAGAGGACAGATACACCGTTGAACAGTAACGATTCTGTCACATATTTTTGGTCTACACAGACAGTACTTTCATAGTTTCACCAATGATGAAGTCCGCCCCCGGTAGCTGAGTGGTGTCCGGCCCGATAGCTGAATGGATTGCGTGTTCGGTCAGAGGGTTAACTGCCCTCTGTAATAAAAAACTGAGTTAATGGATCAACAAAGAACTGAAATGGGTGTCTTGCGACGACCGCCCTGAGGAAATGCAACGAACAAAAACGAACAAAATGAGTTTACACAAAAAAAAAACTGGGTGATGTGTTGTCTTCATTGTTATTTCATCCCCATCCGGCGCGCAAGTCGCCCAATGTGGCGTCGAATGTAATAAGACCTGTACCAAGGCGGCGGGACCTGCCCCGTAAGGGGCCTCGGCCAATGACGCGAAACGCTCATTTCCAGTACAATGTTTCCTCGAATAAATCTTTTTAAATCTTTAACTGGCATGGTAGCTCAGCGTGTTCGGTCAGAGAGCTGGTTGGCCTCTGTAATAAAAAACTGAGTGGTAGGATCAACATACGAACTTGACTGGATGTCATGTGACGTCCACAACGACCAAATACAACGATAAAAAAAGAACAAAATGAAAAAAGGAAAAAAAAGTGGTCAGCGCGACAGCATGTAAATCCTAAGGGCCCGGGTATTATTCCCGGCTGGGTCGGAGATTTTCTCCGCTCTGGGACTGGGTGTTGTGTTGTGCTAATCATCATCATTTCATCCACATCGACGCGCAACTCGCCGAAGTGGCGTCAACTCTAAAGACTTGCACCCAGCGAACGGTCTACCCGACGGGTGGCCCTAGTCACACGACATTTACATTTTTTTTTACCAACGATGATGTGTTCCAATCGACAGTGGCGTGCTTGATCCTGAGAAGTAGTCTTCATACCAATGTTTTACTTGTTCCAATTTAATAGACAAACAGAACAAGCTCAGTTCCGCACGACCGATGTTTGTTGCATCCTAGAAAGGAACCGTTTTGTCTCAAAAAATGTCATTTATGCGATTTCCTGCCCTCCTCCACCCCCCCCCCCCTGGAAACGACGAGAAACGTATATACATGTCGGGTCAGTGAAAGTGGAGTGTACAAAAATCGAACACATATGTGTATTAGAGCGTTAAGAGTGAAGTAAGACGCAAAACAAAAACAAAAATAAAAACGAAAAACCACGAGTAATGATATCAATTTGATCCTAGCAAACAGAATAAAAACCGTTTTGTTGCAGTGACTGCTACAGATGCCTTAAAATAAAACGAAACGCGTTTCGACTTAATAAAATTTTTTTATAGTCGCTAAAGGTTGTACCAACTTAAATAATTAGCATAACAGATTTTACTGTCCATCTAGACTCCTTTCGTTTTTAAAATGATCGCTTTCGGTTTCGCCATCATCAGATCTGATTGTATCCATTACATTTGTAACAAGTCTAGCATATCATAAAATTTTTATCCTGTGTCGTTGCATGTAAAATTTGCTTACAAGCTCGATGGATTACTCTTGTAACTGAATGAGTGTAGTCTGTAACGTAGCATGTAAAGTTTGCTCACACGTTTGCTCTTATTCTAACAAGGGAACCTCCCCATCGCACCCCCCCTCAGATTTAGTTGTAAGTTGGCACAGTGGATACGCCTTGAAAAACTGAACACAGATCAATCGAGAAAACAGGAAGAAGTTGTGTGGAACTATGAAAAAAATAAGCAAAATATACAAACTGAGTAGTCCATGCGCAAGGTAGGCAACATCAAGGACAGTGTGAGCTTAGGAGTGCCGTGGTCCCGTGGTTAGCGTGAGCAGCTGCGGAACGAGAGATCCCTGTGAAGTCTTCCATCGAGAGGAAAGTTTACCATCTTTATTTTCGCAAAGTTATGATCTGTCCGTTCGTTCATTGATGTCTCTGTTCACTGTAATAAGTTTAGTGTCTGTGTTTTGCGACCGCATCGCAAAACCGTGCGATTAGTAGACGAAAGGACGTGCCTCTCCAATGGGAACCGAAAACATTTGATCGCAAGGTCGTAGGTCAGCCGATTCCTCCACAGGGAAACACGTCTGATAAATTCTATACGACACTGGTGACGGCATGTGCGTCACATGACAGGAATATGTTGTCGACCCACCTAACTTGTACACTTGGCGAATGGGTAAAAATATTCTTCTACCTTGCCCGATGTAGGTTTTCTTGTGGATGTGATTATCACTCCCAAAAAAGTGGTGAAAACATGAGAGTTTGTCACATAAACTGCAACAAATGAGTGCAACACTTTCACAGTCGCACAGTTTTCCCTGTGCTCTGACAAAACATATGTTTTTAACGTTTTCAAATTTTTCCGTGTGTAGAGCGTCAAATCCTGCATATGCCCAAGCAAATCTGAACATGTCCTGGAATTTTGGAGAGCGAAGCTGATTATGTGTGAGTGCCTGAACTTTGATAATTGTCTAAAAATAAAAATTAAACTTTTCACTCGAGGAAAGACTTGAACCAAGGACCTCTTGCTGCGCAGCTGCTCATGCTAGCCACGAGACCACGGCGCTCCTTGATTCCCATTGTCCTTGATTTTGCCTATCTTCGCATGGACTACTCAGTTTGTATATTTTACTAATTTTTTCATAGTTCCACACAACTTCTTCCTGTTTTCTCGATTGATCTGTGTTCAGTTTTTCAAGGCCTATCCACTGTGCCAACTTATAACTAAATCTGAGGGGGGTGCGATGGGGAGGTTCCCTTGTAAGCAATACATGGAGATCTGTAGACAGTAAATGTGGAATCGAAAGCGTTGATTTTAAAAATAAAGGCGATCCAAACGCTCAGGAAGATATGTTGTGCAACACGTGATTGGGGATTTTCTCTGAAGATTATATATCAATTTTTGCATCAGTTGTAAGATGCGTCACTGTTTCTGTCTGCTGCAGAAGCCACCTTACTGTGGGAGGCTGAGGTGGCACTACTTACGACGTTTTCCCTTCTCTGTTCCATTCGTGAACGGTGCGTGAGTAGCCTGTCAGTCGATAAGCCCCAGTGTGGCGAGTTCTCACTTCTGTGGTCTTCTCGTCGCGGACATTTCGCGAGACGTGTGTGGGGGTAAGTAATACGTCACGTAGCTCTTCGTCGGACGCACTCTTTCAGAGATTCCACAGTAAATCTCTCCGTGATGCACAATGCCACTCTTGTAGCTTCTGCCACTCGCGCGTTTCTTGAACATCTCCGTGACACCCTCGTGCCTGCTAAACCATCTCGTGACAAAACATGGTGCTCTGCGCTACGTTTCCTTTATTCCTTCTATTAATTCAATCTGGTAAGGATCCCACACTGATAAGGTATATTCTAGAATCAGTTAAATAAGCGTTTTTGTAAGCAACTTCTTTCGTGGATGAATTACATTTCCTTAGTCTGCTTCAAATAAATCTGAACCTGGCGTCTAATTTTCCTACAATTTGTTTTACTTCCTCATTCCGCGTTGACTGCTGCGATCGGGTACTGCTAGGTATTTTGCGGTTGGTATTGTTTCCGTTGATTTTCCGCCAGTAGCGCAATTGCACAGTAATAGACATATTCACCTATTTATCTGCAGTATTTTACGTTTATTTACGTCCAGGGTTAACTGTCAGTGTATGCGCCAACGGTCGATACTCCGTAGGACTTCTTCCATTTCGCTAGTCTTACGGCGTTGCAGCGTACGTATTAACAACGGCTTCGTCTGTGGAATGCCTGATGGAGCTTACGAGGTTATCTACTAGATCACTTATATACATGGTGTTTCAGAATTCCTATTACAGGATTCTAGGGTTTGTAGAGGGAACCTAGTAGACAAATGTTTAACAAGGACCCTATGAAACAAAAATGGTTCAAATGGTTCTGAGCACTATGGGACTTAACATCTGAGGCCATCAGTCCCCTAGAACTTAGAACTACTTAAACCTAACTAACCCAAGGACATCACACACATCCATGCCCGAGGCAGCACTCGAACCTGCTAATGTAGCAGTCGCGCAAAGTCTGAAGGCTGGATCAGTTTGAAATCTCCTGCTTCACGGGACGTAGACACCAGCTCTGACCAGTGACTGTACAGTGTTGAAGAGTATTCGTCGTCGGTTTCTCTTCTTCGTGGCACCGAGCGATGTGGAGCGGTAGTTAGCACTCTGGACTCGCATGAACAGGGACCAAAACAGTGGCATTGAGGAACGAGTACGACGCTATACGCCGCTTGCAATCAGCAGCGAATATAAGATGAGGTGGAAAAGCACTCCTTCGCTTATTGTCTTGTGCAATGGAAACTTTCCAGAGCTAGCTGCCCCTTAAAACCCTGCACGCATGGAGGCGGATCTGGCATTCGCAGACGCCCAGTCCGTGCCGGTTTGTGAGGCGACTCGCATAAACATTGGGATCATAGCGTCGCCGTGCTTCATGTTTTTCACATTGCACGTCTCTGACTGTAGGCAAAAAGGGAGGCAAAAAGCCAGGCCCGAGATTAACCGGCGCTACCGGTCGCCTCCAAGGACGTCAGGAGGAACAGCGGCGTGGTTTCCGGCCGCGGCTCTGCCATCCACCGTGGGAATGGTCGAAGACCTCTGGTGGCCTCCCGCCAGCTCTTCTCGGTGGTCAGGGGGAACAGCACGCCCTGCTGAACTCCTCCGTAAGGCAACGGAGGGTACGCTAAATCTCTGAAATGCTCGACACCGATGTTGCCTTCCTAAGTAATAGAACCCAGTACGTTGTCCTCGATGGTGAGTGTTCATCGGAGGTGAGGGTATCATCTGGAGTGCCCCAGGGAAGTGTGGTAGGTCCGCTGTTGTTTTCTATCTACATAAATGATCTTTTGGATAGGGTGGATAGCAATGTGCGGCGGTTTGCTGTGGTGTACGGGAAGGTGTCGTCGTTGAGTGACTGTAGGAGGATACGACATGACTTGGACAGGATTTGTGATTGGTGTAAAGAATGGCAGCTTACACTAAACATAGATAAATGTAAATTAAAGCAGATGAATAGGAAAAAGTATCCTGTAATGTTTGAATAGTCCATTAGTAGTGTAGCCCTTGACACAGTCACGTCGATTAAATATTTGGGCGTAACATTGCACAGCGATATTAAGTGGGACAAGCATGTAATGGCAGTTGTGGGGAAGGCGGATAGTCGTCTTCGGTTCATTGGTAGAATTTTGGGAAGATGTGGTTCATCTGTAAAGGAGACCGCTTATAAAACACTAATACGACCTATTCTTTAGTGCTGTTCGAGCGTTTGGGATCCCTATCAGGTCGGATTGAGAAAGGACATAGAAGCAATTCAGAGGCGGGCTGTTAGATTTGTTACTGGTAGGTTTCATCATCACACGAGTGTTAAGGAAATGCTTCCGAAACTCGGGTGGGAGTCTCTAGAGGAAAGGAGACGTTCTTTTTGTGAATCGCTACTGAGGAAATTTAGAGAACCAGCATTTGAGGCTGACTGCAGTACAATTTTACTGCCGCCAACTTACATTTCGCGGAAAGACCACAAAGATAAGATACGAGAGATTAGGGCACGTACAGAGGCATATAGGCAGTCATTTTTCCCTCGTTCTGTTTGGGAGTGGAACAGGGAGAGAAGATGCTAGTTGTGGTACGAGGTACCCTCCGCCAAAATTTCCACTCACCTCGCGTTCAAAAAATGGTTCAAATGGCTCTAAGCACTATGAGACTTAACATCTGAGGTCATCACTCCCCTAGACTTAGAACTACTTAAACATAACTAACCTAAGAACATCACACACATCCATGCCCGAGGCAGGATTCGAACCTGCGTCCGTAGCAGCAGCGCGGTTCCGGACTGAAGCGCCTAGAGCCGCTCGGCTATAGCGGCCGGCTCTACCGTGGTTATCAGGAATCCGGTAAAACATCAAATATCCGACGTCGCTGCAGCGGGATAAAGATCCTGGAAGAACGGGACCAACGACGACTGAAGAGAATCGTTCGGTGTGACGGAAGTGCAACCCTTGCGCAAATTTCTGCAGATTTCAATGCTGAGCCATCAACAAGGGTCAGTGTGCCAACCATTCAACGAAACGTCATCGATATGGGCTTTCTGCACGACACAGAGCTTTACGCCTCACCTGGGCCCATCAACACCGACATTGGACCGTTGATGACTGGAAACATGTTGCCAGGTAGGACGGGTCTCGTTTCAGATTGTATCGAGCGGATGGGCGCGTACGGATTTCGAGACAATCTCATGACACCATGGACCCTGCATCTCAGCAGGGGGCTGTTCAAGTTGGTGGAGGCTTTGTAGTGGTATGGGGCGTGTGCAGTTGGAATGATACGGGACACCTGATACCTTTAGATACGACTCTCACAGGTGACACGTACGTAAGGATCCTGTCTGATCACCTGCATCCATTCGTGTCCATTGTGCATTCCGACGGGCAATTCCAGCAGGACAATGCTGCATCCCGCACGACCAGAATTGATACAGACTGGCTCTGGGAACACTCTTCTGAGATTAAACACTTCCACTAGCCACCAAACTCCCCAGACATCAACATTACTGAGCATATCTGGGACGCCTTGGAATGTGCTGTTCAGAACAGATCTTACCCCCCCCCCCCCTTCGTACTCTTACGGATTTATGGACAGCCCTGCAGGATTCATGGTGTCAGCTCCCTCTAGCACTACTTCACACTTTAGCCGAGTCCATGCCACGTCGTGTTGCAGCACTTCTGCATGCTCGCGGGGGCCCTACACGATATTTGGCAGATATACCAGTTTCTTTGGCTCTTCAGTGTATATTCAAGAAGAGGGAATAAAACTTCGCGCAATCTTCACACATAGCACTGGTCGGAACAATACTATACTTAACAAAGTGAACAATGATTTTAAAAAGGGTACAATGTTAACAGAGAATTTCTATAAAAACCAAACTGCTTGATCAGTTAATATGTTATTATATGATTCAGGTAGTGGGGTGGTCTGTGTCTCAGCTCTGAGCGAGTTAACCAGCTGACAGTAATCATTTCGACAAATTATGTGAGCAGTGCCGCAGTCTTACCTCAAACTACTTCTCTTCAAAACAATCACATTATTCAAAATATATGTTCCTTTTACCTTTCACTGTACACATCATATTAATTCTTGTTGTCGTTTCTTCGTCTAACAAATACAATCACAAGACAATATAGCACTACTAAATAGCCGGCCGAAGTGGCCGTGCGGTTAAAGGCGCTGCAGTCTGGAACCGCAGGACCGCTACGGTCGCAGGTTCGAATCCTGCCTCGGGCATGGATGTTTGTGATGTCTTTAGGTTAGTTAGGTTTAACTAGTTCTAAGTTCTAGGGGACTAATGACCTCTGAAGTTGAGTCCCATAGTGCTCAGAGCCATTACATTACTACTAAATACGTCCATCACCTACCACAACTAAGGATGTATCAGACTGTGCAGAGGCAAAGACAGTCCCACGACAAGACGAAAGATTATTTAACAGTAACGTAACTTGCTCTCTCTCTGACGTGCACATCGATGACATACGAAAGTCAAAATGATATGACCACCTTACAGATGAGCCCCACTTCCCGGGCGGATCCTTTTGACGAATGAAGCCTAAGTTCACCAGGGAATGTGTCCTCGACTCCCACGACAGTCATGTGAGCTTTGACTACAACCCGTATGCTGCGCAACCCCATGGGTTTCAGAAACGATGAGGTCTGGACATTTGGCAGCATTCCTGGATGGACGTGAGACTGGTCCATACCTTCTGCCGTCACATCTCACGGATGTGTTCCTTGACGGCATGCTGCATGGGTTCTTACATGATGTCACTGCATGTGCCTCAAAACACGTGCTTGCAGCGCAATGGCGCACCGCCTTATTTTTCACGCGGGGGCCTAGATCATCAGGAGCAACTATTTGGGCAACTGTGGATAGGTGGTCGTGGCACTATTGCTTGGCCTGCTCGATGTTTCTACTGCCTGTGCGACCACATGGAATCCTTGATTTACAGGACGCCTGTGGCTTCCGCGGAAGACATACTGGAGCGATTTACAGCTGCGGTTTCTGCTGGAGGATCAGGGACAGATGATCGTGTGTAGCGGAACGTTGTATGGAAGGATCGTATCCGTGTTGACGTCGACGGTCATCGAGCCCTATTAGTAAGTGGACTTAGTATGAGTCACAGAGCAACGTGTGTTGTGTTATTTTGCGTACAGCGCGAAAACGGCACGTTTCCGGACATGAGTTCCTGTGGTAAAATTAACAGCCTTGGTACCTACTAAAGGTTGCCAAACGCTATCTATCTACTATCGCTTGCGTCTTTGTCCCGCATGTTGCGCGGGGTTGGCATGGTAAAATCGGATTTGGCATGTTAGTTTGAAGGGGTGGCCTGATACCCTTCCTGTCGCCACCCCGTACCCACTGGGAAGGAATCAGAGTACCCCATCTGTCTGCGTCTAGTGCAAATCATGGAAAAGTGCGGATGTGTTTCAAATGTCTGTGAGTCGTGTATCTGAGGCGGGACGTGAGGACCAGCCCGGTATTCACCTAGAGGGATGTGGAAAACCGCCTAAAAACCACATCCAGCACACCGGCCTTCGTCGTTAATCCGGCGGGCGGATTCGATCCAGGGCCGGCGCGCCTACCCGATTCCAGGAAGCAGCGCATTAGCGCTCTCGGCTAACAAAAAAATGGTTCAAATGGCTCTGAGCACTATGGGACTTAACTTCTGAGGTCATCGTCCCCTAGAACTTAGAACTACCTAACCCTAACTAACCTAAGGACATCACACACACCCATGCCCGAAGCAGGATTCGAACCTGTGAGTGTAGCGGTCGCGCGGTTCCAGACTGTAGCGCCTAGAACCGCTCGGCCACCCCGGCCGGCTCGGCTAACAGGTTTACAAACTCTGTAAAGGGAATTTAGTTACACGCTGTATATGATGTCTGCAGTGCAAACCTCGTGATGCAGGCGGCGTAATGTACGTTGTAGAAGTAATCTCACCACTCAAAATATTAGTCACGCTGTAAAAAATAGCACACTGTCGTTTTGGTGCGCTGTATGCAATTAGACGTTTAACGAGGAGGTGATGTGATGGAGGTTGGCACTATGTTGCCTTATCTCCTACATCATGTTGATGCGACTACTATAGACAGCCCCATCTTCCAAGATGACAACAGCTGTGTTCACATCGAGTGCGCCACTAAGTCACCCGATCTCAATCCCATAAAATGTCTGGGAATGTTCGGAACAACGGGTGAGAAGTACAGTCAACATCCCTGCAGTCTGGAAATTCTACCGTATCCAATAGTCAGTGAGTGGTTTCAGCTGGGGATGGTCTACCTGGAGAAGCTTGTGGTCTCTCTTACTCGCCGTATCGAAAGTGGCAGGGAAAGTAGTTGAGACGGACCATTATTCAATGCTAGATGCGGTGTCAGACGATATTAAGCCTAACGTCCCCGGAGTCCGAGTACGCTTTGGCTAGTTATGTAAGAGAACCGACAGGTCGAGTGCCGGCTGCTGGCATTTCACTCACTTTTTTTTTGGTCATCAGTCTTCCGACTGGTTTGATGCGGCCTACCACGAATTCCTCTCCTGTGCCAACCTCTTCATCTCAGAGTAGCACTTGCATCTTACGTCCTCAGTTATTTGCTGGATGTATTCCAATCTCTGTCTTCCTCTACAGTTTTTGCCTTCTACAGCTACCTCCAGTAGCTACCATGGACGTTATTCCCTGATGTCTTAACAGATGTCCTATCATCTTGTCCCTTCTCCATGTCAATGTTTTCCACATAATCATTTCCTCTCCGATTCTGCGCAGAACCTCCTCCTCCCTTACCTTATCAGTCCACCCAATTTTCAACGTTCGTCTGAAGCACCCCACCTCAAATGCTTCGATTCTCTTCTGCTCCAGTTTTAACCACAGTCCATGTTTCATTGTCATACAATGTTGTGCTCCAAACGTACATTTTCAGAAATTTCTACCTTAAATTAAGGCCTGTGTTTGATACTAGTACACTTCTCTTGGTCAGGCATGCCCTTTTTGCCAGTGCCAATCTGCTTTTCATGTCTTCTTTGGTCTGTCCGTCATTAGTTATTTTGCTGCCTAGGTAGCAGAATTCCTTAACTTCATCTATTTCATGACCATCAATCCAGAAGTTAAGTTTATCGCTGTCCTCATTTGTGCTACTTCTCATTACTTTCGTCTTTCTTCGATTTACTCTCCATCCACATTCTGTAGTCCTTAGATTTTACATTCCATTTAGCAGCTCATGTAATTCTTCACTTTCACTCAGGATAGTGAGGTCATCAGCGAATCGTATCATTGATACCCTTTCACCCTGAATTATAATCCCATTCTTGAACATTCTTTATAATTCCATTGTTGCTTCTTTGATGTACAGAATGAACACTACGGATGAAAGACAACATCCCTGCCTTACACCCTTTTTAATTCTAGCACTTCGTTCTTGGCCGACCACTCTTATTATTCTCTCTTGGCTCTCGTACATATTGTATATTACCCGGCTCTTCCTATAGCTTTCACATTTTTTTCTCAGAATTTTGCTCACTACTGCTTTGCTGAAGAACGTTATTTGCCATACTTTACGTCTGCACTCCACAATGCACTGTTCATTGTGTGGCGGAGGGTACTTAAGGTATCATCACCATTTCCACCCATCTCTTAATCCATTCGTGACTGGTGCGTGTGAAGAAGTGCTGTCGGTAAGCCTTGGATTCGGGATGTCTGTTATGTCGCTATTATCGTTTTCCTGAATCTCTTGGGTGCTGTATAATTCCTACAGTCTTCCATTAGAGGATTCCTATCTTTTGGTTTCTTCATATCTGCAACATACACTACTGGCCATTAAAATTGCTACACCACGAAGATAACGTGCTACAGACGCGAAATTTAAGCGACAGGAAGAATATGCTGTGATATGCAAATGATTAGCTTTTCAGAGCATTCACACCAGGTTGGCGCCGGTGGCGACACCTACAACGTGCTGACATGAGGAAAGTTTCCAACCGATTTCTCATACACAAACATCAGTTGACCGGCGTTGCCTGGTGAAACGTTGTGATGCCTCGTGTAAGGAGGAGAAATGCGTACCATCACGTTTCCGACGGCCGGACTGGCCGTGCGCTTCTAGGCGCAACAGTCTGGAACCGAGTGACCGCTACGGTCGCAGGTTCGAATCCTGCCTAGGGCATGGCTGTGTGTGATGTCCTTAGGTTAGTTAGGTTTAATTAGTTCTAAGTTCTAGGCGAGTGATGACCTCAGAAGTTAAGTCGCATAGTGCTCAGTGCCATTTGAACCATCACGTTTCCGGCTTTGATAAAGGTCGGATTGTAGTCTATCGCGATTGCGGTTTATCGTATCGCTACATTGCTGCTCGCGTTGGTCGAGATCCAATGACTGTTAGCAGAATATGGAATCGGTGGGTTCAGGAGGGTAATACGGAACGCCGTGCTGGATCCCAACGGCCTCGTATCACTAGCAGTCGAGATGACAGGCATCTTATCCGCATGGCTGTAACGGATCGTGCAGCCACGTCTCGATCCCTGAGTCAACAGATGGGGACGTTTGCAAGACAACAACCATCTGCACGAACAGTTCGACGACGTTTGGAGCAGCATTGACCATCAGCTCGGAGACCATGGCTCCGGTTACCCTTGACGCTGCATCACCGGCAGGAGCGCCTGCGAAGGTGTACTCAACGACGAACCTGGGTGCACGAATGGCAAAACGTCAGTATTTCGAATGAATCCTGTTTCTGTTTACAGCATCATGATGGTCCATTCGTGTTTGGTGATATCGCGATGAACGTACATTGGAAGCGTGTATTCGTCATCGCCATACTGGCGTATGACCCGGCGTGATGGTATGGAGTTCCATTGGTTACACGTCTCGGTTACCTCCTGTTCGCATTGACGGCACTTTGAACAGTGGACATTACATTTCAGATGTGTTACGACCCGTGCCTCTACCCTTCATTCGATCCCTGCGAAAGCCTACATTTCAGCAGGATAATGCACGACCGCATATTGCAGGTCCTGTGCGGGCCTTTCTGGATACAGAAAATGTTCGACTGCTGCCCTGGTCAGCACGTTCTCCAGATCTCTCACCAATTGAAAACGTCTGGTCAATGGTGGCCGAGCAACTGGCTCGTCACAATACGCCAGTCACTACTCTTGATGAACTGTGGTATCGTGTTGAAATTGCATGGGCAGCTGTACCTGTACACGCCATCCAAGCTCTGTTTGACTCAATGCCCAGGCGTATCAAGGCCGTTATTAAGGCCAGAGGTGGTTGTTCTGGATACTGATTTATCAGGATCTTGCACCCAAATTGCATGAAAATGTAATCACGTGTCACTTCTAGTATAATATATTTGTCCAATGAATACCCGTTTTTCATCTGCATCCCTTCTTGGTGTAGCAGTTTTAATGGCCAGTAGTGTATGTTGCTACCTGCCAAATTACTCTTGTTAAGTAATTGCCCCTGTCAGATTGGTGTAGTGTTCATTATGCTGAATTTCTTACTTATCTAATCTGATATACGTCCGCATTCTTAATTTCGTATGACATACATTCCTGAAGATTTTGCTTCATTTTTCCGTCTCAAATTTTGCTCTGCATCTCATTAACCGCTAACTTGAAATTCCAAGTAGTTTAGAAACGGCACATCCTCTGCAACGTCTTTATTGATCAAACTGCCTCGGGTTTGCAGCTCTGTGGCAGCATTGAGAATCCGCAGTTTTCCGATATTCCCATTCAGGTGAGAACCGAGAGCTTTTTATCGTCAGTATAACCAGAGAGAGTCTACATTGTAAAATCCCCTTCTGTGTGACTTGCCTTTACTGGCGGGATAGAAAAATTGTTGCCTGCTTCGAGAGAACAAAAATATAATTTAATAATTCTGAATCTTACACGCCCGCAATTTGACGATGATTCTGCTCCTGGTGCCTTACTTCAAGATTAGGGTTGGTTTCACGACCTATAAAGAAAGTACCTGTTTCGCTTTAGATCGGTATGAGCTGACCTGGAGAAAACTATTATCCCTTTTATGTTTTGACCGTGAAACCGGAAAGTTAAAGACGGCAAGCTCTTGAAAAGGGTGAGTATTACACTCTTAATTTTAGCGTACAGCGCATGCGTCTACTTTGACAAAGTCCAAGTTAGCCAGGAATTAATCCTTTTTCACTTCCTTTTACAACCTCGAAGAACCGCTTAACTCAACCGCGTTCTCTTAAGTAAAAGGTAGGCCTACGATAGGACAATAACAATTTTGTACTCCGATTTCTTCACTTGAATGGTTATTATTAAATAATGAACGAACGTACTCCCATCTGTCCAAACAATATTCAGCGCTAAAAAATTAAAGATACCAAAATGAAACACAACAAGATCAAACTTAACATATCTACTGTTTTTCTGCAGAGATCATAATATTGCATCTGGTACCGAAATGATTTATTGTAACGTTTTACCGCTCCAATGGGCGTAGTCTGTGCAATTCCCACTCACACGGCAGAGACCAATGATTCACTTCGCAAAATATTTGTTACATACTGTCTTTCAATTGTGTCAGAGCGTTTTCGGGTATTTTAACATCTTAGCGTTAATAAAGGTACTGTCCACGTTGCTTTGATGTTCGATGGCCTCTTACGTGGTTCTTTCACATATCAGTTTTTACAGTAATATGAAATGGTCTTTCTTTCTGCTCTTTCAACTATAGTAACACTCACACACTTTACACACAAAAAATGATTCTAACTTCTCTAATTACATCGCATAACTTATCTCTCATCACAGTAGCTTCTTACAAAGTTTCATTCTTTGTACATATTTTATACATTCATATTTCAATAACACAATCAAACAAGTGTTTTTCAGTAAAACAGTTACAGTTCCTCGTACCTGAAACGGAAACAGGGAAAAAATACAATATTCCTACAAAGGTATATGTTCTCTTCGGGTGACTTTTGGATGTTACGGTCGTAGGATGAATCAGGAATGGGTTACGTAACTTTCATCTATCCGTGAGAAGGCCTTCAAAGTGCAGTTTCTTGGTACCAGTATTCCCCATGCTGCCCCCTGCTTTTGAAAGGTTTCAACCGCTTTCTCAAATGATAGTTCACACGAAACAAATATTTTAACGGAAATCGGTTAACATCTTATACTACATACATATATAAACATACATAAAAATACTAAGTTCTCCTTCATTACATCATCATTTCATTCTCTGTAATCTGAGGTCACGAATGTATCGAGATATCTCCTTTTGTGTTAACTCATGAGCGTTAAGTGAGGATGCATTTATTCCTTTCTCTACAAATTCCCTCCATATGCACTTGCGTAAGTGTCTTTGTGAAGCCCGCTTCCTATTTTTAAATCCACATTGTTCCTGCGTCCGTTGTGTGGCAAGAATGCTGGCGCGAACACGAGTGCATACGCAACAGTTTGTACCATAGGTCGGCAGCTGGTCTTCTTATCCACCACAGTTGAGCGGTGCGGCATACTTTAAAAGTATGCACGTGTGTCACGAGCTTGGGTTGCCGAGTGTTTTCTTTTAGCGTGGTTTTACGTGCACCGGGCTCCACTACACCCAGAGAAGAGTAAAGGTTCATGAAGAAGTCGAGAGTCCTCTCCTTACTACCAGAGCCCGGTAAGTAACAGCTTAAAGCTTATTTGCTTCATACAGCCCTCGCTCATGAGCACAATCGTCACTTGTTTAAGATCATCCATCACCAGTCGAATACGCATTCCTTACAGTTTATAATTTACAATACAATTATTTGAGGTATTGTTCTCTCTCACTATTATTCAAGGCATAAGCAAAAACGGATTACGTGGGACTGCTTCGTGCTTTCAGCGTGGCCGAGCGGTTCTAGGCGCTTCAGTCCGGAGCCGCGCTGCTGCTACGGTCACAGGTTCGAATCCTGCCTCGGGCATGGATGTGTGTGATGTCCTTAGGTTAGTTAGGTTTAAGTAGTTTATAGTCTAGGGAACTGATGACCGCAGATGTTAAGTCCCATAGTGCATGGAACCATTTGTGCTTTCAGCATATCGTGTGTACACGCGGGCCGTCTGGAAAGTACGCCTTGTAAAATTATAGTACTCGTTTTCCTCATCGTAAATACGCTCTACTTAATTTTTACTTTAGCATCAAGATTTCGGAGCACCGTTAAGTGCTCTGAACCGTCTCAAATTTGAGACGTGAATTACTGTTTTTACCGGAAGTTTACTACGCGTGTGTGGGGGGGGGAATCTCATTTCCACGAGACCCAGAGCGGAACTTCACGGTAATTGCCAACTGACAGTTTCAAATCTTAATACAAACACTAATAATAATAAAAAATATATACAACAGACAAATCTGGAGTAGAGAAGATTATTTAACTTTCCTTTCCTTATTCCTTCTCAGTTAGTGACCTCTTCACATATATAGGTTTAGGTCTAAGTGTCTACCGTTTGTTATTCCTCTCAGCACCAGTGTACGCAAAAAATGTATGAACGTCTGGGTCCTGCCCCTCACTACGAAGTTCATTGCCGATTCTTCTCAGATGGTTTGTACTAATCTTCTGTACGTTAGAAGTTCTTCTTTCCAGTTCCAAAAATGTAGACCTGAGTACTCGTATGTTCCTCCTTAAAACGAAGCTAAAAGTAAGCTACTGTGCTTGATAGTATTCGTACTCTTCTATATGTTTCGAACAAAAGCTTCTAAGAGCTTTCACGAAAAGAATTAGATAAAGACTTATTTTCTAGAATGGACGCCTAGAACTGTCGATTTTTAGAACTTTTTTCTAGTACAACTGATGAAAGTGTGGTGTCTAAACACACATTTCATGTAACAGCGTTTTGTGGTACTGTGTTTGTGCTGACTACTTATTGGCGTCAAGAGTAATATTAGCATTGAAAGTCGCATGGATTACGTGTACTTGTGGGAAGGGAGTGAGACAGGATTGTACCCTCTCCCCGATGTTATTCAATCTGTATATTGAGCAAGCAGTAAAGGAAACAAAAGAAAAATTTGGAATAGGTATTAAAATCCAGGGAGAAGAAATAAAAACTTTGACGTTCGCCGATGACATTGTAATTCTGTCAGAGACAGCAAAGGACTTGGAAGAGCAGTTGAACGGAATGGACAGTGTCTTGAAAGGAGGGTATAAGATGAACATTAACAAAAGCAAAACGAGGATAATTGAATGTAGTCGAATTGGTTCAGATGGTTCAAATGGCTCTGAGCACTATGCGACTTAACTTCTGAGGTCATCAGTCGCCTAGAACTTAGAACTAATTAAACCTAACTAACCTAAGGACATCACACACATCCATGCCCGAGGCAGGATTCGAACCTGCGACCGTATGTAGTCGAATTAAGTCGGGTGATGCTGAGGGAATTAGATTAGGAAATGAGACACTTAAAGTAGTAAAGGAGTTTTGCTATTTGGGGAGCAAAATAACTGATGATGGTCGAAGCAGAGAGAATATAAAATGTAGACTGGCAATGGCAAGGAAAACAATTCTGAAGAAGAGAAATTTGTTAACATCGAGTATAGATTTAAATGTCAGGAAGTCGTTCCTGAAAGTATTTGTATGGAGTGTAGCCATGTATGGAAGTGAAACATGGACAATAAATAGTTTGGACAAGAAGAGAATAGAAGCTTTCGAAATGTGGTGCTACAGAAGAATGTTGAAGATTAGGTGGGTAGATCACTTAACTAATGAGGAGGTATTGAATAGGATCGGGGAGAAGTTTGTGGCACAACTTCACTAGAAGAAGGGATAGGTTGGTAGGACATGTCCTGAGGCATCAAGGGATCACAAATTTAGCATTGGAGGGTAGTGTGGAAGGTAAAAATCGTAGAGGGAGACCAAGAGATGAATACACTAAGCAGATTCAGAAGGATGTAGGTTGCAGTAGGTACTGGGAGATGAAAGAGCTTTCACAGGATAGATTAGCATGGAGAGCTGCATCAAACCAGTCTCAGGACTGAAGACCACAACAACAACATGCAAAGACAAAGAAAAATCCACTTGTGTCCATTCCTGTAATCCATTCCTTTAAGGAGGTCAATTTTTCGTCCCATTCTTTGTCCACTCATCTTGATCAACCTGTAGTAAAATACTGTGCGAGGTCCCTGCCCACAGACTCCGGATTACTCTGCTGCGTGACCTAATCTACAGTGACCAATGTACTATCTTACCGGACAATTAAAACCACATTTCCTCGCTTGTTATCTGATATTCACATTTGTATGTTAGCGCAATTTCCTTTTTATAATCCAGCATCATTTGCCACATAAGTACACTAATTTTTTGTTTTATTTGAAGTACTGTATAAAAGATAGAGTAGCACCAGTATATTTGTGTTGTAATTTTGTTCCTTAATCTTGTGCTCCGATCTATAGCCTTCTTACTATTTTTTGGTCTGAGCGTTACCTACACAGGCACTGTTTCTGCTGTTAGTTTTCTTTACGTCGTCCTACTGCAAGTACTGCAGTCCTGTTACTTATTTTCTTCTGCAGGGTTTGAAGATATGGATTCAAAAGAGGGCATCGGAGGGTGTAATGCGACCAATTCTAGTTCAATATATTCCTAGTCCGCCCCCGGTAGCTGAGAGGTCAGTGCGACAGAATGTCTAATCCCAAGGGCCCCGGTTCGATTCCCGGCCGGGTCGGAGATTTTCTCCGCACAGGGACTGGGTGTTGTGTTGTCCTAATCATCATCATTTCATCCCCATCGACGCGCAAGTCGCCGAAGTAGCGTCAAATCGAAAGACTTGTACCCGACGGACAGTCTATCTGACGGGAGGCTCTAGTCACACGACATTTAACGTATTCCTAGCCACCAAATGTGTATTATCGGTGACCTCGATTATATTCACCGCTGGATTTGCATTTCCCCATTCCAACCCCCCTCCCCCCATACTGATTCGTGGCCGGATTCCATTCTTGGTGCTTCTCCCATGATTAACCCATTATATCCCAGAATTATTTTTTTAAGGGTTTGATAAAATTTCAGATCCATTACCTACATGGCTTAATAACCACATTATGAATGTTAATTTATGATGGCGGCCTTAAATTTGTAATTTTTTTTACGTATGATATGTCATACGGTGGGCAATAAGGAGTAAAATTATTGAAGTATGATATATCATATGATGGACAGTAAGGGGTAGAACTCTTTACACAATTTTACCACAAATAACATGCTGAATTTTTCGTGATTATCATTCATTACACGAATAAATGAAGAAAAAGTACAATAATAATTTCCAGGTATTGTAATGTTCGTTTTATTTATATTTTAAGGTTACATTGTTTATTTATACATTAAGTATACATGGCAAATGCATATAGTAGAACCAACGAAATAACTGTACTGCATTACATCATTATATGAATAAAGTAAGACATTGCAATAATAAAGGACAAACGACAAAAATAATAGTTTATTAGACAACTTAGTCATCTTAGCGCCGGTGATACAAAATGAAACATCGCTTTGGAAGGAGTCCCACATTGAATTTTACACAGTGAAATTTTTTGCATGTACCACACTTTCGACATCTTCTTTGCATGCTCCTCTCACTAGTCATGTGTCCAGAATTATCAAATCTTATGTCTTCTTGCACTTGTGACAGAAATCTTGGCTCACATCTCTTGGTTTTCAATGTTGGGCGAAATCAGAATTGAAAGTACAATACGTCTGATAAATTCCAGTAAGCTTACATTGTTATTTAGCTGCCGGTATAGGATCCACATATTCACAACAGTAACATTTAGGCAGAACCTGATCATTGACCATTACCATTTCTTTGATCTTCTTCGACTTCGACTTCGTAGATTGTCAGTAACATCTACCCCTCTCATGTGGCGATTAGATTCCTGTACAAGGAAAGGCTGTGGTATTGAAACCTTCTTTCTTGATTGTCTATTCCAGCTCAAGGATGTACTTTCACCTAATACACTTTAATGTAGTACATTTGTCCACAGAGTCACTTGACTATTGTCTTTCCATTTTACAAGTGTGATAGAATGCCGACCGCTATGGCCAAGCGGTTCTAGGCGCTTCAGTCCGGAACCGCGCTGCTGTTACTGTCGCAAGTTCGAATTCTGCCTCGGGCATGGATGTGTGTGATGTCCTTAGTTGGTTAGGTTTAAGTAGTTCTAAATGTAGAGGATTGATGACCTCAGATGTTAAGTCCCACAGTGCTTAGAGCCATTTTTTGTGATAGAATGAGTAGTGCCTCGTGGTGCCTTCTTTACATCTGGCACGTGTGCCTTCTCCAAGCGGTCATTTCTGAGGGTTTCTATGCATTTGATTCTATTTGAAGTAAGAGATTCAAAGAGTTAAAGTAATTACCAATGTACACTGCGCCGTTCTGAGGGATGTAGCCCACACACAGCTTTTCAACTACAGAATGTCCCAGTGTCTCTTTGACTTGCTCCAACATGTGGCTCAAATTTCGTGAGATATCCATTACATATAGCTTAACACTAGCATTTGAAACCACAGTGAACTGGTTTGCCTCTTATAAACTGTTTCATAAAGTGGTGCCCATAATAAGATTCCATGGCATCATCCAAGGAGACGTTTGACCCTAGAAATTTCTTATTTAGATGTGAAATTAACGGCCGAGCCTTATAAATTTTATCTTCTTTTTCAATGCCGTCATTATCGTTGCCATTGAAGAATCTATGAATTTTGTCAAAAGTATTTCTGGAGATAGAATTCGAAACAAGGGCATTGTTTGTGTCAGGTCTGGTCTCCTAGTACATACCTCTATGCGTGACCTTACAATATCCAGATAACAGCAAAATAGCTATGTATTTGTAGATGTCATCAAGACTTATTTGTATGTTGTGTCCCTTTTGAGCAGCAATACTGTACTGTCTCTCTTGTCAGAATCTCAACCGAATCAGCATCAAAAACTTTACGGAAAAGATCAGTTGGTGTCGAGTTTGATGTGCGGAGATTTTCTATTATATCACGTGTAGGATCACGAGATACCTCAAATTTTTGTAAAGAGCCTAATCTTTCGTCCATCCAGTGTCTTGTTTTCCTAACTCGGGACCTCGATAGTGATCGTGATTTGGAACAGCAGGGATTTTCTTCTTGAGTGGATAAAGATGTAACATTTTCAAGAAGGCCATCAGTATTTACTGCTCTGATCACTGCAGTTTGTCCCAGAACCTTCTTCCCTGAACCAAGAACAGTGGTAGGTTGTCCTTCTGCAGCACTACCTGCATCATCTTTATCAGTGTCCTCACCATCATTTTGCAGAACAAGTAAAAATTCAGACCCCTGACGAGTGTCAGATGTGTCAAAGTTTCATCATCTTCTTCTGTGGAGAACAGGATACTTAGAACCTCTCCTATTCCAGATCATATCTGAAATAAATCGGACCAACTGCGAGAAAATGATCCCTTACTGCCCACGGTATGATATTTCACACGTAAAGACATACGCCAGTACCACAACTAAGCAAATAAAGTACTCTTTTTCCAATTTGTGCTTATATACTGCATTAAGTATTCAAATTACTAATCCGTAATAATATGAGCGAAATTATGAATCTGCACATCATAATTTTATTATTATTTACCTTATTTATTATTTATTACTTACCTTATTTATTATTACTTACCTTACCACCTGTTCATGATGAGAAGCAGCAGAGTCAGTAGCAATAGAACAAATGCTTTCCACCAGAAAATTAACAATCCTGATCTCCACTGCTACTGTTAGTTTCGACAATGGACTTTCAAACTAACAATATAACATAAAAAATATTTCAGTTGTTGACTAAGAGCTTCTGAAAACAAATATGCCTGAGAAGATCAAGTGTATGATAAATCATACGATGGGATATAATGGATTAAACTGTGGCAGGTTTCCCTGGTGGTATTGACACCGTGGATTCTGAAAAATTCTATTCTTAGGGGCGATTTCCAAGTAGGGCACCCTGTTCTGACTGCTCTTGCCGTGTCGCGTGGCGAGCATTCCCACATAGCACACCGTGTGCCAGCCGTGCTGTCACCAATGGAGCAAACAGACGAAGAGGTTGTTGTGGCCCTTGGGACTTATTTCCTTTTGTTGCGGAAAAAACAAGAGCGGGAAAGAAAGAAACGTCGTTACTGAGTTCACCCTCTATTAAGTGCTAGAGAAGAGGAGTGAGAATTCCGCAATATATTTAATAGGCTGGCTGATGAGCCTTTAAATTCGTAAAGTATTTTAGAATCACTTTTACAAACTTAAAGAATTTATTACAGCCCCTTCTTCCCGAGCTTCAGAAAAAACCCACGAAACAGAGGTAAGAAGTTCCCATTGCAGTTAACACTAATTTTATACATAATTACGTATTCTTCATTTACACATTTATCATTGACTGCTTACTGTTTTGGTCCGTCTGTTAATTAGTTACAATTTACTTTTTTGTAGATCCTTGCTAGTGAGGTTCTCATGTTTTTAAGACCTTCAGTTACAGAATATCCCCTGCATCAGATCATTGGATTATCATTTCCACCTGTAAGGTCATCTGGATGCTTTTGTCGCCGGTTGAAATGCCGCTGCCAACTAAGGCAACGTGGAAGAATTTGCTGAGGACCTTAGCGAGACGTGGCTATAGGTGCTATCAACGGAAAACATGTATTCATACAAGCTCCGCAAAACAGTGGAAGCCTCTACTACAATTATAAAGGATCATTTTCTATAGTCCTCTTAGCATTGGTGGGCGCAAACTGCAAACTTATTTGCGTTGATGTTGGCGGAATTTGGGAAAGCCAGCGATGGATTGTTTGCCAACTCTTCAGTAAGAATAATGTTTGACCGCAACCAAATGAACGTACCAGATGTAGCATTACCTCCCAAGGGCAAAGAGGAACAACCGTTTGTTATAATTGGAGATGCAGCGTTTCCGCTGAAAAAATATTTAATGAGAACGTCCGCTCGAAAAGAAGCCCCTCGAAACTTATCAGAGGCCTTATTCAATTACCGCCTCTCATGTGCCAGATGAATTGTGGAGAATGCCTTTGGAATCGTGGTTCAAAGATTTCGAGTGCTCCACAGCCGATTACAAGTCCAAGCTAAAACTGCAGAAGTGATTGTTCTTGCTTGTCTTGAGAAGTGATGTTTTACGTGATCAATTGGCTGACGAGAGTTTTCCCGTACAAACCGTCTTTGAACCTCTATAACGTGTAGGCACTCATGTCAGCTCAGATGCTAGTAAAGTTCGGCGAAAATTTGAACATTATTTTACTCACGCTGTGCAAGTGCCACAGCAGGAACTCATGTCTTAATGGGCAGAAATTTGTGACAAATTTTGGAACTGACTTGTAAAATATCTCAAAATAACCAGTTATTTTTTCTTTCAAGTTGTTTTTTGTTTGTTCAAGTCAAAAGTGAAAATTAAATATTCTTTGAACACCAACATTTCCATTTGTTGATAGTACAACACTAATCTTCCTTTTTTTCTCCTCAGACTTTATTATTACTCTCTAACGGAAACAGAAAAATCTACTAAAGAGGATTAGCTCAATTCAAAGTACTGATGTACAGACATCAAAAAAAGCTTTGCATCACTCCAGTTCCCAGAACTCCTGAAGATAGACGTTGACTGTGGATATTTTATCACAGACACAGTCCCTTTGACTATTCAGAGATGTCACTAAGCCCGCCAAAAGATGTAAACAACCATGCATGAGCAGCGCCTGTTCGACGGAGGGAGTCCGACAGCCGATCAGTTCCAGTCATTCCACCAGGAAGGAGGTACACGGCTCGTGTTGTCTGTAGTTCAAACATGCCTAGACGGTGAACACCGCGGTTCGGTCGCGTCTGCATTATTACTTTGTGCCAGGGAAGGCTCTCAACAAGGAAAGTATCCAGGCGTCTTGGAGTGAACCAAAGCGATGTTGTTCGGACATGGAGGAGATACAGAGAGACAGGAACTGTCAATGACATGCCTCGCTCAGGCCGCCCAATGACTATTACTGCAGTGGCGTGAATAATGCTTTTCGTGCAGTCACAGGACGTCGTGTTACGACTCAGACTGTGCCCAATAGGCTGCATGATACGCAACTTCACTCCCGACGTCCATGGCGAGGTCCATCTTAATGCAACCACGACACCATGCAGCGCGGTACAAATGGGCCCAACAACATGCCGAATGGACAACTCAGGATTGGCATCACGTTCTCTTCGCCGATGAGTGTCGCGTATGCCTTCAACAAGACAATCGTCGGAGACGTGTTTGGAGGAAATCCGGTCAGGCTGAACGCCTTAGACACACTGTCAAGCGAGTGCAGCATGGTGGAGGTTCCCTGCTGTTTTGGGATGGCATTATGTGGGGCCGACGTACGCTGCTGGTGGTCATGGAAGGCGCCGTAACGGCTGTACAATATGTGAATGCCATCCTCCAACCGATAGTACAACCACATCGGCAGCATACTGGCGAGGCATTCGTCTTCATGGACGACAATTCGTGCCCCCATCGTGCACATCTTGTGAATGACTTCCTTCAGGATAACGACATCGCTCGACTACAGTGGCCAGCATGTTCTCCAGACGTGAATCCTATCGAACATGCCTGAGATAGATTGAAAAGAGCTGCATATGGACGACCTGACCCACCAACCACTCTGAGGAATCTACGCCGAATCGCCGTTGAGGAGTGGGTCAATCTGGGCCAACAGTGCCTTGATGAACTTGTGGATAGTACGCCACGACGAATACAGTCATGCATCAATGTAAGAAGACGTGCTACTGGGTATTAGAGGTACCGGTGTGTACAGCAATCTGGACCACCACATCTGAAGGTCTCGCTGTAATGTGTGGTTTTCATGAGCAATAAAAAAGGCGGAAATGATGTTTATGTTGATCTGTATTCCAATTTTCTGTACAGTTTCCGGTACTCTCGGGACCGAGGAGACGCAAAACTTTTTTTGATGTGTCATGTACTGACACATTTATAAATGCGTGTATTACTTGGAATAATAAAATACTAATAATAAAATAATACTACATTAGCAGCAGCCCCTTTTTACTGCTATTGTTTTCGTAATTTACAATTTACGACATACCAGGTTTCGGCCGTTGGCCAAAATTAATTACTTCGAAAATCGTGTTTCACACAGTTTACAACTTGCGTGTACATCATATAAGTTGGCGCATAGCGTTGTAGAAATTGACAATGAAAGCGAAACAGTGTGAACAGTGAGCTCTCTGTTGACTCGTATTCATTGTTGATTTCCACAACGCATACTTATACGGCGTTCACACATTTTGTAAACAATGTGTAATACGATTTTTGAAAAGCATTGATGGTGGCTACAACCCTCTGCCATAAAAAGCAACTAGTATTAATGGCTTTTATTAATATTGTTATTAATGTCGAGTCCTATAGCGACGACGAAGAAGCAGTTCCCACGTTCGGAACATAGCAGCAAGGGTGGCCGCGTCATATGGCACGGAAGTTCGCCGGTAGCGTGAGGTAGTGAGCAAGATGGGAGAGCGGCGCTGATTCAAGCAGTATCGATTACAGCCTTCTTTACAACCTTTTCATCAATAAGAAGGATAAAAAAGAATAAAAGTGCGTGATATTTTCTCCTGAAATGAGTGATACAAGAAGAAATAATGAGGTGAAAAGTTCAAAATTATGCTATTATTTTATTCAATGTTACTTCTTCATCTTGACACGCAAACTTAATTAAAAAACTTTTTAGTCATTCTTCTGGATGATTTACACGGTAACTGGCATGACTTTGCTGTTATAGGCTAACTTTGGAGCCTATTGGACCTTCTTCGTGTGAATAGTTCAAGGGAAACAGAAGACTTTGGGACAAATGGCTAATGCCGTTTCCATTTTCTCAATTCTTCAACATTCCAATTTCTTTCGTATTAAAAATGCTGAATATCACTTTTTTTTTGTTTCCGCAGTGCCGAAATCGGTAAACGACATTATTGTATCTGCTACACCTGCGAAAACTGTCATTAATTTTCTTTCCTTCTCTACACTTGAGAAAATCAGTTAGTGCAGTTTCCAGCTGTTATCAGCCCTGGCATGCGAAATCGAAGACCCTCGGCTTCTGTTTAACTGGCCAGCACGCCTTAAGACGTAGAACTTGCAGGAGAGGAAGTACTGCGTTCCACTGAGGATGGACCTACCTCAACATCGTCCTTTTCTTCTCCATTTGCATCGTCATCTAGGGAACATTGAACGTTGGTAAACGTCTGACGGTTTTGAAGGAAATAAACTGAAAATTGCGTTTCATCTTCCCTTCTCCATTTCTTTATCTTCTTTGTAGCCTGGCCAGATGTGTTTTCGCGTCTAGCACGAGATCGAATAAAATACGATCTCGGTAGCGCCTATTTGCTTCTACATTCATTACCTACAAGTATGCAAAATTATAGCTCAGTGTGAAAAATATTATCAATTTCACCTTTCGCAAGTACAACAAAAGATAACTCGAACAGAAAAAGAAAACCTATACTTTCTGGATTTGTTATGCTTCTCATCGATTTCACTCCATATATTTATTGTCTTTGACAAGAGTACTGTCGTAATCTTTACGCGAAAAATTGTAGCCGTGCGGGATTAGCCGAGCGATCTGAGGCGCTGCAGTCATGGACTGTGCGGCTGGTCCCGGCGGAGATTCGATCCCTCCCTCGGGCATGGGTGTGTGTGTTTGTCCTTAGGATAATTTAGGTTAAGTAGTGTGTAAGCTTAGGGACTGATGACCTTAGCAGTGCTGAGCAAGTCTTACAAGCTCCTCGTCCAAGTTTACGAAATACATGTAGAGCGTAGTGTGGGGTCAGACAGGACACGTGCGTTAGCGACCCGCGCCTTGATGTACACTGAAGAGCCAAAAAAACTGGTAAACCTGCCTAATATCGTGTCATGTCGTCGCGAGCACGCAGAAGTGCCGCAGCACGACGTGCGTGGACTCGACTACCTGATGTAGTGCTGGAGGGAATTGTCACCAGGAATCTACGAATCCGTCCATAAATCCGTAAGAGTACGAGGGGGTGAAGATCTCTTCTGAGTAGCAAGTTACAAGACATCCCCAGGTATGCTCAATAATCTTCATGTCTGAGGAGTTTGGTGGCCAGCAGAAGTGTTCAACTCATTAGAGTCTTACTGGAGCCACT
Organism: Schistocerca nitens; assembly: GCF_023898315.1. Lineage (NCBI taxonomy): Eukaryota > Metazoa > Arthropoda > Insecta > Orthoptera > Acrididae > Schistocerca > Schistocerca nitens. The sequence goes on from NC_064617.1 coordinate 876,627,668, forward strand.
CTGTAGCAATTCAGGACGTCTGCGGTGTCGCATTGTCCCGCTGGAATTGCGCAAGTCCGTCGGAATGCACAGTGGACATGAATGGATGCAGGTGATCTGACAGGATGGTTACGTACGTGTCACCCGTCAGAGTAGTATCTAGACGTATCAGGGGTCCCAATCACTCCAACTGCACACGCCCCACACCATTACAGAGCCTACACCAGAGTGAACAGTCCCCTGCTGACAAGCAGGGTCCATGGAGTCACGAGGTTGTCTCCAAATCCGTACACGTCCATCCGCATGATAAAATTTGAAACGAGACTCGTCCTACCTGGCAAAATGTTTCCAGTCAACAGTCCAATGTCGGTGTTGAGAGCCCAGGAGAGGCGTAGTTTTGTGTCGTGCAGTCATCAAGGGTACACGAGTGGGCCTTTGGCTCCGAAAGCTCATATCAATGACGTTTCGTTAAATGTTTCGCATGCTGACACTTGTTGATGGCCCAGCACTGAAATCTGCAGCAATGTGCTGAAGAGTTGCACTTCTGTCACATTGAACTATTCTCATCAGTCGTCGTTGGTCGTTTTCTTGCAGGACTTTTTCCGGCCGTAGCGATGTCGAAGATTTGATATTTTTCCGGATTCCTGATATTCAAGGTATACTCATGAAATGGTCGTACGGGAAAATCCCCACTTCATCGCTACCTCGGAGACGCTGTGTCCCATGCTCGTGCGCCGAGTATAACATCACGTTCAACTCACTTATATCATGATAACTTGCCATTGTAGGAGCAGTAACTGACCAAACAACTGCACCAGACACTTGTTGTCTTGTACGGGCGTTGTCGACCACAGTGCCGTATTCTGCCTGTTTACATATCTCCTTACTGAATACGCATGCCTTTGCCAGTTTCTTGGGCGGTTCAGTGTAGTTTCCACATGGCGTACTGTGTTCCCGCTGCGCGCCTCTCGCCTGTCGTGGAATCCTTCTCCCGATGGATAGCACACAACACGACAGACGCATGGGGTGGACAGAGCAGGCTATGTGGAAACGAGGTACTTGACACCTATGAAAACTGAATAGGACGAGTTCAGTCGCGATCCCATCCTGATTGATACAGGCAGAGCACAGTCTGAATGCGGCACCCTATGTGGAAACTGTCCCTTACTACACTGTGGGGGACAGCGACTTATATTGTTCTGATCATTTCAGTTGACGTGACCGTGGTTCGAATAACCGGGGCGATACCTGTTGTCCATTCCCATGTCTCCTTTTAAGATTTGGTGAGCTGCCGCCGGCCACGCCAGGCAATGACATCGATGACGCCTGCTGTGTCAACAAAGGCATGACGCGCATCAGATGCTCGCACGTGATTATTACCGCCATACTGCGGCCGGGTGGGTGTAACCTGTCGTCCGCCCCCACCATTACGATGCCCATTCTGGTTATTGTTGTTATTACTAACCTTCATCTCTTCATTTATAAAGTCAACAGAATCGGGGACCGACAAAAAGAGTTCTACATTAGTTTCTGGGAATTTTCTCTAATGTGAAAAGGAACAGTTCCTTTCAAAATGTATAGAACATCGCTAAGATCTACAGGTTCATCCCAGAAAAGAGACTTATTTACGTACTTCTCGAAATATTTTCTTAACATTCCCTGCCTGATGTTGTATGACTCTTGCGACGGGGCGGTAAATAAAGTGCGGTTGAAGAGTTCACACCAATGTGCATATACAAATGTTCGTTAAAAAATGTCAGTGCAATTTTTGGCTCTCACGTAAGTCTCATGGGATGATTTTCACACTTGGTGCAATAGTACACTGTTCCACACCCGCGCATTAGTTATAGTTTTTGAATTAATATTCATGAGTACAGTTTATGCTAGGAAACAAAAATTAGGCGAATATTATGGCGAAATCAGTTTTTCACGACACAGTTCAATCACCATTTATTGGCGTTGTCCTTTTCTTTCACACAATGAAATTAGTACTGGTGAGACGGTTTACATTTTTACTTTGATAATAATGTGACTCCGAGCTCCCAATAGCAGTAATGTAGGCTCCTATAAACGAAAATTACTCAATCAATTCGAACGGAACCACAAGTCTTAACTGTCCTCTTTGTTCTAGCAGTTTTGGCGCGAAATCACAGATCGCCACATGTTCACTTACGTCAATGTATACCTCGTAATTTGTACTCACACAAATAATCATAGCACTTCCAGTTCACCAAATATATGCATGCACACTTGCACTATTAAACAATACTCTTTGTCGAAAAAAATCGGCGAGAAAAAAAACTCTTACTCAAACGACCACATGGGCCACCTAAAAACGGGGCTTGCTCGCCTCCCACTGGCTCCCCGACTGCCAAACGACTGACCAACGACTGACCCCTGGCCAAGATGGCCGCTCGCTTATATAGGCTCGGACGTCTACCCCCGTGGTTATGCAAGTACCAATCTCACCAGTTAAGGTTACAAATTTTGATACATACATTCCTCGACAGAAATAAGTACACCGTCGGAACCGCGCTAAAAAGTACATCTTATTTACCATTTTACATTAATTTCTAGGATTATTCTATCGCCCGTAAGCAAGTTTTACTTTTTGCAAAATTTCGCCACTTAGCGCAAATTTGTTTGTTTACATCTGTGCTGCAAAGTTTTTACATAGAACTGCATATAGCACTGTTTTTAGACATAATCTATAGCGACCTATGCATTGCGCTGTTCAGTTATTTTGCTCCCCAAATAGCAAAACTCCTTTACTACTTTAAGTATCTCATTTCCTAATCTAATTCCCTCAGCATCACCCGACTTAATTCGATTACATTCCATTATCCTCGTTTTGCTTTTGTTGATGTTCATCTTATATCCTCCTTTCAAGACACTATCCATTCCGTTCAACTGCTCTTCCAAGTCCTTTGCTGTCTCTGACAGAATTATAATGTCATCGACAAACCTGAAAGGTTTTATTTCTTCTCCATGGATTTTAATACCTACTCCGAATTTTTCTTTTGTTTCCTTCACTGCTTGCTCAATATAGAGATTGAATAACATCGGGGAGAGGCTACAACCTGTCTCACTCCCTTCCCAACCACTGCTTCCCTTTGATGTCCCTTGACTCTTACAACTGCCATCTGGTTTCTGTACAAATTGTAAATAGCTTTTCGCTCCCTGTATTTTACCCCTGCCACCTTCAGAATTTGAAAGAGAGTATTCCAGTCAACATTGTCAAAAGCTTTCTCTAAGTCTACAAATGCTAGAAACGTAGGTTTGCCTTTCTTTAATCTAGCTTCTAAGATATGTCGTAGGGTCAGTATTGCCTCACATGTTCCGATATTTCTACGTCAAAATCTTTATATCTATAATAATTAATTAATTATGGGCGATAAATGTTAATAGTAATTTGCAAACAATGAAAACTATTGCAAGTTAAGTGTATGCTATAATTTAACTAGTTTAAAATACGTGTGATGCCACCCATAATATTATATAGTGCCGTTCTATACGTCATGAATTTTCGATTGAATTTCATAAACAATTTTCCATCAACCTTTGTTTATTGCTCTTTACGGGCCTAATTATTTATGAATCTTAACATATGACTACGGCACTCGATCCGCTATGACGAAACGTTTTTAATGAGTGCTCGCTCATCCCTGTAAGTTGTTATTTACTATTTTTATTAATCTTTCAGTATTCGTGATAGTAACCGATTTTGAGGTTACTATAACTTTTGCTCCCCGATGTTATTCAATCTGTATATTGAGCAAGCAGTAAAGGAAACAAAAGAAAACTTCGGAGTAGGTATTAAAATTCATGGAGAAGAAGTAAAAACTTTGAGGTTCGCCGATGACATTGTAATTCTGTCATAGACAGCAAAGGACTTGGAAGAGCAGTTGAACGGAATGGACAGTGTCTTGAAAGGAGGATATAAGATGAACATCAACAAAAACAAAACGAGGATAATGGAATGTAGTCAAATTAAATCGGGTGATGCTGAGGGGATTAGATTAGGAAATGAGACACTTAAAGTAGTAAAGGAGTTTTGCTATTTAGGGAGTAAAATAACTGATGATGGTCGAAGTAGAGAGGATATAAAATGTAGACTGGCAATGGCAAGGAAAGCATTTCTGAAGAAGAGAAATTTGTTAACATCGAGTATATATTTAAGTGTCAGGAAGTCGTTTCTGATAGTGTTTGTATGGAGTGTAGCCATGTATGGAAGTGAAACATGGACGATAACCAGTTTGGACAAGAAGAGAATAGAAGCTTTCGAAATGTGGTGCTACAGAAGAATGTTGAAGATTAGGTGGGTAGATCACTTAACTAATGAGGAGGTATTGAATAGGATCGGGGAGAAGTTTGTGGCACAACTTCACTAGAAGAAGGGATAGGTTGGTAGGACATGTCCTGAGGCATCAAGGGATCACAAATTTAGCATTGGAGGGTAGTGTGGAAGGTAAAAATCGTAGAGGGAGACCAAGAGATGAATACACTAAGCAGATTCAGAAGGATGTAGGTTGCAGTAGGTACTGGGAGATGAGGAAGCTTGCACAGGATAGAGTAGCACGGAGAGCTGCATCAAACCAGTCTCAGGACTGAAGACCACAACAACAACAACAACAACAACAACATAACTTTTGCGTTTCGTGACTTAAAGATCGATCTTTCAGAAGGTGCATATTGCTGACCACAATCCACTGCCGCATCGCTCTTCACCGTAAGCTACACAGTTTTCGCGTAATGCGCGAGAAGCCAAACAATGCCCCAAGCTGCGGGCCACGTTGCCGCCCGGCGGCGGAGACCATCCCACCGACCGTTGCAAATCTCGCGCGGGTGCGCCACGCGCTTCCGCGAATAGCGCACGATGTCGCGCGCTCGCCCTCCACAAAGCAGTCCTTGCATACTAGACCTATTCATCTAGTAACGGGGGTTTGTACGGTCACACTCTGGACTAAATACTTCCTTTCTTAATCTTTCCTACACACCGCGCAATCAATATCTCGCAAGAAATGCATTTTCAAATTGTGCTAATGTGACAGCACTCTGCCGTCTCGGATGCACAAAGCGCGGCCTCATCTTGCATAAAACCTAATACATACTAAATCTCTTGTTTTTTGGACCAAGCTGCAGGCAACATGCTTATAAAAGCTTTTAATAGAATAAGTGCATAAACAGATTTCTTTCCTGGGATGAACACCTGGAAGTGTCGATTTTTAGAAGACTTTCTTCTAGTGTAACTGATGAAAGTGTAGAATTTGTCTCACGGTGCAACTGCGTTTTGTGGTACTATGTTTCTACTAGCTACTGTTCCTCGTGCACATACATTTGCATGAGAAACTGGACTCTAAAATTCATCATTACTGTTATCTGTATAGCTATTATCATTTCTTGCTTGAATCTTACTATTATTTCATTATTCCTCTATTTTCTCCAGTTGTGTTCCTATTTGTGTTTGCGCATGATCTTTTCACTTAGGTAGATCTTGTGTAAGTGTTCTTTGTATCCGACGTAACTCAGTTTGTACCTTTAATACTGACGTATTCTGCTGTGGGTACATATCGGTAACTGTTTGCTCAACAACTTTCTGTAGCTCTGTCTCTAAGCTGCTATCAGTTAAAATCTCTTTCTCTCGTAAAAAATCATCTTGTTTTTCACGACTTGTTGCTATGTCATCTGCCGGCCGCTGTGGCCGAGCGGTTCTAGGCGCTTCAGTCCGGAACCGTGCTGCTGCTACGGTCGCAGGTTCGAATCCTGCCTCGGACATGGATGTCTGTGATTTCCTTAGGTTACTTAGGTTTATGTAGTTCTAAGTCTAGGGGACTGATGACCTCAGATGTTAAGTTGGCTCTGAGCACTATGGGACTTAACATCTTAGGTCATGAGTCCCCTAGAACTTAGAACTAGTTAAACCTAACTAACCTAAGGACATCACACACATCCATGCCCGAGGCAGGATTCGAACCTGCGACCGTAGCAGTCGCGCGGTTCCGGACTGCGCGCCTAGAACCGCGAGACCACCGCGGCCGGCGGATGTTAAGTCCCATAGTGCTTAGAGCCATTTGAACCTTTTTTTTTTTTGCTATGTCATCTACTTGTTTTCGGCTAACTGTTGAACTGTGTACTGTAATGTTGTGTGTTTTAATCCCATTGTATCAAAATCATTATCAAAATCATCTGTCAGTTTTTTAAATCTGTTCTGGCATGTCTTTTACTGTAGTTTTCAATGTTGAAATGTCATTAGTTATTCCTTCTAAGTCACCACGTATCACTTCAATGACGTGGTTCGCAATGTCTGTTTTAAAAGTGTTCTGCATTTTTAGCTTACTAACAACGTTAGTCATAGCCTCTAATCTTGCTGAAGTAGTGTCAGATCTCAGACTGTTTTCGTCAGATCGTTTATCAAGCTTTTGATTGTTTTCATCAAGTTTTTGATTGAGTAAAGCATCTATATATTTGTACAAAAGGGTCAGATGTAGGGTTTGCTACTTCAGATCTAGCACTGCTCACCGGCTGTGACACTGCGTCACTTGGAAGCGCGACAACGCTACCGTTACGTTGAACATTTTCAACATTGGTCTTGGGTATAGTAGCTGAAGTTTCCCCTTCCTTTGAGCGTTCCATGGTCGTTTGAAACTTACTTTTAATCATTACTACTTTGGCTTAGGTAGCTGAGTGGTCAGCGCGATGGAATGCCATGCAAACCGGCCCGGGTTCGATGGCCGGCTGGGTCGGAGATTTTCTCCGCTGAGAGACTGGGTGTTATGTTGTCTTCCTCATCATGGAGATGGCCCCATTGACGCGCAAGGCGTCGAAGAGGCGTCAGCTAAAAAGACTTGCACCAGGCGACCGGTCTACCCAACGAGAGGGCCTAGCCACACGACATTTCATTTACCATTACAACGTGGATGATTTTTCGAAATTAAGTAACCTTTCATTTCTTATTCGCCTACGACGTAAACAGTTCATAGATGTAATTTAGCTGTAACTTACCTTACCACATCTTTGGTGAGCAATGCGTCACGCTAAGCGTGTTTGCGCGCTACGGCAAGAATATTTCCGCAATCTTTTGAAACATTTACGCAATGAAAAATTATTACAAAAATAATAGATTTGGATACTATTAGAATAGAAACCAAATACTATGCGTAGCACACAGTGTGTCTCGTAAAAAATCAATTCTACTCACACATTTAACCTTAACAAGCGCTACGAATGAGAACTGAAGTTTTTTACCTGACCAGCTGTTTTGCTGCCGCCGAGAAAATCTTTCAGAATCGGCTTTTTTTCAGATTTTTCTGTTCTGATTTTAATGTCTCAGAATAGTGGAAAACATTTCCCTATTACTGTAGCCTGCTGAGCTTCATGAACTCAGTTGTATACAGCATGAAAAGTGGAAGGTACCATAGGACAATAGTAATTTTGTACAGCAGTTTCTTCACTTGAATGGTTATTATTAAATAATGAATGGACATACCCCCATCTGCCCAAGCTCTATTCAATGCTAAAAAATTAAAGACACGAGCACGTGACAAAACAAAATCAACCTTAACATATCTACTGTTTTTTCACATGGATCATAATATTCCATCTGACTAAAAAAAAAAAAAAAAGCACTACGTCTTCAGGCCACGAGTGGCCTACCGGGACCATCCGACCGCCGTGTCATCCTCGATCCTCGGTGGAGGATGCGGATAGGAGGGGCGTTGGGTCAGCACACCGCACTCCCCCAGTCGTAAGATGGTTTTCTTGACCGCAGCCGCTTCTATTTGGTCGAGTAGCTCCTCAATTGGCATCACGAGGTTGAGTGCACCCCTAAAAATGGCAACAGCGCATGTCGGCCTGGATGGTCACCCACCCAAGTGCCGACCACGCCCGACAACGCTAACTTTGGTGATCTCACGGGAACCGGTGTCACTGCGGCAAGGCCGTTGCCAATATTCCATCTGACATCGAAATTATTTATTGTAACATTGTAACGTCCACATAGTTCCCGTATTGTCTGCTAAATGCGTCCAATTTTGTTTCTACTTCAATTTGGCCGTTGCGAACGCATTTTCTATTTGTTTTCTTTTGAAGGGGTGTGCTGAAAACGAACATGTTGCTCTTATCGTGATATCATACGCTACTGAAGCAGGACCCTCTCATTTCTGGTATCCCGATGAACCGGAGTTCTATAGTTTTTTGTACGACTTTCGCATTAAAGACTCCACTGTGGTACTTGTTGCCATTTGTCAGCGTCTGTAGCTCCCCGCAGATGCCATCTGCCTCGTCGTCAGATAACGAACGAGGTGGAGCAGAGGTAATTCAGTGGAATCGTATTCCGGAGGCAGGATGCAACACTCGGATATATTGGAGAATCGCTTACAACGCCACAGTCGATCTGACTGTGGAGTATTGTTCGTCGACCTGGGGCTTACCAAGTAGCATTAACGTAGGAGGTAGAAAAGATTCAAGCATCAGCTGCACGATCCGAGTTGAGTTCTCTTATCAGCGTGAGAGTCTCACACAAATGCTGAACAGGGTGCAATGGAGAAGCTTTCAGGGAAGACTGTGTATCGCGGAAAGCCCGTCCCACAAACTTCCGAAGGCCCAGGTCTCAAAACGAGTCCAGGTACATACTGCTTTCTACAACATTTCTCGCGTAATGACCACGGCATTGGAATCGCCGAAATTCGTGCTGAAACAAAGACACTGTGTCAGGACGAAATTAAGAACAGGATTTGACGACCGTCAACGATGAGCCCACTAATGAAGGGGCACAAGCGCGGATTTAGAAAGTATGCGGAACGAAGTCGGTCGCGTCCCGTTCAAGGTAACTGGCCTAGCTTTCACCGTAAACGGCAGCGGAAAACCAAGGAAGACCTAAACTTACATGCCCTGCACGAGATTTGAAAACCGGTCCTCCCGAACGCGATTTCATCGCCTACAGCAGAACGCCACGTGACTCGGTGTGTTTGAAGCAAATCGTTCGTGGTCAGTGTAGGATATTACGATCAGCACAATTCTTTACCTGTTCAGTTCACGACATGGCAATAGGAAAATACTTAATCAGTCCCTGTGTGTTAGGAGAGCGATCCTGTTCTGCATCTGTGTACTGAACTGATGAACAGCCATTCGAGTTGCTACAAAGTTCTTTATTTTAATTACAGATGTAATGCACTATATTGTACTTGTTCTACAGTACTAATTTATTTTGTCGAGTGGTTTTCGGGTTACAAGACCATCGTCAGAGTTTAACTGCATATCCTCGCCAAAGAGCGTGAATAACACTGACACACATCGATAGTCAGGTAAGAACCATGGAGGTAAAAAAAAAAAAAAAATAAGGATGGCACTGTAGACTTAACGCTGAACTTTGTTTTGAAGCCAGAGTGGGAGAGGTCTGTCGCCATTTTAAGTAGCCCAAAACATTAGCAGAATACGGTTTACGATTGCTTCTTGCTCATTATTTCTGTCTTGAGCTTGAAACAACTGTATAAATACTAAAAATTACAGTGCTTGCTTGAATAACATAGTGTCAGGAAGGCAATTTCGAACGTTTTTCTGCTCTTGAATGCTTATTTGCTCTAATAATACGACACATTCGACCTCGTTAATGTAACTTCGTTTTCTTGGTGCATTTAGAATAACGAAAAAGAGAAGAATGTCATGTGAAAAGGATGCTTTCGTAATGCATTTTATTCCACTTTTACTATATTTGTATCGATAGCAAATGAAGGTGGAACTCCGAAATGCTTGTTTGCTTGTTACATTTCCGCTTTCAACTCGTATGCACAACATTTTTAATGTTCACGTTTGCAAAAAACTTACCTACGTGTTCTTTGTTAGCCCATTAACGTGTGCAGTGACGAAAGAAGAAAGTCATGTTGTCCTATGTTGTGCGTGCTAACAAAGTGGACGATTATTGAAATGTCAAAGAAACAGAACTGCAAGAACTGAATAGGGTTCTTGTTTCATTAGATTTCAGTGCATTAGTTTCATTGTAGTTTCCACATCTTCTCACTTTCAATTCGTAACTATCATGCGTCATTCAGTGTGTGACCAGTAACAGCAGTTTACAGGGTAAAAAAAAAAAAGATTCAAGTTTTTAAACATCTTCCAGCATTGTGGGATGCTATAATTGTGATTAAGGGATTGGTCTCAAACGCGTAAAATCCCTTAAAATGGATATTTTGCTGTAACATGTATGGAAGTAATTTTTTCAGTAATGATTGTTTAACCTGTGTAAGATGTAGGTCTACCTTTCGAATAGTAGCACAGTTGCTTCTTTTCCCGGAATGTTTCTCGCCAGTAACTCTGTCTGTTTTTCAGGAATAACCATAGCACAATTAGAATGTACCGGGTGATCAAAAAGTCACTACAAATTTGAAAACTTAATAAACCACGGAATAATGTAGATATAGAGGTAAAAATTGACAAACATGCTTGGAATGACATGAGGTTTTATTAGAACCAAAAAAACCAAAGTTCACAAAATGTCCGACGCATGGCGCTGGACAGCAAAACTGTTACCGTGACGGGTGAGAGGTACGCCGATATGTTACAGAATCGCAACATCGCCAGCCTGGCTGATAAACACCTGCTGGAACGTACGATGTTTATGCAGGATGGCGCTCCACCCCGTATTGCTAGACGCATGAAAGATCTCTTGCGCGCGTCGCTTGCTCATGATCGTGTGCTCAGCCGCCATTTTCGTCATGCTTGGCCTCCCAGGTCCGCAGACCTCAGTCCGTCCGATTATTGGCTTTGGGGTTACCTGAAGTCGCAAGTGTATCGTGATCGACTGACATCTCTAGGAATGCTGAAAGACAACATCCGACGCCAATGCCTCAACATAACTTCGGACATGCTTTACAGTGCTGTTCACATTATTCGTCGACTACAGCTATTGTTGAGGAATGATGGTGGACATATTGAGCATTTCCTGTAAAGAACTTTATCTTTGATTTGTCTTACTTTGTTATGCTAATTATTGCTATTCTGATCAGATGAAGCGCCATCTGTCGGACATTTTTTGAACTTTTGTATTTTTTGGTTCTAATTAAACCCCATCTCATTCCAAGCATGTGTGTCAATTTGTACCTCTCTATCTACATTATTCTGTGATTCATTCAGTTTTCAAATTTATACTGACTTTTTGATCACCCGATACATCTACTTTGATCAACTGCTTGAGTTTACTTTTGAGTTTCATTTTGAGGTTTTCAAACCACTGTCCACTATAAGTTGACGGTTGCCGCGGTGGCTGTCGGGAACGGCCGTGCCTCCCTCCGCGTTTACGGCTGCCGAAGGGAGGAAAGGCTAGGGGAGAGTAGCGTCGGCTGATGCACCAGTGCTGCCACCACTACCTGCGTTTTTGCGCGTAGCACGAAATCGGAGGCGGCTCTCGCGAAAATATTGCCCGCTTGAGTGACTCTCCCATCAGATCGGAAATCATATAATTTGTTGACAATTCATGCTCGAGAGTTTTACCTGTAACTTAGGTATTATTTATATATCGGAAACAATTAAAAATTAATGTAGATGAATGTACAACTTACGACACTATGAACAGAAATTAAAAACCTGATTTTTGGGAATCTGTTTGCACATTGCACTTATCATCATCATCACCCTCACCATCCCTTGAGGACGTGGTATTGATGGTAAGTTCGTCGATGGTCATTTCAATTATTACATCTGGTGTCCAGTACTCTTGCTCCAGCTGCTGCACACTCCTGCAGTAGCCTTGCCAGTCCTGTGCAGTACATGAAAGGAAAATAACATTAACAAGATTCTGCAATCTTTCCTTCGACATGTCACCAGCAACACTGTTCTCCCTGAAACTGTTTTATTTTGGCCTAAGCCAATTCTATCGGATTTAGATTTCAATTGTAGGGCAGTAAACGCACTACTTTGTACTTTTGTTCTCCAGCGATTTTATCCACAACGTACACTTCCACGGCTTATTTGTTTTCCTTTATTGTAGATAACAGTTCAGCTTTACTCATAGAGTCGTTGTAGTTTAGTTGGCCATCTTGCAACCACTCTAACGTCGTAATCCTGAAATCATATTTATTAGGCATTTTGCCGAACTTCCTGCTGTGCTATGTGGCATTATCTGTACAATAGAATTGGGTGGAATATTAGGAACGACCATATCTGCAACCCCCCCCCCCCCCTCCCTTCCCATCAACGTCCGCTAGTTTCGTCAGGTTCAAGAAGTCCGCAACTTAGTGGAAAAGCGTAAGTAAGTGGAAACAGTTTCTTGCATGAAACTTCCTGACAAATTACAATCGGGTGCCTGATCGGTTTCCCAGCTTCGAGTCTCAGCTCGGTACACACTTTTAAGTTGTAAGGAAGTTCCAAGTCAGCGTACATTCCGTTGCAGGAAGAACATTTGTTCTACTTTCTTGCATCTTGCTGCAAGTACGCACCGAATTTATATTTTCCTGGAAGTTCTTCTCGAACTTACAGGAGGTGTGTTCAGTACCGGTGCGAAAGTACCAGCGTCGAAAAGCAGAGTGGCACAAAGAGAGATGGGCCGAAACAAATGTACCGTTGGAATCCCTACACACACACACATAACTGGCACCATCAGTCAGGGAACTGCGAAATCAGTTAAGCAATCAATTTGTTTCACCAGATGCCAAAGTAGAACGGCAGTACAGACGTCTTTAAAATTTAACTGATTTTTTAATGTTACCGTAAACATAAATGCGTTACATTTCTGACGAAAGTAATAAGTACTGTTTGCAAAAATTGAAAAATAATTAAGAGGCAGACTTTTGATGAGACGCCGTGCCGCACTTCACTTAAATGAATAGTGTTTCTTGGTAACATCAATATGTACTTATCTAATATTGTTTTATTTTTGTGTTTCATTATGATTTTTATTCATCAATAATAATGCTCTGGTTTTGAGAGTAACTGCACTTCTGTAACATGTACTGCGGCGAGTTGCTGAAGCAAACTTGGCCCAGTGACCTGATGAAATAAACTTGAGTAAGTTTTTGTTCTAATGTAAAGACAATTGCTTACAGTAGTTATTTGCGAATGGACGCAAGCCTTTTGAATACTTCGCATCTAAGACCAACTTGACGTTGGAGCCCTCAAACGCAAATGAATATCTGTCAAGTAGTGCCAATTTCAAAAATGCCTCTGAGCACTATGGGACTCAACTGCTGTGGTCATCAGTCCCCTAGAACTTAGAACTACTTAAACCTAACTAACCTAAGGACATCACACACATCCATGCCCGAGGCAGGATTCGAACCTGCGATCGTAGCAGTCGCACGGTTCCGGACTGCGCGCCTAGAACCGCGAGACCACCGCGGCCGGCGGTGCCAATTTCCTCCGCTTCTGGCAGCACTCGCGAATTCGTCAAGTTATCGTAACCAAACAGTATATAAGGCTATATCATTCTTTGTGATATACCAAAAGCAAGTGCTCCATGATACATCATTTGCACTATACACCGTAATGATGTGGAACAATTCGTTATATATTGACGGTTTTTTTGTAAATATGCCTCTATGTTGATCATTTATTAGTTTTTTAATTGAAGACAGAGAGACGTTAGTCAGTAATTCCTACCCATCACCATTCACTCATTACAGTAGTAGATAACCTTCTGTGGAACAGGAGGAGTTGTCAAATATAAACGTTTCCAGTTAGTTTCAAATTTTACTTTGCTGTCTGTCAGGCATTTTATATCAGTGGGTAAGTGATCAAAACTATTGGTTGCAGCACTGTGAATCCCTGTTTGTGCTACGGACAACCTTGATGTGGCGTATTTTTTTTTTCTTCTGGTGCTGCAATTATGTACAACATTGTCCCTGTTGAAGTGCAATGGGTTATTTACAACAAGCTTCATGAGGGAATAACTAGACTGTGAAACGAAGACTGCAACTCGCTTGCCGAGCAGCAGACAGGTAAGACGAAAAGAGTGTTACAAAAGTTTTCAGCCAAAGCCTTCTTCAGAAAGGAAGCACAGCACACGCACACATTCACACAATCATACACAAAAAAGCACACGCACGCATGACGGCTGTCTGCGGCTGTTGTAGCCATAATCTTTTTTCAAGGAGGAGGAAATGTGAACAATGAATAATTATCGGCGGGAGGAATTTAGGGCATTAGATGCTGCCCCAACATTCAGCGCGGTTCCGTAGCCGTATCTCGTGCCGGGACGAGACTTGGTATTATACAGTGTGGTTCGTGCGTCGGAGCGTTTACGATTTGGAAGGAAATGAAAAACACAGTAAAGAAGAGAAAGAGCGGACATTGAATAGAGTAAGGCAACTCTCTTCCCCATGAACAAACGAACCTTGCCGTTGGTGGGGAGGCTTGTGTGCCTCAGCAATACAGATGGCCGTACCGTAGGTGCAACCACAACGGAGGGGTATCTGTTGAGAGGCCAGACAACCGTATGGTTCCTGAAGAGGGGCAGCAGCCTTTTCAGTAGTTGCAGGGGCAACAGTCTGGATGATTGACTGATCTGGCCTTGTAACACTAACCAAAACGGCCTTGCTGTGCTGGTACTGCGAACGGCTGAAAGCAAAGGGAAACTACAGCCGTAATTTTTCCCGAGGGCATGCAGCTTTACTGTATGGATAAATGATGATGGCGTCCTCTTGGGTGAAATATTCCGGAGGTAAAATAGTCCCCCATTCGGATCTCCGGGCGGGGACTACTCGCCGGCCGCGGTGGTCTAGCGGTTCTGGCGCTGCAGTCCGGAACCGCGGGACTGCTACGGTCGCAGGTTCGAATCCTGCCTCGGGCATGGATGTGGGTGATGTCCTTAGGTTAGTTAGGTTTAAGTAGTTCTAAGTTCTAGGGGACTTATGACCTAAGATGTTGAGTCCCATAGTGCTCAGAGCCATTTGAACCATTTTTTGGGGACTACTCAAGAGGACGTCGTTATCAGGAAAAAGAAAACTGGCGTTCTACGGATCGGAGCGTGGAATGTCAGATCTCTTAACCGGCCAGGTAGATTAGAAAATTTAAAAAGGGAAATGGATAGGTTAAAGTTAGATATAGTGGGAATAAGTGAAGTTCGGTGGCAGGAGGAACAAGACTTTTGGTCAGGTGAATAAAGGGTTATAAACACAAAATAAAATAGGGGTAATGCAGGAGTAGGTTTAATAATGAATAAAAAAATAGGAGTGCGGGTAAGCTACTACAAACAGCATAGTGAACGCATTATTGTGGCCAAGATAGACACAAAGCCCACGCCTACTACAGTAGTACAAGTTTATATGCCAACTAGCTCTGCAGATGATGAAGAAATTGAAGAAATGTATGATGAGATAAAAGAAATTGTTCAGGTAGTGAAGGGAGACGAAAATTTAATAGTGATGGGTAACTGGAATTCGAGAGTAGGAAAAGGGAGAGAAGGAAACATAGTAGGTGAATAAGGATTGGGGCTAAGAAATGAAAGAGGAAGCCGCCTGGTAGAGTTTTGTACAGAGCATAACTTAATCATAGCTAACACTTGGTTCAAGAATCATGAAAGAAGGTTGTATACGCGGAAGAATCCTGGAGATACTAGATTATATAATGATAAGACAGAGATTTAGGAACCAGGTTTTAAATTGTAAGACATTTCCAGGGGCAGATGTGGAGTCAGACCACAATCTATTGGTTACGAACTGTAGATTAAAACTGAAGAAACTGCAAAAAGGTGGGAATTTAAGAAGATGGGACTTGGATAAACTGAAAGAACCAGAGGTTGTACAGAGTTTCAGGGAGAGCATAAGGGAACAATTGACAGGAATAGGGGAAAGAAGTACAGTAGAAGAAGAATGGGTAGCTCTGAGGGATGAAGTAGTGAAGGCCGCAGAGGATCAAGTAGGTAAAAAGACGAGGGCTAGCAGAACTCCTCGGGTAACAGAAGAAATATTGAACTTAATTGACGAAAGGAGAAAATATAAAAATGCAGTAAATCAAGCAGGCAAAAAGGAATACAGACGTCTCAAAAATGAGATCGACAGGAAGTGCAAAATGGCTAAGCAGGGATGGCTAGAGGACAAATGTAAGGATGTAGAGGCTTATCTCACTAGGGGTAAGATATATACTGCCTACAGGAAAATTAAAGAGACCTTTGGAGAAAAGAGAGCCACTTGTATGAATATCAAGAGCTCAGATGGAAACCCAGTTCTAAGCAGAGAAGGGAAAGCAGAAAGGTGGAAGGAGTATATAGAGGGTCTATACAAGGGCGATGTACTTGAGGACAATATTATGGAAATGGAAGAGGATGTAGATGAAGATGAAATGGGAGAAATGATACTGCGTGAAGAGTTTGACAGAGCACTGAAACTGCTGTCATTATTACATACTAAATTTTGAATTTATTCAGTTAAAATTTGTACGTATATCTTCCCGAATTACATTGAAATTTACATGGAATAAAAGTCAATAATTTCATACAAAGAGAGGATAGAATCTGTTTCTATTAAGACCATAAATTACATGTTTTATCATTGCACAATATATTTCGTTAATTTGCATATAGCATTTAACTGACTTAGAGAAAAATCACGCTATCAGTTTCAGGTGAACAGAGTGGTTAGTTTTATTGAACGAAAAGCCTAGATGCAACTAATTAATTTTTGTACAAGTAAAATTTTACATATCTATGTGATCGTAATTACAGTTCTATTAACTAACACCAATTAAAACGTGAGTAAGCTTGATTCTGATTGAAAAATTATCGTGTCATATTTTTATTAGAGGCCCAAACAATTTCTGAATTCAAAACAAAACATAGCTGTCTCTATATGACTTGGAAATATCGGAACTTTAAACTTTAATTAGTCCATATTTACAACAGCAAAATCAATCCTACCATGTGCTTGTAGGTAGTACTATGTGTAAATTACGATGGTACACTTGTTTTTAATTCAACATGTTTCCTTCATTCCATATACTGATGAGACACAAAGTAAACAATGTCAAAGCAATGCCCTCTTCGGGAGACTGGAGATGAGGCTGGAATAGGATACAGGATCCAAAGGGGTTGTGGTATTACACTCTACGATTTTTACCATCCACGCTTCCCTCCGATACCAAATTGGCGATCCTTTGATGGCTCAGAATGTGACTTATCAACCGATCCCTTCTTTTAGTCAGGTTGTGCCACAAATTCCTCTTCTTCCCAATTCTATTCGGTGTCTCCTCATTAGTTACGTGATCTACCCATTTAATATTCAGCATTATTCTGTAGCACCACATTTCGAAAGCTTCTATTCTCTTCCTGTCTAAGCTATGTATCGTCCATGTTTCACTTCCATATATGGCTACACTCCATACAAACACTATCAGAAAAGGCTTCCTGACACTTAAATCTATACTCGATGTTAACAAATTTGTCTTTTTCAGAAATGTTTTCCTTGCCATAGCCAGAGTACATTTTATATCCTCTCTACTTCGACCATCATCAGTTGTTTTGCTCCCCAAATAGTAAAACTCATCTACTACTTAAAGTGTCTCATTTCCTAATCTAATTACCTCAGCATCACCTGATTTAATTCGACTACATTCCATTATCCTCGTTTTGCTTTTGTTGATATTCATCTTATATCCTCCTTTCAAGATACTGTCCATTCCGTTTCAGCTGCTCTTGCAGGTCAAGTGATTACTAAATTAAAAATCAGGTATATTTAAAAGTGATCTGTTTAATAATATCGTAGGAAAAATGTGTTTGTCATGATTACAAAAACTGTACATTTTGACTCGATTACATTAAAAATATTAGCATGCTTTAGCATGGAAAAGTATTATAATTTGGACATGTTCGAAATTTTAAATAGCATGCTTTATCAATGAAAAGCGGAATGCAGTAATTTAGATTAAATGAAATTGTAAAATAGTTACAGAGGACGGTTCGTCCAGGTCACGTGTAAAGTCACGCCCTCTAGCGCGAGGGGGTAAAAGTTACAATACAGGAAGTGTAGAGCCCGATTGACGTAATGTGGGCAGCTTGCAAGATGAGGATGTGTTTACTAACATCTGAACGTAGCTACGAAATTGCTGAGTTCCTTTAAAGGAAACTATCCGTAACGGGGTAGCATGTGTCCAAGAAAATGGCGTATATTTGTATGCAGTGGTCGTTGAGTGCTTTTTCCTGCCTTTTTCTAGGTCGGTATAAATTTTTATATTTTCATACAATAACATAAAGTTCCCCTTCTTCATTGTATGAATTATTACGAGGCTGTTATCGATACTTTTTATGTAACAATTTTTTTTGTGCCGATATTTTACACGTGTAAACTGAAAGCTTTTTCGTGTCGAAACTCTTACATTACCGTTATGAAAGGTATTTAAATATCCGTTGTATCTTTATGTTCAGCGTTTGGCTGCATTAACATTGTTTCAGATTCCACTAAGTCTGCAATAGTGTAGTCTGTATTTTTCTAAAACAACAATTTGATCTTGTTTTTCAGTTTTTATTTTAACGTGAGTACTAATTTTTCCCGATCGAGGTTCGAAATCGTATTATATTACAAAAAATAAATCGACAAGTACAGGTTTACATAGCCGTATTACTGTTGTATAAAGCTGTAGGTTGCTTGGAGATGAAGAAGCTTGCGCAGGATAGAGTAGCATGTAAGGCTGCATGAAACCAGTCTCTGGACTGATGACCACAACACAACACAGACTATTATGAAATTTACTGCCAAAATTACTTACATGATATTCAAAGCACGCTTATACCATTTCAATATAAGTTTCAAAGAATTCTTCACAGCGATTTTTCTCAAGTATTGTATTTTTGAGATGTGTTACTGTTCTTGCCGGGCTGCAGTGTGATCTTACACATTTGTAGCTGTTCGAACAAGAGATCAAAAATGAAGAGACGATGTCAAGGAATGTTTTAAATACGTCGTCGAAATAAGTGAAAATGTAACATTAGAGAAAATGATACCAGGCAAATACGTTATCGCTTACTGTACAGTCCAGTTTGTTTGAAAACGGGGGTCAGCACACTTGCCCGTTATTGTGTTCTGTAATGTCATTTACTTTCAGTTGGTTCGACAATACATTTAAAACATAAATTTTCTCTTAATTTTTCGCGTCATGTGCGATCTGCCAACAGCGTAAGTTATATTCAGAGGGTAGATATGAAATTTGTATTATCACCGCGGAAAAATAAAGTCACGTAATTAATTTTTTGCTGCTTGCGGGTACATGCTCGGTGCTGGCGCACAATGGAGTCGTTGTACTGCAGTAGCGTAGCACGTCGTTAGGGGGCCCAAAATAGAATGCGGCAGCCCGTCTTCTGGCCCGCTTTATTTCGGCTTCTTTAGCAGCTTGCCGCAGTTCTTGTAGCGCGGGGATTTAAATGTGTGCCGGGACTGAAGACACGTACCCGCGAGCAGACAAAAAGATTAATTCGAAACTTTATTTTGACCAGGTGTCTACTGTTCGTATGGTCGGAAGTACATAAACCTGAAATGTCCGTTAGGCTGGAACTGGCCAAGGACAGCATTTAATGCCGAACGATGTACCGCCTCAACAGAACCATGACTTCCTTTAATACTGGGTGAACGCAAGTAAGATCGAACTATTAAGAGCAGGTCTCACAGAGCTTTGTTTCAAGTTTCGTTGAAGCCACAGCACGCGTAGGAACGTCGTTCCAGAGCCGTGGGAGGCAAGCCGTCAACGAACGCGCGGCTGACCTTGGTGCGTGCGTTCGCGCTTCCGCCTGACGCATCCTGCGTGCTGCGGACCGCGGCCCACGGCCGGCGCGCTCTGATTGGCTGCGGACGCGTGGCCGGCCCCCTCCCGCCAAAGCGCCGTCAGCTGACGGTCAGGGCTGCCAACCTGCGCACGCGCAAGGCCGACTGGCCCGTGTCCTTCCTAACAGCAAATTCAGTCCGTCAGCAACAGACCGATAACCGTCTTCTTCCTCTGGGGCACTCAGCAAAACACGTGGCCAAACTCTAGAAGTGCTTAAGAGACACAGAATCGCTTTTAATGACGAGGGACGCGTATGATTAGACAAGGAAAGAATTCAAGAACGGTACGTAACCTACCAATTACTACGTACACGGTTTATTCACGTAACAGAAGAGACGTCTCATGATAACTCTTAATAAAGACTCAAGGCGTAACGACGAGGTGGCCGAGTGGTTAAGGCGTTGGACTGCTAATCCAATGTGCTCTGCACGCGTGGGTTCGAATCCCATCCTCGTCGAACATTTTAAATCATTCGGATGCTAAATTAAATACTACTGAATTACAAACAAATGTGTAATTACATGAGAAACATGTGAGGCAGTGTGGAAACATAATGGTGTCTATGAAAAGTTTTTCTGTTCTTACTGTAACTATGGACATAATTTTCGTGTTCTGCGTTTCTGCTCAAAGTCACTCAAATGATACCTGTCTCATCAGATGATCTGAATCAGTTACGTGGTAGCTCGTACAATTGTACTGACCCGTGGAGAAGCCGCTTCAGTTACGAGTTTACCTTATGAAACAATGCTCAGCATCATACACATAGCAACCACCACAATGAAGTCGTCATAATGTAATATCGATCGAAATAATAAATCCGTCAGTTCCGTTTCAGCCGCGCTCGCGAGTGGCCGCTGTTAACTGTTGCGCTGCACTTCAGTGTTTACATCGCTGTACTTGTGCTTCGCCGAGTGCCGTCCGTCAGTTAATCTCCGTGTTCGTTCCTGTTCCTTGTGATCTGATCGCTCTTTCTGGTCTTGCTGCTTCTACTTGGAATTTCGGTTGTTTAACCGAAATTGCTTCGCTGGATTAACCATGGCTACCAAACTCAGGAAGAATACTCTGGTATTTGCTTTTGACAAAGAATCCGTCCTGTTCAGCCGACATCCCTGGAATAGATGACTGGATTACACAGGTAATTGGTCTAAAATTCTGAAACCGTTCATACCTGGCAACTGGATCAGGAAAAATACTGTGTTTTTGTCAAGTTAATCAGTGCTTCGACTGTTGATAAAGTGTTACGAAAGTGGGGCTATGAAGTAGATTTTGTGCATAGAAATGGGTTATAAAAGTAAGGTTTCCATCTATAGAGCGGACATTCATTACAAAACCGTTCGTGTCTTGAATCTCCCCATTGAAATTGAAAATGATAAGATTAAGGAAGCTCTTTTAAACTACGGAGACGTTAAATCAATTGCAAATGAAAGATGGTCGCCTCGCTTTAAACTGCAGTGTTTTAACGGGGTCCGCTGTGTAGAGATGGACGTTAAGACGAATATTCCGTCTCACATAACTGTTTGTGGGTATAAGGCACAAATTGTTTATACAGGTCAGGAAGCTACATGTCATATATGTAACGAAACCGGCCACTTCAGACAGGAATGTCCGCGGCGAACTGTTGTGCTTAAAAGTAATTTGATACAGCGTCAGAAGCTTACTTTAAATGATCTGTTGCCAAAGAATAGCCCGGAACAACTGGTTGACGATGTTAACGCAGCGGGACAAGCTGATGTCTCCCTTCACGATAACAGTCAATTTCCCCCGTTAACAACAAAAGGAAACCCCGTTGCCACTACTCGTGAAACTGAAATGCAACCGAAAAAACGACCTCTGGACATAACTGATAGTTGTTCAGAGGACGAGCTGTCTTGTCCCTCTCCCTCACTTCGCAAGCAAAAACAGTGCGATGAGGAGGCAGAGGAACCTGAAGGCAAAATGCGAATGGAAACTAATGAACAGAAAGATAATACACATACGGTACCAGAAAATGAAAGGGGTGTAAGCAGCATTAATTTGCAAGAAACAACAGGTGCAGTAGCCGATTGCAAAGATCAGAATCTATCTGTTAATAAACAAATTCAGGGAGAGGATGCAAAACTGCAGTCTCCATTTGTTTCCCTCGATCAGAAAGTGAATGAAATTAATAAAGAACGAGGAAGTGGTGGCCAAACTGAAATCACGGTCAACACCTCAGGGCAGGCGCCGGCAACCGAAATTGCTAAAGCGTCTGCTGCTGCTCCAGATAAGCCGCGAAGTAAAATACCGACGCAACCAAATGAAAATGTAGCTCGTAACCAAGGGAAGGGAAAATCCAATAGGGGCGACCCAAGCCCAAAGAATGTTCAGTCCGAAACGGTCGTACACGAATCACTGGAGGAAAAATCAGAAAGTTTACCAGGAAATCAGTCTGCTTGCGGTACAAGAGAAAACATCAGAAGTAGAAAAAACGGGACAGTAACTAATAAACTGAAGTGTTATTCCATGTTCAGCCTTCCGAGAAAACTGTTACAGCTTAACTGAACCCTGAACCACAGTAAACTAAATTAGTTCAACAAAACAACTACATAGTGACAGCACAATGACGCAATCTTATTCTGTCACCACTATAAACATAAATAAAATTACGACCGGTTTGAAATTATCGGCCCTTAAGGAATTTTTGTACGAATCCGCGACTGATATTGCCCTGTTACAAGAAGTTCTAATTTCGGATTTGGTAATTCCCGGTTTTGTCAGTTACATAAATGTGTCTCCCGAAACAAGTGTTGGAACAGCTATTTTGGTAAGGAGAAGGGATTACAGTAAGCGAGGTGGAACGACTGGAATCCGGAAGGGGAATAGGACTAAATATCTATGATGTGACTATCATCAACTTGTACGCCCCTTCAGGAAGTTCTCATCGAGCTGACAGGGCACGTTTCTTCAAGGATGACTTGATATACTTGTTAAGGAAATCACCAAGACAGTTATTACTTGGAGGTGATTTTAATAGTGTTTTAAATCGAAAAGATCAGTTACCTAATTTTAATTTCTCAAGTGAACTAAAACAATTAGTTACTGGTTTAGAATTAAAGGATATATGGGAAATCAAATACCCCTCCACTGTTGAGTTCACTTATGTCACGGCAACATCACGTAGCAGGATTGATAGACTATATATTTCTAAAAATCTTGTAACTTCCGTGACAAAAGTAGAAACCATTCCTACGTACTTTTCAGACCATTCAAGTGTCTTAGCTTGCATAAATCTAACAAGACAGCCGGTTCGCCGATTCAAGAATCAGTGGAATTTGAACACTTCCTTGTTAGTTAATCATGATTTAGAAGATCTGATTAAAGAAACATGGGCAATATGCCTGCGAGCCCGTAGTAGATATGCCACTGCTATTGACTGGTGGGTTAAAATGGCAAAGCCAAAGTTGAGGAAAGTTCTTATTCAATACAGTGCACAGAGCGCAAGGGAAATGAAATGCACTATAGAGTATTACTATTCCGTTTTGAGAGATCTATATGATCAAGTCTCAGCAGGTTCCTCACTTCGGATAGCAGACATAAAAAAAGTCAAAGCCAAGTTACTTAATATCAAGAGAAGTCAAATGGAAGGGTTGAAAATAAAATCGAAGGCAAATTCGGTGTCAGCAGATGAAACTACTTCCCTATATCATTTAGTGAAGCATACGAAAAACGGGAGAAGGACTTTTATTGAAGAAATTCGAACAAAACACGGCACGATTCTCAGAACCCAGCAGGATATCATGGACGAGATTTATCGCTATTATTGCGAGCTATATTCTGTACATCAAAGTAGTGATGCTTCCTTGGAAGAATTCCTTGACATCCTAGCCCCACAGCTGACAGAAGATGACAACGAAAATTTTCTCGAGGTTGTCAGTGAAGAAGACGTGTATGAGACTCTGTGCGCCTCGCCACCAAAAAAATCCCCAGGACCGGATGGTCTGCCAGCGGAGTTTTACACCCGTTACTGGCCAATAGTAGGTGCGAAAATCACGGACATTGTAAATGAGGTTATTCAGGGTAAAATGATTCCGGCTGAGTTTAAGGAGAGTAAAATTGTTCTGGTGCCAAAAAATAATGGAAACAAAGATTTAAATAATTTTCGTCCAATTTCACTGCTGAATTCTGATTATAAATTAATAGCTAGAGTAATAAACAAGAGAATTTCATGCCTTACAGATAAAATTATTAGTCAACATCAGAACTGTGCGCAAGGCAGAACCATTTTTCAAAATCTAGCGGAATTCAGGGATATCATTGCAATAACTTCTGTAACAAACATAAAGTGTGCTTTATTGTTTTTAGATTTTTATAAGGCATTCGATGTAGTAAACCATGAATATCTTCTACGGACATTGAAGAAAATAGGTTTCAACGATAGGGTTATACAGTTGATTAAGAACATAGCAACTGGAATAAATGCTAAAATAGCGGTGAATTGTCAACAATCCAGGCCGATGCAAATACAACGAGGTGTTCCTCAAGGAAGTCCTCTGTCCATGTCGCTCTTCGCAATTTCGCTAGAACCTTTCCTCCGACATGTCCATGCTACATTAAAAGGCTTAACATTATCAGGAAACAAAACAGTTATAAGAGCCTATGCTGACGATATAGGGGTCATTATAAGGAATAATGACGAGGTAACCACGCTAGCAACAGTGATTGATTCGTACTGTAGAGCATCTGGAGCCAATGCAAACGGAAAAAAAAGTAAGATGTTAAATCTCAGAGGTTTTGATAATATCAACGTCGAGTGGGCAAAATTAGTCCGACAACATAAAACACTTGGGATCACCCTGACAGCGTGCCCTATGAAAATGACGGCTTTAAATTGGAAAGTTGCAGCAGATAAAGTGCAAGGAGCCATTGTAGAGAATTTAACTCGATATATGAACCAAGTTCAAAGAACACAGTATATCAACTCATGCATCCTTGCTAAGGCTTATTATACTGCCCAGCTGTTTCCAATACCGAGAATGATAGCGAGAAGAATAATGTCCAAAATCACAAAATTTTTGTGGAGAGGTGAAGTGTTCAGAGTACCTGCTAAAGTAGCCACTTTGGATCCTAAAAATGGTGGACTAGGATTAACTGATATAACGGATAAAGCCTCTGCTCTTTTTATCAAAAGGCAAGTTAATTTAATAAGAGACTCGCGAGAAAGCATCACCAGCCAACTTTTCGAGATCATTAAACCTCCAAGTCTGCTTCCCCCGATTGACGTGCAGAATATCAACAGTCGCTTACAGCACGTGAGGATTTTCTATGTTGAGTTTAGTTATGTCAGTGTCGAACTCAGGCAGTCCCGACACTTAACATCGAGAGCCATAATGCGGGAACGAAAGAAAAGCGAAGAAAGAAACAAAATAGAACGACAGTTTCCAAACATTGAGTGGACTGAGATTTGGAAAAACATTAGTTCCAATGTGCTCACGTCTAATATAAAAACGTCATGGTACAAGACAGTTAACAACATAGTTAGCACCAATGAAAGACTGCACGCAATCGGACTCTGTGAAACAAATTTATGTCAACAATGCCATCTAGTTGACACAGTAATTCATCGATATACTTGCAGTGGTCACATGAATAGTTGGAAGTGGGTCCGAGAGCAAATAGCTCTGATTACAAGAACATCCCCTGAGTATATTTCGCTGTCATTGATAAACAGGCCTGAAGCACGCTATTTCCCAGAAGCAAAAAATAACGCTGTGTACTGGTTGCTGGGAAATTTCGTTAACTACGTCCTTAACAAATTAGGATCCGATAGCATCATAGAGTTCAAGGTACACATGCTGTGTGAGTTCCACAAAATTAGAAGCTATTCGAATCACAAGAAAAAGTTCGGTAATATGCTAAAAATTGTATTTGAAAGAATGGGCATTGGTTAATATAAACAAGAAGACTGTGTTGACAGTGATGTATTGTAGATACCCTAAGGATACTATTTAAGATTTTACAGTATATTTATGATGTGTGCTTTCTCTACTTCAGAGAGTAGTTTTTTGAACTTTATAAGCTAATGTACAGAACTTATGTGCCATTGATATTGTGTGTCTAATAGTGCCATACACAAAACATGAAAGGTGCATTATTGGCTTATACTAGAAATTTGGAAATAGACAGTTTTTATAGAAATCTCCTTATCGATTGGTTAAAACCATAAGATTCTATCCGATAAATGTAATATTCAATGGCTGGCACATTGCCCTGTTCATTTTTGCAGTGAAAGACTGATTATATAGATCTGATCACTTCAAATACTTAGATCCAATTAATGTCCAGAAAGTGTAGTTGCAAGGCTAGTCAACTTTATTATATATCTCCTTTCCGCCATTCTCAAGTATTTGTGTTTAATTTAATTCTTTCTGGTGATTTAGTCAGTAACATAATCTTCTGTTGTCTTTCATTAATGTCAGCGCAATTGCAATGATCAAACCGCTTTGTTTAAATAACTTCATGTATGTATAACTTAGTATGTATTTGCAATGTGTAACATTGTTTTTTTAATAAAGGTTTTATTTTAAAAAAAAAAAAAAAAAAAAAAAAAAGTGGTTAAGGCGTTGGACTGCTAATCCAATGTGCTCTGCACGCGTGGGTTCGAATCCCATCCTCGTCGAACATTTTAAATCATTCGGATGCTAAATTAAATACTACTGAATTACAAACAAATGTGTAATTACATGAGAAACATGTGAGGCAGTGTGGAAACATAATGGTGTCTATGAAAAGTTTTTCTGTTCTTACTGTAACTATGGACATAATTTTCGTGTTCTGCGTTTCTGCTCAAAGTCACTCAAATGATACCTGTCTCATCAGATGATCTGAATCAGTTACGTGGTAGCTCGTACAATTGTACTGACCCGTGGAGAAGCCGCTTCAGTTACGAGTTTACCTTATGAAACAATGCTCAGCATCATACACATAGCAACCACCACAATGAAGTCGTCATAATGTAATATCGATCGAAATAATAAATCCGTCAGTTCCGTTTCAGCCGCGCTCGCGAGTGGCCGCTGTTAACTGTTGCGCTGCACTTCAGTGTTTACATCGCTGTACTTGTGCTTCGCCGAGTGCCGTCCGTCAGTTAATCTCCGTGTTCGTTCCTGTTCCTTGTGATCTGATCGCTCTTTCTGGTCTTGCTGCTTCTACTTGGAATTTCGGTTGTTTAACCGAAATTGCTTCGCTGGATTAACCATGGCTACAAACCTCAGGAAGAATACTCTGGTATTTGCTTTTGACAAAGAATCCCGTCCTGTTCAGCCGACATCCCTGGAAATAGATGACTGGATTACACAGGTAATTGGTCTAAATTCTGAAACCGTTCATACCTGGCAACTGGATCAGGAAAAATACTGTGTTTTTGTCAAGTTAATCAGTGCTTCGACTGTTGATAAAGTGTTACGAAAGTGGGGCTATGAAGTAGATTTTGTGCATAGAAATGGTTATAAAAGTAAGGTTTCCATCTATAGAGCGGACATTCATTACAAAACCGTTCGTGTCTTGAATCTCCCCATTGAAATTGAAAATGATAAGATTAAGGAAGCTCTTTTAAACTACGGAGACGTTAAATCAATTGCAAATGAAAGATGGTCGCCTCGCTTTAAACTGCAGTGTTTTAACGGGGTCCGCTGTGTAGAGATGGACGTTAAGACGAATATTCCGTCTCACATAACTGTTTGTGGGTATAAGGCACAAATTGTTTATACAGGTCAGGAAGCTACATGTCATATATGTAACGAAACCGGCCACTTCAGACAGGAATGTCCGCGGCGAACTGTTGTGCTTAAAAGTAATTTGATACAGCGTCAGAAGCTTACTTTAAATGATCTGTTGCCAAAGAATAGCCCGGAACAACTGGTTGACGATGTTAACGCAGCGGGACAAGCTGATGTCTCCCTTCACGATAACAGTCAATTTCCCCCGTTAACAACAAAAGGAAACCCCGTTGCCACTACTCGTGAAACTGAAATGCAACCGAAAAAACGACCTCTGGACATAACTGATAGTTGTTCAGAGGACGAGCTGTCTTGTCCCTCTCCCTCACTTCGCAAGCAAAAACAGTGCGATGAGGAGGCAGAGGAACCTGAAGGCAAAATGCGAATGGAAACTAATGAACAGAAAGATAATACACATACGGTACCAGAAAATGAAAGGGGTGTAAGCAGCATTAATTTGCAAGAAACAACAGGTGCAGTAGCCGATTGCAAAGATCAGAATCTATCTGTTAATAAACAAATTCAGGGAGAGGATGCAAAACTGCAGTCTCCATTTGTTTCCCTCGATCAGAAAGTGAATGAAATTAATAAAGAACGAGGAAGTGGTGGCCAAACTGAAATCACGGTCAACACCTCAGGGCAGGCGCCGGCAACCGAAATTGCTAAAGCGTCTGCTGCTGCTCCAGATAAGCCGCGAAGTAAAATACCGACGCAACCAAATGAAAATGTAGCTCGTAACCAAGGGAAGGGAAAATCCAATAGGGGCGACCCAAGCCCAAAGAATGTTCAGTCCGAAACGGTCGTACACGAATCACTGGAGGAAAAATCAGAAAGTTTACCAGGAAATCAGTCTGCTTGCGGTACAAGAGAAAACATCAGAAGTAGAAAAAACGGGACAGTAACTAATAAACTGAAGTGTTATTCCATGTTCAGCCTTCCGAGAAAACTGTTACAGCTTAACTGAACCCTGAACCACAGTAAACTAAATTAGTTCAACAAAACAACTACATAGTGACAGCACAATGACGCAATCTTATTCTGTCACCACTATAAACATAAATAAAATTACGACCGGTTTGAAATTATCGGCCCTTAAGGAATTTTTGTACGAATCCGCGACTGATATTGCCCTGTTACAAGAAGTTCTAATTTCGGATTTGGTAATTCCCGGTTTTGTCAGTTACATAAATGTGTCTCCCGAAACAAGTGTTGGAACAGCTATTTTGGTAAGGGAAGGGATTACAGTAAGCGAGGTGGAACGACTGGAATCCGGAAGGGGAATAGGACTAAATATCTATGATGTGACTATCATCAACTTGTACGCCCCTTCAGGAAGTTCTCATCGAGCTGACAGGGCACGTTTCTTCAAGGATGACTTGATATACTTGTTAAGGAAATCACCAAGACAGTTATTACTTGGAGGTGATTTTAATAGTGTTTTAAATCGAAAAGATCAGTTACCTAATTTTAATTTCTCAAGTGAACTAAAACAATTAGTTACTGGTTTAGAATTAAAGGATATATGGGAAATCAAATACCCCTCCACTGTTGAGTTCACTTATGTCACGGCAACATCACGTAGCAGGATTGATAGACTATATATTTCTAAAAATCTTGTAACTTCCGTGACAAAAGTAGAAACCATTCCTACGTACTTTTCAGACCATTCAAGTGTCTTAGCTTGCATAAATCTAACAAGACAGCCGGTTCGCCGATTCAAGAATCAGTGGAATTTGAACACTTCCTTGTTAGTTAATCATGATTTAGAAGATCTGATTAAAGAAACATGGGCAATATGCCTGCGAGCCCGTAGTAGATATGCCACTGCTATTGACTGGTGGGTTAAAATGGCAAAGCCAAAGTTGAGGAAAGTTCTTATTCAATACAGTGCACAGAGCGCAAGGGAAATGAAATGCACTATAGAGTATTACTATTCCGTTTTGAGAGATCTATATGATCAAGTCTCAGCAGGTTCCTCACTTCGGATAGCAGACATAAAAAAAGTCAAAGCCAAGTTACTTAATATCAAGAGAAGTCAAATGGAAGGGTTGAAAATAAAATCGAAGGCAAATTCGGTGTCAGCAGATGAAACTACTTCCCTATATCATTTAGTGAAGCATACGAAAAACGGGAGAAGGACTTTTATTGAAGAAATTCGAACAAAACACGGCACGATTCTCAGAACCCAGCAGGATATCATGGACGAGATTTATCGCTATTATTGCGAGCTATATTCTGTACATCAAAGTAGTGATGCTTCCTTGGAAGAATTCCTTGACATCCTAGCCCCACAGCTGACAGAAGATGACAACGAAAATTTTCTCGAGGTTGTCAGTGAAGAAGACGTGTATGAGACTCTGTGCGCCTCGCCACCAAAAAAATCCCCAGGACCGGATGGTCTGCCAGCGGAGTTTTACACCCGTTACTGGCCAATAGTAGGTGCGAAAATCACGGACATTGTAAATGAGGTTATTCAGGGTAAAATGATTCCGGCTGAGTTTAAGGAGAGTAAAATTGTTCTGGTGCCAAAAAATAATGGAAACAAAGATTTAAATAATTTTCGTCCAATTTCACTGCTGAATTCTGATTATAAATTAATAGCTAGAGTAATAAACAAGAGAATTTCATGCCTTACAGATAAAATTATTAGTCAACATCAGAACTGTGCGCAAGGCAGAACCATTTTTCAAAATCTAGCGGAATTCAGGGATATCATTGCAATAACTTCTGTAACAAACATAAAGTGTGCTTTATTGTTTTTAGATTTTTATAAGGCATTCGATGTAGTAAACCATGAATATCTTCTACGGACATTGAAGAAAATAGGTTTCAACGATAGGGTTATACAGTTGATTAAGAACATAGCAACTGGAATAAATGCTAAAATAGCGGTGAATTGTCAACAATCCAGGCCGATGCAAATACAACGAGGTGTTCCTCAAGGAAGTCCTCTGTCCATGTCGCTCTTCGCAATTTCGCTAGAACCTTTCCTCCGACATGTCCATGCTACATTAAAAGGCTTAACATTATCAGGAAACAAAACAGTTATAAGAGCCTATGCTGACGATATAGGGGTCATTATAAGGAATAATGACGAGGTAACCACGCTAGCAACAGTGATTGATTCGTACTGTAGAGCATCTGGAGCCAATGCAAACGGAAAAAAAAGTAAGATGTTAAATCTCAGAGGTTTTGATAATATCAACGTCGAGTGGGCAAAATTAGTCCGACAACATAAAACACTTGGGATCACCCTGACAGCGTGCCCTATGAAAATGACGGCTTTAAATTGGAAAGTTGCAGCAGATAAAGTGCAAGGAGCCATTGTAGAGAATTTAACTCGATATATGAACCAAGTTCAAAGAACACAGTATATCAACTCATGCATCCTTGCTAAGGCTTATTATACTGCCCAGCTGTTTCCAATACCGAGAATGATAGCGAGAAGAATAATGTCCAAAATCACAAAATTTTTGTGGAGAGGTGAAGTGTTCAGAGTACCTGCTAAAGTAGCCACTTTGGATCCTAAAAATGGTGGACTAGGATTAACTGATATAACGGATAAAGCCTCTGCTCTTTTTATCAAAAGGCAAGTTAATTTAATAAGAGACTCGCGAGAAAGCATCACCAGCCAACTTTTCGAGATCATTAAACCTCCAAGTCTGCTTCCCCCGATTGACGTGCAGAATATCAACAGTCGCTTACAGCACGTGAGGATTTTCTATGTTGAGTTTAGTTATGTCAGTGTCGAACTCAGGCAGTCCCGACACTTAACATCGAGAGCCATAATGCGGGAACGAAAGAAAAGCGAAGAAAGAAACAAAATAGAACGACAGTTTCCAAACATTGAGTGGACTGAGATTTGGAAAAACATTAGTTCCAATGTGCTCACGTCTAATATAAAAACGTCATGGTACAAGACAGTTAACAACATAGTTAGCACCAATGAAAGACTGCACGCAATCGGACTCTGTGAAACAAATTTATGTCAACAATGCCATCTAGTTGACACAGTAATTCATCGATATACTTGCAGTGGTCACATGAATAGTTGGAAGTGGGTCCGAGAGCAAATAGCTCTGATTACAAGAACATCCCCTGAGTATATTTCGCTGTCATTGATAAACAGGCCTGAAGCACGCTATTTCCCAGAAGCAAAAAATAACGCTGTGTACTGGTTGCTGGGAAATTTCGTTAACTACGTCCTTAACAAATTAGGATCCGATAGCATCATAGAGTTCAAGGTACACATGCTGTGTGAGTTCCACAAAATTAGAAGCTATTCGAATCACAAGAAAAAGTTCGGTAATATGCTAAAAATTGTATTTGAAAGAATGGGCATTGGTTAATATAAACAAGAAGACTGTGTTGACAGTGATGTATTGTAGATACCCTAAGGATACTATTTAAGATTTTACAGTATATTTATGATGTGTGCTTTCTCTACTTCAGAGAGTAGTTTTTTGAACTTTATAAGCTAATGTACAGAACTTATGTGCCATTGATATTGTGTGTCTAATAGTGCCATACACAAAACATGAAAGGTGCATTATTGGCTTATACTAGAAATTTGGAAATAGACAGTTTTTATAGAAATCTCCTTATCGATTGGTTAAAACCATAAGATTCTATCCGATAAATGTAATATTCAATGGCTGGCACATTGCCCTGTTCATTTTTGCAGTGAAAGACTGATTATATAGATCTGATCACTTCAAATACTTAGATCCAATTAATGTCCAGAAAGTGTAGTTGCAAGGCTAGTCAACTTTATTATATATCTCCTTTCCGCCATTCTCAAGTATTTGTGTTTAATTTAATTCTTTCTGGTGATTTAGTCAGTAACATAATCTTCTGTTGTCTTTCATTAATGTCAGCGCAATTGCAATGATCAAACCGCTTTGTTTAAATAACTTCATGTATGTATAACTTAGTATGTATTTGCAATGTGTAACATTGTTTTTTTAATAAAGGTTTTATTTTAAAAAAAAAAAAAAAAAAAAAAAAGTGGTTAAGGCGTTGGACTGCTAATCCAATGTGCTCTGCACGCGTGGGTTCGAATCCCATCCTCGTCGAACATTTTAAATCATTCGGATGCTAAATTAAATACTACTGAATTACAAACAAATGTGTAATTACATGAGAAACATGTGAGGCAGTGTGGAAACATAATGGTGTCTATGAAAAGTTTTTCTGTTCTTACTGTAACTATGGACATAATTTTCGTGTTCTGCGTTTCTGCTCAAAGTCACTCAAATGATACCTGTCTCATCAGATGATCTGAATCAGTTACGTGGTAGCTCGTACAATTGTACTGACCCGTGGAGAAGCCGCTTCAGTTACGAGTTTACCTTATGAAACAATGCTCAGCATCATACACATAGCAACCACCACAATGAAGTCGTCATAATGTAATATCGATCGAAATAATAAATCCGTTAGTTCCGTTTCAGCCGCGCTCGCGAGTGGCCGCTGTTAACTGTTGCGCTGCACTTCAGTGTTTACATCGCTGTACTTGTGCTTCGCCGAGTGCCGTCCGTCAGTTAATCTCCGTGTTCGTTCCTGTTCCTTGTGATCTGATCGCTCTTTCTGGTCTTGCTGCTTCTACTTGGAATTTCGGTTGTTTAACCGAAATTGCTTCGCTGGATTAACCATGGCTACAAACCTCAGGAAGAATACTCTGGTATTTGCTTTTGACAAAGAATCCCGTCCTGTTCAGCCGACATCCCTGGAAATAGATGACTGGATTACACAGGTAATTGGTCTAAATTCTGAAACCGTTCATACCTGGCAACTGGATCAGGAAAAATACTGTGTTTTTGTCAAGTTAATCAGTGCTTCGACTGTTGATAAAGTGTTACGAAAGTGGGGCTATGAAGTAGATTTTGTGCATAGAAATGGTTATAAAAGTAAGGTTTCCATCTATAGAGCGGACATTCATTACAAAACCGTTCGTGTCTTGAATCTCCCCATTGAAATTGAAAATGATAAGATTAAGGAAGCTCTTTTAAACTACGGAGACGTTAAATCAATTGCAAATGAAAGATGGTCGCCTCGCTTTAAACTGCAGTGTTTTAACGGGGTCCGCTGTGTAGAGATGGACGTTAAGACGAATATTCCGTCTCACATAACTGTTTGTGGGTATAAGGCACAAATTGTTTATACAGGTCAGGAAGCTACATGTCATATATGTAACGAAACCGGCCACTTCAGACAGGAATGTCCGCGGCGAACTGTTGTGCTTAAAAGTAATTTGATACAGCGTCAGAAGCTTACTTTAAATGATCTGTTGCCAAAGAATAGCCCGGAACAACTGGTTGACGATGTTAACGCAGCGGGACAAGCTGATGTCTCCCTTCACGATAACAGTCAATTTCCCCCGTTAACAACAAAAGGAAACCCCGTTGCCACTACTCGTGAAACTGAAATGCAACCGAAAAAACGACCTCTGGACATAACTGATAGTTGTTCAGAGGACGAGCTGTCTTGTCCCTCTCCCTCACTTCGCAAGCAAAAACAGTGCGATGAGGAGGCAGAGGAACCTGAAGGCAAAATGCGAATGGAAACTAATGAACAGAAAGATAATACACATACGGTACCAGAAAATGAAAGGGGTGTAAGCAGCATTAATTTGCAAGAAACAACAGGTGCAGTAGCCGATTGCAAAGATCAGAATCTATCTGTTAATAAACAAATTCAGGGAGAGGATGCAAAACTGCAGTCTCCATTTGTTTCCCTCGATCAGAAAGTGAATGAAATTAATAAAGAACGAGGAAGTGGTGGCCAAACTGAAATCACGGTCAACACCTCAGGGCAGGCGCCGGCAACCGAAATTGCTAAAGCGTCTGCTGCTGCTCCAGATAAGCCGCGAAGTAAAATACCGACGCAACCAAATGAAAATGTAGCTCGTAACCAAGGGAAGGGAAAATCCAATAGGGGCGACCCAAGCCCAAAGAATGTTCAGTCCGAAACGGTCGTACACGAATCACTGGAGGAAAAATCAGAAAGTTTACCAGGAAATCAGTCTGCTTGCGGTACAAGAGAAAACATCAGAAGTAGAAAAAACGGGACAGTAACTAATAAACTGAAGTGTTATTCCATGTTCAGCCTTCCGAGAAAACTGTTACAGCTTAACTGAACCCTGAACCACAGTAAACTAAATTAGTTCAACAAAACAACTACATAGTGACAGCACAATGACGCAATCTTATTCTGTCACCACTATAAACATAAATAAAATTACGACCGGTTTGAAATTATCGGCCCTTAAGGAATTTTTGTACGAATCCGCGACTGATATTGCCCTGTTACAAGAAGTTCTAATTTCGGATTTGGTAATTCCCGGTTTTGTCAGTTACATAAATGTGTCTCCCGAAACAAGTGTTGGAACAGCTATTTTGGTAAGGGAAGGGATTACAGTAAGCGAGGTGGAACGACTGGAATCCGGAAGGGGAATAGGACTAAATATCTATGATGTGACTATCATCAACTTGTACGCCCCTTCAGGAAGTTCTCATCGAGCTGACAGGGCACGTTTCTTCAAGGATGACTTGATATACTTGTTAAGGAAATCACCAAGACAGTTATTACTTGGAGGTGATTTTAATAGTGTTTTAAATCGAAAAGATCAGTTACCTAATTTTAATTTCTCAAGTGAACTAAAACAATTAGTTACTGGTTTAGAATTAAAGGATATATGGGAAATCAAATACCCCTCCACTGTTGAGTTCACTTATGTCACGGCAACATCACGTAGCAGGATTGATAGACTATATATTTCTAAAAATCTTGTAACTTCCGTGACAAAAGTAGAAACCATTCCTACGTACTTTTCAGACCATTCAAGTGTCTTAGCTTGCATAAATCTAACAAGACAGCCGGTTCGCCGATTCAAGAATCAGTGGAATTTGAACACTTCCTTGTTAGTTAATCATGATTTAGAAGATCTGATTAAAGAAACATGGGCAATATGCCTGCGAGCCCGTAGTAGATATGCCACTGCTATTGACTGGTGGGTTAAAATGGCAAAGCCAAAGTTGAGGAAAGTTCTTATTCAATACAGTGCACAGAGCGCAAGGGAAATGAAATGCACTATAGAGTATTACTATTCCGTTTTGAGAGATCTATATGATCAAGTCTCAGCAGGTTCCTCACTTCGGATAGCAGACATAAAAAAAGTCAAAGCCAAGTTACTTAATATCAAGAGAAGTCAAATGGAAGGGTTGAAAATAAAATCGAAGGCAAATTCGGTGTCAGCAGATGAAACTACTTCCCTATATCATTTAGTGAAGCATACGAAAAACGGGAGAAGGACTTTTATTGAAGAAATTCGAACAAAACACGGCACGATTCTCAGAACCCAGCAGGATATCATGGACGAGATTTATCGCTATTATTGCGAGCTATATTCTGTACATCAAAGTAGTGATGCTTCCTTGGAAGAATTCCTTGACATCCTAGCCCCACAGCTGACAGAAGATGACAACGAAAATTTTCTCGAGGTTGTCAGTGAAGAAGACGTGTATGAGACTCTGTGCGCCTCGCCACCAAAAAAATCCCCAGGACCGGATGGTCTGCCAGCGGAGTTTTACACCCGTTACTGGCCAATAGTAGGTGCGAAAATCACGGACATTGTAAATGAGGTTATTCAGGGTAAAATGATTCCGGCTGAGTTTAAGGAGAGTAAAATTGTTCTGGTGCCAAAAAATAATGGAAACAAAGATTTAAATAATTTTCGTCCAATTTCACTGCTGAATTCTGATTATAAATTAATAGCTAGAGTAATAAACAAGAGAATTTCATGCCTTACAGATAAAATTATTAGTCAACATCAGAACTGTGCGCAAGGCAGAACCATTTTTCAAAATCTAGCGGAATTCAGGGATATCATTGCAATAACTTCTGTAACAAACATAAAGTGTGCTTTATTGTTTTTAGATTTTTATAAGGCATTCGATGTAGTAAACCATGAATATCTTCTACGGACATTGAAGAAAATAGGTTTCAACGATAGGGTTATACAGTTGATTAAGAACATAGCAACTGGAATAAATGCTAAAATAGCGGTGAATTGTCAACAATCCAGGCCGATGCAAATACAACGAGGTGTTCCTCAAGGAAGTCCTCTGTCCATGTCGCTCTTCGCAATTTCGCTAGAACCTTTCCTCCGACATGTCCATGCTACATTAAAAGGCTTAACATTATCAGGAAACAAAACAGTTATAAGAGCCTATGCTGACGATATAGGGGTCATTATAAGGAATAATGACGAGGTAACCACGCTAGCAACAGTGATTGATTCGTACTGTAGAGCATCTGGAGCCAATGCAAACGGAAAAAAAAGTAAGATGTTAAATCTCAGAGGTTTTGATAATATCAACGTCGAGTGGGCAAAATTAGTCCGACAACATAAAACACTTGGGATCACCCTGACAGCGTGCCCTATGAAAATGACGGCTTTAAATTGGAAAGTTGCAGCAGATAAAGTGCAAGGAGCCATTGTAGAGAATTTAACTCGATATATGAACCAAGTTCAAAGAACACAGTATATCAACTCATGCATCCTTGCTAAGGCTTATTATACTGCCCAGCTGTTTCCAATACCGAGAATGATAGCGAGAAGAATAATGTCCAAAATCACAAAATTTTTGTGGAGAGGTGAAGTGTTCAGAGTACCTGCTAAAGTAGCCACTTTGGATCCTAAAAATGGTGGACTAGGATTAACTGATATAACGGATAAAGCCTCTGCTCTTTTTATCAAAAGGCAAGTTAATTTAATAAGAGACTCGCGAGAAAGCATCACCAGCCAACTTTTCGAGATCATTAAACCTCCAAGCCTGCTTCCCCCGATTGACGTGCAGAATATCAACAGTCGCTTACAGCACGTGAGGATTTTCTATGTTGAGTTTAGTTATGTCAGTGTCGAACTCAGGCAGTCCCGACAATTAACATCGAGAGCCATAATGCGGGAACGCAAGAAAAGCGAAGAAAGAAACAAAATAGAACGACAGTTTCCAAACATTGAGTGGACTGAGATTTGGAAAAACATTAGTTCCAATGTGCTCACGTCTAATATAAAAACGTCATGGTACAAGACAGTTAACAACATAGTTAGCACCAATGAAAGACTGCACGCAATCGGACTCTGTGAAACAAATTTATGTCAACAATGCCATCTAGTTGACACAGTAATTCATCGATATACTTGCAGTGGTCACATGAATAGTTGGAAGTGGATCCGGGAGCAAATAGCTCTGATTACAAGAACATCCCCTGAGTATATATCGCTGTCATTGATACACAGGCCTGAAGCACGCTATTTCCCAGAAGCAAAAAATAACGCTGTGTACTGGTTGCTGGGAAATTTCGTTAACTATGTCCTTAACAAATTAGGATCCGATAGCATCATAGAGTTCAAGGTACACATGCTGTGTGAGTTCCACAAAATTAGAAGCTATTCGAATCACAAGAAAAAGTTCGGTAATATGCTAAAAATTGTATTTGAAAGAATGGGCATTGGTTAATATAAACAAGAAGACTGTGTTGACAGTGATGTATTGTAGTTACCCTAAGGATATTATTTAAGATTTTACAGTATATTTATGATGTGTGCTTTCTCTACTTCAGAGAGTAGTTTTTTGAAATTTATAAGCTAATGTACAGAACTGATGTGCCATTGATATTGTGTGTCTAATAGTGCCAAACACAAAACATGGAAGGTGCATTATTGGCTTATACTAGAAATTTGGAAATAGACAGTTTTTATAGAAATCTCCTTATCGATTGGTTAAAACCATAAGATTCTATCCGATAAATGTAATATTCAATGGCTGGCGCATTGCCCTGTTCATTTTTGCAGTGAAAGACTGATTATATAGATCTGATCACTTCAAATACTTAGATCCAATTAATGTCCAGAAAGTGTAGTTGGAAGGCTAGTCAACTTTATTATATATCTCCTTTCCGCCATTCTCAAGTATTTATGTTTAATTTAATTCTTTCTGGTGATTTAGTCAGTAACACAACCTTCTGTTGTCTTTACTTAATGTCAGCGCAATTGAAATGATCAAACCGCTTTGTTTAAATAACTTCATGTATGTATAACTTAGTATGTATTTGCAATGTGTAACATTGTTTTTTTAATAAAGGTTTTATTAAAAAAAAAAAAGTGGTTAAGGCGTTGGACTGCTAATCCAATGTGCTCTGCACGCGTGGGTTCGAATCCCATCCTCGTCGAACATTTTAAATCATTC
The DNA here is from genome assembly GCF_023898315.1 of Schistocerca nitens. Taxonomy (NCBI): domain Eukaryota; kingdom Metazoa; phylum Arthropoda; class Insecta; order Orthoptera; family Acrididae; genus Schistocerca; species Schistocerca nitens. The sequence goes on from NC_064617.1 coordinate 876,666,366, forward strand.
GGATGCTAAATTAAATACTACTGAATTACAAACAAATGTGTAATTACATGAGAAACATGTGAGGCAGTGTGGAAACATAATGGTGTCTATGAAAAGTTTTTCTGTTCTTACTGTAACTATGGACATAATTTTCGTGTTCTGCGTTTCTGCTCAAAGTCACTCAAATGATACCTGTCTCATCAGATGATCTGAATCAGTTACGTGGTAGCTCGTACAATTGTACTGACCCGTGGAGAAGCCGCTTCAGTTACGAGTTTACCTTATGAAACAATGCTCAGCATCATACACATAGCAACCACCACAATGAAGTCGTCATAATGTAATATCGATCGAAATAATAAATCCCGGGAGCAACAGAAAAATTATCCACCTCGTGGCAGACTTCGGAGAAAGATGATTAACTTGTCTGTCTCAAGGTGAAATATCAGGACACGTGTCACAAGACTGTGTCGTACACGACACTTGGCTAAAAAACTTTCCCCCCTTATAAATCAGGGTCATTTGGTTTACATATGTAACACACACTAGAGCTGTTTCCTGTGCAAATGTTGGATCCGACACCGCCTTGTGGTAGGGAGGTTATAATTTTTTTTCTCAACAACAAGTACACAGACTCTCAACAACAAGAATGATGGCAAAAAGGAAAGACTGAAAACGATGCCCTGGATTCAGCAAGTGTAGCAACAACCTGGAAGCTCCGGGAGACGGTTCTGTTGTCTGTAGAGAAGTTACAGCACTAAATGAGTACAGGAAGCGCTGAAGAAGATCTAGCAGTGGTACAATGACTACAAGTTGACCCGCAACTTGCTGTGCATAAACAGGCGGAAAGACCCAATACTGTTCGATTACACGACTTGTAACCAAGCACTGGAAAGGGAGGCACCTGTAGAAGTCCTAGACGTGTCTGTCCAGAACGACCTGAATTGGATTGAACAAATAAAACAAGTTGTGGGGAAAAAAAACAGACGCTGCAATCCTATTCATTGCAGGAATCACAAGGAAACGTAATTCATTCGCGAAAGCAGTGGCTTACAGTACACTAGTTCTGTGGTGTCACAGCCAGACACCACACGTGCTAGGTGGTAGCTTAAATCGGCCGCGGTCCTGTAGTACATGTCGGACCCGCGTGTCGCCACTGTGTGATCGCAAACCTAGCGCCACCACAAGGCAGGTCTCGAGAGACTGACTCGAACTCAGCCCAGTTGTACGGACGACAGAGCTAGCGACTAGACGTACGAAGCCTTTCTCTCTCATTAGCCGAGAGACAGAATAGCCTTCAGCTAAGTTAATGGCTACGAACTAGCAAGGCGCCATTAGCCTTACAGTGATTTACTTCACGCCCGTCTGCGTTAGTCTAGTGTGCCTTTTAAGCCACCTCTATCTACAAGGTGTTGGCCCAGCTGCCGACACATCAAGTTCAACCGGCGCTTGAGTATTCCTTGTTGTTCTAGGACCTTTACCAGGTAGAATCAGTACAGAAGATGCAGACGATCCGAAGAAAAGTCATGCAATTCGTCACGTGTTCTTTTACAGAGATGGTTATCAATCTCCAGTGGCAGGCGCTACGAACGAGCTGTTGAACTTTACGGCAAGTGAAAGAGAGAGATAACGACAGCGATTTTTGTGTCTATGATAAATCCATTCCTTCGAAATTTCCTCGATTCATACCTCCTCTGTGTTACCACGGATGACGTGTCACGGTTCTCCTTGGTCCTAAGATTGCAGTATACGCGAGTTGCCTAGTTCCTTCCACCGCCCTGAGTGGAATGCACGAGTTCTGGATAATGTTTACCAAGCTGCATTCATCCACAGTTGTCCTCTGCGCAGAAAATAGCACGTGGGTCGTGAATCCGTTATCTTGGGGCTGTAATGAAGTGTTAGCGAAGGACTGGTATTCGGTAAAAAATAAAATTTTTGAACTGATTTGTTTAAACGGGATGCCACTCGCTTTTATTAGAGAATACGAGATCTGCACACGAGAACTATGCAAGCCTCTTCATTTCCGAGTAACTACTGCAACGTACATCCTTCTGAATCTGCTTAGTGTATCCATCTCTTGGACTTGCTGTACGATTTTAACCCCCCCTCCACCAGCTTCCCTCCAGTACTAAATTGGTGATCCCTTGAGGCCTCAGAACGTGTCCTACCAACCGATCCCTTCTTCTAGTCACGTTGTGCCACAAATTCCTCTGTCTCCCCAATTCTGTTCAGTACTCCCTCATTACCAGAATGAGATTTTCACTCTGCAGCGGAGTGTGCTACCTATGTAATCTTCAGCATTCTTCTGTACCACCACATGTCGAAAGCTTCTGTCCTCTTCTTGTCTACACTGTTTATCGTCCATGTTTCACTTCTATACACGACTACACTCCACACAAATACCTTCAGAAAAGATCTCCTGACACTTAAATTTAAACTCGACGTTAACAAATTTCTCTTCTTCGGAAACACGTTCCTTGCATTGCCAGTCTACATTTTATATCCTCTCTACTTCGACCATCATCAATTATTTTGCTGCCCAAATAGCAAAACTCATCTACTACTTTTAGTGTCTCATTTCCTAATCTAATTCCCTCAGCATCATCTGCTATAATTAGACTACATTCCATTATCCTCGTTCTGCTTTTGTTGATGTTCATATTATATCCTCCTTTCAACATACTGTTCATTCCGTGCAACTGCTCTTCCAAGTCCTCTGCTGTCTCTGACAGAATTACAATGTCATCGGCAAACCTCAAGGTTTTCCTTTTTTCCCTCTAGACTTCAATTTCTACTCCAGATTTTTCAAAATGGTTCAAATGGATCTGAGCACTATGGGACTTAACATCTCAGGTCATCAGTCCCCTAGAACTTAGAACTACTTAAACCTAACTAACCTAAGGACATGACACACATCCATGCAGGAGGCAGGATTCGATGCTCCTAGAACCGCTCGGCCACAACGGCGCCCAAATTTTTCATTGTTTCCTTTGTTGCTTGTTCAATAGACATATTGAATAGCATTGGGGATAGGCTACAACCCTGTCTCACTCACTTATCAACCACTGCTTCCCTTTTGTGCCCGTCCACTCTTACAACTACCATAGGAATTAAAGTCTAGAGAGAAAAAATGAAAACCTTGAGGTTTGCCGATGACATTGTAATTCTGTCAGAGACAGCAGAGGACTTGGAAGAGCAGTTGAGCGGAATGAACAGTATGTTGAAAGGAGGATATAATATGAACATAAACAAAAGCAGAACGAGGATAATGGAATGTAGTCTAATTAAATCAGATGATGCTGAGGGAATTAGATTAGAAAATGAGACACTAAAAGTAGTAGATGAGTTTTGCTATTTGGGCAGCAAAATGACATGATGGTCGAAGTAGAGAGGATATAAAATGTGCCAATGCAAGGAACGCGTTTCCGAAGAAGAGAAATTTGTTAACGTCGAGTTTAGATTTAAGTGTCAGGAGATCTTTTCTGAAGGTATTTGTGTGGAGTGTAGTCGTGTATGGAAGTAAAACATGACGATAAACAGTGTAGACAAGAAGAGAACAGATGCTTTCGACATGTAGTGGTACAGAAGAATGCTGAAGATTACATGGGTAGAGCACGTAACTAATGAGAGGGTACTGTACAGAATTGGGGAGAAGAGGAATTTATGCCATAACTTGACTAGAAGAAGGGATTGGTTGGTAGGACATGTTCTGAGGCATCAAGGAATCACCAATTTAGTATTGGAGGGAAGCTGGGGGTGGGAGGTAAAAATCGTACAGCAAGTCCAAGAGATGGATACACTAAGCAGATTCAAAACAATGTGTGTGAAATCTTATGGGACTTAACTGCTGAGGTCATCAGTCCCTAAGCTTACACACTACTTAACCTAAATTATCCTAAGGACAAACACACACACCCATGCCCGAGGGAGGACTCGAACCTCCGCCGGGATCAGCTAAGCAGATTCAGAAGGATGTACGTTACAGTAGTTACTCGGAGATGAAGAGGCTTGCATAGTTCTCGTGTGCAGATCTCGTATTCTGCCTATAAAAGCGAGTGGTATCTCGTTTAAACAAATCAGTTCAAAAATTTTATTATTTACACATTACCAGTCCTTCGCTAATACACTGCTGGCCACCGTAAATGCAACACCCTGAAGGAAGCATCCGAATCAAGTGAAATTTACACCATGGGTTTGCAGCGATGAGATATGCAACATTGGAATTTCAGCGCAGACGCACATCACGCGCGCCTGTGGCGCCACCTCATAGCGCCATTTAAGGCTTGGCGATTTCGACGAGTGTACGTTCGGCACGTGTGTTTACCTTGTGGTTGTTTCACAAGACGATCAGTTATGCCTCGTAGACAACAGCGAACATCTTTTGATCAAGTATCCGAGTTCGACAGAGGAAGGATAGTGGCTTACCGAGATTGTGGATTATCATACAGAGAAATCGCTAGTCGTGTTGGACGAAACCAAACAACTGTAATGCGGATATGTGACCATTGGATGCAGGAGGGTACGACGGACCGACGTGGTCGATCGCATTCACCTCTGTGCACCACTGCACGTGCTGATAGGCAAATTGTGCGCATGGCAGTGACGGATCGCTCAGTGACATCCCGAACCATAGCACAGCACATTGCGTCTGTAACGCATCATCCAGTGTCTGCGCGTACCATTCGACGCCGTTTACAGCAGAGTGGTCTGTCCGCAAGACGTCCATTGCTTCGTCTACCATTGACGCAGAACCACAGACGTCTCCGTCGCCAATGGTGTGATGACAGACGGATGTGGACGGCAGAATGGAATGACGTTGTCTTTACTGACGAGGCACGCTTCTGTCTGCAGCACCACGATGGTCGGATTCGAGTGTGGAGACACCGTGGAGAGAGGATGCTGGACAGCTGCATTATGCACCGCCACACTGGTCTTGCACCGGGTATTATGGTATGGGGCGGTATTGAATATTACTCTCGCACGCCTCTAGTACGCATTGCCGGTACTTTAAATAGCCGGCGCTACATATCCGAGGTGCTGGAGCCAGTTGTCCTTCCTTACCTTCAGGGCTCGGCCACAGCCATATTTCAACAGGATAATGCGCGACCACACGTGGCACGCATTGTCCAAAGGTTCTTCGTCAATAACCAGATTGAATTGGTTCCCTGGCCGGCTCGCTCTCCGGATCTTTCGCCGATAGAAAACATGTGGTCCATGGTTGCTCAACGAGTGACCCAGATTACATCCCCAGCTGCCACACCAGATGATCTTTGGCAACGTGTGGAAGCTGCTTGGGCTGCTGTACCCCAGGAACACATCCAACGTCTCTTTGACTCAATGCCGAGACGTGTGGCAGCGGTTATCTCCAACAATGGCGGCTACTCTGGCTACTGATTCTGGCAGGAACCACATGTCACAGACGTCTGTAAACGTAATCATTTGATACTTGGTCAACATGTTATCTACAAAATAAATCTTGTTGTAATACCTCTTGTCTTTCTTGGTTTTGCATTTACGGTAGCCAGCAGTGTACTTCATTACAGGACCAAGATAACGGATTCACGACCCACGTGCTCTTTTCTGCGCAGAGGACAACAACCGTTGATGAGTGCAGCTTGGTAAACATTATCCAGAACTCGTTCATTCCACTCAGGGCTGTGGAAGAAACTAGGCACCTCGCGTATACTGCCGTCTTAGGACCAAGGAGAACCGTGACACGTCATCCGTGGTAACACAGAGGAGGTATGAAGCGAGGAAATTTTTGAAGGAAGGGATTTATCATAGACACAAAAATCGCTGTCGTTATCTCTCTCTTTCGCTTGCCGTAATGTTCAATAGGTCCTTCGTAGCGTGTGCCACTGGAGATTGATAACCATCTCTGTAAAAGAACACGTGACGAATTGCATGACTTTTCTTCGGATCGTCTGCATCTCTTGTACTGAACAACAAGGAATACTCAAAAGCCGGTTGAACTAGTGTACTATAAGCCACTGCTTTCGCGAATGAATTACGTTTCCGTGCGATTCCTGCAATGAATAGGATTGCGGCGTGTTTTTTTCCACAACTTGGGCGCATCTCGAGAAATCTCATGCACGTGGATGAGTGAGGACTCGGAAAGCTCCATTCATTCACGAGACGTGGAGTGTAGCGGTCTTCTTCTGAAGGTTGCTGATTAATTCGGTAACGATGCTGCTTGGGTTGTTGGCCAATAACAGTGTGAGGAGGATCTTTCACTCTCTAATTTTACCCTAAGACAGCGAGAATGCTCTGTGACTCCCATACGCATAGAGATAGATCGTAAATTAATCACTATGCTCGAGGTGTCAATAATATGTGCAGCGGTGTCTGGTATACTTTGATGATTTATGTGTTCGAGAATTAACACTGAACGGATGTACTGCCCAGTCATCTATCCACGTTCGCAATGATACTCGCAAAGTGGAGAAGGGGTGGCTTAGCTATGATACTGAAATTGGGGAAACATGCTGTCACATCATTGGCCGGTGTTGAAGTTACTGTAAAATTGCTAAAATTGTTCGCGCTATCAACTGTGATGCTTATTATTGCAGTACATCGGCCGTGTTTTCCATCACATCAGTGCAATGGCGCGCTGTTGGTTACCAAATAATGATTGACTGACAGCGCTTGTATGAGTTGGGGAATGAGTTTTGTGGATGGGTGACACCTTCTGGGGATTGCTAGCATCGAAACAGTGCTCGTCTACATGACTGCAATATGAGGAATAAGTCGAAACGGAACATAGAGTTATCAGATATTCCGTCAGTGTGAGAGACGAGTCTAAATGTAGAGCTCGTGAATCACCTTCGGACTGTAGTTTGGAGACTCTGCACAACGCTACCAAACTCTTCCGGTTTCCTTACGTTGTAACTGTCTTTTATTTAAAATCAGCCGATGTGTGGCGTGTTATGGTATCCGCCATAAGAACATGATTTACACCGTGCAACGTCTAGTTTCCTGCGAAAGGCTGTGGATTAGAACTTCTTAATGTCAGTTTAGAACCTGGCACAGGCCTCGAAGACGTGGCAGAAAAACGAAATGTTTGGTCTTGTACAAAGCGTGTTAGAATAAAGTGTTTCAAACAACTAAACAAGACCAGAGGGAGCGTCTTTTGCGACTTAGTGTAGTATGTGGGATACCATAATTCGCCTAGAGTATAGGTTATCAAACTTTAAAGTGGCCTCTGCAGTGCCTGTATATTTAATAGGATCGTGCAACACATACAGCAGTATCAGCGACAGTTTGAGGTGTAAATTCAGTGAGGGATGAGGTATAACGTTAGGAATGCTTGGAGGGTTGCATGCATCACTATTCTGAGGAAGCACTGCGAAATCTCCCTCCCCCCGCATCACAGCTTTGCGGCATCGCGCGAGCAATGGTGCCTAGGTGAGTTCTGTATCAGATGAAGTTAGTGGAACGTCTATAGTTCTTAATTTTTTTCTGTTGGGGGTAGGGAATAACGATGATAGCATGTTGGGGTGATAGATTTGATTGGACACGGATCTGTAGTACTTGTATGTAGTTTGGGGATGCACCACAATGCGCGCATTTCCATCGAATGGTCAAAACATGCTCCTGTCGCACTAACTCAATTCGATCTGTTTCTACACGGGTTACAGAAGGTTGTGGGTATGGTTATCTCTGACTTCTGCTCAGCTCCGACTTAAAATGGAACAATCACATGCCCGAAGCTGTAGAAATGGGCGCAGCTGCAAGATGCGTAGGGACTGGCTAAAACGAGGTAGTAGTTTTACTGTAGCAGACAGGTTCGAGGAAGGTGACTCGTCGCGAGATATGACAGTGCCAGAAATATGATTCACTTGTGGGTGTGAAACGATGCAGGTATGTGCCTGAATGGAAAGACCTGTTTCCAAATCCCAGACATCATTTCTAGAGGATGGCGTAACACTAGAGATCTGAGAAGCTAGTGTACATTTTCTTACGACCTCAATCAACACATCATCTACCACCACTGTTTGTGTTTCTTCTCAATCAGTCATCGCCTATATCACAGAACTTCTGATATGGTATCGAGACAGTATGCGCTACAAATACTATAGAATTCAATAGCTGGGGCGGTGTCAGGGAGTCGCAAATACTGCTTACATACCACGTCCCTTAGCCGAATTACTTTCAAATTGCGATAATTTTATCACGAGTTTGCATTGTGGGGAACGTGTTGGTCTGATAATACACATTCCTACAATCACTGTCATGGTATTTGCCTGAAAAAAACCGCCTCATTCAGAGGTAATGTCGTACCTCGATTCGTAAAGCGGGTGTAGCTTTTAACATGGATACTTGTGTGTACCTGTAGAACCAAGATAGCTTGTGACAGTAACATGCAGTAGTTGTTGCTATCGTTTTTTTTTAACATCTGGCTGATTACGTCTCTCTTTCTAAGGCACAGTGGTAGCACTTGCAAGAAAAACCTAATAGACATGCCCACCCATCCTTAATTTTCGGACAGTATTATTTTGCATCGTGTGGAATCATTTATTGGTCAAGTATGAGCGTCACTCCAAAAGAAATGCATCTTATTTTTGTAAAAATACAGTTTTCATTCTGCATGTGTGAAAGTTTTACAGTGTGTAGATACATCCTTCCTGCTTGTCTTCAAACTTAGATCAACCTGTTCCCGTGAGTGGCGCTGTCACAGGGATGTCTTCAAGATGGCTGCTACACTTGACGTTCGTCAGAAGCAACGTGCTGTCATAGAATTCATGAGCTGTGAAAGCGAGACAGTGGGAAACATTCACAAGAAGTTGAAAAAGGTGTATGGAGATGCTGTTGTCGATCGCAGTACAGTTAATCGGTGGGCAAGCAGGTTACGTGATGAAAGCGGGCACTGCAATATGCAGGATTGTCCTCGCAGCGGCAGGCCTCGTACTGCACACACTCCAGACAATGTGCAGAGAGTTAACGAATTGGTGACTGCTCACAGACGCATCACAGTGAACGAATTGTCACACTACGTTGAGACAGGGGAAGGAAGTGTTTGCAGAATAGTGAAAGTGTTGGCGTTAAAAAAGGTTTGTGCCAGTTGGGTTCCCAGGAAGTTGACAGTGGCTCACAAAGAAACAAGAAAAACGGTATGCAGCAAACTTTTGGAACAGTACGAGAATGATGGAGATGAATTTTTTGGAAGAATTGTTACAGGTGATGAAACATGGCTCAATCGTTTTTCACCAGAGACGAAGAGGCAATCAATGGAGTGGCATCATGCAAATTCACCCAAGAAAAAAGAATTCAAAACCATACCTTCTGTTGGAAAAGTTATGGCTACGGTGTTTTTCGATTCCGAAGTACTCTTGCCTGTGGACATCATGCCAAGTGGAACCACCATAAATTCTGATGCATATGTGATGACCCTGAAGAAACTTCAAGCTCGACTGAGTCATGTTCGACCACATCGGAAAAGCAGGAAGTTTTGGTGTTGCACGACAATACACGGCCACATGTCAGTCAAAAAACCATGGAAGCGATCACAAAACTCGGATGGACAACACTGTAACAACTGCCTTACAGTCCTGACCCGGCTCCATGTGTCAATCATCTCTTTGGCAACTGAAAGACTCTCTTTGTGGAACAAGGTTTGAAGATGATGACTCCCTTATGCACACTGCCAAACAGTGGCTCCAACAGGTTGGTCCAGAATTTTACCGTGTGGGTGTGTCCTTTAGCTTAGTAGAGATACGCGAATTGACCTTTCTTTACTACAAAAATTCAAACTTGGCCCTAGTTCCTAGGAAGAGGTGGCGGTTGGATGACTTAGGTTAGTGGGGGTAGCCTATGTGACATATTTTCCCTCGATTTTCTTAGGTTAGTAGAGATAACTGTGGTGTAATGCATTATCCTGTTGGAATTTCAACTTCCCATCGTTTTTCTGGGGGGGAGGGGAGGGGGTTAGGTTAGTGGAGGTAGCCCAACTGACCCGTCTTGCTGCCAAAATTCAAACTTCCCACCAGGGGAGTATGGCACTGACGTCATCAACTGACGTCACGGCCGCCATCTTGGACGACGTCCTGTGCTATGCACGTTAGTACACGTTAGTGCACGTTAGCCCACCAATATGTGTTAGTAAAGGGATGTGGCGGTCGGTTGAGAATCGTGGTGGAGACTTTAGCTATTTCCTTGACAGTCCAGGTGGGCGTGGCACTCATGAAAATCTGACAAAATTTGAATTTCCCACCTGGGAAGGGGGGCATGACACTTTTTGAATTTTCCGCCGCCGTCATCTTGGATTTGGGGTGGGAACCATATCAGTGTGTCTGTGACATCACAGGTCTAATGGTACTTGCATCATCACCTGACGTCATGGCTGCCATCTTGGACGACAGCAATGTGTACTAGTTAGTTTGAGTCTGAACCTCGTGGTGAACACACTATTTCCCGCCATCTTGGATTGTGTTACAGATGAGAGTGCCCTCTGTTGGTGGTACTGTGTACTAAGTCAGTTGGAGTCCGGACCTCGTGGTGAACACACTGGATGGCCATACTGCATGAAATTGTTTAAATAAAGACTTATATCCAGCACTGGTCGAGTACTTTTCCCATGAATCCTTAGGAGGAGGTGGCGGTTGGGCGAGTTAGGTTAGTGGAGGTAGCCCAAGTGACCTATCTTCCTGCGATTTTTCTTAAGTTAGTAGAGGTGTGATGCATTATTCTGTTCGAATTTGAGCTTCGTGCCATTTTTCTGGGGGAGGGGGCATGGCAATTTCCCGACAAAAGCCGTCAATTTGGATAACGGTACTTGTGTCATTAGCTGACGTCATGGCAGCCATCGTGGATGACGTCATGCGCTGTTGCCAAGTCTACACGTCTCCATGTTGGATGACGTCATCGCCGCCATCTTGTATACATCGCCAACAATGGAAAGTTGGGCAGGACCCGCCTTGCCCCAATACTTGTGATGCAGATCGCACGAAGCCATGTACCCAAACCGTCACTAAGGCACTGTGCAAACTGGTGTGGGCTGCATTTACTTGGTTCAGTTTAACCGATCATTGACTGGAAATCGTAATTCAAGGACTTAATGTTCCCAAACAACGGTGGAATTTTTGTGGATGAAAATACGCCACGTCACCAAGCCACAGCTGTTCGCGATTGGTTTCAAGAACATTCTGGACAATTCGAGCGAACGATTTGGCCTCCCAAATCGCCCGATATGAATCCCATCGAACATTTATGAGACAAAATAGTGAGGTTAGTTCGCGCACGAAATCCTGCACCGACAATCCTTTAGCAGTCATGGGCGGTTGTGGAGACAGCGTGGCTCAATATTTCTACACAGGACTTTTAACGACTTATTGAGGCCATGCAACGTCGAGTTGCTGCACTGTCCGACACACAGTTACTTTTGTCACCTCATTGTAAACCACATATATCCTTCAGCCCGATATGTATCTATCCTGTAGAGACTGCGCAGATAATATTACTGAAATACAGCTCGTAGAGAAGCGTACAAGCAGACATTCTCCCCACTCTCCGCCTGTGAATGCAACCGATAAGAATCTTAATATATGGCAGAATAAAAAGTAACTTCCACCATGCATCTCACGGTGTAGAGATGCAGATACTGTACTGACGCAAACCCTAAGAGTCGACAGAATTGTATGGGCGTTCGTAGAAGTTTATCCAAGAAGGGACATGACTCTAGAGCTGCCATTCCTGATATAACTGATTCAGCGCGTCATGCTGCTCCAACTAAATGTGACAAGAAGTGCATAAAACTTATTGTGTCCCAAATGATTGATATTCATCACCTTAGAATTTGTAAGATGTGTTATTAGCTACGGACATGTTAAACAAATTCCAACATTATAGGCAAAGTACAGCTTTATATGTTACTAATAAGAAGAAGAATGCTACGTTTTTGAGACGGGTGTTACGATTAATCAAGGAAAAACCCCAGTTGGGAAATGGGGCCAAAATTAGTTGGTTACTGTCGAGTTGCAATTTACAATTCTTTATTGATCACTTCAACCATTAAAAGTCATTTCTTTACCACTTGACCAGGAACAGATCCAAAAAAGCTAGCAGGCGTGAGTGCCATTTCAAAACAATTTACTTTACAGATAATGGCCAAGCCAGTTTACTTAAAACAGACTCTGATAACTCATTTACGAGGGTTGGTCAAAAAGTAATGCCTCCCATTTTTCTTCTACTTAAAGAAATTAAGTTAAGTGAATAATTTGAATTTGGCGCCATTCCTCAAACCTTCTTCTGCAATCCACTGCAGTAGTAACTTTCTGTGTCAACAGGTGGCAGCACAGCAGAAGTTTGTAAGATGGCCGACATCGATGTTCGTTTGAGACAGCGTTGTGTGATTGAATTCTTGAATGCAGAAGGTGAAACGCCCATACGCATTCATGAAAGACTGAAGAAGGTGTATGGTGTTGTGACAGTGGATGTCAGCACTGTTAGACGATGGGTTCGTCGTTGTAAGGAAGCTGAAGGGCAAACACCGTTGACTGACGAAAAGCGGAGCGGCAGGCCGGTGAGTGCAGTGACTCCACACAACATTCGGCAAGTTGATGACATCATTCGTGGTGACCGTCGGGTGACTGCAGATGAAGTGTGTCGCATTATTTCTCTTAGTAAAGGCAGTGTGATCACGATTATTAAACAATTGGGGTACTCAAAAGTTTGTGCACGGTGGGTTCCAAGAATGTTAACCGATCAGAATAAAGAGGCAAGGAAAACAATAGCCTCCCAACACTTGCAGCGCTTCCGTTTGGAGGGAGATGGGTTTCTGAAAAAAATTGTGACCGGGGACGAAACATGGGTGCATTTTTTTGAACCCGAATCAAAGAGGCAGTCAATGGAGTGGCGTCAGACAAGCTCGCCGAGGAAGAAAAAATTCAAAACTGTGCGATCGGCAGGGAAAGTTATGGCAACAGTTTTCTGGGATACAGAGGGTGTGATTCTGGTTGATTTTTTGGAGCAGGGATGCACAATAAATTCTGTTCAATACGTCACAACCCTCAAAAAACTTAAAGCACGTCTTCAGCGAGTTCGCCCAACAAAATCAATGGCAGATGTTCTTCTTTTGCATGACAATGCAAGACCACACACCAGTCGTCACACCTCTGACGAGATTGTCAAAATTGGATGGGAAGTTTTGCCTCATCCCCCATACAGCCCTGACCTGGCACCATCAGACTTCCATCTGTTCGGGCCACTAAAAGAAGCTCATCGTGGGATTCATTTTGAAGATGAGGAGGCCGTCAAAACATCCGTGCGTCAATGGCTTAGGAAGCAGAGCTGTGATTTTTACCGCGCTGGGATACATGCCCTTGTTCAAAGATGGACCAAAACTGTAGAGATGGGCGGAGATTACATTGAAAAATGACAAAATGATCCTCAATGTTGTGGTTTTCAACCTATGTAATTGCATTTAAATTTCCTGACAATTAAACGTAGAAAAAAAATAGGAGGCATTACTTTTTGACTGACCCTCGTAATAACAAAATTAAAACTTTCCAAGTAATGACAGAAAAACACCAATTTGCATACAATTTCGCTACCGAACACGTAGGGAGCCACTTCTTTTAAATTTTGGCACAACAAGATATTAAATTACAAGGGCTCGCTAACAGGGAGGCAGAACTAGCATTTCAAAGGATGCCAAGTAGATTGAAACAATCAAAGTAAAGATACAGTCATTCACCTTTTATAGTAACTAACAATTTTGAAGCCACGTAATTTTTAAAAAACTCACAAATGAAAGGCAAACTTAACCTTTTAAACGGTGTCCAAAAACAATCAGAGTGAAATACAACCATTTAACATTTTACAATAACTAACAACTTTAATACCATGTCCTGCCACCAAAATGGCCTGGGATAGAAATAATTAACCGACCGGGTGTAATGGCGGCCACAATTGTCTCCCGAAGGATGCTCAGGCTAGAAGCGGACTAACAGACCCACAACGCCTCACTTTCAGCAATCACATCGACCTCACGCCAGGCCAGGGGAGGAGGAGGAGGAATCAAATCAGGAACCATAATCCCTGCCCAAAAATATATTTCTTCCCAGGCAGTATTAATAAGAAGTCAAAAGATCACTGTCTATAATTACATCGGCGACAGGGACAGGAAACCCGAACGCAGGAGGCCACAAGGCAGAAAAGGCGCTGGTTGCACAAACCAAAATTCTTCAATTAAGATCTAAACCTTTAACCAACTTAACTTGCAGATTATCAGAGAAACAGCAGGTGAACTCCGATGCAAAGTTTCCTCACATCCGACCGTGTCCACGTCGCCAGCGTAACCAACTGGGCACAGTCACGCAGCCACGCGCTCTGTAACCGGAGTCCTCGTCTTCTCTGCACCCATGGCGGTGAAATACCACTCCTCGGGTTAGGCGAGTTACTAGTCCATCATTCCCGCCTCCAGACGGAAAATTTAAAGACATCCGTTGCCGCTCCCTCCAAGTAGTGACTCGGAAACACACCGGTGGCCCCCGGGTGTTCACAGCAAGAGCTTAGAGCTTCGTCCCGTCAACTCGTCCCACACGTCTCGCACCGCCAGGATAGACTACGCGTCTTCTCGGAACAACAGCCAACTCTCCACCGCCACGCCACGCCGCGGTCTAATTGTACGACATTCTCTCCTTCCCGATTGTTAAAGGCGACCGACCGACTCGTCACCGTTAGGCAACCAACCGGCCATCCCCCTCCAAAGATCTTATTCCCTTACACAAGGCTAACAGGAAGCAACGACTCGAAGATCGATAAGGCCAGACACGCCACCAGAGGGGAATCTCAACAGAATCGTACGCAGCATAACGATAAATATGAAAGAATCAATTAACGATGGAATGGAAGGTCTCAGAACAATCTTAACAGCACGATATATGTTGAGAGCCGACACACGGCTCAGTTTTTAATTCAAAGATTTAAAATTACATCCTACTATGATTAAATTCAGAGTATCCAACAAATTAAGAAATATTGCTAGAAAATTTTCGCAAAATAAACCTACTCATAGCCCAATTGCGTTAGGTTGAAACCGATAATTAAAAATATTAGACAGAAGAAAGAATCAAACGATTGAGAAAATTCTGTTGGGTATGAAGAAAAAAAAATGCCACGTTAGTACTCGCCTAAGAGGAGAAACAGGGAATACACTTAAAAAAAAGTTTATTTAGCTTTGATGCGAACAGTTTGTTTGCCTGAAGAACTTTACATTTGATCATGCTAATGCATTTATTGGATTGATTTCAGACTTTCTATTCTTCAGTATTGACTGGCATTACTAATATACAACGAAACGTGTTTAGAAAGCTGTATAAAGGGTAAGCCAAGACCAGAATGAAATTAGATGAAGGCAGAAATCTTCCAAACCCACCCAAAAATTCGCCGGCTATACTTGACTGTTAACATCCTGTGGATGTCTATGCAGATTTGTGACACATATGCTAATGGATTAGCTTGTCTATGGCAAAAGCGGTGGAGGGGAGAAATGAGGTGGGAAACTAAAACTGTCGAAATGAACAAACGAAAAGACTAGCACAAGATATTATGAGCTAAAAGATAATTTCTATTTGGCATGGAAGAAATTGTTTCCTTCACAAACTTAGCAGGTATCTTTCTGCGGTCGGAGACATTATCGCTAGTTTTGTAAGGAAGACTGTTATTTCTCTTTAAAAAAAAGAAAATAAATCTTTATTTCCATTTATAATAATTATGCAAGAGTAACCCAACACCTTAGTGATTAGTGGGTCTTAATATTCTATAATGTTATTATAATAGCAGCTACTACATATTTAATTTGCGATACTACAGACAGTACTACATGGGTTAATGGGCAGACTACTTCTAGTGTTAGCATATTTTCTAATGACTACAAGTGATTTGTGTTAATTGCCTGCAGCGTTACATGTGTGCCAGTGTTAATATAAACCTACTTGGGTGCCTGGCTCATAGAGCTAAACCCTATGAGCGTGCCCCTGGCACAGGGCAGGCAAGGAGTTAATTGTCGCTGCAGGTTCCTAATCTACTATCCTATTCTATTTTACTAAAACTACTACCAAATCTACGTCATAATCGGTGCGTTTGTCAAGTCCCTGAAGTAGATCACCCCAGTCCCGCTAGTCCTGCACGTGGCGGATACCCATCTGTTAAGTCGACCTATTGGAGTGCTGGACGCGATTGGTGATTACCAACTAGTCACGAAAGTCTCTCAAGAATATTGTTAGTATTTTTCGTGATACCTCGTTGTCCAGTGTGTTCAGTCTCTGAAAGGTCTCTTCTTGTCTGAGTAGGTCGTAGGTATTGTTGCTCGGCAGTTGTTGTCGTAGTGCGGCTGCTACATCATCGAAAAGGGGGCACTCATAAACCACATGGTCTGGAGTACCCTATGATGCGCCACAGTCACACGCGGGCGTCGCCCTTTTCCCAAACCGACATAGATATGTCGGATAGGGGCCATGACCAGTGAGGAAGTGGAACAATCCCCGAGTCGGCTTGAAATATTTCCATTCCCATTCTTTCCTTTACATTTGGTAGGAACTGTAAAGCCCTTCTACCACTTTCGTCCATCTCCCATAACTCCTGCCATAAATCTTCACCCCTCCTCCTTATCTCACTCTTATCCCTAACAGGTGTTCCCATAATTTCTTCTACTTTTGTAATGTTGTCTTTCTTAGGCCAGTACCATGCGACCTGCTCTCTTATTTCTTTTTTTTTTAAAAAAAATCTTTATTCTTCAATATATATATGATACATAACAACCCACCACCTTATATAATTAGTGGGTCCTAGTTGATACAATTTGGTATTACTACTACAGCTTACTCTATGTTAGTTTTCCTTTGTTCTCACTATGGGCACTACGATTATGTCTTTCTATGTTATTTTATTCTTCTTATGCTAATTTACATCTACCTGCAGCGTTACAGTTGTGCCAGCGTTATATAAACCTACTTAGTGGTCCTGTTCACCGAGCTAATGCCGTTGAACGTGCCCCTGGCACCGGGCTGGCCAGAATTGTTGATCGCTGCAGTACTATACTATTTTGTTATCCTAGCTTATCCAGCCGTGAGGCGGCTGGCCAATCCACGCCCCGGCGGAACAGGACAGGTGCGCGGAGTCAGATTTGGTGTAATGAGATCTTAGTCGTTGTTCCTTAGATATTCCTTTATTACTTTAAGTGATATCTCATTCGCCAATTTATTTAGAATTGAAAAATGGTCCTCATGCCTGAGCAGGTGATACGTGTCGAAATTGGGTAGCTGGTGACGTAATTGCGCTGCTACGTCGTCGAAGAAGTGGCACTCATACATCACGTGTTCTGGGGTGCCTGGTGTGGCCCCACAGTCACACGCTGGTGTAGCCCGTTTCCCGAACCGGCATAAATATGCCGGGTAGGGTCCATGACCTGTGAGGAAGTGCAGCAGTCCTCGTGACGGTGTGAAGTGTTTTAATTGCAGTCTTTCCCTGATGTTGGGCAGCAGTTCGTACGTTCTGCGACCGGTTTCTTCGTTATCCCATTGTTGTTGCCAAAGTTCTTCCCCCCTGCGTTTAATTTCCAATTTATTTCCCACATGAGTCCCCATTGGGTCGACTATTTTCTCCCTGTTTCCCTTCTTAACCCAGTACCATGTCGCTTGTTCTCTGATTTTTATGTCAAGCGGACAAAGCCCCATTAACACCGTTAGTGCTCCGCCCGGTGTTGTTCTATATGCCCCTACTGAGCTGACAAGCATGTTCCGCTGCACTCTTCTCACAGCCATGTCAGTATACTATTGTGATATAATTTGATCAATTCTGGTGGCAGGTGGAATCGCTTGTGACCAATTGATATTAAGTTGTTTAGTGTTTCTAATGATCTATGTGTGACGGTGTCAATATGTGATGCATAAGTCCACCTCTCATCAACGATTACTCGCGCTTCATGGCGTCGAAGAACTGGTGAGCCATCTATTCTTACTGTTGGATTCCTAACTAGTTGCCCTTTCAGGAATAGGTACGTGGACTTTCTTGGTGAGATCTTCATTTTGGTCGTATGGTACCATGTACTCAAGATTGAAATAATGGTTCAAATGGTTCCGAGCACTATGGGACTCAACTGCTGTGGTCATAAGTCCCCTAGAACTTAGAACTACTTAAACCTAACTAACCTAAGGACAGCACACAACACCCAGCCATCACGAGGCAGAGAAAATCCCTGACCCCGCCGGGAATCGAACCCGGGAACCGGGGCGTGGGAAGCGAGAACGCTACCGCACGACCACGAGATGCGGGCAAGATTGAAATAGCCCTCTCAATTTTCGGCTCTTAAGTCTTCGCGGCTACGGCCGCCAACCAGCAGGAGGAGGTCGTCCGCGTAGGCTATGCCCTCTAGCACATCGTCGCTGTTCTGTAGGTTGTCCAAGAGGGGTTCCATGTTAATATCCCAAAAGAGTGGCCCCAGGACAGATCCCTGTGGACACCCCTTGGTGATCTTCTTACTTATTCTCCCGCTAGGGGACGATAGCCAAACCTCCCTATTCTCACAATAGCTCCTCAGACAGCCATATAGCGACCTCGGGCACTCCTTCTCTCCTGCTCTCTTATTTATATTTTATTGTGGGAGCGGTATAATATTAAGATATTAAAGAGTATTCTAGCAAGCAGGATAGGTATCGTTTGAGCAGGTGTTTCGCGGAGTGATCAGAACACAGTGGAGGCGCGGATCGGTAATGAGGCACAACTTACTCCGCAATTTATGAAGGCATACTGCCAGGGAAGGCTGCCAACCTCACAACCCGGAAGAAGACGTTGGATATGACGTACAACACTCACAGTCACTGACGCAGATGACGAGGAAAGCCCGAAAGAAAAGACAGAAACGTGCAGTTATGAAACTCCACATGTTGTTGACATCGACGATGGCGTAACAGTGAACTGTTGTGGAGCAACCAATGTAAACTACGCATCAAACGGCTGTCGTTTGAGGCCCTCGTCGATGGCACTCGGTACTGTGTTTCACAAGAACGACCTTTTCTGAATTAATGCAGATTATGTATCAATGTATCGTTTTTTCTGAGATATTTCATGATTTTCGAACACAGTATATGTTCCAGAAACCTAATGCTGACTGAAGTCAGTGATATGAATATGTAATTCAGCAGATTACTTCTATTTCCTCTCTTGTATATCGAGGTAACCTGTGCTACTTTCCAGACTCTAGAAACAGACCTTCCGTCGTGCTAGGGGTAGTATTGTAAATGTTTATTGAAACTTGAGCTACTTTATCAGCATACTCCGAAAGGAAAGTGATTGCTATATAGTCTAGACAGCAAATGAAATGATCGTATGGCATTTATTGGCCGGGATATCCCCTTTCGGGGTTGGGCCGCTGTATTGCAAATCTTTTTAGTTGACGCCACTTCGGCGACTTGCGTGCCAATGATAATTATGATGAAGGACACACAACACCGAGTCCCCTGCCGGGAATCGAACCCGGGACCCATTGCGTGGTAGGCGTTAACGCTACAGCTGCGCTACCGAGGCGGACGTCTAGACAGAAAGACTTGCCTTTATTGAGTGACGTAAGCTGCTTCGGTACACCAAGAGTATCTACTTCTAAGTTATTCAGGTGGCAGCTGTTCTGAATACGAATTCTGCAGTATTTACTGCATCTTGTTTGTTGAAGGAATTTCGGTAATATGTGTTTAGTAACTCCGCTTTACCGGCGCCATCGTCAGTAACATTACCTTTGCTGTTGTGCAGTTGTATTCACTGCGTCTCGCCACTGGTATACTTTATTTGCGACCAGACTCTCTTTTGATTTTCTACCACATTTCGAGACAGAGTTTTATTCTGGAAACTTAAGAGGATCTCGCAATGAAGTCCTCGCTAAATTTCGAGGTTCTGTAAAACTTCGTCAATCTCGGAGATTCTGCGTTCTTTTAAATCTGGCATGCTCCTTCGTTGTTTCTGTTACAGGGTAGTGACCTGTTTTGAGTACCATGGGGGCATCTGCTTGTGGCTTGTGCTTACAATGGGGGATCTGTTCCGTATCTTACGAATTTACTTGATATGAGTCTGTCAATTCCCACCAACAGTATTTCTCTGAACTCCCTTTCATAGTTTGCAAAGAATGGAGATTGTCCCTCGTGGAGGCGTCAAGCAAATTTTGTATCTGATATTTTAGTAGATACATTTTGCGTTCATTTTCATGGATTTGGATGTTACAGTGTTTAGCCTCTCTGCAACGATCTTGTGATCACTAATCCCTGTACAAGCGATGACGCTCTCTGTTTGCTCAGAATTGTTTCTTGCTAATAGATCTAGTACGTTAACGCGCTTCGTGTGTGCTCCTGAACTAACTGCTGAACATAGTTTACGTAGAAAACATTTAGTATAGTTTTGGACTATGGTTTATCTGTACCACCAACTCTAACCACGTATTTTCGCTAACGTAGCGAGGGCAGATTGAAGACACCTCCGACTACAGTTGTATAAGTCAGGTGCACTACCTGTTCGAAATGAGACTCGAATTTTTCGTGAATCTTTCAGCAATTCTATCATATGAGTTGGGGGTCGGGAAAAGGAACCAACTGTTAATTGATTCCGGTTGTCGAGTATAACCCTCTACCCTGGCTCTGTACAAACTATCAACAATCGGTACTGTCAACGGTGCTACAGATGGTGAGCTCCGCCTTCATCTCGCAAGCAAGAATGGCTGTCTTTACCACTTCAGATAGCCGCCGGAAACCACATGGAATCTCTTTTGATAAAAAATCGACACACATCGCTGGTACCGACATGAGCCAACGTTCGCAGCTGGTTTTATGCAGGTGGTCAGAATTTTCTGTCTATTTGGTGTAGATTATATGCTCTCATGATATGATATCTGACCAAAGATACCACCAATTCCTCTATAATAAGCAACATGGATTCCGCAAACAGAGATCCTGCAAAACTCAGCTCGCTCTGATCCTCCATCAGAGCGCTGTAGACAACGGCGCTCAGGTCGATGCCGTGTTCCTTGACTTCAGGAGGGCGTTTGACACCGTCCCGTGCTGCTGTGTAGCGTAAAAAAGAAATACGAGCTTATCGATCATCGAATCAGATTTGTGACTGGATTCCACTTCCTTGCAGATAGAGCTCAACCTGTCGCTCTTAACGGAACAAAGTCGATAGACGTAAAGGTAATTACCGGAGTATCCCAAGGATGTGCAGTAGGACCCTTACTGTTTACTATGTACGTAAATGATATAGTAGGAAGTGTCAGAAGCTCTTTATTATGCGATTGTCTATAACAAAGTAGCAACACCAGAAGACAGTATCGATTTGCAGAGTGACCTACAGAAAACTGATGAATGGTGCAGGCTCTGACAGTTGACCCTGAAAGTACTTAAACGTAACACATTGAGCCTAGATTGGAAAATACACTGAAGCGCAAAAGAAACTGTTATAGGCATGCGTATTCAAATACAAAATACACTCCTGGAAATGGAAAAAAGAACACATTGATACCGGTGTGTCAGACCCACCATACTTGCTCCGGACACTGCGAGAGGGCTGTACAAGCAATGATCACACGCACGGCACAGCGGACACACCAGGAACCGCGGTGTTGGCCGTCGAATGGCGCTAGCTGCGCAGCATTTGTGCACCGCCGCCGTCAGTGTCAGCCAGTTTGCCGTGGCATACGGAGCTCCATCGCAGTCTTTAACACTGGTAGCATGCCGCGACAGCGTGGACGTGAACCGTATGTGCAGTTGACGGACTTTGAGCGAGGGCGTATAGTGGGCATGCGGGAGGCCGGGTGGACGTACCGCCGAATTGCTCAACACGTGGGGCGTGAGGTCTCCACAGTACATCGATGTTGTCGCCAGTGGTCGGCGGAAGGTGCACGTGCCCGTCGACCTGGGACCGGACCGCAGCGACGCACGGATGCACGCCAAGACCGTAGGATCCTACGCAGTGCCGTAGGGGACCGCACCGCCACTTCCCAGCAAATTAGGGACACTGTTGCTCCTGGGGTATCGGCGAGGACCATTCGCAACCGTCTCCATGAAGCTGGGCTACGGTCCCGCACACCGTTAGGCCGTCTTCCGCTCACGCCCCAACATCGTGCAGCCCGCCTCCAGTGGTGTTGCGACAGGCGTGAATAGAGGGACGAATGGAGACGTGTCGTCTTCAGCGATGAGAGTCGCTTCTGCCTTGGTGCCAATGATGGTCGTATGCGTGTTTGGCGCCGTGCAGGTGAGCGCCACAATCAGGACTGCATACGACCGAGGCACACAGGGCCAACACCCGGCATCATGGTGTGGGGAGCGATCTCCTACACTGGCCGTACACCACTGGTGATCGTCGAGGGGACACTGAATAGTGCACGGTACATCCAAACCGTCATCGAACCCATCGTTCTACCATTCCTAGACCGGCAAGGGAACTTGCTGTTCCAACAGGACAATGCACGTCCGCATGTATCCCGTGCCACCCAACGTGCTCTAGAAGGTGTAAGTCAACTACCCTGGCCAGCAAGATCTCCGGATCTGTCCCCCATTGAGCATGTTTGGGACTGGATGAAGCGTCGTCTCACGCGGTCTGCACGTCCAGCACGAACGCTGGTCCAACTGAGGCGCCAGGTGGAAATGGCATGGCAAGCCGTTCCACAGGACTACATCCAGCATCTCTACGACCGTCTCCATGGGAGAATAGCAGCCTGCATTGCTGCGAAAGGTGGATATACACTGTACTAGTGCCGACATTGTGCATGCTCTGTTGCCTGTGTCTATGTGCCTGTGGTTCTGTCAGTGTGATCATGTGATGTATCTGACCCCAGGAATGTGTCAATAAAGTTTCCCCTTCCTGGGACAATGAATTCACGGTGTTCTTTTTTCAATTTCCAGGAGTGTATGTAAAGAGACAGAATACGGCACTGCGGTAAGCAACACCTGCAGTATATAAGACTAGTCTCTGGCGCAGTTGTTAGATCGGTTACTGCTGCTACAATGCCACGTTATCAAGATTTAACTGAGTTTGAACGCGGTGTTATAGTCGGCGCACGAGCGATGGGACACAGCATCGGCGAGGTAGCGATGAAGTAGGGATTTTCCCGTACTACAATTTCACGAGTGTGCCGTGAATATCAGGAATCCTGTAAAACGTCAAATCTCCGACAACGCTGCAGCCGGAAAAAGATTTTCCAACAACGGGACCAACGACGACTGAAGAGAATCGTTCAACGTGACAGAAGTGCAACCCTTCCGCAAATTGCTGCAGATATCAATGCAGGGCCATCAACAAGTGTCAGCGTACTAAGCATTCAACGAATCATCATCGATATGGGCTTTCGGAGCCGACGGCCCACTCGTGTACCCTCGATGACTGCACGACACAAAGCTTTACGCTTCGCCTGGACCCGTCAACACCGACATTGGACTGTTGATGACTGGAAACATGTTGCCTAGTCAGGTGAGACTCGTTTCAGATTGAATCGAGTGGATGGACGTGTACGGGTATGAAGACGACCTCATGAATCCATGGACCCTGCATGTCAGCAGGGGACTGTTCAAGCTAGTGGAGGTTCTGTGCAGTTGGAGTGATATGGGACCACTGATACATCGAGATACGACTGACAGGTGACACGTACGTAAGCATCCTGTGTGATCACCTACATCCATTCATGTCCGTTGTGCATTCCGACGGACTTGGAGAATTTCAGCAGGACTATGCGACACCCCACACGTCCAGAAATGCTACAGAATGGTCCAGGAACATTCTTCTGAGTTTAAACACTTCCGTTGGCCACCAAACTCCCCATACATAAACATTATTGAGCATATCTGGGATGCCTTGCAACGTGCTGTTCAGAAGTGATCTCCACTCCCTCGTTTTATTACGGATTCATGGACAGCCCTGCAGGATTCATGGTGTCATTTGCCTCCAGCACAACTTCAAGACATCAGTCGAGTCCGTGCCACGTCGTACTGCGGCAGTTCTGCGTGCTCGCTGGGGCCCTACACGATATTAGGCAGGTATACCAGCTTCTTTGGCTCTTCAGTGTAAATTCACTGCTGCACAAGTACACGATGGATGACAAATTGCTGATAATGGTATCTACCCTAAAATATCTAGGATTGACTGTGCAGAGCGATGTTAGGCGGACTGACCACATAAAGAAAATAGTAGGAAAAGCAGATGCCATACAGATTCATAGGAAGAATCTTAAGGAAGTGTAACTCGTCCACGAAGGATGTGGCTTACCAAAGGCGCTTGGTTGTCCGATTCTTGAGTATCGTTCTTCTTTCTGGGATCCCTGCCAGGTAGGATTGACAGAAGAGATAGAGAGAGAAGATCCAACGAAGAGCAGCGCGTTTCGTTACGGGATCATTTATCTAGCGAGAGATCGTTATAGATATGATCAACAAACTCCAGTGGCAGACGTTACAAAAGAGGCGTCGTTCATCATAAAGACATTTACTAATGAAATTTCGAGAGAGCACTTCCCGGGAAAAGTCGAACAACATATACTTTCCCCCACATACGTCTCGCGTAATGACCACGAGGAGAAAATTCGAGAAATCAGAGCCAATACAAAGGCTTATCGACAATCATTCTTCCCACGTGTCATTCGCGAGCGGAACAGGGTGTGAATTTGAGGGCGGGGGGACTCCGTTAATGGTACATAAAGCACCCTCTGCCACGCACCATTAAGTGGCTTGCGGAGTATAAGGCAGATCTAGATATTTTCGTAGTACGAGCAGCCAAAGTAAAAAATGTGAACTACAGACAGTACGATTTCGGTATTCACGAATGGAACCTCGATCTGAGTAATCTGAACGAAGCACTTTTACAATTTTCCGTCTTATTGAAGACGTAAGTGATGGTTAACGGTTGTTTTGAGAGTAGGTAATTTCCCGGCACGATTACACACAATTTGAACAAGATATTACCACTTTCGGCCGTCATCTTCTCTTACAACAGAGATACAGCCAAGATGGCTGGGTGCATCTGGTCTGTTATTGTGTATTTGAAATAATGACAGGTACTTCAGTTGCGATTAAAGATACTGAATACACCAGTGAGTGAGACGCTGATGAGGTAAACAGAGTGTGTGAAATTCACGTTGCCTGTTCAGTCACTTCCACTCTTAACAGAGCGTAGCAGCTGGCGTGGTCAAACAACGAAGCGTTACCAGCAAATCTTAGGGTAGCGTTCGTGGCTACCTCTATTCATGTGGAGTTTTCACTAGCTATATCATTTTGCACTACATCCCATCAGTGAACAATCGGCAGTACTAAAAGCTGGACTAGTTTTTAATACCATGCAGGCAAGAGACAGATCTCCTGCATGCTGTGGCAGTTTGTTCATCCCCATTCTGGTGTTCAGCCAACGTTATTACGCTACTGGCCATTAAAATTGCTACATACACCACGAAGATGACGTGCTACAGACGCGAAATTTAACCGAGAGGAAGAAGATGCTGTGATATGCAAACGATTAGCTTTTCAGAGCATTCACACAAGGTTGGCGCCGGTGGCGACACCTACAACGTGCTGACATGAAGAAAGTTTCCAAGCGAATTCTCATACACAAACAGCAGTTGACCGGCGTTGCCTGGTGAAACATTGTTGTGAAACCTGGTGTAAGGAGGAGAAATGCGAACCATCACGTTTCCGACTTTGATAAAGGTCGGATTGTAGCGTATCGCGATTGCGGTTTATCGTATCGCGACATTGCTGCTCGCGTTGGTCGAGATCAAATGACTGTCAGCAGAATACGGAATCGGTGGGTTCAGGAGGGTAATACGGAACGCTGTGGTGGATTCCAACGGCCTCGTATCACTAGCAGTCGAGATGACAGGCATCTTATCCGCATGGCTGTAACGGATCGTGCAGCCATGTCTCGATCCCTGAGTCAACAGATGGGGATGTTTGCGAGACAACAACCATCTGCACGAACAGTTCGACGACGTTTGCAGCAGCATGGACTATCGGCTCGGAGACCATGGCTGCGGTTACCCTTGACGCTGCATCACAGACAGGAGCACCTGCGATGGTGTACTCAACGACAAACCTGGGTGCACGAATGGCAAAAAGTCATTTTTTCGGATGAATCCAGGTTCTGTTTACAGCATCATGATGGTCGCATCCGTGTTCGGCGACATCGCGGAGTACGCACATTGGAAGCGTCTATTCGTCATCGCCATACTGGCGTATCACCCGGCGTGATGGTATGGGGTGCCATTGGTTACACGTCACGGTCACCTCTTGTTCTCACTGACGGCACTTTGAACAGTGGACGTTGCATTTCTGATGTGTTCCGAACCGTGGCTCTACCCTTCATTCGATCCCTGCGAAATCCTACATTTCAGCAGGATAATGCACGACCGCATGTTGCAAGTCCTGTACGGGCCTTTCTGGATACAGAAAATGTTCTACTGCTGCCCAAGCCAGCGCATTCTCCAGATCTCTCACCAATTGAAAACGTCCGGTCAATGGTGGCCGAGCAACTGGTTCGTCACAATACGCCAGTCAGTACTCTTGATGAATTGTGGTATCGTTTTGAAGCTGCATGGGCAGCTGTACCTGTACGCGCCATCCAATCTCTGTTTAACTCAATGACCAGGCGTATCAAGGCCGTTATTACAGCCTGAGGTGGTTGTTCTGGGTACTGATTTCTCAGGATCCAAGCACCCAAATTGCGTGAAAATGTAATCGCATGTCAGTTCTAGTATAATATATTTGTCCAATGAATACCCGTTACCATCTGCATTTCTTCTTGGTGTAGCAATTTTAATGGCCAGTAGTTTATTTTGAGACATGGTACTATGGGGCAAAAAAAGGTAAACGTCGGCTCTGAACTGCATGCCCTAAGTGCTATGAACCAGTTGTACGTCTTTGCCATTGTTAAACACGTCTTATTCTGAAGAAGTGCTCATAGTTCTTGAGGTATTCATTTTAGAGCCCGGGGTTACTGAGCAAATTTTTTGAGGTTTTGGTCCATACTACCACTTCTGGACGGTTATCGGTGGAATTTTGGTTCATCCTGTACAAGGAAATGTTTCACAAAACTGTTCGCTGATCAACGTTCGGTATTGTATCAAGATAACCTGCGAATTCATACGGCTATGTTTACCACACAAGTTTTTTGCCAGTCATGATACTGAACAGAGTTCGTCATTCATACCTGTACCGCTAGGGCAATGTTCTTAGGCCTGGCACTGCATCTAAATGCCTTCAGAATATAAGTGATAGTTATCGTCGCTGTGGTCTTCAGTTCGAATACTGTTCTGATGCAGCTCTCCAAGTTACTCCACTCTCTCCATCTCCGAATAACTATTACAACGTACATCTTTTTGAACCTGCGTTCTGTATTCATCTACAATTTTAACCTCACACACGTCCCTCCAGCACTAAATTGGTGATCCCTTGACGTCTGTGAATGTGTCCTGTCAACCATGCTTTCTTTTAGTCAAGTTATACCACAAACTTCTTTTTTCCCAATTCTATTCAGTACTTCTTCATTAGTTACACAATCTATCCCCCTAATCTTTAGCATTCCTCTGCAGCACCATATTGTATTTCAAAGTCTTCTATTCTCCTATTGTCTGAACTGTTTATCTTCCACATTCCACTTCCGTACACCGCTACACTTCGGAAAAATACCTTCTGAAAAGACTTCCTAGCACTTAAATCTATATTCGATGCTAACAGATTTCTCTTCAGCAACGCTTATCTTGCCGTTGCCAGTTTACATTTTACATTCTCTCCACTTTGGCCATCATCATTTATTTTATTAGTCAAAGAGCAAAATTCGTCTACTACTTTTAGTGTCTCTTTTCCTAGTCTAATTTCCTCAGCATCACCTGATTTAATTAGACCACGTAACGTTACACTTGTTTTGCTTTTGTTGATGTTCATGTTACGTCCTCTTTCTAGACGCCGTTAATTCCGTTCAACACCTCAGCCAAATCCTTTGCTGTCTCTGACAGAATTACAATCTCATCGACAAACCTCAAAGTTTGTATTTTTTTCTCCCTGAGCTTTAATTCCTTCACCAAATTTTTGTTTAATTTGGCTTCCCTTTTATGCTCCTCGACTTTGTAACTGCCAACTGGTTTCTCTGCAAGTTGTAAATGGTCTTTTGCTCCCTGTGCTTTACCCCTGCTACCTTCAGAATTTGAAAGTGATAGTTATGGGAACGTAATACAGAAGAAATATACTGAGGTGACAGAGGTTATGCGATAGCGATGTGCATATATACAGATGGCGGCAGTATCGCGTACGGAAGTTATAAAAGGGCGGTGCGGTTTGTATTCAGGTGATTCATGTGAATAGGTTTCAAACGTGATTATGGCCGCATGACGGGAATTAACAGACTCTAAACGCGGAATGGTAGTTGCAGCTAGACACATGGGACATTCCACTTCGGAGATCGTTAAGGAATTCAATATTCCGAGATGCGCTATGTCAAGAATGTGCAGAGAACACCGAATTTCAGTTTTTACTCCCGCCACGGACTATGCAGTGTCCAACGGCCTTCACTTAACCACCGACAGCAGCTGCGTTTGCTTAGAGTCGTCAGTGCTAACACACAACACTGCGTGAAATAACCACACGTCGACGAATGTATCCGTTAGGTCGGTGCGGCGAAATTTTGCTAACAACAGGACATCGCCTGTATCGGCTGCCTAGGGTTCTTGACCATATCGATTGGACCCTAGATTACTGGAAAACGGAGGTCTAATCAGATGCATCCCCATTTCAGTTGGGTGATGGAAGGGTGGCGCATACTCCCCCCCCCTCCCCCCCTGAAGTGAAGTTGTCACATAGTGGTATCGGCTGCCCAGGGCTCTGGACCATATCGATTGGACCCTAGATTACTGGAAAACGGAGGCCTGGTCAGATGCGTCCCCATTTCAGTTGGGTGATGGAAGGGTGATGCATAATCCCCCCCCCCTCCCCGAAGCGAAGTTGTCACATAGTGGTATCGGCTGCCCAGGGCTCTTGACCATATCGATTGGACCCTAGATTACTGGAAAACGGAGGCCTGGTCAGTTGCGTCCCCATTTCAGTTGGGTGATGGAAGGGTGATGCATAATCCCCCCCCCCTCCCCGAAGCGAAGTTGTCACATAGTGGTATCGGCTGCCCAGGGCTCTTGACCATATCGGTTGGACCCTAGATTACTGGAAAACGGAGGTCTAGTCAGATGCATCCCCATTTCAGTTGGGTGATGGAAGGGTGGCGCATACTCCCCCCCCCCTGAAGTGAAGTTGTTACATAGTGGTATCGGCTGCCCAGGGCTCTTGACCATACCGATTGGACCCTAGATTACTGGAAAACGGAGGCCTGGTCAGATGCGTCCCCATTTCAGTTGGGTGATGGAAGGGTGATGCATAATCCCCCCCCCTCCCCGAAGCGAAGTTGTCACATAGTGGTATCGGCTGCCCAGGGCTCTTGACCATATCGATTGGACCCTAGATTACTGGAAAACGGAGGCCTGGTCAGATGCGTCCCCATTTCAGTTGGGTGATGGAAGGGTGATGCATAATCCCCCCCCCCTCCCCAAAGCGAAGTTGTCACATAGTGGTATCGGCTGCCCAGGGCTCTTGACCATATCGGTTGGACCCTAGATTACTGGAAAACGGAGGTCTAGTCAGATGCATCCCCATTTCAGTTGGGTGATGGACGGGTGGCGCATACTCCCCCCCCCCCTAAAGTGAAGTTGTTACATAGTGGTATCGGCTGCCCAGGGCTCTTGACCATACCGATTGGACCCTAGATTACTGGAAAACGGAGGCCTGGTCAGATGCGTCCCCATTTCAGTTGGGTGATGGAAGGGTGATGCATAATCCCCCCCCCCTCCCCGAAGCGAAGTTGTCACATAGTGGTATCGGCTGCCCAGGGCTCTTGACCATATCGGTTGGACTCTAGATTACTGGAAAACGGAGGTCTAGTCAGATGCATCCCCATTTCAGTTGGGTGATGGAAGGGTGGCGCATACTCCCCCCCCCCCCCGAAGTGAAGTTGTTACATAGTGGTATCGGCTGCCCAGGGCTCTTGACCATACCGATTGGACCCTAGATTACTGGAAAACGGAGGCCTGGTCAGATGCGTCCCCATTTCAGTTGGGTGATGGAAGGGTGACGCATAATCCCCCCCCCTCCCTGAAGCGAAGTTGTCACGTAGTGGTGAGGGCTGTGTTAACATAAAATGGACTGGGTCCTCTGGTCCAACAGTGCCGATGATTGACTGGAAATGGTTATGTTCGGCCTACTTGGAGACGAATTGCAGGCAGCCATTCATGGACTTAATGTTTCCATGACAATGCGCCATGTCACAGGCCAACAGCTGTTTGAAATTGGTCTAGAAGAACATTCTGGACAATTCGTACGAATGATCGCCCGACTTGAATCCCATCGAACATTTATTCGACATAATCGAGAGGTCAGTTCGTGCACAAACTCCTTCACCGGCAACACTTTTGCAGTTATTGATGGATATAGAAACGGAATGGCTCAGTATTTCTGCAGGGGATTTCCAATGACTTGTTGAGTGCGTGTCACGTCGAGTTGTTGCACTAGGCCGGGCAACAAGAGGTCCGACAGGATATTAGGAGGGATTCCAGCACTTTTGTCACCTTGGTGTGCAATATCGTTGATGGGGTAGGGAGAAAAGCAGCGGACCGAGAACGGATCCCTGAGGGACTCGACAGCGCACATGTTTCCTTGACGGCTTCTCTGATCCACAGACAATGCATTGATATCTGTTGTTAAGGTAACTACCTAATGATGGCATTGTACTGTCTGACAAATTCTACTTGTTCCTTCCTCGTAAGCGATATATTGAAAACTTCAGTATCGAAAAAGCAGAATCAGAATTGTCATTTAATTCTGTCAATATGTTTTTTACCAGCGTCTCGGGGACTTCGGTTAATAATTTTGTATAACAATGTTGGAGAACAGCTATCTTATTGTGATAAAATTATTTAAAAGAAGTCTTGATCGCGACCGATGTTAACGTCTGACTGGTTTCCGCCTTTTAATTACGGGTTATCATCAGAGTTTGCACTGTCATATTAAAAGTAACAGTGCTATACTACATAGAGAAGCCAATTAAGTGAAAGTATACTCTAAAACAATGCATCACTATCCATCTGGATGACGGCGGCGCCTGACCGCTGTGGATGCCTAAGTCACTGTAACTGATGCTAATGGCTTACCAGCCGCGAGTTATATATAGGGTAGAGAGAGGGCGCTCTAGAGCATAAGGCATCGCCGTCAGCCAATGCGCAACGACTTACATATCGTTTTGAGTTTTTATTCTTAAATATTTATCTTTTAAATTTAACTAATCAAGAAACGAGTTTATATTCATTTATGGTTCATAACTTATATTACAGCCAGCCTCATAAAATGCATGACAATCTGGTGTAAATCGTTAACTGAGGTCTAGAGCGTCGTTTGCATGAAATAAGTAGCACTATAAGATCTTTAGTTCTATAGCTGCTGCTATTTATTCGTAATGAAACCAAATGTATGGCGTATTAATATCAAAATTATACATATTGACTTATTTGTATTAGTAGTCAGTTATTTAAAGTCTTAAAAGACACTAGAAAAAACTAAACGCATCGTTGTTTATGTGAGCCATCTCTTCGTTCCTGTAATAACGTATTATGACGCCGTTTCCATGGAGACATACAGGTTGATATGTCTGTCAGTTATCAAAGATATACTTGACGCTCGTGTAACTCTGGAGGTCTGTGGTCTATCACTCACCAAAGATAAAAGGGGCGTTGTTTACAGAAGTGGCGCCAGTTTAGCCACATAATGTTATTGTGGATAATCTGCGATACATCACTGTTCACAAGAGGAAACGATTTGTTACAAGTAATTTAGAAACACTTGGATCTAGGAATAAAAATATGTCTTAAGAAGAGCAGTAAAAATGTGGAAATTATGTACACATTTCATTTGCGAAATCGTTGACGTTGCTGGTATTATAAATTAACATTTCTGCGACTGTCCCGTGTTTTATTCAAGGAGATATTCACAACTATTAAAATAACGAGGTAAATTTGAAAGATTTGTTGTCTATTTGATGCCTTATATAGGGAAAGTACAGCCAACTTGCCAATGGCCGCCATGTTGGGGCCCTGCGCCGCTGGTGATACGTTGACTTCTGCAGCATTATTAAAGAAGTGCACTCAACCGTCTAATGCACTGCTAAAACTGATCAGTGGCTTCAAACGGAACATGTCGGCTACTTAGCAACAAAAAATCTCAACAAATTTAAGCTAAATGAGTTGAAAAGCACTTGTTGTGGTGAACATCAAACACAGTTTCTTAGGGTAGGTTAGGTTAGGTTAGGTTAGGTTAGCCCTGCTATCCTTTATCAATAGCAAAAGCAGATTTCGCAGTTCTTGTTGCGGTATCGAGTTTTAACACCTGTTGTTGTAATTAGCGTTGAACTGGATTGTTCAATTTTCAGCAGGACAAGAGGGAACCAATATTAGTTAACAAGTGCAAGGAAAAATACATCACTAATTTAAAGCTCTATATCGACTTACTTCTTGTTCCTGCTACTCGGTATTACGAAAATTAGCCCAATGGCTCTTTTGTTATTCGAAATAAAGCGTTGTAATCAAATATATATGGGCGGTACCTTAGTAAACAGAATGGATAAAAGTGCGTATATGGTTACACATGCTTTATCTTTTTGTCAGATTTATTCCATAGCCGTGGCGCTGCAGTCACGGACTGTGCGGCTGATCTCGGCGGGGGTTCGAGTCCTCCCTCGGGCATGGTTGTGTGTGTTTGTCCTTCGGATAATTTAGGTTAAGTAGTGTGTAAGCTTAGGGACTGATGACCTTAGCAGTTAAGTCCCATAAGATTTCACACGCATTTGAACATTTTTTTTCTGTTGTTGTTGTTGTGGTCTTCAGTCCTGAGACTGGTTTGATGCAGCTCTCCATGCTCTATTTTCTATTCCATACAATTTTGTCTGCAAATTGTTCTATGGCATTAGAAGAATGATTACGAAAGTACAAGAGAATACAATATTTTTGAAATGTGTTCGAATAAAACTAGGCCTACGATCAAATGTAGGCCGTAGGAAACAGTAACAACTGTACTGATATTACTATACTGTGGATAAGCGGACAGGTTGCAACAGTAATAATAGTTTGCTGGTAACATTTATGGTTACTGAATGAAACGTTGTAGATTCGGTACTTCAATAGTGCAATTTTTTTCTTTTTGTGCATTATATTGTATGGAACAAAGTACAATTTATTATTGTGAGCATCCTAAATATAAGTTTAAAGCATACTGTACAGTTAATCTGTACCGTTTTCCTGCCTTTTCGCTTCGAAACGAACAGTCAAAAGCGCAGTACTGAGACATGATTCTACTTAAAACTTCTAAAATTTACAACACTTCCTGTGCTTCACACGTAACGCTTGGCCCCACAATGGCTGCTAATGTCACATGGCGCGGTTACAGCCACTCCTGAACTATGGACGGCGGCAAACGCAGGGGAATAGATTGGCCGTACTTCTTTTTTGTACAGAGCTTTAATGCCTTAGGCTCTGGGGCGCCCTCTCTGTATCCAACATATATGTCGTGGCTGCTTAGCCATCAAAGCTGGTGCAGATCATGGGAGGCCCCATTACATGGACTCGCACCGCGAAGTACCTCGGGGTGACCCTGGACAGACGCCTCACGTGGAGGCCACACAAAAGGGATATTAGGGGTAAAGCCTACGGAAGATTGAGAGCACTGTACCCAATCTTGAACCCGGAGACAACCCTACCCACACGCTGCGGTATTACGCTGTTTCTCGCCCTTATAAGGCCGGTAATGGAATATGCGGCAGTGGTGTGGGGCAGCGCGGCAGACTGCCACATCCGAAGATTGCAAGGCCTCCACGGTAGAATACTTAGGATGGCCCGACCTGCTAAGGCACACCAATGTTTATTAACCACCATAAAATGCTCATCACACAATAGGACCAACACAAACAATAGGCCTGCCTAAAAAAACACATTAGGAAGCGCAGGAATAGTGCAAAGCACTTAACTTGCACAACCTAGAGATAGCCAGG
This sequence comes from Schistocerca nitens, assembly GCF_023898315.1. Lineage (NCBI taxonomy): Eukaryota > Metazoa > Arthropoda > Insecta > Orthoptera > Acrididae > Schistocerca > Schistocerca nitens. The sequence goes on from NC_064617.1 coordinate 876,700,422, forward strand.
CACTGTCCAGTTAGGCAAAGAGCGAGCCATCAGCATCAGTTAACAGTGGCTGAGGCATCCACAGGGGGTCAGGCGTCATCGCCCTCATCCAATGGGTAGTGATACATCGTTTTAGAGTGTACTTTTACATCATTAGCTTCTCTATGTAGTATAGCAGTGTTACTTTTGTTAGTAAACTCAGATGATGGCCCGTAATTGAAAGGCCGAAGCCTTTCAGAAGTTAACGTCGGCTGCTTTCTAGACTGCTTTTAAATAACTTTGGTTAATGTGGTCGGTGTGCTATGGTCTACGGTAGTACCTGAATACGATGAGCACGCCATTAAGGGCGGTAGGATGTCAAACGGGCCGATTTGGAGCAGGGAGGCACCACAGGACATTTTAATTTCCACTGTTTATACTTTTAAAAATAAATTCGTAGAACTTTGTCAGCACGACCAGGAAGGATTCAGGATTCATACTCAGAGCAATGGAAGTACAAAAACATATTAATTTTTTTTTCATGTGAAATTCCATCATTTTTTCACTTACTATTGGCTGTGTTGTTTTTGCTATAGATACACTTTTCTTCATTGTTGTTGTTGTTGTGGTCTTCAGTCCTGAGACTGGTTTGATGCAGCTCTCCATGCTACTCTATCCTGTGCAAGCTTCTTCATCTCCCAGTACCTACTGCAACTTACATCCTTCTGAATCTGCTTAGTGTATTGATCTCTTGGTCTCCCTCTACGAGTTTTACCCTCCACGCTGCCCTCCAATGCTAAATTTGTGATCCCTTGATGCCTCAAAACATGTCCTACCAACCGATCCCTTCTTCTAGTCAAGTTGTGCCACAAACTTCTCTTCTCCCCAATCCTATTCAATACCTCCTCATTAGTTACGTGATCTACCCACCTTATCTTCAGCATTCTTCTGTAGCACCACATTTCGAAAGCTTCTATTCTCTTCTTGTCCAAACTGGTTATCGTCCATGTTTCACTTCCATACATGGCTACACTCCATACAAATATTTTTAGAAACGACTTCCTGACACTTAAATCTATACTCGATGTTAACAAATTTCTCTTCTTCAGAAACGATTTCCTTGCCATTGCCACTCTACAATTTCTATCCTCTCTACTTCGACCATCATCAGGTATTTTGCTCCCCTGATAGCAAAACTCCTTTACTACTTTAAGTGTCTTATTTCCTAATCTATTTCCTTCAGCATCACCCTAATTAATTCGACTACATTCCATTATCCTCATTTTGCTTTTGTTGATGTTCATCTTATACCCTCCTTTCATGACACTGTCCATTCTATTCAACTGCTCTTCCAAGTCCTTTGCTGTCTCTGACAGAATTACAATGTCATCGGCGAACCTCAAAGTTTTTACTTCTTCTCCATGAATATTAATACCTACTCCGAATTTTTCTTTTGTTTCCTTTACTGCTTGCTCAATATACAGATTGAATAACATCGGGGAGAGGCTACAACCCTGTCTCACTCCTTTCCCAACCACTGCTTCCCTTTCATGCCCCTCGACTCTTATAACTGCCATCTGGTTTCTGTACAAATTGTAAATAGCCTTTCGCTCCCTGTATTTTACCCCTGCCACCTTCAGAATTTGAAAGAGAGTATTCCAGTTAACGTTGTCAAAAGCTTTCTCTAAGTCTACAAATGCTAGAAACGTAGGTTTGCCTTTTCTTAATCTTTCTTCTAAGATAAGTCGTAAGGTTAGTATTGCCTCACGTGTTCCAACATTTCTACGGAATCCAAACTGATCTTCCCCGAGGTCCGCTTCTACCAGTTTTTCCATTCGTCTGTAAAGAATTCGCGTTAGTATTTTGCAGCTGTGACTCATTAAACTGATAGTTCGGTAATTTTCACATCTGTCAACACCTGCTTTCTTTGGTATTGGAATTATTATATTCTTCTTGAAGTCTGTGGGTATTTCGCCTGTCTCATACATCTTGCTCACCAGATGGTAGAGTTTTGTCAGGAATGGCTCTCCCAAGGCCATCAGTAGTTCTAATGGAATGTTGTCTACTCCCGGGGCCTTGTTTCGACTCAGGTCTTTCAGTGCTCTGTCAAACTCTTCACGCAGTATCTTATCTCCCATTTCATCTTCATCTACATCCTCTTCCATTTCCATAATATTGTCCTCAAGTACATCGCCCTTGTATAAACCCTCTATATACTCCTTCCACCTTTCTGCCTTCCCTTCTTTGCTTAGAACTGGGTTGCCATCTGAGCTCTTGATATTCATACAAGTGGTTCTCTCTCTCCAAAGGTCTCTTTAATTTTCCTGTAGGCAGTATCTATCTTACCCCTAGTGAGACAAGCCTCTACATCCTTACATTTGTCCTCTAGCCATCCCTGCTTAGCCATTTTGCACTTTCTGTCCATCTCATTTTTGAGACGTTTGTATTCCCTTTTGCCTGCTTCATTTACTGCATTTTTATATTTTCTCCTTTCATCAATTAAATTCAATATTTCTTCTGTTACCCAAGGATTTCTATTAGCCCTCGTCTTTTTACCTACTTGATCCTCTGCTGCCTTCACTACTTCATCCCTCAGAGCTACCCATTCTTCTTCTACTGTATTTCTTTCCCCCATTCCTGTCAATTGTTCCCTTATGCTCTCCCTGAAACTCTCTACAACCTCTGGTTCTTTCAGTTTATCCAGGTCCCATCTCCTTAAATTCCCACCTTTTTGCAGTTTCTTCAGTTTCAATCTGCAGTTCATAACCAATAGATTGTGGTCAGAATCCACATTTGCCCCTGGAAATGTCTTACAATTTAAAACCTGGTTCCTAAATCTCTGTCTTACCATTATATAATCTATCTGATACCTATTAGTATCTCCAGGATTCTTCCAGGTATACAACCTTCTTTTATGATTCTTGAACCAAGTGTTAGCTATGATTAAGTTATGCTCTGTGCAAAATTCTACAAGGCGGCTTCCTCTTTCATTTCTTCCCCCCAATCCATATTCACCTACTATGTTTCCTTCTCTCCCTTTTCCTACTGACGAATTCCAGTCACCCATGACTATTAAATTTTCGTCTCCCTTCGCTACCTGAATAATTTCTTTTATCTCGTCATACATTTCATCAATTTCTTCATCATCTGCAGAGCTAGTTGGCATATAAACTTGTACTACTGTAGTAGGCATGGGCTTTGTGTCTATCTTGGCCACAATAATGCGTTCACTATGCTGTTTGTAGTAGCTAATCCGCACTCCTTTTTTTTTTATTCATTATTAAACCTACTCCTGCATTGCCCCTATTTGATTTTGTATTTATAACCCTGTAATCACCTGACCAAAAGTCTTGTTCCTCCTGCCACCGAACTTCACTAATTCCCACTATATCTGACTTTAACCTATCCATTTCCCTTTTTAAATTTTCTAACCTACCTGCCCGATTAAGGGATCTGACATTCCACGCTCCGATCCGTAGAATGCCAGTTTTCTTTCTCCTGATAACGACGTCCTCTTGAGTAGTCCCCGCCCGGAGATCCGAATGGGGGACTATTTTACCTCCGGAATATTTTACCCAAGAGGACGCCATCATCATTTAATCGTACAGAAAAGCTGCATGTCCTCGGGAAAAATTTCGGCTGTAGTTTCTCCTTGCTTTCAGCCGTTCGCAGTACCAGCACAGCAAGGCCGTTTTGGTTAATGTTACAAGGCCAGATCAGTCAATCATCCAGACTGTTGCCCCTGCAACTACTGAAAAGGCTGCTGCCCCTCTTCAGGAACCACATGTTTGTCTGGCCTCTCAACAGATACCCCTCCGTTGTGGTTGCACCTACGGTACGGCCATCTGTATCGCTGAGGCACGCAAGCCTCCCCACCAACGGCAAGGTCCATGGTTCATGGGGGAAGACTTTTCTTCATAACTAAGAGAGATTCTTCGATGAATTTTGGACAGCATACAAGCCATACTTACAAGTGTATGAAACTCTAGAATTTATTTAATTTATGAAAAAATGAATGAGCTGTTACATTTTAAACTTCATGTTTAGAAAAAACTCAAATTTTACAGTTAATTATTTCAATTTTCACCACAGTTTATAATAGATTTGGAAAATTCTAGAGTTTTGCATTAAGGAGTTTGTGTTTGATAAGCATACCAAGTTTAAATGTAATAGGATATTTTCTTTGGGTGTTACATGTAACTAAGTACAGAAATTTGTGTTTTGCAGAAAATGGCCGTTAAAGTTTCTGCTTGCATTTGGGATGCTCTTACAACTCTCCAGCACCATAAGTGGGTTCTTTTTCATTTTCTAAATCAGTTTTCTTCTTTTCACATTCCCATGATGCAGTCTTCTTGATTTTATCACCTCCAAAAATGATTTATCTGCTTTCTCTATACGATCTCTGTCTATCACATATAAAGCTTTGATGCGGTTCATTCTGCGCTTAATTCCAATTTTGTCTAAAACATATTTCCTGCATTGCACACCATCATTAAAACATGAAACTGCGTCATAAACGCCAATAGCAAGTGCATTTCTTCCTACAAAAATGGTTTTTGGCAATCTTTTCCATATACATTGGTTAAAACTTTCATTTGGGTTTTCGTCGATAGCAGCAGATAAAGTATCGATATCAGCAGTCCTTTGTTTCTGGCGCAAATATAAACATTCGAATTCTACAGAGCGAAACGCACTTACTTATGACAGAAGAATGTTGTGCAGAGTGGTGTGGCGCTGCATCTTGGTGCACTTAGGGCCAAACAACGTCCCTTATAATCTCTCAAATATTTATGTTTTATACATCAAACTATTCAGGAAGACGTGCGCTACAAAGTAGGCGTATTTTTGAAAAATCGAATTTTTTAAAATTTTTGACGTCCTGCCCCCCTTAATTGAGACTATAATCGATGGTTATATTCGGCCGTTTCCATGGCACGCTCGTAAAATTCGTGCCATCTGCCCGGTGACGAGAGCAGACAGCAGAGTTCAGGGACTGCACAGTCGCCCGATGGGAGGGAGGTATGGTCGTATCTCCCGTCCAGCTGAGACCGGTTACGTAACAGCCCGCACTTATCAGGCAGATAGGTAGGCAGCTGCTGGGGACTTTGCGCTTCCGTAGTTGGCAGCGCTGCGGCGCGGTCAGCCCGAGTTTATATATAAACGCCGGCTGGCCCTCCATGTGGCCAGTTGGCTCTGTGATCAGCCCGCTAGCACTTCACCAAAAGAGACAGGCATGAGCGGCGCGGTCAGCAACGGCGTGGTCGCCAACGGCTGTGACACGTGCAACGCGAGCAAAGCCCGGACCCAGCTGCAGAACGGACACGGCAAGCACGACGCCATCAACGGCGGGCCCTACAACACGGACGAGAGGGAGAGGTGAGCAGCGTACCATATCATACCATAGCGTAGCGTAGTACCCGTCCGCCCCGTAACCTCTCTGCTTCGAGGAAACACGTGCACAATTACCGAAGAAATACCGCAATTTTCTGTACGCTGACGTGTTTTAGAGAACTCGTCCGTAACACTGATTCTCGCAAAAGCCGGGAAAGTTAACATCTTTTAAATTTACTTCCTAAAGGAATAGAATACAGCGAAATGCCATAGTGCTTCGTCACGCAAGTTAGATGTTTCATAGAACAATTAAGCGATTCTTTTTTTCGACATACGTGAAACAAGTCACCTTACAGAATATGTATACGTGATAAATGTCAACATCAGGCTACTTATTTTTTAGCCCTAATCTTATAACTACCCTTAAAAATTATATTCCTTTTTTACGAGCTAAAAGTTTTTAAATAAAAATTCCTCCGTGGTATAGGAGTTGTCTGAGAGAAATGATTTTGCTTTGGAGTCAACACTTGCTTTGCTACCTGTCATTTTGTGGTACTGGGCAAAACATGATAAATTTTTGTTGCTCCCTGTTGAACTCCTTTCTGAACCACTGACAACTGTAACAATGGGTACTAAAGATCCATTTCTTTTTGCAGAAGTGGATTGTACACGGCCTCGACACTTAACTGTAACTTTGAAATTATACAAACCAGAAAGAGTAGTTGCGTGTTGCGTGACCATGTTTCTTAATAATGTGACATCACGATGAATTTATCTGTTTGTCTGGTATTTACAGCTTCATTTTTGTGCATGGGAAGGGCCAGCAAACACTATGTCGGCAGTTACACCTAAAGTTGTGACTAGAGACAGCAAATAGTGTGGCGCTGCTGTAATTTTCTGTAGAGACGGCTGGTTTTGCAAGGTTTCGCAACTTCGCAAGAAAACGCACGACCATTACTGAAGTGTTCAAATGTCAGGGGTGCTTTAGAGCCCGTATTAATATGTACTGAGACTTCCTGGCAGATTAAAAGGGTTTACGGGACTGGGACTCAAACCACGAGATTTTCCTTTTGCGACAAAGTGTTTAACGGACTGACCTGTCCAAAGTAGACTACTTCGTAACTTTACTTCCTCGAGTACGTCTCCTCCTACCTTCCATCTCCACAGAAGTACTCTTTCATAGCTTGAGGGACTAGCTCAAATGGTTCAAATGGCTCTGAGCACTATGGGACTCAACTGCTGTGGTCATAAGTCCCCTAGAACTTAGAACTACTTAAACCTAACTAACCTAAGGACAGCACACAACACCCAGCCATCACGAGGCAGAGAAAATCCCTGGCCCCGCCGGGAATCGAACCCGGGAACCCGGGCGTGGGAAGCGAGAACGCTACCGCACGACCACGAGATGCGGGCTGAGGGACTAGCACTTTTGGAAGCAATCGTCTAGGTTGTGGCTGAGTCGTTTCTGCACAATTTCGTTCCTTCTAGGAGTGCTAGTCGCGCAAGTATGTTGGAGAATTTCTGTGAAGTTTGGAAGGTAGGAGACGAGGTACTGGCGGAAGTAAGGCTGTGAGATCGGGTCGTGAGTCGTGCTCGAATACCTCAGCCCGCACACCACTCAAAGGGAATAGCTCTCAATCCTGCTCCGACACCCTATTCCAAATCGGCGCACACTCCATTGCAGTTCGCCCCGATAGCTGAGCGGTCAGCGTGACGAATCGCCGTCCTACTGGCCCGGGTTCGATTCCCGGCTCGCAGGTCGCCCAATGTGGCGTCGAATGTAATAAGACCTCCACCAAGGCGGCCTGACCTGCCCCGCAAGGGGACTCCCGCCAATGGCCCCAAACGCTCATTTCCATTTTCACTCCATTGCAGAATGAAAAATTCATTCTGCCATACTGATATCATTTGAGACTGAGTTCTACATCAGTAGAAAGACGAGAGGGAAGAGACTGGGCCAAAGAACCGTCACAACATTTTCCGAAGCGATTTAGAGGAATCACACACCACTTGTTGATAAGGATAATCAAGGGAGCGGAGTGGACTGGATGTCGCACTGCCGAAAGAGAGACCGATGCCTTAATCATTACGTCGTTTCGTCGAGTCGTCATCCTGAGATCTTCGGAACTATTCCTACGGAGGTAAATTAAAATTTACACGTTTGACTTCAGAATTGTGTGTTGTAACCTCCTTTATAATTTACAGCGTAAATGAAGCCCTTAGTTCCGAATTACGTGCCAACTTAAAAAGCTCTTACAATTAATTTCAAATCAGTTTTTGCATATATCTGTCTGGCAATTGTATACAGGCATTCCCCACCCATTTAAGGTTCTCCTGTTTATGTCCTTAACCTGTTTGCGAAGGACATCATAAGGTCTTCTCCCAGTGGGAACAAGTTACATAAGGAACAGGTATCTTGCGTAACTAGGGACAGGGGCCTGCACAGGACGGTTACTGGTTAACCAACATTAGCTCCACTTATCGACATTATCCCCGATTCTCGCACAGTTATCGTCGTGTGTCCAGTATATACGTCTACTGCTCAGCAAAATAACTAAAGATTCTGCTGTTTGTCAAACAGCCTTTGTGTTACTGGAATACTCATAAAAGTTTTAGAAATCATATATTAGAAGGCTGCAGTTCTATTTGGAATACTGAAACGGAGAAAAGTTTGAATTTAGAATGTATTTACTGATGTGTCACTTACCTGTTCGTATTTTGTTCTGCGTGTTCCCATGCCTTACTGCGATCAGATATGTATTAGGTAACACTACCTTTGCGTCTCCGCTACAACTTACTCATTTTTCCCTTTAAATAACTTCACTGCTTCACAAGCGTCCGGGTATATACGTATTATGCAATTGCTCAGCCGTGGAAGACTTGTTCGGGGGCGTATGATATCAAAGACAGAAACGATAAAAGGAAAATTTCCCACTTGGGAGAATAGACAGATCTCTATACTGCTCAGTCTTAACCATATATTTCTGCAGGTATCCCTACGGGGCAGTTTAAGATGTAGCAGATATCATAAACCTAGCTGTACCAAAGGGACATTCAACACGAAAATTTGTTGGAGAAATCCTACAACATTGCAATTCATACAGGGTCTTATCACGTTAGAGTGCATGGAAAAGATTCAGAGAAGAGCTGCAAGATTCATTAGTGTCTTGTTTAGTCGGTGTGGGAGCCTCACAGAAATGCCCAACAGTCCCTAGTGGGGTTACACCCCTCCCTACATTACATCTCGCGAAATAACCATAACGATAACAGAGATAGATTCATGCTTGAAGAAAACGTCTCGGAATATGGGCCGAATAACAGAGTCGTCTTGATATAACGTTTTGACAGATCTCCGTTTTTCTCATGACGATGACGAGTAGAAAACTTGCGGAAACGTTGCATTGAGTCATCAGTTTTATTCGGTTGATAATCCGAGAAGGTTTCATCAATGCAAGCCGAGAAAGCCTGCATTTAATTCGGGCATGTGCTAAGTGTCTGTACTGAGAGCTTATTGTCGGTCTTTCCGAGCACCAGTCGCGAACTTAACAGAAAAAAGTGTGGAGGGGTAGAGAGGGAACTATACTGATACAGCGTAACCTCGTCGAGACACAAGTGCATAGGCTTTAAGGTTAGTATATCGTCGGTTGCCATCAGCCGTAACCACTGGCTGGCGAAGACTTGCCGTATCATTTCGCGAACTACATCCGTTTCCCCGAAAAGCGGTAACTTCCATATTTGGCCTGCAGGTTTCGCATTTTTCGTGCTCTGCACTTCACACATCATGACATCGCGCAGTTGACCGTTGACGCTTTAGAAATATTCAAACATAGCAACCTTTAGGGTGTAGCCCATGTCTGCTGATATAGAAGCTAGACTAACTGACTGATTAGTTGTTCCCTCCTGAGTGACTATGACAGTATAAAGTTGAGTAATCTAAGTTTGTATGATTCTCTGCTCAAAGGAATGAAGTTGAACAGGAAAAAAAAGTTGTAAAATGAAGTAAGAAGTGGGTTTCATATTTATCTCTTACTGCTCATTTAACCAGTAATCCGACCACCCCTTCCAATTAACCTTGCCAAATCTGTTATTAACAATGTCGATCCTGCGAAACCGCGGGACAAAGCACCAGCAAAAAAGACTGCTAATTTAACCAGTGGTCCAACTTAAATCCTTTCAAAGGACCCATCCCGACGTTTGCCTGCAGCGATTTAAATAAATCGCGGCCAACGTGAATCTGGATGGTCGGACGAGGATTTGAACCGTCTTTCTCCAGAATGCGAGTCGAGTGTATTAAACAACACCTTAATCACCTCATTCGATAGTGCCATTGTGGCAAACAGTTTTAACGCCAGCTAGTTTCGTTACAACGTTTACTTCGAAGCATAATGAAAGGTACATTTCGACAGTAAAATATATTTAATTAGTAGGTTTCAAGGATGTGCACGCATGTAGAGCCTTTGTCGTTTCCTTTAATTTGTTAGTTCCTTGATCCATATTAAGCCATGTCACTTCTTATATATGTATTTAACATGTGGCCGTAGTAGCCAAAATGAAATCACATATTTTCTGTCAATGCAAACAAGACAAATGTATTAAGTTCCGTTTTGCACCCGGCTGCGACCATGGGACCGTTACAAGAGACAAATACAAGAGTGTCGTAGCCTGCCGGAGTGGCCGTGCAGTTCTAGGTGCTGCAGTCTGGAACAGGGCGACCGCTACGGTCGCAGGTTCGAATCCTGCCTCGGGCATGGATGTGTGTGATGTCCTTAGGTTAGTTAGGTTTAATTAGTTCTAAGTTATAGGCGACTGATGACCTCAGAAGTTAAGTCGCATAGTGTTCAGAGCCATTTGAACCATTTGAACCATTTGAGCCAAGAGTGTCGTAACAGCTATACTTGGATTTCGTCATGGCACACGCTAGAAACTTTTCGCCCATTTAACTTAAAAAGACAAGCTGCACTGGTTTTGCAAATGACTTAAATATATGTGTCGGGTTACTAAAAGAATTAGAAATGCTCGTAGAGCAACACATTCTTCTCGTGATCACTTTGACATGTAGGACCTGGTGCGCTGATCCACAACTACTGTTAATCCACCTGTCGGTTGGTAAGGCGCCCGTTAGGCAAGAGCAAAGCTTTCATTTACACGGAGATTCCGAATTATTGTTGGAACATAATTTTCCAAGCGTTGCTCAGTTGTTCGTGAGAACATCATAATGTGGAAGTTCTTCTCATTCTTAAGGTTATTTTAGGCTACCAAATTTTGAGACACAATCGCGTAATCAGAAATATTCTAATTTTTTTTCCCTTACAACGTAAATACGAGACTAAAATTAAAGCAGTGTTTTGCTGTTACACACTGACCATCTTGTCCGTCTGGAACAATGGCGCCTTGTTACTGAAGGCGGGACTATGCTTGGAAATTTGGTAACATTAAATGGAATGGCAATCGCATCTGTATGTTCACTGTTTTTTAAAGAAAATACGAACCATCTGAACGATCAACGTACTTTCCCGTCTCTCTGTATCCACTTATATAGGCGTACTCCGCAATCCAGTGTACAGAACATTATGGAGGGTGCATCGTACCAGTCTTACCCCTTTTCTGTGCCATTCGCTTACTGAGCGAGCGAAAAATGACTGTCTATATGCCTCTAATATCTGTTGTCTCATTCCCGTGATGCTTATGCGAGGTATACCGTGGTGGCCCCGGCATTGTCACGTAGTCTTGCTGGAATACCGGTTGTCAGAGTTCACGTAACAGGCATTCGGAAGAACTGCAACGCCTTTCTTCCCCAAGGTAGTGTTATAGGCCCTTATCTATGTTAACGATTTTGGAGACAATCTGAGCAGCCGTCTTCGGCTGTTTGCAGATAACGCTGTCGTTTATCAAAAATGGTTCAAATGGCTCTGAGCACTATGGGACTCAACTGCCGAGGTCATTAGTCCCCTAGAACTTAGAACTAGTTAAACCTAACTAACCTAAGGACATCACAAACATCCATGCCCGAGGCAGGATTCGAACCTGCGACCGTAGCGGTCTTGCGGTTCCAGACTGCAGCGCCTTTAACCGCACGGCCACTTCGGCCGGCTGTCGTTTATCGACTAATAGTTACCAGCAGACCAAAACAAACTACAAAGCGATTTAGAAAAGATATCTGAATGGTGCGAAAAGTGACAGTTGACCCTAAATAACGAAAAGTATGAATGCTAAAAGGAACTCGTTAAACTTCAAATGGTTCAAATGGCTCTGAGCACTATGGGACTCAACTTCTGAGGTCATTAGTCCCCTAGAACTTAGAACTAGTTAAACCTAACTAACCTAAGGACATCACAAACATCCATGCCCGAGGTAGGATTCGAACCTGCGACCGTAGCGGTCTTGCGGTTCCAGACTGCAGCGCCTTTAACCGCACGGCCACTTCGGCCGGCCGTTAAACTTCGGTTACACGATAAATCAGTCTAATCTAAAAGCCTTAAATTCAACTATATACCTAGGTATTACAATTACGAACAACTTAAATTCGAAGGAACACAGAAAATGTTGTGGGGAAGGCTAACCAAAGACTGCGTTTTATTGGCAGGACACTTAGAAAATGTAACAGGTGTACTAAGGAGACTGCCTACACTACGCTTGTCCGTCCTCTTTTAGAATACTGCTGCGCGATGTGGAATCCTTACCAAAAAGGACTGACGGACTTCATCGAAAAAGTTCAAAGAAAGGCAGCACGTTTTGTATTATCGCGAAATATGGTAGTGTGTGTCACAGAAATGATACAGGATTTGGGCTGGACATCATTAAAAGAAAGGCGTTTTTCGTTGCGACGGAATCTTCTCACGAAATTCCAATCACCAATTTTCTCCTCTGAATGCGAAAATAATTTGTTGACACCGACCTACATAAGGAGAAACGATCACCAAGATAAAATAAGGGAAATCAGAGCTCGTACGGAAAGATATAGGTGTTCATTCTTACCGCACGCTATACGAGATTGGAATAATAGAGAATCGTGAAGGTGGTTCGATGAACCCTCTGCCAGGCACTTAAATGTGATTTGCAGAGTATCCATGTAGATGTAGAGGTAGATTACGATTCGAGTTCGCCGATCATCTCTGTCACATTTTAATATGGACTATACCGACCTGATACTGCAGCGCGTCTCTGGTATACATTCGATGTTACTCATCAGTCACAGTCTGATAAGGCCTCCAATACTCGAGGACTAGGCATCTAGCGTCTTTCATCAGATTTCCTTTACAGCTTCACTCAAATTTTCCTGTATCACCCCTGAATATTTAAAGTGATTGACGTGCTCAAGACGTTCGCGCTGCGTCTTTTAATCGGGTATTATTTGGCTATTTCTCACTGTTACAGATATTATCTTACATTTATCGATATTTAAACAGATCTATAATTCATTGCACGAAGTACAAACTCTGTGCACATCTTTCTGAATTTTCTTACGATCGTCTTGGGACGATACTTCGCATAGGCGGTGGCAGCAGCAGTAGCATTGCCAACGAAACCACCCTAATAAATAGTTTATATGCGCGGGTACTGTAAGAATTACAGAATCTATTGCGCTTTCTTGAGGACACCTGATAAGACGTTGTTCTTGTTGAACATTCGCCGTCATGTAGAACGTACTGGGTTCTTTTAGGGATAGTTCAGAGAGCCAATATCATGCCTGAGAAGATAAACTTCTTTCTGTACTTCTAACAACCCTACCACAACAAGGGTCAAAATTTAATAATGACTGTGGTGTTGCTCTCACTGCTAAATACTGCATTTTCGGACAACAACAAAGTTATTATGTGACACGTGTCATTAGAGCACAGTTAATAAAGTCATTTCATGTAATAATGAATAGACTAGGCACTCATCTTTTTATGTTTCCCACGCTGGTCTCGTTGTAAAATCATGGCTCAATCGTCGAAAATCTAGGTGGTGGTGATTCCAAGCTCGGATGCAAAGAGGCCTAGGTTTTATTCTGCTATATTCAAAAGTTTTATAGATGTGTTTCACAAACCACTCTTGAAGATTAAACCTTTGAAAGTTAGCACAATGGTGATGTAAAAAAATAATCAGCACTCCGAATTTAAGTTCCTTTTTATTACTTTTGTTGCAATATCACGTAACACGCGAAACATCACTTCACAATACAAAACATATTTGAAAACATCTTCCTCACTGTTAAAGTTCACATTTTATAAGCTGACTACAATATGCGCCTTTCTAACATGACGTCCAAGACTTGACCGACTCTCTCAAGGTCCGACTTAAAACTTCTAATAATCGCTTACGTGCCCAAAAATCAGAGTTACAAGTACGTCAAAGATCGTTGTGACAAAAGAAAGAATACACATAAGTCTTTAACATATTGCAGCACGTCAGCAACCGTATATGTATAGAAATAAACAATTTTTACAGCCTTCAGTTGCAAGGCCAGATTTCTGGCCGACGTAGCTTCGTCTACGTTCGCCTTAATGGTTTTAATTTTGACAGACATAACCTTATGATTATGCGTCTCTATTGTTTTAATTTTTAATCTGTGACATGACCAGTGTTTGGCTCTCAAAATAATTTAATTTTTTGTTCTGAAGAAGATTCCATTACTGGAATCGAAACCTAGGTAAACGAGTAAAAATTACCTTGCAACTGAAGGCTGTAAAAATTGTTTATTTCAATACACATAAGAATAATATCATTGCAATATAAACTTATCGATGTATCAAAGTACCTCTACATTAATGAAATCAAATCTGAATTTTATCTCAGGAATATGTTAACTACTTTACAGAAACACAGTAGAATATTGCTGATATCGAGAGGTTCAGTTGAAGTGCCGTAATGGTTGCGTAATTCAAGCACCATTACACACTGTATGATCATATTTCGTTATATCGGAAGACTGAACCTACCATTTACAAGGTACCGTATGGAGGAACGTAATCGTGATCTCAATAAACCTTTTTGTGATTATGGATAAAGAGTTCGAAAGTAATTACGTTTAGACTGTGCTATTCGGTACAGACTATGTGGCAGTGTACTCGGACACATTTTTTTCCTTACAAGAAATAGCAGCCGTAAACAGTTCTGGTAGCATGACGTGGGTGTTCTGCATCCCCCTCCCCCTCCCCCCCCCCCCCCGCCTAATAAGTTGCAAGTAGAATATTCGCAGCCGTCCAGTGGTAAATGTTGTCTCTGGCCTCCTGGAGAGAAACCGCTCCTCACCCAATATCTGCTGCAAAGACGCGGTCAGCTGCCGGTTTCCACACACCGGTTGACCTTCTCTGCGGGAAACGCAGGAATGGGCTTTTTGCTACGACGTGACCTTTAGTCGCATTGATAAAGTAATCTTAGTTATGACAGTGGTGAGCACACTGGAAGAAAACTCTAGATTTTTTCTTTTATCTTCGAAAAAAAAAGCATTCATTGTGTAAGAGTGGCTAATGCCTCCGCAAAAACTGCCATTTGGGCATTGCAAACTATCGGGAAATTTCTGTTTTCATTTTGTTGTCATTCGACAACAGGTTTCGCGCAAAGGAAGAATCCGGTAGTATCTAGTTACTAGTGATGAACAACAGGGATATGCCACGTCGTGTAATACAGTGAAGAGCCAAACAAACTGTTACACCTGTCTAATATCGTGTAGTGTCCCCGCGAGACTGTCTGAAGTAGTGCTGGAGGGTATTGACATCATGAATCCTGCAGGGCTGGAGATCTCTTCTGAAGAGCACGTTGCAAGGCATCCCAGATATGCTCAATAATGGTCATGTCTGGGGAGTTTGGTCGTCAGCGGAAGTGTTTAAACTCAGAAGAATGTTCCTGGAGCCACTCTGTAGCAATTCTGGACGTGTGGAGTGTCGCATTGCCCAAGTCCGTCGGAATGCACAATGGACATGAGTAGGTGCAGGTGATCTGACAGGATACTAACGTACGTGTCACCGGTCGCAGTCCTATCTAGACGTATCAGGAGTTACAGATCACTCCAACTGCACACACCCCACACCATTACAGAGCCACCACCGGCTTGAACAGTCCCCTGCTGGCATGCAGGGTCCATGGATTCATGAGGTTTTCTCCATACCTGTACACGTCTGTCCGCTCGATACGACTCGAAACAAGACTCGTCCGACCAGGCAACATGTTTCCAGTCATAAACAGTCCAATATCGGTGTTCACGGGCTCTGGCTAGGCGTAAAGCTTTGTGTTGCGCAGTCATCAAGGGTGCAAGAGTGTTTAAAGAAGTGTTTTGCAACTGATTTTTTTTCTGTTTGTTGTTCACTTAAAGTTGAACATTCCTAAATGTCGAACGATCTTGACGAAACTTAACTGATGTGTAGAAGGGGCAAAAATTGAAATACATTTCTGTGCCCAGTTTCACTTTTAAGGATGAAACACACCCCGAAAGGTAATTTGGCATATTAGGTTCGGAGAGAATATCTTCGAAACGATGAGATATAAAAAACTGTTTCTCGTATGAAGGTTGACATGTAAATAACGTTCTTGGCCACTATGTAATCGAATTTTCTAATAATTTGAAATTTTGCAAAACATTCCACAACCATTAATTACTTTCGAAAAATTAAACTTTTGTTACTTTCAAGCTACATACATCCATGTGTAATAAAGCTGGTTTCTGAAATACCATTTTTGGAAAATAAGCTGTACACAGTCTGCTGTCCGAGTATTTTCAACATACCTAATTGAAATATATCAACATTCATTATTAGTCTAATTATTTATTCTATTTATTTGTTTTAGGCTTTAAATTATTTTGTATTTTACATTAGTCTGTTTTTCTTTTTTTTTTAATTTAAAATTTATACGTGTATTTCGTTAACAGAAAGAAGTAACTAATTATTTTGATATAAATAATTGAAATAATGATTATATGTAAACAAATGCATAACGTTTTATTACGACATGGACATAAAACAAACAGAATTTCTTCACACGGTATGTACGAGAAAGAACACAAAACAAAATTCAGCAGGATTTCAAATTGTCGCGGGTGACCCTCGAAATATTCTGATTTGTGTCAGGCATATTTCAGTACATTGGTAAGCCTTGGCGAAGAGAATTGATTATGTACTAGTGACTGCAGTTTCATTATATTGTTTCTCAAGTGCTGATTGACATCCGTAATCATTCAACAGAACTAGATCTGAATATCTTCCCACGAAGATTTTCGAACATCGAAAGCTGTGTACACGTCTCACTACTGTACCTGCCCCCATCCAGCCTTTTGGGACTCTGTCTCCGCTCAGTGTCCTGAACGTAATATCTCGAAACAGCTTTTCCACGGAATTCATCATGTTCACCTTCAACGATTATTTAATTACCTTGTGGCAATAGTGTTTCCGCATCAGAAACTGTATGCACTGTGTCTGCTGCAGTTATGAACTAATCCTTTTTCTGTTGTCCACATGCTAACGTTTCCGCTATCCCAATTCAACTCCATTTCACATATTTAACAACTACATTTATCATCTGCAAATGTCTTTTTCTTAAATCACTATGGGTAGTATATATAGGGTTCGTTTGTAACCTCCCCCCCCCCCCCTCTCCAAACACACACACTTTATAGCACTCCATTCAGATTCAGGTTGTGTTCCTTGTTAAATCGCTAATGGAGGAAAACTTTCTGTTGTCTGTTTTTCTGGTTACGAAATGAACCGTCGTCCAGCTTTTCTAGTAAGACTGTAATATTCCAACTTACATAAAAATAATAATAGCAGTATTTACGCTGCAAGTTACGTTGAGGCGCTCTCTGAATACCTTTAACGTCACTCCTGGCCAGTCCAATGGATGCAGTTCAACTACAGATCACTAATTTAAACTTTATCGATCACTTGTGTTTTGGAGCGTGGAATGTAGTCGCTAGCAGTGGCGTAGCTACACTAAGCGCTGCACATGTCAGTACCAGTGAAATGCCTCCAGCCGTGTGTTGCGTTTGGATGTTTCCGTTTCTCTGATAACACGTAGATTACTATGTATTGTAGCACTATACAGGCCGCCAGTATCTGAACATTTCGTGTAGGACCTATCTGGGCCGCAGTTACCAAGGTTCACAGGAAACGTCAATTTGAAGCACTTCCGGCGGCAAAGGTAGTGGTTAGATTCATGCAACAGGTGACGTCACACGGACCGCCTTGAGTTCTGCGTCCGTCGCGAAGATACTGCTGCTGCGTGTCAACAGATGGCATTTACGTGTAGTGCCAAGGAAATAGCGCCTCTGTACATGGGTTCTTTGGTAGGAGAGTGGCGAGCTGTGCCGAAGTCCTCAGCACTTTGACAACAAATGACTCCTCGGTGGTGGTTTGTAAGCAAAGCCCACGTCAACATTGCTTTTGATGCACGGTTGTTTAGAGCTCAGTGTGCCCTCCGCCTTTGCTTCCACATACCGTCCTTCGTTGTTGTGCAATGTTTAAGACAGTCTCCTCTATTCAGGCAGTTGTTGTGTAAGTGTATGTAAACACACATCTGTACCTTGCTCGGATTTAGTTTGAGGCGGTTAGTATCATAAGATGTAGATAGTTTTCAACCGATTGATAGCTTCTTGCATTAGAGATAGCTGTGGTTAAAGTTCCTATCCGGTCTCGTCCAGTTTTAGTTCTTCCACGGTTTTCCTAAATATCTGCCAGCCGCGGTGGCCGAGCGGTTCTAGGCGCTTCAGTCCGGAACCGCGCGACTGCTACGGTCTCAGGTTCGAATCCTGCCTCGGGCATGGATGTGTGTGATGTTCTTAGGTTAGTTAGGTTTAAGTAGTTCTAAGTTATAGGCGAATGATGACCTCAGATGTTAAGTCGCATAGTGCTCAGAGCCATTTGAACGTAAATCTCTTAAGACGAATCCTGGGAGGGTTTCTTTGGAAGGACAAGGCCGATTTCCTTCCCCATTTCGAGCTTGTGACCCGTCTCTAATGATGTCATAGTTGTCGGGACGTTAAATTGTTATTTTACTTCCTTCTTTTTGTCTCGGGTACCTTCCCCTCAGTCACAATTTTTTTCCGTCAGGGAGGGGGATGCAATATTCTAAAATTGACATTTTCGATAAAGAGTTGCCCCAAGTTCGACAATTACAATCACCCAGTACTAGACACGCGACTTTATAAAACAATCATAACTTTTATAATACCAACAGCATGTTAAGAAAAAATATATTTAATACTAAAATTTCATGTGTATGTTGTATGATCTAGTATAGCAGTCCTGTCTTTTCTTTAAGCTCTTGACCTGTGCACCTCCAATGAATTATGTACATTCAATATTTATGGATAGATTCTGTAAGGCGGTGATGTGACACGTCATTTTCGAAGTGAATTCTATCTTTAGTTCTGATCGTTCAAATGCATAATGCATCTTGTGACGTTCGTTCCCCAATAAGCTAAAAACATGTGCGTGAGGATGTAACTTAGACTTTTACTTTACGCAGATTTTTACGAGTATTTGGTATACCATAGGATTGCGGCTGTTAAATAACGCTTAGACTATATGATTAGCTTACCCTGTAAGTAAGATGAATTTACTGATATGACAATACGTGACACTAATTGGCATTTTTATTATATTATCAATTTTGTATTTGCAGACTTGACGACTTACTACTCTCGTTGCTTCCACAATATGATTATCTTTAGCAGTCAGTGCTACTCATGATGGGTGTTGCCCCGATTTGGCTCGACAAGAAAGTAAGTGGTTGTGTACAGCAGCCATGGTAGACATTTTATTTAAATTGACGTTCTACCAATCGTGGAGGCTGCGAAGCACTGCTTGTATAAGGAGTAATTGACTTGACGCTGGAAGGATCAATACAGGAGAAATATTATTGATAGAGACGAAGACTAAATTATGTAGAACAGATGTTCCAGATCTGTGTCCCGGTGTGGTACTTTGTTTTAATCTGCCAGGAAGTTCCACATCAGCGCACACTCAACTGAAGAGTGAAAATTCATTTTGGAATACAAAAAACAGTTATACGAGTATATAATTTTGGGTGTTGCCCTTTATACAGATAAACAGATTAGCACACAACAGCTATAGATACACGGTAGCATCGAAGCAACAAGGAAAACTGTTGATATTAAGAAAGGGTATTTACAAAAAGTATGAAGACTCGATCGTATTGCGCTAAAAAGCACGTCATTTGCAGTAATTTTCCTGTCAAAACAAACAGCGCTCACTGAAGCCCGTCCACTGCCCCTCTGCCCACACACAGGAACAGCTGCTGCCCGCATGAACACCGGAAAAATTCCCGCCATCCCATTAATGTGCTAAGTGATGCAAATAACCTCAGCTGTCGGCTGTTGTTGAATGCAAGGCGCTCTTAAATTTTCTTCGCAACAACTCGCGCTGGCGTACCTGCTGGGTTCAGACTAATTTTTATTCATCGGTATCTTAATCGGTGCCCGCCCTGTTGGTCGTGCTGTCTAACGCACGGCTTTCCGGGCGGGAAGTAGCGCCTGGTCCCCGGCACGAATCCGCCCGGTGGATTTGTGTCGAGGTCCGGTGAGCCGGCCAGTCTGTGGATGGGTTTTAGGCGGTTTTCCATCTGCCACGGCGAATACGGGCTGTTTCCCCTTATTCCGCCTCAACTACACTATGTCGGCGATTGCTGCGCAAACAAGTTCTCCACGTACGCGTACACCATCATTACTCTATCACGCATACATAAGGGTCACACTCGTCTGTTGTGAGACGTTCCCTGGGGGGGTCCACCGGGGGCCGAACCGCACAACAACCCTGGGTTCGGTGTGGGGCGGCGGAGAGGTGAAGTGGACTGCGGTAGTCGTCGTGGGGTTGTGGACCACTGCGGCTGCAGCGGGGACGGAGCCTCTCCGTCGTTTCTAGGCCCCCAGTTAACATACAATACATGCAATACAACACTATCATAATCAGTCATTTTTCATACACTGCTCAGTAAAAACCTGCCTTCTTATGCAAACGTCTTAACCTGGCTTCTGTGCCCGCCACACTTCTGGAACGAATATTTCACTTCTCTGTGCAACAGTGTGTGCGCTGATTTGAAATTGCTGGCAGATCAGAATTGTGTGTCGGATTGCGACTCGAACCTGGCACCTTTGCCTTCAGCTGGCAATTCTCTTACCGACAGAGCTGTATTTTGCTAACTAAAATTCATCTATCGTGGTGAAATACAATGAACTAAAACGTTGTAGAAATGCTTATGCAAAGCGTACCCACTACCAACACATCCTTTTAAATTATTTGCATTAAGCAACGAATTAATTAAAAAAGAATACAGAAACAGAACAGAAGACACTATCAGAGTACGTCTACGGTTTACATCCACAAGAATATAGTTTCGTTCTCACGGCTTCACTTCCGGCAGTATCTCTCGTATTTCCTGTACTTAACTGAAGTTCTCCTGCATGATATGATGGACTAGCACTCCTAGAAGATCCCCTCGGCTGTGACTATGCCATGTCACACAATATCCTTCCTTGGTGGAGAGCTTGTCCAGAAAGGTGTGCAAAACAGCTTTGGTTAAGTGTAGGAAATAGGAAGGAAGTTGTAAGGTTACGGCTGAACCATCAACACACTCCTGTGGCTGTCACAGCGGTATATGGCAGGAGAACTTCAGTTACGTACAGGAAATACGAGAGATACTGCTGGATGTAAAAAGTAGGCTTTCACTGATATTGTCTTCTGTTCTGTTTCCGTATTTTTTTTAAAATTAATCCCTTGCTTAATGTAAATAATTTAAGGGATGTGTTGATAGTGGATACGCTTTGCATAAGCATTTCTACAACTTCACCTGTAAACTGAACACTTCCTGTACGATCACACGAATTTCACTACAGGTGTGACGCAAATCGTAACTTAATAAACCAAGTTAATTAAACAGCGTTGGTCCTAACATGGGTGCTGTAACTCATAAAGATGACAAAGACACGGAATTCAACAAACTACTGAATAAAACAATATAGAGCTCTATTTATTAAAAGTCCCCGTAGACTTCAGATTAAACACAAATACACAGACAGGGGGCCGTTACATTCATACACAGGTAGCAATGGAATTAAAATATCGACACCTTGGCAAAGATGGGATAATGAGACCGAGGTGAACACTCTGAGTCAAGACAGCATTAGGGGAACAGCTAAGTTTCCGGAAGCTGCACGGTATTGCCGAATGTTAATCAAGGAGGAAACGAGGAGGAAGAAATACGTATGCAACTACTGTCTTGGTTGAGTACATATTGAGGTCGCGATTGCTAATAAACGCGCTTGAATTAAAAATATGAAAGTCCTAACATCAGTCAGAAATCCTCGTGTACATCCCATATCTCGGTCTGTGAACGCCGCGGTTGCTCACCATACTTGAAGCTATCAGTGACAGCAAGCGGCTGTGACCCAGAGCCTGGAATCGAAGTCCCTCTCTCTCGCATCGTGGCACTCAAATTGTTGTGTTCAGAGCGCTCCCACAAGACAGAGACAGACGCTAAGACTGAGACCGAAGTTTTGTTCTGCTTCTGCAAGAGAGTGATGTGTGCACGCTTTTGACCACCAACGACAGTAATTCTTCACAGTGCCGCTCAATCAAATCCGGTATAACAAAGCACCAATCTCCCTTCCATACTCAATTGTAATATAATATCAGACAGACTTACATTTTCCTTGAGACACTTGAGGATAGAAGCTGTGGTAATGGATTAAAATTTGTGCAAAGGTCAGGACTTGTTCCTATATTCCGACATAACTGTCGTAAAGAGTGTGACCAAAATATAACTTAAATGAAACTTCCTGGCAGATTAAAACTGTGTGGCCGCTCGAGACTCGAACTCGGGACCTTTGCCTTTCGCGGGCAAGTGCTCTACCATCTGAGCTACCGAAGCACGACTCACGCCCGGTACTCACAGCTTTACTTCTGCCAGTATCTCGTCTCCTACCTTCCAAACTTTACAGAAGCTCTTCTGCGAACCTTGCAGAAATAGCACTCCTGAAAGAAAGGATATAGCGGAGACATGGCTTAGCCACAGCCTGGGGGATGTTTCCAGAATGAGATTTTCACTCTGCAGCGGAGTGTGCGCTGATATGAAACTTCCTGGCAGATTAAAACTGTGTGTCCGACCGAGACTCGAACTCGGGACCTTTGCCTTTCGCGGGCAAGTGCTCTACCATCTGAGCTACCGAAGCACGACTCAGGCCCGGTACTCACAGCTATACTTCTGCCAGTATAAGGCAAAGGCCACGAGTTCGAGTCTCGGTCGGGCACACAGTTTTAATCTGCCAGGAAGTTTCATATCAGCGCACACTCCGCCGCAGAGTGAAAATATCATTCTGTATAACTTAAATGATTATTTGGCACTACAGTAGTGAAACCAGTCACAGTAAATAAATTTTTTTTTCTTTAAAGTGATAGAATGGGTTACCAGGCAAATGGAGCAATGTTATGTTAGCAAGTTAGCAGTGTATCAGTCCTACATGAAAGTACGGTGTGTTTCGAGATTCTTTTTTCGAAACACAGTAAAATTATGTGCTGCGTTCCATATGGAAGCTTGCTGTGCTTGATACACTTACGACTTGTGAATTTGTATCAGCCATACGACCGTTATGTCACAGCAGGACACTTTGCAAGAATTCTTGGCAATTTTTACCCTGGTGTAGTTATTATCTATTTTACATTAGGACACGGAATGAACATTTGGGCAAGCGTGGGCATACCTTGTAGTGACTTTGATGTGCCACCATTGCCTGGTCTCATTATTTGTCGTAATTTTTATAAGATGTATGGTCATATTCCCATTATATATGCTCCAACTCATGCTTTACATTTGAAAATGACGACGTAGTTCGTCGAAACAGGTAATGTAACCCACCTTTCTTTTTTTTTTTAAGAAAAATAATTATGTACTGTGACTATGTCTTCACTATTGTAGTGTCAAATAAACATTTAAGCCAGGAATTGTGGTGGTTAGCACATGTGCCTCACAAGCAGACGACCTAGGTTCAAGTCCTGGCCTGACACAATTTTTAATTCCTTGCTTCAGCTTCTATCCTTATCGAAGACGGTTGAGACTCAAACGTCTCCAATAAAAATGTAATTCTCTCAGATCAGTAGGTCACCTATGCCTGATGTACAGGCAGGATTTGCGCCTTACATACGTAGGTGGGGTGCTATTTTAGTGTAAGAGAGCCTCGGCAGTACTGAAGATTTAAGTCTGGGAAAACCGGCTGAAGGCGAAAATTGAAGTTTTTGTTAGGGAGGAAATTGGATTAGATCGTCCGTGCAGCTGTCGTAACCAAAACGCCGCAGTGGTGAAGTGGTTAGCACATCTGCCCAGTAACTAGCAGACCTGGGTTCAATTCCCAGACGTGGCACACATTTTAATTCATTACTTCAGCGTCTGTCTTTACTATAATTAACCAGCCGTGGGGATTTTTAGTGCTGGAGCTCAGAAACAGGCAATCACTGACTCCCACTGTGTATCAAATTTCGCGTTTCAGCTAATAAGGCATTCTCCGTGTAAACACCAGCGAGTTCTGCGTTCCCACTTCAGAATTTTTTTATATCAGCCAACGATAGCTGCCCTTATTGTTTCTTGGCAGAGCCAACGACCTGATGGCTGAGAGTTCCATGCTGCGAAGCCCGAGAGCCGAATGGCCTCTTCACACTGTCCCGTGCCAAGCGGTTGTCAGAATAGGGACTTCCTCAGCGGAGTGGTGCATTACCATAAGTCACGCACTGTTGTCGTTGTCAGCCCGTGCGGTACATGTCTAATGCTGGTACGCACGCCGCTTTCAAAACTGCCTTCCATTACCCATTTGATTTCCGTCATTTACACTACTGGCCATTAAAGTTGATACACCACGTAGATGACGTGCTACAGACGCGAAATTTAACCGACAGGAAGAAGATGCTGTGATATGCAAATGATTAGCTTTTCTGAGCATTCACACAAGGTTGGCGCCGGTGGCGACACCTACAACGTGCTGACATGAGGAAAGTTTCCAAGCGATTTCTCATACACAAACTGCAGTTGACCGGCGTTGCCTGGTGAAACGTTGTTGTGATGCCTCGTGTAAGGAGGAGAAATGCGTGCCATCACGTTTCCGACTTTGATAAAGGTCGGATTGTAGCCTATCGCGATTGCGGTTTATCGTATCGCGACATAGCTACTCGCGTTAGTCGAGATCCAATGACTGTTAGCAGAATACGGAATCGGTTGGTTCAGGAGGGTAATACGGAACGCCGTGCTGGATCCCAACGGCCTCGTATCACTAGCAGTCGCCGGACGCAGTGGCCGAGCGGTTCTAGGCGCTTGAGTCTGGAACCGTGCGACCGCTACGGTCGCAGGTTCGAATCCTGCCTCGAGCATGGATGTGTGTGATGTCCTTAGGTTAGTTAGGTTCTAAGTTCTAGGGGACTGATGACCTCAGATGTTAAGTCCCATAGTGCTCAGAGCCATTTGAACCATCACTAGCAGTCGAGATGACAGACCTCTTATCCGCATCGCTGTAAGGGATCGCGCAGCCACGTCTCGATCCCCGAGTCAACAGATGGGGACGTTTGCAAGACAACAACCATCTGCACGAACAGTTCGACGACGTTTGCAGGAGCATGGACTATCAGTTAGTAGACCATGACTGCGGTTACCCTTGACGCTGCATCACAGACAGGAGCGCCTGCGATGGTGTACTCAGCGACGAACCTTGGTGCACGAATGGCAAAACGTCATTGTTTCGGATGGATCCAGGCTCTGTTAACAGCATCATGATGGACGCATCCGTGTTTGGCGTCATCGCGGTGAACGCACATTGGAAGCGTGTATTCGTCATCGCCATACTGGCGTATCACCTGGCGTGATGGTATGGGATGGCATTGGTTACAGGTCTCGGTCACCTCTTGTTCGCATTGACGGCACTTTGAACAGTGGACATTACATTTCAGATGTGTTACAACCCGTGGCTCCACCCTTCATTCGATCCCTGCGAAACCCTACATTTCAGCAGGATAATGCACGACCGCATGTTGCAGGTCCTGTACGGGCCTTTCTGGATACGACTGCTGCCCTGGCCAGCACATTCTCCAGATCTCTCACCAATTGAAAACGTCTGGTCGATGGTGGCCGAGCAACTGGCTCGTCACTATATGCCAGTCACTACTCTTGATGAACTGTAGTATCGTGTTGAGTCTGCATGGGCAGCTGTACCTGTACACACCGTCCACGCTCTGTTTGACTCAATCCCCAAGCGTATGAAGGCCGTTATTACGGCCAGAGGTGGTTGTTCTGGGTACTGATTTCTCAGTATCTGTGCACCCAAACTGCGTGAAAATGTAATCACATGTCAGTTCTAGTATAATATATTTGTCCAATGAATACCCGTTTATCATTTGCATTTCTTCTTGGTGTAGCAATTTTAATGGCCAGTAGTGTACGGCGTAAACATAGACGGCGCCTGTCCGGCAGATTGTGACCCAGACAAAGGACCTCGGGCCCTGTGGCGTCTGTGTGGCTACTACTTGGCTTCACCTCCAGCTCCTCACAGTAGGGGCACGCGTATTTTGAAAAGTACAGAAGCGTCATAATGGCCCGACACTGACTCTCTGCCTGCATGATCTGCTTACCTCCACTCAACATGCATTCAATAGGATTCCCAACTACTCATTTAATCATTCCACCAGAATAAGAAATTAATGTGAACTTTTAGTAATTAGATATGACAATTACTGACGTGAACTTCAACCATACTTGTACTCTTACTTGTAGCTGGGAACTGAAAAGATTAGGTGGGTTTATCAATTTAATAGCGTTCAATTATGATACGTGGCTGTTTTGACAAGGCACAGAAGTAAAGCTGCGAGAGCGAGGCGTGATTCGTCCAGGACCCCGCCTCCCCCGTCGGAGGTTCGAGACCTGCCTCGCGCATGGGTGTGTGTGTGTTTAAAACTGGCTCTAAGCACTGTGGGACTTAACATCTGAGGTCATCAGTCCCCTAGACCTAGAACTACTTAAACCTAACTAACCTAAGGACATCACACACATCCATGCCCGTTGGCAGGATTCGAACCTGCGACCGTAGCAGCAGCGCGGTTCCGGACTAAAGCGCCTAGAACCGCTCTGTCACAGCGGCTGGCGTGGGTGTGTGTGTTGTCCGTAGCGTGAGTTACTTTAAATTAGGTTAAGTAGTGTGTAGGCTTTAGGGACCGATGACCTCAGCAGTTTGGTCCCATAAGACCTTACCACAAATTTCCAAAGCTCCCAGGTCTGAGTCGTAGTCCTGGTCCGACTCATAGTTTTAGTCTGCCAGGAGGTTTCAGAATTCTAGCGCAGACTGAATAAATTCCATCGAACCAAACGACATTCCGCATGACAAACGGCGTGAATTCTGATAAGCTGTCATGTGGAACCTAAATTACACTGTTCATGCGAAGGTCCTATGCACCATCGATCGCGGTAAGCACGTCAAGTCGGTGTGTCTGGAATGTGGCAAAGCTTTTGGAGGAGTGAAATTACAATTAAATCGATACAATGAAATGAATACCCTTAGCTGCATACAGGCGTTCATAGAAGTCAACGGGGACAGTTGAAAATGTGAGCCCCGACCGGGACTCGAACACGGGATCTCCTATTTACATGGCAGACGCTCTGTCTATCTGAGCCACTGAGGACACAGAGGATAGTGCGACTGGCACGCCTCCCGGGAGTCCCACATTCCCAACTAATTGTCCTGCACTATATTCGTATTGCCCCTGCCCATTACACTCATTACTCGCGGCTTTACCGATTTCGCCGGCCGTGGTGGCCAAGCGGTTAAAGGCGCTACAGTCTGGAACCGCGCGACCGCTCCGGTCGCAGGTTCGAATCCTGCCTCGGGCATGGATGTGTGTGATGTCCTTAGGTTAGTTAGGTTTAAGTAGTTCTAAGTTCTAGGGGACTGATGACCTTAGAAGTTAAGTCCCATAGGGCTCAGAGCCATTTGAGCCATTTTTTTACCGATTTCGTAAGAGATCGGGCAATGTATGTGCATCGGCACAGAAGATGGTCAAATGGCCGGTGAGCCTTATGAAAATGGTATTTGTTCTTTCGGAAATGTCCGAAAGAACAGATACCATCTTCATATACCGGGTGATCAAAAAGTCAGTATAAATTTGAAAACTTAATAAACCACGGAATAATGTAGATAGAGAGGTAAAAATTGACACACATGCTTGGAATGACATGGGGTTTTATTAGAACAAAAAAAAAACAAAGTTCACAAAATGTCCGACAGATGGCGCTTGACAGCAAAACTGCTACAGTGACGGGGTGAGAGGTACGCCGATATGTTACAGAATCGCATCATCTCCAGCCTGGCTGATAAACACCTGCTGGAACGTACGATGTTTATGCAGGATGGCGCTCCACCCCATATTGCTAGACGCGTGAAAGATCTCTTGTGCGCGTCATTTGGTGATGCTCGTGTGCTCAGCCGCCACTTTCGTCATGCTTGGCCTCCCAGGTCCACGGACCTCAGTCCGTGCGATTATTGGCTTTGGGGTTACCTGAAGTCGCAAGTGTATCGTGATCGACCGACATGTCTAGAGATGCTGAAAGACAACATCCGACGCCAATGCCTCATCATAACTCCGGACATGCTTTACAGTGCTGTTGACAACATTATTCCTCGACTACAGCTATTGTTGAGAAATGATGGTGGACATATTGAGCATTTCCTGTAAAGATCATCATCATTGCTTTGTCTTACTTTGTTATGCTAATTATTGCTATTCTGATCAGATGAAGCGCCATCTGTCGGACATTTTTTGAACTTTTGTATTTTTTTGGTTCTAATAAAACCCCATGTGATTCGAAGCATGCGTGTCAATTTGTACCTCTCTATCTACATTATTCCGTGATTTATTCAGGTTTCAAATTTATACTGACTTTTTGATCACCCGGTACATTTTGGAGGAGTGCCACAGCACCGTCTAGTATAAGCCAAACAGTCCGCGTGCGATATCTGACCAGGTTTGCCACTAAGCTGCGACTGTACTGGTAGGCTGGAGACAGCACATAATCCTCGATGTGAAATAATGTTGGCGTATTCCACGGGAGTGCAGCATCGATATTGTTGTTTTATGTTCTAGATTGACAGGTGATAATATTAGTTCCAAACTCAAATTGTGCGCGTGTAATGCAGTTTTATATGAGGATATTCTACTCTGTAAAAGCTGCAGTTACATCTATTTCCAGTTAGTAATCCACAAAGCAACGAGATGGAGCGAAGACTGTCAAAAAGTGATGCAGAGAAGTACAAAGTTACGCAGTTCACGAAACCTAATAATGTGGTACCTATTAAAGTACATGGTTCATGAATCTCAAGGACATAGTTATGACTAAAGGTTTGGCAGTAGCAATATGTAGAGCTGTGAGGTCGATCTGAGACACAGTATCAGCGGTAGGTAAGCAAAGGTCAGCCTAAGATTCATTGGTGGGACGGTGGTTATGCGCAGTTTATCCACAAAAGTGACTGTATACAAAACACTTAGGCGGCCAATTCTGAAATAAGACTCATGCCTGGGATCTAGGCTAAACCAGATTAAAAGAAAACGTCCGGAGTATACCTAGAATGGCGGCATGAGTAATCATATACTTGTTGGATGACAGATTCTTAGACAGATCATAACTGGCAGACAACCGAAAAATGAGAACCTCCTTGGAAAATTTTACGAACCGTAGTTCAAGGCGCAAATGGAACATTCATACACATCATTACGATGAAATTGATCTGATATTAACTCACATAGGTGCGCACAAGCATTCACACCCCCACCCCCCTCCCCCCTTGCTCCATGAAGAGAACAGCGATAAGTTTTAATTGTAGCTCAGGTAGCTCACTTGAGACTATCGCAGAATAAAGATGTAAATGGGGGAGGATGGAAGGGGGGAGTGAGACAGTATTCGGTAATAATTAAGATATTTCAGGGAAATCACGGAAACCTAAATCCGGATGGGCACTGGAGGATTTTAACCCATGTTCTTACGGATTCGAGTCCATATCAACCACAGCACCACTTTATTTCCTAAAATAAGTGTGAAATTTAGGATTCAAAATAAAATCGATTGTTGTTCAACCACCGGCCGAAGTGGCCGTGCGGTTAAAGGCGCTGCAGTCTGGAACCGCAAGACCGCTACGGTCGCAGGTTCGAATCCTGCCTCGGGCATGGATGTTTGTGATGTCTGTAGGTTAGTTAGGTTTAACTAGTTCTAAGTTCTAGGGGACTAATGACCTCAGAACTTGAGTCCCATAGTGATCAGAGCCATTTGAACCATTTGTTGTTGTTGTTAAACCTTTGCAGAAAATCCGACAGTCATTCGTGCGTCTGCCTCGACGACACGTCTTCGTCCATTTGACATGCGACATTCAGTGCGACTTATTGCGCTCATGCGTTATGGTAAACAGTTCAATCTGCGAGCCAGCGCGGCGGTATGAATGTGACACCAATCTATTCCCATCGACCCCGTCTGGCGGTTTCAAATTCTATTTGTCAGTCGCAAGAGCAACGGTGCATTGACGTCAGCGCGGGTCACATGTCTTCGCTTCATTGCTTGCAAACTCACTCGCAGCTGCGAGAAATATTGCGCATTTGCACAACCCGACAACTCACTTATAATTTAGAGGAAAAGAGTTATCGTATAACTTTATACGAAGCCTGTTAAGCAAAGAAGCAATCTTTACGAGATGTTCAGCTACGCTCTCTTCGTACCGGTCTCCAGGGCTCATCTACATACATACACGGCAAGCCCCTGTACAGGAAACAAATTCGTGACAACGATTTTGCCAATTTAATAGCAGACAGATGTCGCCTGCAGATGAATACGTTATGAAACTACCTCGTTGACTGAAATTTCTGACCCGGAAAGTCGGCCTTTACCGGCTGTGATCATACCAGCTTCATTTTTTGACAAACTTCTTTATTAATTCTAGTCTTAAAAAAAGGCAGTTACAGTTTTTATAAACTGTTCTTATGAGTAATTGTTTGGCTTCAAATGGCTCTGAGCACTATGGGACTTAACATCTATGGTCATCAGTCCCCTAGAACTTAGAACTACTTAAACCTAACTAACCTAAGGACAGCACACAACACCCAGCCATCACGAGGCAGAGAAAATCCCTGACCCCGCCGGGAATCGAACCCGGGAACCCGGGCGTGGGAGTAATTGTTTGAATAATATTACATTAATATTTTTACAGAATACAATAACAGAAAGTACATGTTGGTTACAGTGGGAAGGCACGTACAAGGAATTTGATAATTACAGTCGGTAGCTGCAGCAGTGACAGAATGACTTCTTTACAATTTTCAAAAACATGGAATGAAATTTATATGCACTACTTCTGCTGTAACTGGCAGAGATCTTTGAGTAGTAGCATTTCCGTATTCCGCATCGTAGTGACCTCCTTCGTGAGTACCCAGGAGCTAATGAAACAGTGTGCATTTGTTGGTGCTTTCCTCTGTGATCTGTCTGCAGTAATTTGACTTCAGAAAGCCTCTAATGGCAATTTTCAGTCTTCTCTTTCTTACCCGCTTCAGCCTGTAGTCGCCTTCCCAATACACATAGGAATCGGATTTCCCTCCCTGTTTTCAGTGGTATGTTTTATTTATTTTTATTTTTTCGGATTATCAACACTTTCGTACTTCTGACACTGAAAGAATATGAGCTGAAATAAATTGTGAGCAGCGACTGAAGTCAACTGTTTCACGCATCGTCAACTTCAGCTGGAGTTGCTGTCTGAAGATGGCCAAGTATAGTCCGAAACCGGCCACTTTAATAAAGTACCAATCGCGATCTAGGCTGTTTTTTCACTGATTTTAACGCTGATTCGCGAAGATAATAGTACATATTTAAGAGCGGAATGATAAAGAATGCAGAACGCCGTGGAATCTAAAACTTCTTTTCGCTCACGTTTTACAAATTTTTTTGCTTGCTTTCCGGCAAGAAATTAACAAAAGCCAATTGTTAATTAAGAACTGAATAATGAAATAAGTGTTCGTAATCAAGTACACACCTTCTGGAATAGCCTCCATTAAAAAAAAAAGGTCTGCCTAATTTCGATGAGCAAAAATATTTCATCCAAACGAAATTCGAGCTTGGGAAGAAACAGCTGGGCGATTCCAAGACCGGGATTCAAGAGTCGCAACATTGGCTAGAGTAATCTATTAAACGAGAATTCTTCACCTTCAACTTTTTATTTATGTATGGCCACTTTTTTCGGGATTCTGACCCAATGTGCGCTGAACTTGTTGTGACGCCGCCCAAGGAGTACCTAAAACAAATTTTTAAACTTCCACGAAATGTAATATTGATTAACAACTCGTTTACTCATTCACAGAAGACGAGGGTAAAGACAAACTTAGCACCGCTGACTTCTTAGGGAAAAATCCCGAATGTAATTCCGCAAAAATTCTGTACTCTCACACTGAAAAAATGCTAGGACATACGAGTATTCAAAACCTATGTCCCACTTGGAACAAAAATACCTTCTCCACGGAAATTAGTATTGGTCTCAAAAACACCAGTTGCGCGAAACTGAACTCCCGCTGTTCACAAATAATTTCCTCAGTGGATGGACATAACCAGTGGGTGGACGTATCCAGGTTGATTCGGCTTTGCTGGACTTTCAAAAAGCTTCTGATCCAATAACACATCAACGATTTCTAAAAGAAACACGTTCCTACTCAATGTTTACTCAGGTCTGCGAGTGGATCAAAACTACTCTTACAGGCAGGACGAACATGATATCCTGTGTAGTGTCATCTACAGTGAGATCTAGTGACAATTGGTGTGCGGACCCAGGCTTCTGTAATAGGACCGTCCTGTTCACATTATACAGACATGACTTAGCTAGTGACATTAGTTGCGCAATCTCTGGCCTTTCACAGATACTGCACTTATTTACAAGGAAATCTACAGGTGAGAATTGCTGTAATACCCGGTGAGACCTTGTCAAAACGTCTGCTTTTCGCAAAGACTGACAACTTCCGAATGCAGAGAAAGGCTCACTTGTATAGTACGCAAAGCTTAACACCACGGTATCCGCGGGCTACCGAACTTGACTAAAAATTGGTCAGGTCACAACACTTCGTGGAATTGGCCGTGTATCGAGGAACGATGTGGAGCCAGCACAAAGACTCTGTCGTCGTTTTCGTCGTCTTTGCCGCCGCTTTTAGTACAAAGACCGATTTGATGGAGATTGTCACGCTGCCCTATCCTGAGTACGCCTCATCATCTCTGCATAACTGCAACCTCCACCGATTTGAATCTGCGTACTGTATTCAAGCCTTGTCTCAGTGGCGGTTGAGAGTAGCAGAAAGGTTGAGAAACCTTCCCTGTTGGCCACATACCGCGAGTAGCTTGTTAGAAAACATTAAGCGCTGTTTTTCGGGGTGGAAGCTATGAATATTTTCGGGAAACACACTACGTAATTACTCCAAAGAGATCGTGCAGATAAAATCAGGTAAATAACAGCGCAGAGGCGTAACTGGCGTCTCGCCAGCAATGCGTTATGTCCGACTCCATAAAGTCGCAGTGGAGACATAAGGTGCCAGGTGTCCTCCAGAACTCGGTATTTGCGTCATATATTTCTTTATATGTCAATGACGCGTCATTAGTTTTGTCCTATTGTAAATACACGTGTCCTGAGCACCGACAGTTGTATCTAAGAGCAAAACTGATAAACATGGAGAAAGTTAACGAGAATCTCAGTAACGACCTACGTGCCAGCCGTTGTGGCCGAGCGGTTCTAGGCGCGTCAGTCCGGAACCGCGCGACTGCAACGGTCGCAGGTTCGAATCCTGCCTAGGGCATGGATGTGTGTGATGTCCTTAGGTTAGTTAGGTTTAAGTAGTTCTAAGTTCTAGGGGACTAATGACCGCAGATGTTAAGTCCCATAGTGCTCAGAACCATTTGAACCTACGTGCACTATTAAAATGGGCGCAGGATATAGTATTAAAGCTCAACCCATCCAAAACCTAAGCGGTACTCGATCATTCGATGGTCATAGTAGGCCCCTTAGCGAGAAATACTGGGAATCGTTACCATCTTTAATCCTAACTGGGACAAATATCAATTTCTCTCGGTCAGCAAAGAGTCTGATTGTAACGATACATGACAGTCTAAACTGGGCTGGGTACACAGATGCAATGTGCAACAAGGTATCAGCATCTCCCTATGGCCTACAAAAATAAGCTCTTCCTTTTCGATCTGAAAAAGAAACTTGTGCAAACGCTTATACTTCCAACTGTTGATTACAACGATGTTATCCTGCTAGACCTTTCTCAGGAAAGCTCGTGGCGCATGGGACTGGTTATGAATGCCTGTGTTAGTCATATCTGTGACTGACTCTTGGACCATATGCACAGCTATCCTGGCTGCGTGCAGAGTACCACAGAGATTTCCATAGTCTCTGTCTTCTTTATTGTCTTATCAACACAGTCTGTCCCCCATATCTCTCATCTACCATAACGCTCTTGTCTGGACAACACTGCAGAAACATCTGTTCTCATCAGAACAACAGCCTACTGTCCCTCATATGTGAACTGAATAACATATTTAGCATCGAAAGACAGTTAATGACGTATCTGCTGAAACAACAATAATTATAAATTTGTCCCTGTGCTCACTCGTTGCCGCAATGCATTCTTCTTTCCAAATAGATCTCCCTCTTTTCCCAGTGCTCTTAGGTGGTGCAGTCTACCTATTTTTTCCTCCATCACAACTCGCTTTATCAGAAAATACCACTTATTATTATAATTGGCAGCAGCACCAGTAGCAACAGAAATACTGTTTGTAAGGCTGTTAACTTCGTACGTTTTAGTTCGTATCGTTATTTCTTAAATAACTTGTAGTGTCGGCAGACTTGCCAACACTACGCACACTAATTGAAAGAGGCGGCCAAGATGCACGCGCTAACTCACGAAGGATGGAGTGAGGTCTGAAACAGGAGACTTAATGAATGTGATAAAGAAAATACGTATCTTTGGAATATACTTAACTTTTAATACATCCTTGTATACATCGTTCTTGATGAGACATCTGGAGATTGTGGCGATACAAGTGACTCTTTATATACAAGCTATTTAAGGCTAATGGCGCCTTGCTAAGTCGTAGCCATTAACTTAGCTGAAGGCTATTCTAACTGTCTCTCGGCAAATGAGAGAAATGGCTTCGTCCGTATAGTCGCTAGCAACGTCGTCGTACAACTGGGGCGAGTTCTCGTACGTCTCTCGAGACCTGCCGTGTGGTGGCGCTCGGTCTGCGATCACACAGTGGCGACACGCGGGTCCGACATGTACTAATGGACCGCGGCCGATTTAAGCTACCACCTAGCAAGTGTGGTGTCTGGCAGTGACACCACATAACTGACGTAAAGAAAGTAGTTATGTGTCAGAAACTGCTCCGATGTAAGAGAAGGCCTAGAGGGTCCAATCTGATCAGGATAAATAAATGATTGTTCCAACGCTCCATTCGCAAAGCGAACGGAAATCAACTTTAACGTACGATACAGTAAAAATACACTACTGGCCATTAAAATTGCTACACCAAGAAGAAATGCAGATAATAAACTGGTATTCACTGGACAAATATATTATACTAAAACTGACATGTGATTACATTTTCACGCAATTTGGGTGCATAGATCCTGAGAAAGCAGTACCCAGAACAATCACCTCTGGCCGTAATAACGGCGTTGATACGCGTGGGCATTGAGTCAAGCAGAGCGTGTACAGGTACAGCTGCCCATGCAGCTTCAACACGATACCACAGTTCATCATGAGTAGTGACTGGCGTATTGTGACGAGCCAGCTGCTGGGCCACCATTGACGAGACGTTTTCAATTGGTGAGAGATCTGGAGAATGTGCTGGCCAGGGCAGCAGTCGAACATTTTCTGTATCCAGAAAGGCCCGTACAAGACCTGCAACATGCGATCGTGCTAAAATGTAGGGTTTCGCAGGGATCGAATGAAGGGTAGAGCCTCGGGTCGTAACACATCTGAAATGTAACGTCCACTGTTCAAAGTGCCGTCAATGCGAACTAGAGGTGACCGAGGCGTGTAACCAATGGCACCCCATACCATCACGCCGGGTGATACGCCAGTACGGCGATGACGAATATACGCTTCCAATGTGCGTTCACCGCGATGTCGCCAAACACGGATACGACCATAATGATGCTATAAACAGAAGCTCGATTCACCCGAAAAAATGACGTTTTGCCATTCGTGCACCCAGGTTCGTCGTTGAGTACACCATCGCAGGCGCTCCTGTCTGTGATGCAGCGTCAAGGGTAACTGCAGCCACGGTCTCCGAGCTGATAGTCCATGTTGCTGCAAACGTCGTCGAACTGTTCGTGCAGATGGTTGTTGTCTTGCAAACGTCCCCATCTGTTGACTCAGGGATCGAGACGTGGCTGCACGATCCGTTACAGCCATGCGGATAAGATGCCTGTCATCTCGACTGCTAATGATGCGAGGCCGTTGGGATGCAGTACGGCGTTCCGTATTACCCTCCTGAACCAACCGATTCCATATTCTGCTAACAGTCATTGGATCTCGACCAACGCGAGCAGCAGTGTCGAGATACGATAAACCGCAATCTCGATAGGCTACAATCCGACCTTTATCAAAGTCGGAAACGTGATGGTACGCATTTCTCCTCCTTACACGAGGCATCACAACAACGTTTCACCAGGCAACGCCGGTCAACTGCTGTTTGTGTATGAGAAATCGGTTGGAAACTTTCCTCATGTCAGCACGTTGTAGGTATCACCACCGGCGCCAACCTTGTGTGAATGCTCTGAAAAGCTAATCATTTGCATATCACAGCATCTTCTTCCTCTCGGTTAAATTTCGCGTCTGTATCACGTCATCTTCGTGGTGTAGCAATTTTAATGGCCAGTAGTGTACCATAAATTCTGCACCGGATGGCAGTGGGAGCGAAGCGTTTCGGAGAGGCTACCCAGTGTCCACTTTCTGGAGAGAGGATCTTGTTGCATTCACATGCAGCAAAAACGTTTACCACAGACATTGAACATACCGTCTTCTAAACAATTCAGTGAACCGTAGTCGGTGGATGCAGATGTTGTAATTGTGTCCGCTACGGAATGTTGTTCCAGTTCTCGGAAGATACTAGTTAGCTATTGTCCATGCATCTTCGAATGCCACATTGTGTTGTATTGCGAGTAAGCTGTTTTGTCTTCGCTACGAAAGTAACAACAGAAGCCGAGAGTTATCTGTTTCAGGATTACGTGTGAGTACTTTCCTAGAGAAAACAGGGACCAGTTATCTCGCTACTCCTGTTCAAACACGACAGCGCTGAGTATACGAGAGTTTGGCAGCTGTGGCGGGCGAGTCGGTGGAAAAGTTGTGGTAGTCTTCTGCTCTGCTCTCTTCCCTCCTCGTCCCGTCGTTAACTGCTGACCGACTGTCTCCAAGCCGCGAGCACGCAATGCTCTGGCGCTACGCCATTGCCGACATATTAGTCGGCAAGAGAGGCGCATCAGCTGTGTGATATTAAAATTGTTCATTATTTCGCACTGTCTCAGCTGCACAAAATATTATGGTGTTTACTAATTTCGGTCTGTCATCACCATCTCCACGTATGTAATTTTGGACTGGCTGCATAGGTAACTACACAGCTAAATGTTGTAATTATATCTACACTATTTGCTGCCTATTGTCAGCGTATGTAATGGTGTTCACACACCAAAATTAGTAATCAGAATAAAAAATGTGCAACTGAGAAGGTAGAAAACGAAAGGATAATTTTAATGATTCTTTTAAGTTTACACTCGAGGAGTGTGATGATGTGATGTCGCTTGCACATGCACATTTTTTCAACATCTACAAACGGAAAACAAGACGTAAAACCTATAAACGAAGCACCAGAAATCCTCCTTATCACTCAGAAAGGAGCATTCGTGAACGTTCCTGAGGAAATAGAGATATATTCACATGCGTACAGCAAACCTAGAAATTTACTGAACGAACAAACCAACCTAAAGCACAAAAACTACATAGAAAACTTTATTCACATTATAAATCAAGAGAACGGGTGAAGTGATAAATCAGAGACGCTAAATAACAGACATCCAATGTAACAGCGACAACAACATGAGGAATATAAAACAGACGTAACACCAACCTAAATCATAGGCATTAACAAAATTATTACGAAAAAATATAAAATAGAAATCTAACAAAATTAGAACCAGACCTATACAAATATTGGAAAACAACCGAATTTCCACAAAGTCATTTATTTATAATGGTAACTATGTAAAAATGTAATATCGCTCATCCACTGTCATCCAAGCTGTCAAGAGAAAAATAACATAAGTAAAAGCCAACTAAAACCAGATACACATATCCATTGTACATCTAAGGAGAAACTAATAATTCTAAACAAGACAGGGCATGGCAGCAACGATATTACATGTAAGGTACAAACACCTAACGATGTATTATAACTTTCCTGATGACAGTTATAGGTCATTATATTAAGACCATGGCTTAATTACGTATTTACAGAGCACCTGACGGTGGCAATATGCC
Organism: Schistocerca nitens; assembly: GCF_023898315.1. Classification (NCBI taxonomy): domain Eukaryota; kingdom Metazoa; phylum Arthropoda; class Insecta; order Orthoptera; family Acrididae; genus Schistocerca; species Schistocerca nitens. Next base: position 876,738,275 of record NC_064617.1, read on the forward strand.
GAAATGGGCTCATCGCGAATAATTTATAAAATAAAACCATTTAAAGAGCAGCGTAGCTGGCTGCTATTCGTAAGAAAGGCTGTAAGACAGATCCACGCAATTATAGATCTTCGTTGACGTCACTCTGTTGTAGAATTATGGAACATGTTTTATGCTCAAGAATTATGACGTTTTAGGAAAATGAACATCTCCTCTATAAAAATCAACATTAATTCCGCAAACAGAGATCCTGCGAAACTCAGCTCGCTCTGTTCCTCCATGAGATCCACAGCGCAGTGGACAACGGCGCTCAGGCTGATGCCGTGTTGCTTGATTCCAGTAAGGCATTTGAGACTGTCCCGCATTGCCGTTTAATGAAAAAAATAGACCTGCGATTGGATTCAAGACTTTCTTGCAGATAGAACTCAACACGTCGATCTTAACGGAACTAAATCGACAAATGTAAATGTAATGTCCAGAGTACCACAGGGACGTGTGATAGGACCGTTGCTGTTCACAGTACTTATAAATGACCAAGTAGAAACTGTCGGCTGCTCTTTAAGGCTATTCGCAGATTATGAAGTTGTGTATACCAAAGTAGCAATGCCAGAAGATAGTAAGACTTTACAGAGTGATCTGGAGAGAATTGATGACTGGTGCAGGCTGTGGCAGTTGACCCTGAACATAAATAAATGTAACATACTGTGCATACATAGGAAAAGAAGTCCACTACTGTACAACTACACTATTGATGACAAACAGCTGGAGATAGCGTCTGCCGTAAATATCTAGGCGTAACTATCGAGAGCGACCTTAAGTGGAAAGACTACATAAAACTGATAGTTTGAAAAGCTGACACAAGACCCAGATTCATCGGAAGAATCTTATGGAAATGTAACTCATCCACGAAAAAAGTGGCTTATAAGGTGCTTGTTCGCCCGATTCTTGAGTATTGTTCATCTATCTGGGATCCCTATCAGTAGGACTGGACTCATAGAAGAGCGGCGTGTTTCGTCACGGGATCGTTTAGCTGGCGGGAGAGCGTTACGGAGATGCTAAACAAACTTAACTGACAGACGTTGCAAGACAGGCGTTCTGCATCACAGAGAGATTTAATATTGAAATTTCGGGACAGGACTTTTCAGGAGGAATCGGACAACATATTACTTCCCCCCACCACATACATCTCGCGTATTGACCACGAGGAGAAAATTCGATAAATTAGTGCCAATACAGAGACTTCTTCCCACGCACTTTTCACGAGTGGAACAGGGATGGAGGGATCAGATAGTGGTACCGTAAGTACTCTCCGCCACACACCATTAGGTGGCTCGCGGAGTATGATATAGATGTGGATGCAGATGAATCATGTCATTACGTGAGTATTTTGTCGTAATAAAAACGAAACCGTCTTCCGATTTGGTGCTATGTGAGTGGATTGGTTATCTGCGTAGATGCATTCCAGCGCCGGTGTTTCGCACGCTTGAACAGGATTTAGTTGGGATCCAACCAACAAATACAACGGACGCTACACCGAAGCGGCAGTAAAGCAAGCTCAGTAGCACTGCATCCTCTTTTATGTGCTCTAAACTAACAACCGTGGTCGAGGAAGGTGTAAAACGAAAGAAAGGCAGCAAGGTTTATTTAGCAAGAGCGACAAGAGACAGATTTCATATTACCTGACTGGTCACGACTCCAGTACTGAGAATGTTGAACATAAATGGACAGAGTTCAAGTGCACCGTACAATACGCTTCAGACAGGTATGAACCGAGCAAAATTGTGAGCGATGGAAGACCCACCGTGGTCCGGCAACCGTGTCAGAGAGCTGCTACGAAAGCAGATAGTTTGGCTGCAAATGTAAGCGCTGTCAAGGCTTCACGGACAAACGAAAACTGACCGAAGCCAAAATTACGGCAAGGAGATCCATGTGTGAAGCGTTCAGCTAATACGAAAGTGTAATTCTGTCTACCGACTTAACAGATTGCCCTAATAACCCTAGGTTCGGTGTGGGGTGGCGGAGGGGCGGAGTGGACTGCGGTAGTCGTCGTGGGGTTGTGGACCACTGCGGCTGCAGCGAGGACGGAGACTCTCCATCGTTTCTAGGCCCCCGGTTAACATACAACATTCAACAACATAACAGAATGTCCTAAGAAATTCTCGTGTTATGTTAAGTCAGTAAACGGATCGAAGCCCATGCCGTGACCATAATGGAATCGAAACGGAGCATGATAGAGAAAAGGCCGAAATACTGAATGCCTGTTTCCAGACCTATATTGGCTCCTTTAAATCGTCGCACGAACGACATAATGACTGATGTGGAAATAGTGACCATGGACCAGAAAAGCAACTGAAATCTCTCGACAGAGGGAAGACCACTGGACGTACAGGACACGAATACGATTCAGCATGGAGTATGTGAAAGTACTTTTCCCTCTTCTAGCAGCAGGGTACTGTAGATCCTTTTGAGGAGTGAACTGTTCCTTATGATTGGAGAAAAGATCGACATTCCTGTTTTCAAGAAGGGTCGTCGAACAGACGCACAGAACTATAGGCCTGCATCTCTGACTTCGCTCAGTTGTAGAATTTTGGAACATGTTTTATATTATGGAGGTCGAAAATGCCCTTTGTAGGAACCATCGCGGGTTCCGAAAACAAGGATCATGAGAAACCCAGCTCTTTCTGTTCCTCCGCGAGACGAAGGAATCAGTAGCTACAGGTGCCCAGGTAGAGGCCGTGTTCCCTGACTTACGGAAGACATTCGATACAGTTCCGCACTGCCATCTAATGAACAAAATATGAGCATACGGAATGACCAGACCAGATGCGTGATGGGACTGAAGAGTTCCTAGCAAACATGGCTGACCGGAGGGAAGTCTTCAGATGTAGAAGGAGCACAGGGCGTGCCCATATACACTATGCGATCAAACATGTTGTTGTTGTTGTGGTCTTCAGTCCTGAGACTGGTTTGATGCAGCTCTCCATGCTACTCTATCCTGTGCTAGCTGCTTCATCTCCCAGTACCTACTGCAACCTACATCCTTCTGAATCTGCTTAGTGTATTCATCTCTTGGTCTCCCTCTACGAGTTTTACCCTCCACGCTGCCCTCCAATGCTAAATTTGTGATCCCTTGATGCCTCAAAACATGTCCTACCAACCGATCCCTTCTTCTAGTCAAGTTGTGCCACAAAGTTCTCTTCTCCCCAGTTCTATTCATTACCTCCTCATTAGTTACGTGATCTACCCACCTTATCTTCAGCATTCTTCTGTAGCACCACATTTCGAAAGCTTCTATTCTCTTCTTGTCCAAACTAGTTATCGTCCATGTTTTACTTCCATACATGGCTACACTCCATACAAATACTTTGAGAAACGACTTCCTGACACTTAAATCTATACTCGATGTTAACAAATTTTTCTTCTTCAGAAACGCTTTCCTTCCCATTGCCAGTCTACATTTTATATCCTCTCTACTTCGACCATCATCAGTTATTTTGCTCCCTAAATAGCAAAACTCCTTTACTACTTTAAGTGTCTCATTTCCTAATCTAATTCCCTCAGCATCACCTGATTTCACTACATTCCACTATCCTCGTTTTGGTTTTGTTGATGTTCATCTTATATCCTCCTTTCAAGACACTGTCCATTCCGATCAACTGCTCTTCCAAGTCCTTTGCTGTCTCTGACAGAATTACAATGTCATCGGCAAACCTCAAAGTTTTTACTTCTTCTCCATGAATTTTAATACCTACTCCGAATTTTTCTTTTGTTTTCTTTACTGCTTGCTCAATATACAGATTGAATAACATCGGGGAGAGGCTACAACCCTGTCTCACTCATTCCCCAACCACTGCTTCCCTTTCATGCCCCTCGACTCTTATAACTGCCATCTGGTTTCTGTACAAATTGTAAATAGCCTTTCGCTCCCTGTATTTTACCCCTGCCACCTTCAGAATTTGAAAGAGAGTATTCCAGTCAACATTGTCAAAAGCTTTCTCTAAGTCTACAAATGCTAGAAACGTACGTTTGCCTTTTCTTAATCTTTCTTCTAAGATAAGTCGTAAGGTTAGTATTGCCTCACGTGTTCCAACATTTCTACGGAATCCAAACTGATCTTCCCCGAGGTCCGCTTCTACCAGTTTTTCCATACGTTTTTTATATTAGGTGCATTGTGCTGCCACCTACTGCCAGGTACTCCATATCAGCGACCTCAGTGGTCATTAGACGTCGTGAGAGAGCAGAATGGGGCGTTCCGCGGAATTCACGGACTTGGAACGGTGTCAGGTGATTGGGTGTCACTTGTGTCATACGTCTGTGCGCGAGATTTTCACACTCGTAAATATCCATAAGGCCACGGTTTCGGATGTTTCAGTGAAGTGGAAACGTGAAGGGATACGTACAGCGTATAGAACGACCTCGTTTGTTGACTGGCAGAGACCGGCGACAGATGAAAAGGGTCGTAAGTTGTAATAGGCATCATCTATCCAGGCCATCACACAGGAATTTCAAACTGCATCACGATCCACTGCAAGTACTATGACATTTAGGCGGGAGGTGAGAAAAATTGGAATTCATGGTCGAGCGGCTGCTCATAAGCCACACATCACACCAATAAATGCCAAACGACGCCTCGCTTGGTATAAGGAGCGTAAACATTGGACGACTGAGCAGTGGAAAAATGTTGTGTGGAGTGGCGAATGACGGTACACAGTGCTGCGATCCGATGGCAGGGTGTGGGTATGGCGTATGCCCGGTGAACGTCATCTGCCAAAGTGTGTAGTGCCAACAGTAAAATTCGGAGGCGGTGGTGCTATGGTGTGGTCGTGTTTTTCATGGAGAGGGCGTGCATCCATTGTTGTTTTGTGTGGCACTCACTGCACAAGGCTACATTGATGTTTTAAGTACCTTTTTGCTTCCCACTGTTGAAGAGCAATTCGGGGATGGCGATTGCATCTTTCAACACGATCGAACACCTGTTCATAATGCACGGCCTGTGGCGGTGGTTATACGACAATAACATCCATGTAGTGGCCTGGCCTGCAGAGAGTCCTGACGTGAGTCCTATATAATACCTTTGGGATGTTTTGCAACGCAGTCTTCGTGCCAGGCCTCACCGACCGCCACCGAAACCTCTCCTCAGTGCAGCACTCCGTGAAGAATGGGCTGCCAATCCCCAAGAAACCTTCCAGCACCTGGTTAAACTCATGCCTGCGAGAGTGGAAGCTGTCATCAAGGCTAAGGGTGGGGAAACACCATATTGAACTTCAGCATTACCGATGGAGGGCGCCACAAATTTGTAAGTCATTTTCAGCCAGGTGTCCGGATATTTTTCATAACGTAGTGTATATGATCTGGTAGATACGGTCGAAGGTTCCATGAGGCTTTTCGTGGATGATACCGTTGTGCACCCAGAAATAGTGTCGCTAGAAAATTTCAGCAAAATGCGGGAAGACCTGCAGACAATCGACGGCTGGCGCAGGGAGTGGAAATTGACCGTAAATGTAACGTATTGCGAACACATAGAAAGAGCCCTTACTGTACGATTACAAAATTGCACAACAATGACTGAAAGCAGCTGCTTCCGTAAAATATTTGTGTGCGTGAGGAGCGATTTGAAGTGGAGTGGCCCCATAAAATTAATCACGAGTAACGCAATGCCGGACTGATATTCAGTGGAAGAACCCTGATGAAATGAACTCCGTCAACAAAGGAAATATATTACAAAACCCTCTTTTGACCAGTATTTAAATATTACTCGTCAGTATGGGATTCGTACCAGATTTCACTGAGACAGGTTCAAATGGCTCTGAGCACTATGGGACTTAACATCTTAGGTCATCAGTCCCCTATAACTTAGAACTACTTAAACCTATCTAACCTTAGGACATCACACACATCCATGCCCGAGTCAGGATTCGAACCTGCGACCGTAGCAGTCGCGCGGTTCCGGACTGAAGCGCCTTGAACCGCTCGGCCACCACGGCCGGCACTGACACAGGAAATAGGGAATATCCAAAGAAGAGCAGCCCGTTTCGTTAGAGGTTCATTTAGTAAGCGCGAAAGCGTCAGAGATAATCAACCAAATCCAGTGGCAGACGGTATAAGAGAGACGTTGTGCATCACCGAGCGGATTATTGTTAAAGTTTCGAGATTGTACGTGCCTAGAAGAGACAACCAGTAAACTTATTTCCGCCTGTGTATCCCTCGCGAACATAAAATTAGAGGTGGCCGAGCGGTTGTAGGCGCCTCAGTCTGGAACCGCGCGACCGCTACGGTCGCAGGTTCGAATCCTGCCTCGGGCATGGATGTGTGTGATGTCCTTAGGTTGGTTAGGTTCAAGTAGTTCTAAGTTCTAGGGGACTGATGACCTCAGATGTTAAGTCTCATAGTGCTCAGAGCCATTTGAACCAATTTTTTTGATAAAACTAGAGAGATTCGGACGCACAGTAGGACTTATCGGGAATCTTTCTTCCCGCGAACCATTCGCGACTGGAACAGGCAAAGAAGTGACAGTGGTACAGAAATTACCTTCCGCCACACACCGCAAAGTGGCTTGCGAATTTTAGATATAAATGTAGATTCTTAAGGATGGAAACCAGAAACGAAATTATCACTGTTTACAGTGGACAAACACTTCCAAATGCAGTGTCTTCTAACACTTCGGTTACACGATAAATCAGTCAGATCTAAAGGCCGTAAATTCAACTAAATGCCTTACATTTACAAACAACTTAAATTGGAAGGAACACACATGAAAATGTTGTGGGGAAGGCTAATCAAAGACTGCGTTTTATTGGTAGGACACTTAGAAAATGTAACAGATCTATTAAGGAGACTACTTACACTACGCTTGTCCGTCCTCTTGTACTGCGCGGTGTGAGATCCTTACCAGATAGGACTGACGGAGTACATCGAGAAAGTTCAAAGAAGGGCAGCATGTTTTGTATTATCGCGAAGTAAAATAAAGGTGTTTTTCGTTGCGGAGGAATCTTCTCACCAAATTCCCATCACCAACTTCCTTCTCCGATTGCGAAAATATTTTGTTGACGTCGACCTACGTAGAGAGAAACGATCACCACGACAAAATAAGGGAAATCAGAGCTCTCACGGAAAAATATAGGTGTTCGTTGTTTACGCGCATTATCCTAGACTGGAATAATACAGAACTGTGACTGTAGTTCGATGTATCCTCTGACAGGCACTTAAGTCTGATTTGCAGAGTATCGATGTGGATGTGGACTTACAAGGAGAGGTACCTAGCGGTACGATCGATTTTTGGAAACTATCTATACAGTGTTGTAGGTTAAGGTCCCAGGTATGGCACACTGCAGCCGTTCACCCTGGTGGGTCCCCGTTTGCGAGTAATTGACGAAAGAAAATTTGGGAATTTCGCGAGTGGCACGTAATAGCGTTGAAAAAGGTCTATTGAGTAGTCTGATTGCGTGGAGTAATGGGAGACATGCAAGAGATTGTCAGTTCGAATGTTTTCAGGACCTCAATGTTTTTATTTTTAAATCGTTATCGAAGTTACTTCGATCATCATTTTTTTCAATTAATTGGTTTGAATGTAATTTTTTAATTCACTTCCTTTGTCACATAATTTTAATCATAATATCAACTTCCTCATTTGTTCTCATTTTTCTTTCTAACATTCTTTCTCCGCTTGAAACCTGGGTTCCTGTGTTTTTAATTAGTTTTATGTATTAGTTTCGATGTAGTTTACTTTCTCACTCTGTGTTTTCGTTCACATTATTGCGTTCATTATATCTATTTCTCATTTTGCTTGAATTTAGTTTTACTTTTAAAACCCATCCTTCATTTAAATTTTCATCTGCTTTATTTTGTCCATAGTGCAATAGGTATTTAGGTTATGTTCTACATGTTTGTATGAAGATTACAATGCAAAAAAATTACACATTGGTAACAAAAATACATTTTTCACACCATTGCACAAACATAGATTATTTCGTCTTTTGTTTTAAACTGATAGATCGAAATTTGCAAGTAATTGAATATTATTATAGATAATTATAAATATATTTATAGTCACAAAAATTCCTATTGAAGAAAGAATGATATAAATGAAAATGAAACAAATGAAAAAGTTCATACGGCGATTAAAATGATGTTACAAATTAATTGAATAAAAATAATGACCGAAGTAATTTCGATAAAGATTTAAAAATAAAAAACACGACCCTAACAATTTCGAACTGATGACAACCTCCAGAACAAGAATTTATTATCCTATGCATTACACCACACAACCACACTACATTATAACAAATTTTTTAGTATTACCAAGTGTCACACAAAACTCAGAAATTTTTTTTAGTCAGTTTCTCGCAGACGGGGACCCGCCAGGATTAACGGCTGCATCACTGTATAGATAGATATACATACATTACTGTATAGATGCTTTCAAAAAGTCGATCGCACTGCTGAGGACCTCTCCTTATTAGCGTCACATACAATCGTATACAAATATTGTAATCCAGAAGGATTTTTTGTGTAGCATTCAAAAGAAGCTTGGAGAATTTGTCTGTTTTAGCACAGACGGTTATTTTAAATCGTTGAAGAATTTGGAATGTTGTTCTCGCTCTTGATTACTACAACAGCGATTACGTGTTACAGTGACAGACGTGCATTTGTATGCACCACCAAAGGGTGATTGTGTACAAATTACGATTGTAAATGGCAACCGACCCAAATCAGCTGATCATAGCGTAAATGACAGTGATTTTATAACAGTAGGCATGGATAATAGAGTTGTCCTTTAGTGGTCTTTGGATCAAACTATCCAGAGTTCCTTGGCAGGGGAGTGTCTCTATAATTATGGGGGACGGACGACAGGCGATGACCGCTGCGGTGAAGTGTTACGCAACCGTTATCTGTCGCGCGGCGCCTTTAGGAAATGTTTGTTGTGCAAAGTGCGTCATGGCCGCGTTTCGTCAGCAACAGCGCCTCCGCAGGGGGCGCCTCCGATAAGATACGCCAGCAGGAGAGGCACAAGTCAGCGCCCTGCCCAGGGGTCGGGCCCTCTGCTCCAGAGATTGCGTCAGCCCACACACACGCCCATCATCCGACCGCTTGCCGATTCGCTCTCAGCGAATTCCGAGATACCGAGTCTTGGCGTTATCAACACCTCCTGACGGCGCTTCGATTAATTAGAAGTGACAGTTTCAATGCACAGGTCCCACAATTATTTCTCCCGAATTTTGGGCGTGACTGACTGTGTGCTCCCGAGCGTTCATCCGTGCTGCGCTTTTCAACTCCCGGAAGCACACTATTAATTGTTTCCCCCTTTTCCTTTTCCATTCGCAAACAAGTCTGTCTGTAAGGCTCTGTACGAACTCCAATATCTCTGACTGTCCCGTCGTGGTCTTCCCGCAAGACATATGTGGCACAAAGTAATATAATGGCGTACGCTCGCAGAATGAAAACTAAATCTCTCCATGATGCACAACGCCTCTCTTCTCCGTAACGCATTTACTAAATGAACACTTCAAAGAAACAAGCCTCTCTTCTTTGGGTCTAATTTGTCTCCTCTATTTCTATAACCTGTAAGGTTGTCGTCACAATGCTACCGACATAGTAATATATATATATATATATATATATATATATATATATATATATATATATATATTTTTCGTCCAGTGCGACCGATCTCAACTGTCGAACATACAGGTTTCAAACGACGGTCGATGAATTCAAATCAGTTTTTCTTCGGTCGAAGTTCTTACATGTCAAACACAGATTGTGAGGGATTTTTAAAGCCAGTACTACAAAGAAGGGGTCCGCGGCGTCGTGATGATATATATATATATTTGAAACCACAGATGCCGAAGTCCATGATATATATATATATATATATATATATATATATATATATATATATATATATATATATATATATATCATGGACTTCGGCATCTGTGGTTTCTAATCGTTTCTTTATTGGAAACAAAATTTCAAACAACTTAAAAATTTAGTAATTATTAACTAATTGTTACTTTATTACTGCAGCGACCCGACGCTGTGATTAAAAGTATTAGTTTGGCTGAGAGGGACAGGGATCAAAATACCAACATAATCGTCCTGAGATTTATTGATTTAACATTATTTCAGAAACAAGTCAATAACTTGAGCATATCTACACAAGTATTCGAAAACTTGCCATCACATTTTGACGTCTTGGAGAAGAGTAGCTGAAATTAAAAATGAATTACAAAAGACTGTTTTAATGATCTTTTCGACTCCGTTGATGAAAACCTGTACAGGAATTACTGGAAACGAGAAAGAAGCGCTTTTGCTTCGATGTCTTTCTTTCTATTGTAGTTCACATAAGCAGTTTTATATTTCATAACTTTGTATTTCATTGTGGTTACATTTACACAAAATGTACATTTTGGTTTCCTTTCCACATCAGAGACAACGCAGTGGGGCGTACGGGGCGCAAAGGAACTTTATAACTTCATTTGGGATCCAGTAAGCTTTCGTTTATCCCGAAATCAAATGTAGAAGCCTCACTCCAGCTTCTTGGATCCTTCGTTCGCGTTTTCTTGTCGATTGCTGTTCAGCACTGGGACACAAAAGGATTGTACAAAATGCCAAAGTCCTATAAAAATTAAAGACGACTCAATACTGGATATGTCCTCTAATTGCATTTTAGTTATGCCACGCAAGTTACAGAAAAAATTAATTTGGCACTCAGCATGTCCGGAATTGCGTTAAATTAAACTATAGCATAGGTATTTAAAAGATTAACTCTAGCCGAGCGGTCTAAAGCGCTGCAGTCATGGACTGTGCGGCTGGTCCCGGTGGAGGTTCGACTCCTCCCTCGGGCATGGGTGTGTGTGTTTGTCTTTAGGATAATTTAGGTTAAGTAGTGTGTAAGCTTAGGGACTGATGACCTTAGCAGTTACGTCCCAAAAGATTTCACAAACATTTGAACATTTTTTTGATTAAATCTATTAAGCAGGTGTGTAATACATTGATAATTTAGCTCTTGTCAAGCCTTACCGAAAATTTTGTGTCCAAATATTTTGGAATTAGATGGCTCTGTTCATAACTGCAGTTTGTGGATTGCTTTTTGTTAACAATCTTCTGATTCACAAGTTGAAGCATAGTCTCAAACAAAAATCCAGAGCGATCCATGAATGGTTATTTTGTAATTTGCAGTTACGGATCACAATATTTTGGATCAAATATCCTGACCCGTAACTGGAATAAACATACAATAAGATACCTTCTCTCCCAAGGCTATCAGTAGGTCTAACGTAATGTCGTCTACTCCTTGTTTCGACGTAAGTCTCTCAAGCTCTGTCAAATTATTCGCGCAGTATCATGTCTCCCATCACAACTTCATCTAGGTCGTCTCTCATTTCCCTAATATTACCTGCAAGTTTACCTCTCTTGTATAGACCTCTATATACTCCTCCCACTTTTCAACTTTCCCTTCTTTGCTTAGGACTGGTTTCCCATACGAACTTTTGATATTCATTCTACTACTTCTCTTCTTTCCCAGATACCTCTTTAATTTTCATGTAGACAATATCTGTCTTCCCCCTAGTGATATATGTTTCTAAATCCTTACATTCGTCCTCTAGACATTCCTGCTTAGCCATTTTGCACTTCCCGTCAATCTAATTTTTTTTAACGTTTGTATTCCCTTTCGCCTCCTTCATTTGCTGCATTTTTATATTTTCTCCTTTCATCAGTTAAATTCAATATCTCTTGTGTTATCCAAGGATTTCTACTGGGTCTTGTCGTTTTACCTGTTTGACCTTCTGCTGCCTTCACTGTTTCACCTCTCAAAGCTACCCATTCTTCTTCTACTGTATTTGTAGTGAATCATTTCCTAATGCATAATTTCTTTGAACTTATGCAGGTCCATCTCCTTAATTTCCTAATTTTTTGTAATTTATAAAGTTTTAATCTACAGTTCATAACCAATAAATTGTGGCCAGAGTTCACATAATTTAAAGTCTTGTTTCCAAACCTCTGTCTTACCATTATATAGTCATTCAGAAACCTTCCGGTGTCGCCATGTGTACAACCTTCTTTTATGATTCTTAAACCAAGTGTTAGCAATGATTAAACTAAGTTCTATGCAAAATTCTACTGGGCCGCTTCCTCTTTCATTACTTTCCCCCAGTCCATATTCACCTACTATTTTTCCTTCTCTTCCTTTTCCTACTATTGGATTACAGTCCTCATCACAATAAAATTTTCTTCTCCTGTAACTAACTGAATAATTTTTTATCTTATCATACATATCTTCAGTCTCATCATCTGCAGAGCTAGTTTGCATGTACACTTGTACTACTGTGGTGGGTGTGCTTGTTATCTATCTTGGCTACGACAATGCGCTCAGTAGCTTACTCGCATTCCTATTTTCTTATTATTAATTCTACTCCTGCGTTATCCCTATTTGATCTTGTATTTACCACTATGTATTCATCTGACCAGAAGTCCTGTTCCTGCTGCCGCCGAACTTCACTAATTTCCACTGTATCTAATTTTCCTTTTCCTTTTAAGGTACTACATTCCACGCCCCGATCGTAGAACGCCAGTTTTGTTTCTCCTAATAACGACATCCTCCTAGTTAGTCCGGCCGGCCGGAGTGGCCGCGCGGTTCTAGGCGCTACAGTCTGGAGCCGAGCGACCGCTACGGTCGCAGGTTGGAATCCTGCCTCGGGCATGGATGTGTGTGATGCCCTTAGGTTAGTTAGGTTTAATTCGTTCTAAGCTCTAGGCGACTGATGACCTCAGAAGTTAAGTCGCAAAGTGCTCAGAGCCAGCCTACTTAGTCCACGTCCGGAGATCCGAATAGGGTACTATTTTATTTCCACAATAAATTACTCAAGAGGATGCAATCATCATTCAACCATACTGTAGAGCTGCATGGCATCGGTAAAAAAGAAAAAAATGCCGTTTCCCCTTGATTTCAGCCGCTCCGCGTACCAGCAGCACAGCAAGCCCATTTTGGTTGCTGTTAAAAGTCCGGATCTGTCAATCATACAGACTGTCGTCCATGCAGCTGCTGAAAAGACTTCAGGAACCACACATTGGTCTGACCTCTCAACAGATACCCCTGCACCTACGGTACTGCTACCTGTATCGCTGAGGCATGCAAGCCACCCCGCCAATGGCAAGGTCCATGGTATATTTGGGGGGCTGATTTCACTATTATCTAATAATGAAATAGGGTTTATTTCAAATTTAAAATAGAAAGCAGCTTCTTGCAGGAAAATATATTCACTTGAAAATACTTTCATTCTGATATGATTACTCAGTCTTTTGTAGCTCAGTCTTTTACTCCAAAAGCTAAGCTTTCCTTTTTTTTAAAAAAAATAAAAGTTACGAATGACTTACATGTGAAAGTTACGTAATGTCGGTGATAGAGGAGACATCCTTGTGTGACACGGTGCACAGTTAATGAGGGCGCAGAATTTCCTGTGGCCCGGGGGCGCACAATGAGGATACGCATGCCTGAACAGGAAGGGGTACAGGGCGATGTGAACGAGATTCATCCGCCGAGCTCCGCCTGCCTCTAATTGACCGGCTCGCGGTTTGGCGGCGCTGCAGTCACCCCGCCGCCTGCCCCGTCTAATTGCGCGAGAGCGCGCTCCGCTCTCCCTCCCCCTCCCCCTCCCCCTTTCCCTTCCCCTCCCTAGCCATCACTCGGCGCCGGCGGCTGTGGAGGCGTCTGGCTCCGTATAAGCCGACTCACTGCCATTCCGTCAGACACACAACTCTCGTATTTTTTCCGCCCCTTCAAATTACCGTACCTACCTCGCAGCGGCGCGGATTCCCGCAGTTTGGTACACTGCGCGGCTGTTTCCATTAACGCTCTTTAAAACGCGGCGTCATCAGGTAGGCCAGCTAGCGTCCCTGTCGCTCGCAGTAGACAGGCTCATCAGCTGCTCTGTGTGTGTGTGTGTGTGTGTGTGTGTGTGTGTGTGTGTTCGCCTCCTGCCGTATCCCGATTCCTAATGCTCCTAGCCTATCCCGACTCATTTCGCCCGAGGCCGCAAAACCATAAGAACCGCCGCGGCATTGTTCTGAAGCTGTGCAGTGACGCGGCTTGTTCGTCCCTCTCGCATCGACGTTCAAGTGTTCTGATAAGCCAGCTAGCTGTCAACTGCGATCGCCGACTGACGCGCACTGGCGCCGTGCAGAGGCGGGTGACAACTTACTAGCCGGGGTCAGCTGATCGCAGTAGGTTTGTAACCCCGCCCCTTTACCTTTCTCCCCTAACCCAACTTATTTTCCTGCGGGAAGAATATTAATTCTAAACTATCCGTAGTCCGTGTGACTATAGTGAGGTATAACAGTGACCCATCCTAATCTCAGAATGCTGCTCAAGAATGTGAGACCCATACCCGATAGGAATAACAGAGGATACTGAATCTATAATAACAAGGGCATCACGTATGATAATAGGTTTGTGTGATTAATGTTTGATTGTATGATTAACGGAAATACACAATGGAAGAAACTTCAAAATGGTTCAAATTGCTCTAAACACTATGAGACTTAACATCTGAGGTCATCAGTCCCCTAGAACTTAGAACTACTTAAACCTAACTAACCTAAGGACATCACACACATCCATGCCCGAGGCAGGATTCGAACCTGCGACTGTAGCAGCAGTGCGGTTCCGGACTGAAGCGCCTAGAACCACTCGGCCACATCGACCAGCGAAGAAACTTCATTCACAGTAGAAATAAAAATGTACGTTTTGGAACCAGTGGAAATAACAAAGCAAGAAAAGGAGAAAATCTCAATATGCAGGTTCTATCAAAAAGAATCATCCGATTAAAAAAATCATAAGTATCATGTTATTTGAGATATATGCGTCAACACCGTACTGTTGGAAAGAGCAACCTCCCGAGTTTTAAATGGTTCCCGCTAGGTAGCAGCAGTGTGCGCCCACTTGAGTTATAGGAAAAATGGTGTCGGGACAATGGTAAGCGTTTTGTGTTCTACGTTTTGCGCAGTGCGGGTCAGTAATAACTGTTCGGCCTGACTTTCGTACTGTAATGGTGTGGATCCTCCTCCTACAGTGGATAGGGGATGAAAGGCTTTGTTAAAATTTATATCTATTAAGGCAATTTTGAAGCTAGAATTACGAAAATTGGTATTTGGTTTCTCAGTCAGAAATAAAAATATAAGGTTCTCACCATTTTTTGAAATTTCATCCCTACTGGGGTGAAACAGAAGGTGACAGTTTTTTGAAAATAAATCGTTATTAAAGAACTACTAAAATATTTTTAAAGCTATATCTATGAAAACTGGTATTTCACTTCTCGTTACATATAAAGAATTATGTGTTAGTGGATGAAAGTTTCTAAGGAAATATCAGTACAAGAATCCAGAAGGCGTGATTAACACAAACGTTGGACTGAAGCTACTAGAATCGCTTTTTGGTCAGAAGCAGAGTCTGAAAAGACAATGCTTGTACGGCTTTAAGTAGCGCGAAAAGTTTAGCAAGTGTTGCAATTTGTGAATAACATAAAAATTCGATTAAAGAAAAAGTCTGTGTAGGTCTGCACGAGCGACGCAGTGAGAGCTAAGCTAGTTAACTACAGTCATCGATGTTTACAATTTGATTCCATTGCGTATTTCGTTATCTCAACAGAATATTACACGCGGGTATTTGTATATGTCTCATTGTCTTCAAAAGATACCATTGTTATGCATTTTGTAAAGCGGACAATTTTAAAGTTCTCATCATTCGAAGTACGGTAACGTTAAATTCTGGTTCTTCTGAAAGTTGGTTTTGGCCGCTAAATCAGAGTTTCACCAACGGAAATAGTTCGTGAATAATGCGAAGCATACTGTGATTATGTCGCCCCTCTCCACCCTAATAGCCTAACGAACACGCCATCTCTAGAGTGTTCAAATCAACGTTCAGGATGGTAAAAATTTGCTTTTTATTTAAGAAAATTATTAAATTCATACGATTTTTGTCATATGGAGTAGGCTGCACATGTAACATGTTTGACTAGCATGCGAGCCAATGTATCCTTGTACAAATGTCAGCCAGGTAACACTTCCAGCGACCGCCGATATTTCGGCGGGAGAGCACCCCGCCATTTTCAAGGCAACTGCAACGGACAGGCGACGTACATGCAGATTTAAAACCTCGGTTTTCGGACTGGTGCAGGAAAGATAACACACACACACACACACACACACACACACACACACACACACACACACACACACACTGAACACTAATGCCACCAAAGATGACCAAAGTCATAGCTAACGATAGTGAGACTACGAATTCGCAGGTGAGGTAGCATTGACTCTGTCCCTCTGTTTTTTGACAAGGGAGAGAGCCGGATTCCAAACAGAGTTTAAACAAAAACCTCCATCCCTGTTAACGAGGTTGCTTGCTAATTTAATCTCAACTGCCTCCTTAATAACACTGTCCCAATAGCTGGACGTGCATGCCAATATCTCGGTGTTATTATATAACATGGGGTGACAGTATCCAGGCAATGTTCGGCAATAGCAGATCTACTTGGCTGCTGTAATCGTGTGTGCCGTTTATGCTCAGCACATCGGTCCTCCATGGTCCTGATAGTTTGACCAATATATGTCATACCGCAGCTGCAAGGAATGCGATATACACCCGCCTTACGCAGACCATGATCATACTTAACAGAACTAAAAAGCACTCTAATTTTAGATGGAGGTCGAAAAACACATTTCACATAATATTTTCGTAAAATACGACCGATCTTTTTGGAAGCGTTTCGTACGTAAGGTTCAAAGTGGTTCAAATGGCTCTGAGCACTATGGGACTTAACTTCTGAGGTCATAAATCCCCTAGAACTTAGAACTACTTAAACCTAACTAACCTAAGGATATCACACACATCCATGCCCGAGGCAGGATTCGAACCTGCGACCGTAGCGGTCGTTCGGTTCCAGACTGTAGCGCCTAGAACCGCTCGGCCACCCCGGCCGGCTCCTACGTAAGGCAAAAAGGCAGTAGACTTAGTTGTCGACTCAGAATTGTCATCAGTCACCCGATGTACCGTTGGTCGGTAGCGCAACGCACGTTCAATCTGTCTATCGCTATAACCATTTTGACGAAACGTAACTTCCAGATGGGACAGCTCAGCTGCAAAGTCTCAGCGTCGGAGATTTTGCCAGAGATATACCTTTCACAGACATGTGATCCCTTTTCGCGTTAGGGTAAAAGGCTTTTGTTTTGATATATGAAATCAAGGCGGCTTTCTTAAGAGCGAATATAACCTTCGCCAGTTGGCGATTGATGTGTTTGTAGGGCTCCACACGAGCGACTATCATTTGCAATTGGTCGCTCGCTTCGACTCCTGCATACACGAGCGGTTTACCGAGTACTTTCTACGTCACTTTGTCGAAGCTCTGTGATGGAAAGTGAATTACTGTGTTTGGTAGCAGTGGAAATTCATTTCCGTACGTGTACCAATAGTTGGGAAAAAATCTAAAAGAATTGTAATTAAAATTTATTAAAGTACTTTCAAAGCGCTTTTCTTGGAAACAGTAGGTTTTGTTACAGAATACATTATATTTTTCACTGACGCTAAATGTGTTGTGTGAATCATTGTAGTGTATGTTTCGCAAATAAAACTTACTATGCGTAATTGTGGCGTTGGCGCTAACAGGGGGCGCTGATTATGTGCAGCACTATTTCTTTCATTGTGGCCTCTTTAGCTATTTGTTTTATCGTTTTAATATTATTCTGTGCGCTATCACAGGTGTTGACTACTTATGTCATTATCTAGAATATTGGCACTTGAGATTATGTCAACTACCGTCTCGTAACTCTTCCTCTGACTATTGCCGTGTTCCATTTCGTCGCTTTTTATTACTGTAATGCCTTTTATACGTTATAAGCTCATTAGACTTCAGCTATTGTATCCCCCCTTTATTTTAAGCTGTTCAATTAATCACTGGAAACTAGTGTATGTCTACATTAGCGGCATCTGGTGCACCTACAACACAAACATCTTGTGGCTACTGTACGGCAGTTTGTTTTGAACAGTAGTGCTACCGACAACATGACTCGTGCATATGCTGTTATTTATATATATTCGACGATGCTGGTGCTGATTTTGCATTTAACACTTGACGATACCACTATGGCTGCAGAACATTAGGACTTTGTTTTTATAAAACAGGTGTGCCTCTTCATACTTAAAGCACACAAATGCATATATATGCCAGTAGTACTTTTCATTATGATCTATTCATTGTTTATAAGCTGTAGACAATCTGCGAGTGTATATATGTTTTTCCCATTTTTTGCTGCAGATCTGATGATGGTCATTATAGACCGAAACCGGTAATTTGTTAACAAAAAGTTTGTGACCATAGACCTAAATTAAAGGAAACTTAAAATAAAGCTTAGTTATCAATTCCTTTTTCATTTATTAGTCTTGTAGTTTATCCGCAAGAATTTACGCGATGTTTTCGCGATGTCGATATGTGCATAGGAATAAAGTAGCATAGAGATCTGCATCAAACTAGTCTTTGCACTGAGGCCACAACAACGACGATTGGAATGTTATCAGGAGCAGCAGTGGCTGTCCTAATTCTTGTAAATTGTTTGAGGGATAATTAGGTTATATTATACAACAAGAGACCTTGGCAGGATAGCTATACACTAAACATTTCAATTAAAATGCCCACTTATTATACCTCATTCTGTTAAGAAGTTAAAAAAAAATATATGCCTAGTTTCATCAATAACGAAAAAGTCACCAGATGGAAGAATATATTTCTTGACTTGGTAAGAAGTTCCCAAGAATATGTGCTTCCGCAGGACAATCTTCAACATGCTAATCACTGCAAAATCTGGGGCGTGATGTTTTGTATTTTTTTTTTAAATTTTCGATATTAATTTACGCGGCAACTCGGGGTTCAGCTTCAATTCGCAGAGTGTTTTCTGGCCCATGGTCAACTGTAACTTCTAACCTGAAGTTCTTACTCCACGTGTGCATAGCGATACGAAACAAAGCCACGCAACTACGCTCAATAACACGACAAGCGAACTTAGCGAGTTAGCTACACTATCGCACATCGTGTGCGATTTATCAGATTGGTTGGGAATACAGAAGTGGTCGTTGCGATCTGCGATTTGGTCACACATGTGCAATCTATAAACCGATTGTGCGAGCTAGCGACGGATAGCTGCTATCCGTTCCTGTTAGGAGCCCGTAAGACAGGTCGCCATGATTGGTGCGAAGACCATTTGACAACTGACGATTGCTTAATAAGATTGTACATTGTTGATGCACTCGGTCAGCGCTGGGAGCCTTATGCAAGTTTGCATAATTGAAAACTCGCTCACTAAAATGATAATTCAGACGTTCAAGCGCACTTGCACACATTGCTTGGTCGTGCACGCTTGTCAAGCGTGTAGTTTCGTGTACCGCCGCTTTTCTGCAAGGTCTGCTTGCTATGTAAGAGTGTAGATTAGTCACGTCCGAGCTCTTTCCTTCTGAATTGTTTGTAACCTGTGATTTTTCTCTTTTTCAGCTACACCTATGAATCCGTTATGGAGATAGCGCAGTTCCTGCTCAACAGAACGACAATCCGGCCGAAGATTGGCATCATCTGCGGTTCGGGACTTGGTAAGTCGGTGATGGCGTCCTCTTTCTGATAACTTATTCAAACAAATATTACAACGTTTCTGCCTACATTCAGTGGAAATATCATAATAATTGTCGATAATCAGAGGTTTGTACAGATAAAAGTACCGTTGTGAAATACGCATCCCCCAAGTCTTTCTCATCCGCATTAACGGATAATGAAACTTTATAAGGGATTAGCTTTTTGCCCAGGTACAGAAATGTTACTTATATTTTACACACAGAGAAGTATGTATTTCACATACATCTAACATATTTCACATATATTTCAACTGTATCGTTAACTAATTTCACCCTGCAGTTTCATTTAAATTCTGAAGAAACTTAAAATTCAGAGGGCAGTTGACAAGCGTATCGGCAGTTGGCAGGCGTATAGAGAAAAAAAGACTATCGCTGGCAACAGTATGATAGTCCGCTGTGTTACGCCAGTCTAACATAACAAATGCGACAGTCTTTTATTGCACACTGCGATAGCAGCGCACCAAGCGGCCAGCAAGCGACACTTCTGAATGCAATTTTGTCATATGATGACATGTTGGAGACCGTGGCTGTTTTTGAAGACAAATGTTGATGGTGTTAGGACAGCAACCAGCCACAAATTTACTTTGATTTCCTTTATTGCGATTCATCATCAGACGGTTTACACGCTTTCTTTCTGACATTTGGTGTGTTTTTATAGATTAATTGTCCTAAAATATAAATAAAACATAATTACAAACACGCCACACACAGATGGTTGCGTTGCAGATTTTCATTGCATGTGACATACGTGAAACGTCGGTTTCGAGTGATTGTTTTCATAACGTTCATCCAATCGATGTAAATGCATTCCCATTGCATCCTCGTTGTTGCACACGTAATAGTTCTCACTGTACACTTTAGATTTGTCGCTGAGATCATTCCAACCACGCACCACATGTTTTGATACATACAAAGAGCTTGCAAACATATGAGTGTCACAGATACTATGATACATCGTAACATATGACGATGATGTCCTATGTTTGGAAAGGATCCTATATTCTTTTACAAAACTGTAATGCCTCTTACATTAGTACAGAGAGATTGAATTTTTTTTAAATCTGATATTGCTAATTTAATTATAAAGTTTTTTATATATATTTAGAACTGTGTTGTTGTTGTGGTCTTCAGTCCTGAGACTGGTTTGATGCAGCTCTCCATGCTACTCTATCCTGTGCAAGCTTCTTCATCTCCCGGTACCTACTGCAACCTACATCCTTCTGAATCTGCTTAGTGTATTCATCTCTTGGTCTCCCTCTACGATTTTTACCTTCCACGGTGCCCTCCAATACTAAATTTGTGATCCCTTGATGCCTCAAAACATGTCCTACCAACCGATCCCTTCTTCTAGTCAAGTTGTGCCACAAACTTTTCTTCTCCCCAATCCTATTCAATACCTCCTCATTAGTTACGTGATCTACCCACCTTATCTTCAGCATTCTTCTGTAGCACCACATTTCGAAAGCTTCTATTCTCTTCTTGTCCAAACTAGTTATCGTCCATGTTTCACTTCCATACATGGCTACACTCCATACAAATACTTTCAGAAACGACTTCCTGACACTTAAATCTATACTCGACGTTAACAAATTTCTCTTCTTGAGAAACGCTTTCCTTGCCATTGCCAGTCTACATTTTATATCCTCTCTACTTAGACCATCATCGGTTATTTTACTCCCTAAATAGCAAAACTCCTTTACTACTTTAAGTGTCTCATTTCCTAATCTAATTCCCTCAGCATCACCAGACTTAATTAGACTACATTCCATTATCCTCGTTTTGCTTTTGTTGATGTTCATCTTATATCCTCCTTTCAAGACACTGTCCATTCCGTTCAACTGCTCTTCCAAGTCCTTTGCTGTCTCTGACAGAATTACAATGTCATCGGCGAACCTCAAAGATTTTACTTCTTCTCCATGAGTTTTAATACCTACTCCGAATTTTTCTTTTGTTTCCTTTACTGCTTGCTCAATATACAGATTAAATAACATCGGGGAGAGGCTACAACCCTGTCTCACTCCTTTCCCAACCACTGCTTCCCTTTCATGCCCCTCGACTCTCACAACTGCCATCTGGTTTCTGTACAAATTGTAAATAGCCTTTCGCTCCCTGTATTTTACCCCTGCCACCTTCAGAATTTGAAAGAGAGTATTCCAATTAACATTGTCAAAAGCTTTCTCTAAGTCTACAAATGGTAGAAACGTAGGTTTGCCTTTTCTTAATCTTTCTTCTAAGATAAGTCGTAAGGTCAGTATTGCCTCACGTGTTCCAAAATTTCTACGGAATCCAAACTGATCTTCCCCGAGGTCGGCTTCTACCAGTTTTTCCATTCGTCTGTAAAGAATTCGCGTTAGTATTTTGCATCCGTGACTTATTAAACTGATAGTTCGGTAATTTTCACATCTGTTAACACCTGCTTTCTTTGGGATTGTAATTATTATATTCTTCTTGAAGTCTGAGGGTATTTCGCCTGTCTCATACATCGTGCTCACCAGATGGTAG
The DNA here is from genome assembly GCF_023898315.1 of Schistocerca nitens. Classification (NCBI taxonomy): domain Eukaryota; kingdom Metazoa; phylum Arthropoda; class Insecta; order Orthoptera; family Acrididae; genus Schistocerca; species Schistocerca nitens. The sequence goes on from NC_064617.1 coordinate 876,760,437, forward strand.
AGTTTTGTCATGACTGGCTCTTCCGAGGCCATCAGTAGTTCTAATGGAATGTTGTCTACTCCCGGGGCCTTGTTTCGACTCAGGTCTTTCAGTGCTCTGTCAAACTCTTCACGCAGTATCTTATCTCCCATTTCGTCTTCATCTACATCCTCTTCCATTTCCATAATATTGTCCTCAAGTACATCGCCCTTGTATAAACCCTCTATATACTCCTTCCACCTTTCTGCCTTCCCTTCTTTGCTTAGAACTGGGTTGCCATCTGAGCTCTTGATATTCATACAAGTGGTTCTCTTCTCTCCAAAGGTCTCTTTAATTTTCCTGTAGGCAGTATCTATCTTACCCCTAGTGAGACAAGCCTCTACATCCTTACATATGTCCTCTAGCCATCCCTGCTTAGCCATTTTGCACTTACTGTCGATCTCATTTTTGAGACGTTTGTATTCCTTTTTGCCTGCTTCATTTACTGCATTTTTATATTTTCTCCTTTCATCAATTAAATTCAATATTTCTTCTGTTACCCAAGGATTTCTACTGGCCCTCGTCTTTTTACCTACTTGATCGTCTGCTGCCTTCACTACTTCATCCCTCAGAGCTACCCATTCTTCTTCTACTGTATTTCTTTCCTCCATTCCTGTCAATTGTTCCCTTATGCTCTCCCTGAAACTCTCTACAACCTCTGGTTCTTTCAGTTTATCCAGGTCCCATCTCCTTAAATTCCCACCTTTTTGCAGTTTCTTCAGTTTCAATCTGCAGTTCATAACCAATAGATTGTGGTCAGAATCCACATCTGCCCCAGGAAATGTCTTACAATTTAAAACCTGGTTCCTAAATCTGTCTTACCATTATATAATCTATCTGATACCTTTTAGTATCTCCAGGATTCTTCCAGGTATACAACCTTCTTTTATGATTCTTGAACCAAGTGTTAGCTATGATTAAGTTATGCTCTGTGCAAAATTCTACAAGGCGGCTTCCTCTTTCATTCCTTCCCCCCCAATCCATATTCACCTACTATGTTTCCTTCTCTCCCTTTTCCTACTGACGAATTCCAGTCACCCATGACTATTAAATTTTCGTCTCCCTTCGCTACCTGAATAATTTCTTTTATCTCGTCATACATTTCATCTATTTCTTCATCATCTGCAGAGCTAGTTGGCATATAAACTTGTACTACTGTAGTAGGCATGGGCTTTGTGTCTATCTTGGCCACAATAATGCGTTCACTATGCTGTTTGTAGTAGCTAACCCGCACTCCAATTTTTTTATTCATTATTAAACCTACTCCTGCATTACCCCTATTTGATTTTGTATTTATAACCCTGTAATCACCTGACCAAAAGTCTTGTTCCTCCTGCCACCGAACTTCACTAATTCCCACTATATCTAACTTTAACCTATCCATTTCCCTTTTTAAATTTTCTAACCTACCTGCCCGATTAAGGGATCTGACATTCCACGCTCCGATCCGTAGAACGCCAGTTTTCTTTCTCCTGATAACGACGTCCTCCAGAGTAGTCCCCGCCCGGAGATCCGAATGGGGGACTATTTTACCTCCGGAATATTTTAGCCAACAGGACGCCATCATCATTTAATCATACAGTAAAGCTGCATGTCCTCGGGAAAAATTACGGCTGTAGTTTCCCCTTGCTTTCAGCCGTTCGCAGTACCAGCACAGCAAGGCCGTTTTGGTTAATGTTACAAGGCCAGATCAGTCAATCATCCAGACTGTTGCCCCTGCAACTACTGAAAAGGCTGCTGCCCCTCTTCAGGAACCACATGTTTGTCTGGCCTCTCAACAGATACCCCTCCGTTGTGGTTGCACCTACGGTACGGCCATCTGTATCGCTGAGGCACGCAAGCCTCCCCACCAACGGCAAGGTCCATGGTTCATGGGGGGTATTTAGAACTGTATAGGTAAAGTAGTATATTATTTTATTACATTTAGCAGCATGAGAATTATAGTAACATATAAATTTGCTAATTGATCTGCAGATAGGTGTATTAATATTGTTTGCTTTGGAGGCTGGAAAGTAATTTTTGGAAATTTTTCAAGAAAGGGGTGTTAGCCAACTCTGTTTGTTCGTTAAGGATATAGTCTGGGGTGCTGTTTTTGTGTGTGTGTATTTCTAATTCTTCTAATATATTCATAGTGCCCTGCATACTTCATAAGCCGTAAATTAAAAGACCTCATTACCAAATACTATACATTTGAAAATAACTACACCATACATAACACACATGAACTCATAAGCTTAATTAAAGACTTCCACATCCCACCAACAGCTAAATTAGCATCACTAGACATAGTCAACCTGTACACGAACATCCCTGTAAAAGAGACTATTAACATTATAAGAAACAATCTGCTTAAATATAAGAAAATTAGTGTTGCAGAGATCTGTGAACTCATAGAAATACTTTCACTTATTCTAGAGCATAATTACTTTAGCTACAACAACAAACTGTACCAACAACATGATGGTTTGGCAATGGGAAGTAGCTTAGCTGGGATATTGGCTGACATTTACATAAACCATATAGAACAAAAATTCTTTTTTGCCAACCAGCACATCTCAAACAAAATAATATACTACAGAAGATATGTTGTTGATGCAATACTGCTTTTTGATGGTACAACCAATGAAATAGATACATTAGCAGCAGATATTAGCAAAATGCACAAAAATATTAAATTCACAGTTGAACATGAAACTAATAAAAGCATTAACTTTCTTGACCTGAAAATTTGCAATAGTAACAATAAACATCAATTAAGTATTTACAGAAAACCTACCACCACAGATGTCAGTATTAGCAACTCATCTTGCCACCACCGCCAACAAAAATGGGCATATTTCAGAACGATGCTACACCGAATTAAAAAAGTACCAATGAGTGACACAGACCAACAAAATGAAATCAATATAATTAAAACAGTTGCTCATAATAATGAATATAAACCCACAATAATAGAAAAACTCCACAACAAAATGCAGACAAAACCCACAGATCCACTTCACAGCAGTCACTTCAAGCCAAATCGGTGTGCCACTGAAGCCAAACCTAAATATGTTACTCTCCCATACATAGGCCCACTTTCATACCAAATAGCAAACTTATTTAAAAAGAAGAAAAATATCAGAATCAGCTTTTCCACAAATAATAAATTACAACAAAAATTGATCCATGATGTAAACACCTCCAAGAGCCCCTACCGTAAATCAGGAATATACAAACTCAAATGTGATACATGCCCAAAATTCTACATTGGACAGACAGGCAGAAGTTTTGAAATTAGATACAAAGAACATATTGACGCACTAAGACTTGGTAACTTGAACAAATCAGCATTTGCAGCCCATATTGCTGAAGAAAACCATTCAGTCGGAAACATTGAGGACAACTTAAAAATTTTGCATCTAACAGAAAAAGGAGCCACTATGAATATATTAGAAGAATTAGAAATACACACACACACAAACAGCATCCCAGACTATATCCTTAACGAAGAAACAGAGTTGGCTAACACCCCTTTCCTGAAAAATTTCCAAAAATTACTTTCCAGCCTCCAAAGCAAATAATATTAATACACCTATCTGCAGATCAAGTAGCAAATTTATATGTTACTATAATTCTCATGCTGCCAAATGTAATAAAATAATATACTATTTTACCTATACAGTTCTAAATATATATAAAAACTTTATAATTAAATTAGCAATATCAGATAAAAAAAATTCAATCTCTCTGTACTAATGTAAAAGGCATTACAGTTTTGTAAAAGAATATATGATCCTTTGCAAACATAGGACATCATCGTCAAATGTTACGATATATCATAGCATCTGTGACACTCATATGTTTGTAAGCTCTTCGTATGTATCAAAACATGTGGTGCGTGGTTGGAATGATCTCAGCGACAAATCTAAAGTGTACAGTGAGAACTATTACGCGTGCAACAACGAGGATGCAGTGGGAATGCATTTACATCGATTGGATGAACGTTATGAAAACAATCACTCGAAACCGACGTTTCACGTAAGTCACATGGAATGAAAATCTGTAACGCAACCATCTGTGTGTGGCGTGTTTGTAATTATGTTTTATTTATATTTTAGGACAATTAATGTATAAAAACACACCAAATGTCAGAAAGAAAGCGTGTAAACCGTCTGATGATGAATCGCAACGATTCGAAACCGGTAACGGTTTCCTTTGAATAAAGGAACTCAAAGTAAATTTGTGGCTGGTTGCTGTCCTAACACCATCAACATTTGATTCTGAATGCAATATGGCGTGAGTGCGAATACTATCGTTTATATCGAGTTGTAACGTAGTGTACACAGTAGAGAGCGTATGCAATGCAATAAAAATCGACAATAGCTAAAAAATAGCACATTTGTATTTCCTAGGAATCCTGGTAGGTATGAAATGTCATCTTACAGGACAGTTTATTTCCGATTATCTTTTAACATACAGATATTTACTGAAGAATGTTGCTCTCCTTTAATAACAAAATATTGCCAATAAACACCAGAAGACCTGACCTTTTGCAGAAAGACGTCATATATCTACCCAACGACGCCAAGTTCTGTTCGCTACACTTTCACCCAAAGCAGTGAATGTGGAACGTAGGAAACTTGTACGGAATGGAATACCTACATTACGTAACGTACAAAATAAGCCACCACGCCTGTAGCTGGAGGGAACGCCACACAGACGTGGTAATAAACGTCAAAGGAAATAAAACGGTTCCCCAATAAAGAAAACAAAATTCCACAATGTAAATGTGTCCGTTCTTTTGAACGTGTCTGAAACAACAGACGCCATATGTATATAATTAAGGCGAGGACGGCCAATGATCTTTTCAGTGCAGATGCACACCAGGCTCGAAGTCTTGTGGAATCGGCGGAATGTCATGAGTAATAATGAGTGTAGATAGCATGAGAATTTTGGCCTGACAGGAGGCGTCCTAGGATAGCCCGTGCAGTTGCAATGACCACTGTGTCCAGCCAGTGCAGTCGTCAGTGAATCTGTCTACTAAGGTGCAGACCTGGGTTCGAATACCGCCCCGGCATAAATTTTCAACTTTCCCCAGTGATTTCAGTCACTGCTCACTCGCAGCTAATGTCTGTAATCCCTATATGTCTTAATTCCACAATAGTTGCTACATCAGAACCACAAATGACCAGAATCTTAAGCATATTAGCTTTTGAAGCAAAATTATTTACATTTACTGGAATATTCATCTATCGTATTAGAAAGCAGAAGGAAGCGTATGAATGGGCGAATCATTAGACTTCATAAAACATTTTTTATGTGTCCAGGAAAGTCCCTATCGTAATAAGAACAGAGAACAACAAAAAATATATATATTGCTTGGGCATGAAATATGTGTTTATATTATCTTGCTTACCGTGGAATAAGCTGCAATTGTAGAGAGATTAGAAAGTATCTCCTCATGAATAGGTTGTTTGTCATTGAGTTAGTGATATTTGGCGGTTTTACATTTGTTTCACAATTTTTTTGTGTAGCTTGGTGATTTACTAATGTATGGAACGCAAAAGTATAACAACTATTTCGTTAACTAAATAGAGAAATAATTAACAAGAAACACTGCCCTAACGGCTCAGGTAACTGCTCTCTCCCCGCTTGAAGCGCTAGTGTCGCTCCAGTTGTCAAACGAGAACAACTTTCGCACCAGAATATTTCGGGACTGTATGTATTAGACTTTGGTTATACCTTGCGACTCTGGAGGAGACGTTAAATGTCCCGGACAACCGGGAAATCCGAGAAAAACGCGGGAATTTTTTAGAATTCTGGTAATTTTTTAATTGTTTTAGTTTTCATTTAAATTTTTGTAATTTTGACTGGTAAGAACTGATACTCTGACAAAGAATGTTACTGTATCCTACCACACTGCAGAAAAATACTGCGGCCATAAAACATAAACGAGACAAAAAAATCAAAATAAAACTTAAACGAGAGAAAAAACCAAAATAAAACTTAAGTTGCAAAGGAAATGTCCATTTACAACAGCGAAACACAGTGCACACACAAGCGTCTGCCAAAAGCAAAACGGGTCAAAGGCTTTAGGACGAAGACTAAGCAATTCTTCATAACAACGAACTGCTTCCGATGAGCGTGACATCACAACTGTTCAAATTAGGTTCGTTTCAACAGTTGCCAACGGGCTCTTGCACATGCACAGTTGAGTCGTGTATGAGCAGTATCTTCTTCCGTTTCTGGCTACTTGAAAGTGTGGTTGTTAGCTGTATCCGCAGTAACAACAAGCAGCTAGATGCTATTTGGAAAATTTTTTTCTGGCGCGCCGAAGCTGCGAGATTCACACTTGCGCAGAGCAGTCTTGAGTTGTAGTAGATGAGATTAGATTAGTTTTTCGTTCCATAGATCCGTGCTGAGGAGATCCTCATGGATGTGGCACATGTCAATATTTTTTTTAAGCTGAAATAACAATACTAATAATATGAATATATACAATACATCATTTGTTTCTATTAAAAAATTCGTCAATGGAGTAGAAGGAGTTGGCCACTAGTAAGTCTTTCAGGCTCCTTTTAAACTGATCTTTATTTGTAACTAAATTTTTTGTGTTTGCTGGCAAACTATTGAAGATGAGTGTTCCTGAGTAGTGGACCCCTTTTTGAACAAAAGTGCTTTTAAGTCCTTTTGCAGATCATTTTTGTTCCTGGTATGGTATGTATGAACTGAGCTGTTTGTTGGAAAAAGAGATATATTATTTAGGACAAATTTCATTAAGGAGTAAATATACTGAGAGGCAGTAGATCTTTGAAGAGGTTTCTACAGTACGTCCGTGAATTTACTCCACAAATAATACGTATTACACGCTTTTGGACTCTGAAAACTTTTGTTTGACTTGAAGAGTTACCCCAAAATATTATACCATATGACATTATGGAATGAAAGTAGGCAAAGTATGCAAGCTTTTTCATTTTTATGTCGCCTATGTCTGCTAACACTCGAATTGCAAATACAGATTTGTTAAGGCGTTTCTGCAGTTCTGTGGTGTGCTCCTCCCAACTGAGTTTATTATCAAGTTGTAATCCCAGGAATTTAAGACGGTCAACCTCTTCTGTCTGCTCTTCCCCATATTTTATGCATATGCTGGGTGGAAACCTCTTACAGGTTCTGAATTGCATGTAATGCAGTCTTTTCGAAGTGGGGAGAGAGAGTAGTTTCCACGTGACCAGTTTTTACTTTTAGTGATTTCACTGTTTCTTCATCGTTTACAACTCTCACGTCAAATCAAAACAAAATAGAATTCTGTGACCGGGAGCTATCAAGTGAATTGAAATACATTCACATAATTACAGAAGGCTAAAATATGTTGTTAGTTTCAGTTTTCTAATTTTATTTTATTTTCACGTTTTTGGCAATCGAGCATTAATCGCCTTGCGGAACAATGGATTTATTTCTGTCGATTTGCTAAAGAAATTTGCCTTTAATAGTCTTTTCCGCAGAGGCAGTTAATTTATTAGAAACTAAGTGTTTCATTCCACACTATTGACTAGTTTCAACTGTTTGCTGAATTTCAAATGCACGTTTGCATTTTCCGGCACGTATGGCATTGTGCCATAATAAGGAACTAAACATGAGATAATACAGTACTGGTACTCCAGGAAAGTTTGCATCCCAAAAACCACACTGAAAAGCTTAATATCAGGTTGGGGCATACATCTTCGTGAATCTGGACATACAAATGTGCACTTTGACCCGCATTAACTGTTTTTGTATGAGTTACGAAATTCCGATCTTCTCTGATGTCCTCCTCCGTTTATGACGTAGGGTAAAATCTCTTAATGCTATGTAAGATCTCCTTATGCTATAAAAGTACGAACATACGGGCTTCCTACGTCATCGCAGTTGTGCTCGCGCAGTACCGATTGTTTTCTGGTGCTCTCTGACAGATGGTGAAATGAATTCTAACAGGTTGCGGGAAAATATTGCGAATGTGGTATGAAAAGCATTATTTTCAAAGTAAATTTAATTTTACGTGAGATGAATTATGTTACGTGCGAGAAAGTCCTTTGAATTTCTTAAAACACAGAGCGTTTGACTCTCATTTAAAGCTTAACACTTTGAAGGCCAGCCACTTAGAAGAATTTCAAGCCCAGAAGACCAGACACTTACGTCATTATTTAAAATTTAACTGGCACATTTGCGTGATGTATCTTAAAGTGTAACGCACGGAAAAAAGACCAACATTATATGTGAAAGCTTAGCTTTTCTTGTAGCTACACTATATTAATTTTAACATGAACTTTCCTTATTTGTGTGTTCACGCTTCTTAACAGTGATGTTGCTATTGGTTGACTACATCACGTGTCCTATGCTCTGAAGATCTGCTATAATCGCCTGGCGAGAGCACGTGATATGAGCTACGACTGGCTCATTAAAAGCGCATCGCAATCTCGATTTCAGTGTTTCGGAAACTAACGTGCTGTGTTTGATGGTACTCGAATATATGCTTTCGTAGTACGAAAATACGCAACGTACATGTTGCTGCACGTCGAAGATCTTTCCCAAACGGGGGGGGGGGGGGGGGGGACGTTCGTTTTTTCAAAAGTGTCTGGAAGTTTCATGCCGGGGTGAATAAAAACCTTAACCATTCAAAGGATTGATAAGTTTTACAGTTCCGAGGGAAATTGTACTGTCACTTGAGAACGGAAAAAGTGTATTTTAACCCGTAAAAAAAATATTTTTAACCTGAAAAAGTCCAGGTTTTTTGTTCGCGTATATACACCCTGTGCAAGTTACTAAGCCTGTGACGTGATCTTTGGCCCAGAAACACGCTGACAAAATTATTGGCTGCTGCGGTGCTCATTGTCACGATATGTGATTGATGCACTGACAACGCAAATAAGAGATAGATAGCGCTCCATGCTTTTAAACAATTCAAGGTGAATTAATCACTGGAAAAAAATATCGGTAGGTGGTTTTGGACTTTTCTACATGTCACCCCTTCCCATTCTCAACCTCACTCAAAGCGGTAGTAAGGCTATCTTATTCCCACAGAATTTTTTATGCAAATAATTGCTTCAGGCATTCCCGAGTCATGATTTTATGTCAAGTCTTTCCATCTCAAAACGCTAAGCCATGTAAGGGTGTCTTAGTGTCGCAGTAATTTTTTTCAGATTTTATTTGATACGTGTATTAGTTATGGTACATATTCGATCAGGCATTTCAGAGATGTACACTGATATGTCGTTGCCGTTGCGTGACAAATAATGTATATACGGAATTTGCTTGAAATTTCACCAGATATTATGGAGTTAAGATTCTCTGAAAAGTCAAAGGGACTGTGCCTTTGATACAATATCCACAGTCAACGTCTATCTTCAGGAGTTCTGGGAACTGGTGTGATTAAAAACTTTTTTTTGATGTGTGTATTTAAGAGGATCGTTGGTAAATTCACCAATTTCATACCGAATATTATATGTGACGTGTTTGATACACAAATAGTAATCGGATCATGAAGTGAAAGGTTGAATCGACAGTGTCCTAAGAGAGTTTCGTGTAGCTTGGTGACAGCGGTCGGTAGTACTCAGAATTGACCTCTGGTACTGCAAACCAAACTTGAAGCGATTTGTTTGTGCGGCCACAACCAGGAAGAAGGATCTTGCAGTTGTCAACAATGCATCTACGCTTTTCAGGACACTGCGCATTTAAGCTAATATAGTGGCACCGCGTCGCAAATGATTGATAAAACTGCCTTAAAACAATAATTGTCACCCCTCTGAGGGGCAAATAGACGAAAATACCGACACTGTCAGTAAACTTTTAATCACAAAGTAATTATAAAGCCGATATCTGCAGATACAAACCCATCAGCGTAGACCTCTACGCACAGTACAAAAAGTTAAGTTACCTGGCGTGGCCAACTTGGTAGAAACTTTAGTTACCTGCGTCTACAACCCATACATACTCCGTTTGCCACTGGAGTGCGAAGAACACGTGTGTTATAGGAAAGTGGAGGGGGGGGGCTAATGCTTATTGAGCTGGTCTCTTTGCCAAGTACCATATGGGTCACGAGGACGATGTTGGAGATGGTGATAAAGAAGTGATTGCCCGTTCACTGACCTTCGACGCGCCGATTTATCACTCGTTACTGAGCTGCTGTTATACTAGGACTGGCAGACTTCTCTATTTTCGAGAAGTGCACATAAAAATTGCAGCCGGAGGAGGTGGAAAATTACGTATGTTCTGTTAACAATGGCGGTGTATGACATACATAACGAGGTGACTCCATATATTCACCGTAAAAACTAAATTACATTTATCTGCCGAAGCACCAGAACGGATCTTAGGAGTCAGCACTAACAATAACTGCCCATCTTGTGTCATATAATCCCATTGTCAACAGGTAACGCTCGTCTGTATGTTGTTACAAACGAGATGACTTCTTAAAGTGTAATTTTACGTACTCTTTCCATAGTGTAAAGCGAAATTGTTAGAGTGCAATGCTTGGAGTAACGATTTATGTTAATAGGAACGACAAAACACGAAAAAAGGCAGTAATCACATAACGATTGAGTGATGTTGCCGCAGGCAATAGAATGTCCTCTTCCATGCCAGCCAGCGTCGACTTTGAAAACATCTATCAGTGTGAAACACACTTTTCTCGCATGACGTACTGAAAACCATGGGGCAAGGCACTCAGGTAGATTACCGAAAAGCATTTTACTCGGTACCACATCAATGCTTATTAACTAACTTACGACTGTATGCGGTATCAAGCGAAATCTGTTACTGGAGTTTGTTTGGGTTGTTCTGGGGGAAGAGACCAAACTGCGAGATCATTTGCCTCATCGGATTAGGGAAGAACGGGGAAGGAAGTCGGCCGCATCCTTTCAAATGGCATTTGCCTGGAGCGATTTAGGGAAATCACGGAAAACCTAATCAGGATGGCCGGACGCGGGATTGAACCGTCGTTCTCCCAAATGCGAGTCCAGTGTGCTAACCACTGTGCCACCTCGCTCGTCTTCTTCTTCTTCTCTCTCTCTCTCTCTCTTTTTCAGTATTAGTGGTAACCTCAGACTGTGTGGAGATGATGCAGTTATCTATAAATGAAATTAAATGATCGTATGGCATTTATTGGCTGGGATATCCCCTTTGGGGTTCAGCCGCTGTATTGCAAGTCTTTTTAGTTGACGCCACTTCGGCGACTTCTGTGTCAATGATGATGGACACACAACACGCAGTCCCCTGCCGGGAATTGAACCCGGCCCCCCATGCATGGTAGGCGGTAATGCTACCACTATGCTACAGAGGCGGACTAGTTATCTATAATAAAGTACTGTCTGAAAGAAGCGACACAAATGATAACATCTCAAAGTAGTGTCAAGACAGGCAAGTTGCTTTGAATGTTCAGAAATTCTTGTCTAAATCTGTGTATTTCACAAGAAGATGAAACATTGTATCCTAAGACTATAATATCGGCGAGTCATAGTTGGAATCAGGTGTGCCTGTGCAAATACCTAGGTCTAACAATTTGGAGGTATATGAAATGGAATTATGATGTAACCACAGTCGTGGGTGGAGCAGGTAGCAGACTTAGGTTTATTGGTAGAATGCTAGGGAAAACAATCAGTCTACAAAGGAGACAGCGTACAAAACACTTGAGTGGCCTATCATGGAGTATTGCTAAGGTATATGGGAACTGTACCAAACAGGACTAACGGGATATTGAATGGATACGGAGAAGAGCAGCATGAATGGTCACAGGTTTGTCAGCTCATGGGAGAGTTTCACAGAGATACTGGGAAACCTGAACTGGTAGACACTTGAAGATAAAAGTAAACTGTCCCATGAAAACCTACTTAGAAAGTTTTCTAAAACCAGCACACTGCCAGTAAACTTTTAACCACAAAGTAAATATAAAGCAGATATATGCAGATACAAACCGATCAGCATAAGTAATGAATCTAAGAATAGGTTACAACCTCCTATGTGTCATTCCCATAGAGACTGTGGAGACAGTCTTAGTCTAATTGCAATGTGCACAGAGGCATTTAAGCAGTCATTCTTCCCGTGCTACATACCTGAACAGAATGGAAAAAAAATGCCTACAGTAGGATGTACCCCCTGCCGTGCACTTGACAGTATTTTCAGAGTGTGGATGTAGATGTAGATGAGATGGGGCAAGTGGGTGAAACGCCAGGCCATTCCATGAAAAGTTACTGAAAGTAGTACTGTTCTAAGATGTATTTATACAGTGTGTACGTAGTTCATTCTCAATCAGTCAATAAGAAAAGATCAGTAACAATTTGTTTGCTAAGTCTTACTTCTCCTTGTCATCTGTACTGTGCTGTCTCCTTTTGCCATCCAGCAATGCGTCTCTCAGTGGTCTTCCTATTTTTCTGCCCTTTTAGCACAAATTGTGAAAAGAAGATCATACAAGAGTAATGTGGGATTGCTCAGACGACTGGATACATATTATTTCACAACACTAAACTAAAATTGCACTTCTTAATGCTATTCATCGTTATGCTACCTAAATTTGATAAAGTAAAGTAGAAGGAAAGCTGCTAATGTGGAAAAAAACTACTGTCGCATCAGTTATGTTAAATAGCTACTGTTTTTCTCCTGTTGGTAGTTAATATTTATGTGATTGAAATGGTATTTTTCGAAGATTTTTTTATCAGCATTGGTAGAAACTTGTCGCATTTACACTACTTACTACTTTCCATGCAACTTTTCATGTTTCATTTCACACAAATCATTTTACATATATTTACTCAATCAGCTATTAAAATTTTCACTTTTGGTGTCCTTTTTCTAATCTTTGATAGTGAGAAGTGCCTTTTATTCATAGTAAGATTATCAGTTTTTTGGCTGGACAGCTTCCATGGGCTAATCTGATTATAAACACCGCAGCACCACATGGTTTTAGATACTTCATGTAAACAATAAGTCTGAAAACATAACCTAAGTTTGTGGGAGTGTTAAACTCTGTTAGAATGGAGGCGACTAATTTATTGGTAAATGAGCTTATCAACATAGAGCAGTTTATTCAAAAGAAAGTTTTGGTGTTGACTTTACCTCCAGACAAGAATAATTAAGGCAGAGTGAGTATCTTTAATGACAACCAAACCCACATTTCTTATAATATGAGATCATGTCATTTCATCACAGTATGATCCAAAATGTTAGATGCAGTTCTTTTGCTGGATCAGACTCACGTGTGAAGCAGTATTTCACTGTAACAAGCTTTTGTATACATCTGTAATACTGGTGTTATTTTTCTCCAGGTGAACTGGCAAACACACTTACAAAGCGGCAGGCGTTTCCTTACTCGGACATCCCCGGCTTCCCCCACTCGACAGTTGCTGGCCATGCTGGCCAACTTGTATTTGGATTTCTTGAAGGTGTTGAAGTCATGTGCATGCAGGGGCGTTTCCATGCTTATGAGGGATACCCAATTTGGAAGGTAATTGATAATAAAATATATGTAAAGAATATCTTCCTTAACTTTAGACCAAAAGTTTACACTATAGTGAAACAAGTGTTTGAGGTGTTACCAATTGTTTTAATGTGGTTTTTAATGACCAAGACTCTTGTATATAAATTCAGGAGGACATGCTGCCTGGAAGTTTACTGCACAGCTGTAGCCAGTAATACCACTACGCAATGTTTATGCAAGTCTTGATGGATACAAAAGTAAACTTCCTGCTGGCACATCATTCAAATGGCCACAATAATAGCAAAAGGTTCCCATATTCATTGTATTTTTACTTCCTGATTTCTTGTCAGACCTTGAAGAGAGCTATATCACTCAGTTCTCATTGATGTATTCTAGTCTGGTACAAAAAAAAAAAAAAAGTTCTACTTGAAGAAAGTTTATACCTGTATCACAGTGATTCTGAATTTATATGAAAATGCATTGGTCTTCATTATGGTCCCTGCCACTCTCTAGGTGAAATAACAAACATCTTTGAGTGAAAAGTTATTTGAGATGAAAAAGTTAGATGCCTCATCCTATATGTTATCAGCAAGTGTTACAGTATCAGCAAAGACTAGTTCCACCAGTGGTGTTGTTGATTTGTTTGACAACTGGTGAACATAAACAGGTTCCAAACAAGTTAAAATTGTATTGTGGAATGTGGCTCAGGCCATAATCTATTTATTTTGTTTGTGTCATCTTATCAACTGCAGTATTGGGAAATGTGTTGTAAAATCTGTAGTGGATGAAGTAGTGTGGCTTGTGCAGAAAACGCTTTTATTCGTACATATCCACAAAGTCCTTCTGTTGCAGTCCAGTATGGATTAAGTAATAAAGCATTCAGAAGACTGGCCTGTAAAAGACCAGTTACAAAACTCAGTTCTACAAAATGGAAACAGCCTGTAGACTTAAAAAAATCCACAAGAAAAAAACTTCAAAAAACATAAAACTGAGACATGACACCACAGCCATCAAACCAGTATCTCCTTGTGGAGATGAATCTTCTTTCTAAACAGAGGTACAGTGAAGAGAAATCCAGAAGAATCAATGAAAAGTAATAAGGAAAATTTTAGGTTCAAATTATATTGAAGAAAGACTAAGAATAGTTAAGGAATTAAAGTATACCAAAATCTGCCTTGGTAGCTATGTGGTAAGCATGGGGGGTTGCTCAGACTTTTCCTCTGCTCAGAGACTGGGTGTTGTGTTTCTCTTGCTTTCATGTAACCATAACTGACATTACTATTGAGATGGCTGAGTGGACATGGCCTAAAAAGCCTATAAACTGAAGGAAAAAAGTGTACAAACATTATTCAAGTATGAAAAAATGTAGGCTATAATCTATAGCCATATAAAAGAATGGAACCAACCAAATTAACTAGATAGCTTGTGGAATTCTATCATAATAGCATTAAGAATAAAACTGAAATATGATAGTGTAGCAAATGACGACCTGCAATTTGCAGGAATAACACAACTTGATACACAAAACAGAAAAATGTTTAGTCAGAAAATTGATGACTTGGCTGCTGGCCTGGCAGAAAAACCCCTTAAAACCAGAGCCTTGGTCAGATGAGTTGAAAAGAGCTGATTCTGGAGGATGGAAGTAATATGTACACTGAGAAAGGCTGATATCATGTTGCATCCTTTGAATAAAAGCCATGGCATTTTGTTTAAATATAAGATAAATTTTTCTGGAAAAAATTACATTTTATCAGTGGAGAAGAGTGACATATTAGACACTCCCTTTTGTTTTAGAAACTATTTCCGACTGATTACTGTCACAACCATCTTCAGCCATTCGTTAGCTCTTTCAGAATCTACAATAGGAAAAGGAATCATAGGCTAAATCAAAATCTTGAAATTTAATATTGTGAATTCTGAATATGGCCAAACCTAATAACAGTTCTAATGCTCTGTTACTGTATCTAAACTAGAGAGATTGCTGATCTTTATTCCGTGTGTATGCTGCTATTGATGACTCGAATGGTAGCTTAAAGACAGATTTTGATCTGTGCAGTGTGCCATGCCTGTGAGGGTCATGAAGCTGATAGGGGTGACCCACCTGATTGCCACCAATGCTGCTGGAGGCATCAATGATGATCTGAATGTTGGTGACATCATGCTAATCAAGGACCACATCAGTCTGATGGGATTTGCTGGAAATGGCCCTCTTATTGGTCCAAATGATGAAAGGTGAGTGCTTTCAAGGAGAGTGATTTCCTTTTGCCTGTTTGGCTCTTATGGAATATGCTTTAGAGCCATACATGCATTTTGGCTTGTATGCAATACCTGCAGCAGTTCTTCCTTGGTGACTTCAACAGGTACAGATTCACCTTTGCTTTCCTCTGTCTGTTTGCCCCTTCCTGAATCTGCAACTAATATTGTGCATTTTTAATGTCATCAGGGATTCCTCTCCCTCTCCTGCTCCCTCTTCTTTGGAATCTTTCCTCCAGTACCTCTTTGGTGTGTACAATTTCTTTGAATATGAACCAGCTGTTATGTTTTCCCTCTTCTTTTCCTGTAGTTTTCTTCCCTCTTTGGTTCTAAGACAACTACTTTCCTCACTCACTTTCCATTTCACTTAAAGCATTTTGTCCAAAACCACATTTCAGAAGTATAAAAGTATTTTCCCTTTAACGTTTTGATTGACAATTGTACATTGCCATATAATACCATACTACAGACAAAGCACTTTATGTATCTTTCTTAGTTCTACAATATAGGAAAAGATAGGTTGCTACTTACCATAAAGAAGACACATTAAGCTGCAGACAGGCATAAGTAAGACACTTGCATAAAGCTTTCGGCCACAGCCCTTATCAGCAATAGAGAAACACACACAATTAATACATATAGGTATGCACACTTCACTCATGCATGACCACCAACTCTGGCAGTTCTGTTAGAATTCTTTCTGTTGTTAACAGATCTCCTAGCTTCTCAAAAGCTCTTTCACCCATAGCTACACTATTTCTTATTTCCTCCACAGTTTCTATTTTCTACCACTCACCTTCCTAAGTATTTTAAAGACTTTATTGTTCAACATAATTGCCTTCAAATAACATTTTGTTTTCAGATTTGTTTCAGTTTTGTCCTTCGTGTATTTATCCTCATCCCGTATTCTTTCCCACTTTTCGTAAATTTTAATTAATCTGATTCTTTCAACATATATATGTATGCATATTTACACTTAATTGTTTTTCTCCTTTTTCCTCATTGCCAGTCCTCAATACCATTTCCTTTCTCAGTCATTTGTCCTTTTAGTAGTGTCAAGCAGTTATATCCTTACATTTAATACACAATGAGACCAACTTAGTTGGTAACAGTAGTATTTTAACTAATCACAATAGGTGTACAGCTATAAGACAACAAATACAAACCACAATTTTAAAGGCGTAATTGAATAGTTTCCTGCTAGTGGATACTCTTCTCAAAAAGGCATGTTTTGTGTTCTTATGACAGTGATAAATTTGTTATATTGCTAAGAGTAAGTTATGTACAGGGTCCAGGTACAATAATGTAACCACCGCCTCAACATAAATATGCAATAACTAGTCAGATGGCAAATGGCAGCACTAGAGTGAAGGGTATATGAAGTGTTTCGCAGGTGTGGAAAACGGAGCATTCATCCTTGTAATGCGGAAACGGAGTAATTTATCTAAAAGGGCATGATCATTGGCTTTTGGCCAAGGGTGGAAGCATTTACAAAAGTTTGCTACTGTATGCATGCTGCTGTGGGTAAAGTATACAGTGTGTGGCAAAATGGCACTGTCGAAAGCCAGCACTCAGCTAGTTATGCATGAAGGGCCATAGATGATAGAGGGTGAACGACAGCTGTGGAGATGTTCACAAGCAAATAGATCTGCAATTGATGAGCCATTGACCATTCAGATGAACCTGTGGCTACCTATACTGTCTCCTCAATGACTGTTCAGTGAATGTTGTTGTGCATTGGCCCCCACAGCAGGCACCTAGCTCATGCACCTGTGCTGACTGCTGTTCATTGGCAACAGAGGCTGGAATTTGATCATTGTTACTACAGCTGGATGTCCACTAAGGGCAACAGGTGACCTTTTCATATGAATCACATTTCATTCTTCACTGACATGGATTGCCTGAAAGTAAAAATCCTGCAACAACCATCAGAAGTGTCCAGGCGAGAGGAGGGAATGTTATGATCTGGGGAATGTTTTTGTGGCATTTCCTAGGTGATATTGTCATTCTGGAAGGCACAGTGGATCAATGCAAGTATGTGCTTAGCCTTGGGGACCATGTCCAACCCTGCATGTAGTTTTTTTCCTGGGCATGATGGCATGCAATGTCACACAAGGCGCAGTTTACATGTGTGTTTTGAAGAGCACCGGATGAGTTAATCGTGCTCCCATGGCCATCAAACTCCCCAGATGTAATCCCACTCGAGAATCTGTGGGTACATATCAGTCAGGCTGTTTGCACCATGGATCCACAGTAGAGAAACTTAGCATTGCTGGCCATGGCACTGGAATCGGCAGGGCCCCACATCCCTCTCAGTACCTTCCAAAACATGACTGTCTCCCTGCACATCTCGGGGCAGTGTTGCAGGTGGTTATTCAGGCTTCTGACAGGTGGTTACATTAATGTTGCTGGATAGTGTAGTACTTTGAAAATCGTTGGGTATACATATTTGTGAACAGGCTATAATGTTTATCTTCCTAAGAAAGTTGTGCTCAATTTTTTTTGTGAACTGCATAGATCTTGTTTCTATTTTTGTAGGGAGGGCAAATGGGATGACAAATCCTGAAAAAAGGCATGAATCCTTAATAATGCAATATCCATTTAATGTTCACAGGTTTGGACCACGCTTTGTGTCAATGAACAAAGCATATAATGTAAATCTCCGCAAGAAAGCCCATGAAGTGGCCAAGCAGATGGGTATTTCAGATGTTGTGAAGGAAGGCATTTACTGCTGCATAGGTGGACCAAACTATGAAACTGTTGCAGAAAACAGATGCCTTAAATTGATGGGAGTGGATGCTATTGGTAAGAAATATTATTCAGCTTTTAAAGTAACTTGACTTTCTCAGTTTTATTCTGTGAATTTCTGGGCTGTATGACAGTGAGTGATGAAATGTAAATAGTAGAAATCATAGAACGTGAAACTACGTCATAAAGAGTTCCTTGAAAAGGATTTGTTGTTTCCAGAATCAGATTTTCACTCTGCAGCAGAGTGTGTGCTGATATGAAACTTCCTGGCAGATTAAAACTGTGTGCTGGACCGAGACTCAAACTCGGGACCTTTGCCTTTCACCGGCAAGTGCTCTACCATCTGAGCTACCCGAGCACGACTCACGCCCCATCCTCACAGCTTCAGGTACTGGCGGAAGTGGAGCTGTGAGGATGGGGCGTGAGTCGTGCTCGGGTAGCTCAGATGGTAGAGCACTTGCCGGTGAAAGGCAAAGGTCCCGAGTTCGAGTCTCAGTCCGGCACACAGTTTTAATCTGCCAGGAAGTTTCATATGTAATTGTACTTAAAATATATTTTTACAGATGCAGTTATCTATAATGATTTATTATCTGAATGAAATAAAATAAAATAAAATAAATAAATAAGAAAACACCTCTACAGATATCAGTCAGATCCTGAGTAGATTTGAAAGTGGTATGAAGAGTGGCAACTTGCTTAAAATGTTCAGAAATGTAAACCTGTGCACTTCACTTAACAAAATGCAAAAATTTAGTGTACTGTGAACTACAGTAACAATGAGTAACAGTTAGAAACAGACAACTCATACAAATACCTGGGTGTAACAGTTTGTGGAGAAAATGGCACTATTGCACAGGCTATGTCATGGGAAAGGCTAGGGTTAGATGTCAGTTCCTTGGTAGAATACTGGGAGAACGCAGTCTACAAAGTACACTGCGCACAAATCACTTGTGCCTTTGATCTTAGAATATTGATGAAATGTGTGAGAACCATACCAAGTAGGGCTAACAGGGGATTTTGAAAATATTGGATGAAGGTCATCACAAATGATCACAAGTTTAACTAACAGTAGTGTCATAAGAATTTTGAAAAATTAGTACTGGCAGACACACGAGGATAGTTACAAATTATCCTGCAAAAGTCTACTTGAGGTATTGAGAACCAGTATCAAATGAAGAACTTAGGAATATACTGCACCTGCTATAAATCACTGCTTCAGGGTCCATGATGACAATGTTGGACTGATTACAGTGAGCACAGAGGCATTTAAGCAGTTATACTTCATCCACTCCATGCACAATTAGAACGAGAAAAACCATAACATGTGGTGCAATGCTAAGAACACACAGTTATGCCACTTAACAGTGGTTTACAGAGTGCTTATTAAGCATGCAGAAAGAGAACAAACTTTACACAGGCTGCAATAAACCCTGGTGCTGCTTCTGGGCCTGTCAGTGTAAAGAAGTTGCTCTCTCATTCCACAGCAGTGGCTGTAAGGCTACCTGACTAACACTAGAGTGCTGCAGCTATAGTCAGAACAGTGTTGGACCCGAGTGCTGAAGTGGGCACAGTGCACAAGGCACCACCGACACTGCATAAGGTGGCACTGTGCACAGCCCTGATGAGATAGGTACACGTTTTGTTTGATGTCCATAACATGAAGTCAGAAACACTGCAGTGTCTTCCAGCACATAGGGGACATAGCACATTTTGTGGTCTGTGTGCATTAGAAACTAGCATATGGGTAGTTTGTTGCTAGGAGTATCACAGAGTTCATTTTTCTACAGGATGAAGTGAATTCACACTGCTGTACAGTAGTCTGCACCAATTTCAGAGGTTATCTCAATACCTTAGGTGTATCAGTCAAACCAGCTTGGTTCCTGCAAGGTGGTGCAAGGATTCATTGGTCAGGAGGAGGCTAATTTTCTTTAAGGAAAATTCCCTTGAGCTTGTAACAAAAGGAGGTGGATTTTTCACCCTATTCCAGTAATGTTAATGCAAACTATGTATCATAACAACAAAAATAATCAATAATTGATAATATAATGTAAATGGACAGATAAAAAATCTACCCACCAAGCGGCAGCAAGGGAACACACATGCAAAAGGATTGAACTTTCACAAGGTTCCGGAGCCAGTGGCTCCTCCTCCTGGTGGAAGAGTTGAAGGGGAAGCACACACTCTGCTGCAGAGTGAAAATCTCATTCTGGATATAATTACATAACTGCATACTGGAGAATATAACTTGTATTTCAACAGTGATGACATGTATCTGTATATGCCATGTCCATCATACCATGAAATCCTTAAACCAGTCATAAATTTTGTTTCAAACTCCTTATGATCATATTTTCATTAATTAGTGTTAGTGTGGTACTGAGTCAAATGCATTCTGGGAGTCAAGAAATACTGAATCAATCATTTGTCTTGCCAACGGTCTTGCCGCAGTGGTAACACAGGTTCCCGTCAGATCACCCAAGTTAAGTGCTGTTGGGCTGGTATGGATGGATGACCATCCGGTCTGCCGAGTGCTGTTGGCAAGCAGGGTGCACTCAGCATTTGTGAGGCAAACTGATGAGCTACTTGATTGAGAAGTAGTGACTCCAGTCTTGTAAACTGGCCGGGAGAGTCGTGTGCTGACCACATGCCCCTCCATATCTGTATAGCATCTGACAGATATATTTTTCCCACGTGGAATGTTTCCCTCTAGTATATATATAAACCCACATCCTTTTGTATTTCCCTCTCCTTCCCTT
Organism: Schistocerca nitens; assembly: GCF_023898315.1. Taxonomy (NCBI): domain Eukaryota; kingdom Metazoa; phylum Arthropoda; class Insecta; order Orthoptera; family Acrididae; genus Schistocerca; species Schistocerca nitens. The sequence continues at coordinate 876,781,638 of NC_064617.1, forward strand.
TTTCCTGATGAAGCAACCATTGGTTGCGAAAGCTTGAATTTTGTGTGTATGTTTGTGTTTGTTTGTGTGTCTATCAACTTGCCAGCGCTTTCGTTTGGTAAGTGACATCATCTTTGTTTATATATATATATATATATATATATATATATATATATATATATATATATATATATATATATATATATATATATATATATATAATAGAGGGAAACATTCCACATATATCCATCCGCACATACACAGACACAAGCAGACATTTGTAAAGGACTCTTTGCCTTTACAAGTGTGTGTGTGTGTGTGTGTGTGTGTGTGTGTGTGTGTGTACCTGTCCTTTTTCCCCCCTAAGGTAAGCCTTTCCGCTCCCAGGATTGGAATGACTCCTTACCCTCTCCCTTAAAACCCACATCCTTTCGTCTTTCCCTCCCTTCCCTCTTTCCTGATGAAGCAACAGTTTGTTGCGAAAGCTCAAATTTCGTGTGTATGTTTGTGTTTGTTTGTGTGTCTATCGACCTGCCAGCACTTTCGTTCGGTAAGTCACATCATCTGTGTTTTTAGAGATCTCCTTTATATTACAGTTAAATTGGGACACCTTGGCTGCAAATACTGTGTAACATCTGACAGGGACTCCATTGGGCCCTGCGAATTTGTTTAGTTTTAATGATTTCAGCTGTTTCTCAATGCCACTGACACTAATATCTGTATCATGAGATGATTACATTGGGGCAGTACTTCTATCTTTCTGTTTGTAAAAAAAATTTGAAAAAGGAGTTCAACATTTCTGATTTTGCTTTGCTACCCTCAATTTCAGTTCCTACATCATCCAGGAGTGTCAGCACACGTAAACGCTCTGAATAGCCTCAAGTCTAGCATGCAGAATTCAATAGAGGCCCTCTTAATTGTTTGTCTCACTTCAGGTGGTATTATGGAACAGTTGTAGGTCAGATATAAGGCACTCACTGTACAAATTACAAGATTTTTAGTGTTACAGGTAGATGTGTTCTTTCATAACATCATGAAAGATCGTCTCCCTAGTACTACTGATGTTGGTGTGCTTTACGAAATGTGTAGCACCATGAAGCACTGAAGAGATATATTTGCTAACATTTGCAGCATGTCATGATCCCGAAACATACACCTCATGTCTTTATCACAAAGAGGGTTCACAGGTTTCCGTATTTGGTGCTCTGCTTCCTTATTTAAACTCTTCTGCAGAATATGGGGGAAAGTGGTGAGATGCCGGACTTGATTCACCTAGACAGTGGCTCAAAACCCTGTCTGTCCAATGAGGTGTAGAATTACTAATAAAACCATCATAATTGAAGAATTGCCACTTACAGATGTAAACTGAGAATCTTATGTTAAAGGCGAGAATCAGCAGAGGCAATCACCACCCATGTTTCTAAAAGAGTAGTGAGCTGGCCATATCATTATAGTTGAGTGTACGTCCTGGGCACTGCAAGGCAACTTCTGTACCTCAGGTGCTAGTCAACTGGGCTTGGTACTCATGAGTGTTTTAGTGCTAAAAACAACATAGTTTTTTGGTGTTGTCAGATAGACCTCTTAGCATTAAGTTTCCTCTGGTTAACTGTAAAATGCATTCATATCTAACTCTATAATGTGACCAGGTGATCCTGGTTTTTCAGCATGACTTGCAGCATGTGATACTGGCTCTGGCTTTCACATAATGGACACTGAGCAAGCCTGTACTGGTACTGTGAGCCCTTTCTAGAAACCTGGCAATGCAAAATAAATGTTCCCTTCACATGGCTATCTCCAAGTAACCACATAAAATTGTGTATGTGTGCACAATAACTCACCTCTCAAAATAAGATATTTAATCAATATCAGCATCTCTTTAAATTTCAAAAAGGTTTCTCCTCAGAATGTGCCATTTTTCAATCTACGAATCAAATTATACAGAACTTGAATGAAATATTGTTAACTGTTTTTTTCTATGACTTGTCAAATCGCTGGTTTTGTAGTTCACAGTATTCTCTTAGAGAAACACTAATATTGTGGTATTAGAGATATTAACAGAACTGGTTTTCATCTTGCCTGTCTAAAAGGCCGTAGGGTATTGCATTAAGGAAGCCAGGGAGTGAACACAATGAAACACACCTTCACCATGGGAAACAATCACTAAGTGGATGTCACAGATCAATATTGGGTCTGCATTTGTATATAAATAATATGCCTTCATATATCCAAGAGTCAGAAATAGTGCTGTTTGCTTATGGTGCAAGCTTTATAATCAAGCCTAATGGAGTAACATCAACATGTGAAAATGTAAATTTTTCTTGAAAATTAATAACTGGTTCTCTGAAAATGGACAGTCACTGAATTGAGATAAAACACAATACATAAAATTCAGCAGGGCTACAGTGCAAGTTCTCGCCACACCATTAGAAGTAATGCAGGAGGATAAATAAATTAATAAACCAGAATACTCTCAATTGTTAGGTGTTTACGGAAATGGAAGTCATATGTTACAGACCTTCTTAAATGTCTAAGCTCTGCAGATTTTGTGTTAGAGACAGTATCAGACTTTGAAGCTGAAAATGTCAAATGTAGACTTGCTTTATCTGTTTTAATTCATCTTCTTGTGACATCAATGTGTTACTCGCATGGAAGCATGTATTAAGGGTAATACAAGCTCTCCACTCTTACAACTTCTTGTAAACCTCTCACACCTATGCCCGTATACGAAGACAGCTGGAAACAGTATGTCAGTACTGCATTTTGGGAGGTGGACTAAGCCAGTTTGGGAGTTGTAAGGTGTCATTGTGTGGGTAGAGGGTGTGAGAGGTGGGAGGCAGGAAGAAGAGTGGGGGGTGGCAGCTCAGAGGGAGGCAGCAGGTTTGCTGGCTAGGAATGTGAGGGGGAGATGAGCCAGGTGCACAGACTAGATATGTGACACATGAGTATCAGAGCCAGTGGGGAGCAGCACATGCTGAATGTGACATGGGGATGTTAATTGGGAGGGGGTGACCCTGTCACTCCCTCCCAATTCATGTCCCCACATCACCTTTAGAGTGTGCCGCTTTCCACTGTTGACACCTATATGCTTCTGCTTTCCAGTGATTGGTCTCCTTTACTCCTGAAATATTTATATTCTACCAGAAATTTCCTTCAAAATCTTTAAGCAGTTGGGCATACTGAGAACAGCCTCACAATAAAATTATTCTGTTGTGAAGTTTGTTGATGTTGCTTTCAAACTGCGACTGATTGGCAACATTAATGAATTTAATACTAGAAGCAGAAATGATTTACATAATTCATCACTCAGCCTTTGTGGTGGACATAAAGGAGTGAAATAATGAACCGTAAAAATCTTTGACCACCAACCCAGTGATGGAAAAATTTTAGGTTTCAAATACATTTGTATTAACTGAAGTGTGTGGCAACTCATAACCACACATTCAGTTACCTCACAAACAGCTCATCCACAAACTCTTGTTCACTGGAGAATTTTTCCTTCCTTTTATTGTATACTTTCATCCACAGTTTTTGCTGTTAATTATCAACATGCATGATGTTTTGTGCACCATGAGAGCTGTCTACAGACTAATAAAAACAAAATAAAATAAAGAAAACAAAATGAAATGAACAAATGCTGATCACCTCCAAGAATGATTTTAATCACTGTCACCATTTACTTGCTTTTGCATTGTGAAAACTTCATATTCATTTTAATACAACCTGTTATTAATATTCTGTAGCTTCATTGTGTAATAATATGAATTTAACAAAATACTCTTGTTTTGTTAGGAATGAGCACAGTCCACGAAGTTATTGTGGCACGCCACTGCGGGATGGAGGTGTTTGCTCTCAGCCTGATCACCAACAAGTGTGCCCTCAACTACGACGGTGACCAGGAAGTGTGCCACGAGGAGGTCATCGAGGTCGGCAGGGTGAGGGCCAAGGTCCTGCAGCAGCTTGTCTCAAACCTGGTCCCACTCATGATTGCAGCGACAGCCTCAAAATGAAGTTGTGAATCTAAACTAAGAAAATGCTTTACTCTGCAGAGTGCTGCTGTTGTAAATGGTGCCTTATAGTATGGCGCTTCCTGATAGGAAAGGAGGACTAGTTTTTCAGTGTCTGGGAGTTTCGTCCAATACATATTATATTCTGACCGATCCACAGAGAATATATAGTGATAAAGTGTATCAAACGAGGCTGTTCACGAGAAGGATAAACATAGCATGTGAGCTACACAAAATTTGAAATTTTGTATGGAACAGAGCATTGCTTTCGGTTTGTGAAGCTCAGGGTGCAAGACATGTTTTATATATTTGTTTGTTATGAATAGACTGTAAGTTGTTAGTGCCTGCTAGATCAGGATTCAGTTCCTGCTGTGCACGATTGATGTGGTTTTCCAGCTTTAATGTAAATATGTCTTCCCCTTATTTTGAATTTCGTACTAAATTTCTAATACTGTTTTTACAATGTTATCACTTCTGCCTTAAAGCATGTGAAAAATTATAACAGTTTTATGTATGAGACCAATATTGTTAAGATATGTAATGTTTCATTTAATTCGATTCAGTGCTCTTTCTTAGACAACTTCTCGGCATAAAAAGAGATAAAATGCTTGTAACTGTTTCAGTAATTGATATTCCTCTTCTTATACACTTCAAACTTGTATCCACACATATGCTACAGAAGACAAAACATGGCTTAATTTATTTTGTCTGCTATATTTTACAAACTTTCTTAACATGTTCTGTAATACTCTGAAATTTAGATTACCTCTGTGGCATGAGAAAATCTTACTACACATTTTTGGGTATAAAATTGATACGTACCTGAGTCAATATGACTTTTTACATCATTCCTTTGTTCTTTTCTTCTTAGCAGTATCAATAATTTGTACATGTATTAAAGTAATCTTATCCTTGTTTTATCTTTCCTTCACAAATTTGCATAAGACTGATTGATCTGGTTTGCAGCTATAAATATGGAGAAAGAAGGAAAAGTAACTTGTATTTATTTTATAATATTGTACAGTACTACGTTATAGAAAAATTTTAGATAGTGGCAATGATAGCAATATGTCTTCCTAAAGAATTTGCAGCCATTCTTGAAACTGCATTGACACAGTGGCCTTTCAGATAATTTGGCGAGCAAAAAGCAGACCACACAACTGCAATTTGACTTGTGTTCACAGGTGATTATCTCCAGAAAATGAACAAGACAACCAGCAGTCTTGGGTTGCCACAATGAATGGGTGCTGTTTTATAATGGACAGTGTTACTGTTTTCAAGAATTGAAAGGCTATTGTAAGCATTGCTAAAAATACTAGAAACAGACAGTGAGTTTTAAAAATTCCGAACTGTATATTTTTCGATAGGTTAAGATATTTATGCTGTGTATCTAAGGTGACATTTTAAATGTTTCTTTTATACAATGTGTTGTTTAAGACTAGGTAGAAAACTATACTGTTATTTCATTAAATGAAGATAATGTACTATGTTTGAAATGCTGAAACATTAGAAAGAGAGAGTACAAATTATGCTAAAAATTATAATTTGCATTAAAATTGTTCAGTATTTCAAATACAGAAAAGTGTTATCATCTTTGTCCAATTTTTATAACATAACAAATTTCCAGAAATAAAATGTTCTTGGACTGTAATGGATTTATTTAATGTATTTAATGTATCTCTCTTTAAGGACATTATCATGAGCAATTTAAAACAGATTTTACATTTTCCGTGACATGTTGAAAAGTGTGGTTACATTTTGTGTAGTAGCCTACTACAACACATTGTTAACTGAAATACAGCCAATCAAATAACAGAAGCAGATTGTTTCTAAACAATTTTATGATGTGCCTGTGAAAATAATGAACAAAACAGCTTTATACATAGGATATATTTGCTATGCTGTTTTCTTAAGCTTTGTTGTCACATTTTTATTGGTACCAATTACAAATCCTTCCCGTGTGTGTGACAGATTTCATACATTTGAATATTATTCCGTAGAGTGAAAGCAGTGTTGCTCCAAATATTATTGTTCAAAAGTTTTGACATTAGTATCTGCTATTGTTTTCAGGAAGATTGTTATAAAGATTACATTCCTGACACAGAAGTAATGACATGTGTAAAAGTTAAGTTTTCATTTAGTCTGGTATAGGGGTTATGAATATAAGGAGGTTCTTTCTCCTTCACTGTACTGTCTTTAACTATTACATTTTTAAAAGATTATAAGTTTCCATCATGCTCAACATGTAAATACATGATAGAGGTGGAGTACCACAGATCTTAAACAGTGGTTTACACGAGTCCCTAGGTTTGCATCCAGTCATGATTATAATGGCCTTTTTCACAGTTTGAATGTGCTGATGGCTACTTGGAGCTTTTGAAAATGTGACCCCATATTAAAGATGAGGACAAAAGTAGGCATGACAGACACTACTTGCTGTTTTCTCAGTGAGCAAAGAGGTAGTAGTACAAGTACTCAATTTTAAATTGCTTCACAACCATAAGAATTTCGTTCCCGCCTGTTCGCAATTTGTTTATTATTGACAGAGACAAATGGGATGCATGGATCCTTGTTTAAAGAACTGTACCAATTCCATGCTATCGGTTATGCGGGTCATGGCCTGTTGCTTCTACCTGCTGGGTTGTTTGCTCCATGGCGTGAGGGAAAGATGTGGAGTGCATGTGACCTTCATGATGATAAAGTAATCATTGCAGCATTGATATACTGTTTTTATTCTACTACTGTTCTGAGTCTCATGTGAAGTGGATGCATGACAACATCTAGCTGGAATGTAATGCATGTGTAGTCGCTTCACTAAGAGAAGTTAGAGTTGCACATTGTAGGAAATACATGAGTTCAGCTTCTCTGAGTGTTACTCCACTGGAACAAGTTTCTCTTTCCGCATCTTCGACACAATGGATCAAAGACCACGGAGGGATGAGCTGTCTTGGTTCAAGGGTACTGAATAGTAGGACCCTTGCAGCATTGGTACTGTATGGCGACAATGAAAAAAAAGGTAAGAGAAAAACTGAGCCTAGCAACAGACAGAATTTATGGATTGACTGCTGGACTTTTTCAATGTCGTACTCCTAATTCCACCATTAGGGAAATCAAGAACAAGGAAACATTCCATTAGATGGTCTCAAAAGCATAAAGTGCAAAAATTTTGTGATGTGCTATAAAAACTCTTCTTGACTAGAAACAAATCTAAAGCTGTTCAATAAGTGGCTGTTACTTAGGTAGCAGCATTTAAATTGTAGGATGGTCAGAAGGGCCCCTCTGCTTCTACTTTTTTTATTGTTGGAAAGGAGTGAGTGTTGAAATCTCCACAAATTACCAGAACACATCCTATTTTATTTACTTTGTTTAGCAATGATTGCAATTTATCAATTTATTTAAGACAAGATGGAAGACCGAGATGCTCATTGGTAAACTATACCAATAACTAAGTTAAACTAGTGGATTTTTACAGCTGCAGTCTGTCCTTTTTGTTGTTCATTAGAGTTAAGTCTGATTAGGTAGTAAAATATATATTTTCATTTTTATAAACTGCTGTCCCATGCTGGTTGCTTTTATTTTTTTGATAGTGGGAAAAGAAAATGAAATTAACTACATTGTATGCTAAATTAGTTCAGGGTTAAGTCAGGGCCCTAAAATGTATGACTTAAAAAAAAGCACTGATTATTGGCAAATACTTGTTTAACATTCAGGCATACTTTTCATTATTGCAGTTTATCATTTGTTTCCTGTAACTGAGATGAGTCAATGTGGGAGAACACCACAGTTTCTCCAGTAATACTTTATAGTTTGTAGAATCAAAAGTCTTAACAAGATAAACTAGTATGACTTTACAAGATAATTTTGGTACAAGAGGTTTGGGCAAAAGAAATAAGTTTTTAACAGCTTTGACCATTGGCATTTGGAACCTGAAACCTTACTGAGACTTAGCCAAGATATTATTATTCAATAAATATAGATAGGTTTGCTGTTGTATGCAGTACTCAAATTACTCTGGAAAAATGAATTGGATAGTAATTATTATTATATGATTTGTCACCAAGTTTATCTACTTTCACATAATGTGTTTGTTACATAAATATTTAAAAAATACATAAAAAATGATTAAGTCCCAAAAATTTTTTTTGGCCATGATAATCTGAACTTGTTGGACAGGAGAGCATTGTATACGTATCACATGCTGTACCTGTAACAACCACAGTAGGTAGAGTTGAAAGGTAGGTTGGTTCTGGAACTTTTGATGCAGATTGTCATCAGAAGAAAGAAAAATTCTGAAAGTAGGAAAAATGATGGAAATAAAGAAATACCACTCCAAAATCTGGATTAGGAGTGACATAAATAAACAAAAAGTCAGAAATAAGATACTGGTATCTAAAGTACATTCATTCAGTGAAATCCTATGGCATAATGTTGTGAGGCAGTTGTCCTTCACCAAGTACAGAGCATAAAATCGTAAAAAATTTAGTTCCATTACCTCTTCTGTTACTTCTTGCATTTGAACAGGAGATATGTGTCAAACATGTTTTCCCCCATCTCATATTACTCTTAAAAATAATGCAAACAAAATATGACAGGATAGAAAGTGTAGTAAACTGTAATTCTACTAAAAGAAATGAGGGCCCTCTATCAAAATTATCTTTGGTTCTCCTACAATAATTGGTGAAACACGTATCAAAGTCAAGTTCTAATATTTTCTTCTAAATCATGCTAAAAATTCTAGCCACAATTTCCAGTGTCCATAGCACAAAAAAGCAAAAAAAATTGTTGACTTCTTTTCCTCTACTTTATGTACTCAGATGTCAGTAGCATTTGAATTGAGATTTCTGCTACAAATACACAAGAATGACACATCTTGTAGACAGCATCAAAAGATGTTTATGACAAAAGCAACAATGGCTATGAAACTTAGAAATAACAAATATCATTACAGAGTATATGTGTTGGCATATAAGAATCTCTAGGTTACTGAAGAGTCTTCTGTAAGATGTTTGGTTACAGACCTAACACAATTTATTATTGCACACTTGTGTAGAATAAATATTGCTTTGACCTATATAGTAAATTTCGAGTAGAAATGAGGCAGAAAACTAAAAATCTCCAGTTGATAAAAAACAAAGTAAATGACTATAATGTGACTGGAGAGTTAAAAAGTCCATGCAGCAGGTGGTGGCAGAAGAGAACAAACAAACAGAAGTTAAGGAAATGTGCAAGCTTTTGAAGCCAGTGGCTGCTTCTTTCGGCAGAAGGGTTGAAGGGGAGGTAATAGGGATGAAGAACAAGGACTGGCAATGTTTAAAAATGGGGAAAGCCCTTTTCTTTCTCATTCAACCCTTCTTCCAGAAGAAAGCTTGTAAATTTTCTTAACTTTCATGTGTTTTCTCCTGCTACGAGTTAGTGAGCACTATTTTATCCATACAATTATATATTTTCAAAAATTTGTTATTTATTTGATAAAGTAAACAACTGCCTTGTTAGACATTCCTCCTATCATTTATCAGAATATTTGCTTTCAGAGATGTAAATTCTTCTCAACTCTAATGTTCATAATATCTTGCTCCTGAGTTTACCAGTAAATACGCTGTTGACAGTGTTCTGTGTCTGGCACAGATCCAGGGTTCAGTTCTGATTGGAGGTGGGGAGGGGGGGGGGGGAGGTAACATTTTGTTACAGTTGCCCCCACTCCAAATATAACTTGCTGTCACCTCCATTTTTAACAAGCACAGACATCTCACCTCAGCCTTTAATAGTAGTTGTAGTAAAAATAATAATAATAATTTGTTTACATTAATACTTAGTACTGCACTATACTATAATTTTTAACAAACTGAAATTCCCAGAAATACATCATTATAAAAGCATTTTCCCAAAAAACTTAGAGGTGCATGTGTCATTCTGGTCTCACTTCACTTACCTCTACATCTATACTCTCCAAGCCACTTTATGGTGTGTGACCAAGTGTACTTTGAGTACCAAGGTCAGTTTTCCCCTTTTGTGTTACAGTTGTGAATAGTGCATATGAAGACTGGCTTGAATCTCTCTGATTTTAACTTAGCGTTCTTTTCTTGAGATACGTGTATGTATAAGGAATTGATGTATTTGTTAACTCTTCTAAGAATGCATGGTCCTTGTATTTTACAGAAAACCGCACAGTGATGTATTCAATTTGTCTGACACTAGCATTGGATGAGCATCTCTGTGACATTTTTGTGTTTACTAAGAAAATCCATAACAAAAGGCATTTGTGTTGAGCAGAAAAGTTCATGATCAAGGAGACTGTCCATGGTATACAGTCTCTCTTGAAAAACTTCTAAAGGAAGAGTGCTTTCTTTTACACCTATCTTACAATAGGCAAAATACTACAGAGAGAAATATTAAATGAAACACATTTTGTTGTCAAAATGGCAATACATGAAGCCTTCATTGACTACTGTTGCAGAATCCTATCAAAAGACCTGTCACAAAACCCAAACAAATTCTGGTCACATGTAAAGGCTCTCAGTGGTACCAAAATTAGTGTCAACATACTCATGGATTATGCAGGAAATTAAATTGAAGTGAACAAAGCAAAAGCAGACATGCCAAACACTTTCATCAAATGTTCCTTAACAGAAGAAATACACAAGTACTGCACCAGTTTAATTCTTGCACCATTGCAGAGATAAGTAATATAGATTTTAGTGCCAGTAGTGCTGAGAGACGGAATCCTTATTAGATTACATACAGCATTTTCAGCTAAGTACCCCTGTTTAAACATAATATATCATAGATCCGTCGAACAAGAAATGCTTGACCAATAGTTGGAAGAAAGGTAGAGGTAGGTAAGACAGGAGGGTGATGTCACTCAGGCCCCAGACGTGAGAGGGTTCCACCTGTCATGAGGACAAGGGAGGCAAAGATTAAGAGGGAGGAGAGTTTGAGGTTAAAGATAGTAATTTCAATACACACTGTGCCAGCTTCAATCTCAATGTCACGGGAGGACAGAGAGAGAAGTACAGATGGATTAAAGAGGAAGAGAAATGAGAAATGGAATAAAATGTGCAGCTAAAAACTAGGAGGAGAGCAGAAAATGCGGTGGGGGAAAAGTAAAAACAGGGAGAGGCGAAAAGATAAAAAGTAATCGAGGAAATAATAAAAGTCTGCCATTTAGAAATAGGGAAAGGCAAGAGTTTATTAATGGAGTTTAAGCTCAGAACATGGGTGGGGTCTGTTGGAGAGCAGGTTCCTGGGATGATCTGAATGGTCTTTCTGCTGTAGCAGGCAGCCAGGACTCAAGAGCAATCCTACCCTGGGTGTACACAAGGTTGACATTTATTCTGTATCCTTCCATGCTTTCAACCAGTTTGGTGGTGTTTATTCCTATATAAAAAGTCTTGCAATGGACAAATGTTAATTGGTAAACAATGTGCTAGGTTTCACATATTGCTCTGCCTTTGATATTCTAGGATTTATCAGTGGGCACGGATCAAGTGACAGTGTGTGGACGCATGGGGCATGTCGTGCAATAGGAACTTTTGCAAGAATAGGAGCCAGGAAATTCAGGTGATAGCTTGGAAATGTCATCTGATCTAACAAGGACATTACAAGGGTTAGGAGGTGGAGGGAAGGTGACTCTGGGTGGTATGGAAATTATATCACTTAGAGACGACCTCATTTCAGGCCTCAGCTTAAGAAGATTGCGCCTCGGCACGGTAAAGTATTGAGGCATTTGAGGCCTGGTAGGTGCTGGGTCATAAGGGGGGCAAAGGGTGTGTTGCTTTTCAGATTTTTGGAAGTGGTACCTGTTTTAGTAAACGCCTGAGTGAGGGATACTGCCTGGGAGATTTGTTTGTACCGAGCGAGGTGGCGCAGTGGTTAGAACACTGGACTCACATTCGGGAGGAAGACGGTTCAGTTCCGGGCCCGGCCATCCCGATTTAGGTTTTCCGTAATTTCCCTAAATCGCTCCAGGCAAATGCCGGGATGGCTCCTTTTAAAGGGCACGGCCGACTTCCTTCCCCGTTCTTCCCTAATCTGATGAGACCGATGACCTCGCTGTCTGGACTCCTCCTCCAGAAAAACCCAACCCATTTGTTTGTTGACGAGGTTGGTGGAGCAGTTGCAGGGGAGGAATCCTGGGAGACGTTGGTGGAGCAATTGTTGAGGGGATTTTGTGGTGGAGCAAACGTGTTTGCCGTGTATGGCTAAGATGTAGGGAGAGGAGGGTGTGATGTGGAAGGGGTGGCAGCTGTCAAAGTAGGTATTGCTGCTTATTCGTTGGTTTTATGTGGACTGAGGTCCGCCAGTGAGTTTCACCACGATGGTGATTAATCTCGAGGAAGGTGATCTGGATTTGGAAGTGGATCTGTGTTGGGGAAAAGCGACAAAGTGTTACAAAACGTGCGAGGCTAGGCTCGTACGCAGCTCGGCGTGTTGTGTCGATGTGACTGTTGACGTGCCATGCCCTGGAGTGGCGGCAGCCCGCAATGCACATCTGTTGCACGTTGCAGTATAGCACAATGGATACAATAATGTGCTTTATAAAGAAATGCACGGACGGAAAAAATCGCAGCGCTAAGAAAGAGTTGTGCGCTATAAACGAAAGTCGATAGGCGTGTTTCTACATATGAAAGATGATGTCTATTCAAATTTCGCGCCAGACGCGTAAAAATGACGCCAGTATGAGGATGCAAATCAAGTTTGCTTTAAATACACGCTGTAACCGTCGAGAGCGCTAGTTTCCTTTGAGATTGGACGTCGTGAGTTGATGTTAGTTAAGAATGCTTTTAAGGCGACAAAGATGCCAATATCAACAACTCACTGAGTTTGGACGAGGTCGTGTAATAGGGCAACGAGAAGTTGGATGTTCCTTCTGCGATATTGCATAAAGACTTGCCAGGAATGCAGCCAATCTACATGATTGCTGGCAACGGTGGCCATGAGAATGTACGGTCGCAACAAGACCGGGCTCCGGACGGCCACGTGGTACAACCGAGAGGGAAGACCATCGTATTGGCGTACGGCTTTTGCAGCATCGTACTGCATCTGCAGCAGCAATCTGAGCTGTATTTGGCACCACAGTGACACAACGCACTGTAACAACCCTGTTACTTGAAGGTCAGTTCCAAGCCAGAATCTCTGTAGCAGGATTTTAGAACATATATTGTGTTCGAACATTATGGATTACCTAGAAGAAAACGGTCTATTGACACACAGTCAACATGGGTTTAGAAAACATCGTTCCTGTAAAACACAACTAGCTCTTTATTCACATGAAGTGTTGAGTGATATTGACAAGGGATTTCAGATCAATTTCGTGTTTCTGGATTTCCGGAAGGCTTTTGACACTGTACCACACAAGCGGCTCGTAGTGAAAGTGCGTGCTTATGGAATATCGTCTCAGTTATGTGACTGGATTTGTGATTTGCTGTCAGAGAGGTCACAATTCATAGTAACTGACGGAAAGTCCTCGAGTAAAACAGAAGTGATTTCTGGCGTTCCCCAAGGTAATGTTATAGGCCCTTTGCTGTTCCTGACCTATATAAACGATTTTGGAGACAATCTGAGCAGCCGTCTTCGGTTGTCTGCAGATGACGCTGTCGTTTATCGACTAACAAAGTCATCAGAAGATCAAAAAAACTGTAAAACGATTTAGAAAAGATATCTGAATGGTGCGAAAAGTGACAATTGACCCTAAATAGCGAAAAGTGTGAGGTCATCCACATGAGTGCTAAAAGGAATTCGTTAAACTTCGGTTACACGATAAATCAGTCTAATCTAAAAGCAGTAAATTCAACTAAATACCTAGGTATTACAATTACGAACAACTGAAATTGGAAGGAACACATAGAAAATGTTGTGGGGGAGGCTAACCAAAGACTGCGTTTAATTGGCAGGACACTTAGAAAATTTAACAGACTTACTAAGGAGACTGCCTACACTACGCTTGTCCGTCCTCTTTTAGAATACTGCTGCGCGGTGTGGGATCCTTACCAGATAGGACTGACGGAGTACATCGAAAAGTTCAAAGAAAGGCAGCACGTTTTGTACTATCGCGATATATGGGAGAGAGTGTCACAGAAATGATACAGGATTTGGTCTGTAAATCATTAAAAGAAAGGCGTTTTTCGTTGCGACGGAATCTTCTCACGAAATTCCTATCATCAACCTTCTCCTCCGAATGCGAAAATATTTTGTTGACACCGACCTACACAGGGAGGAACGATCATCACGATAAAATAAGGGAAATCAGAGCTCGTACGGAAAGCTATAGGTGTTCATTCTTTCCACGTGCTATACGAGATTGGAATAATAGAGAATCGTGAAGGTGGTTCGATGAACCCTCTGCCAGGCACTTGAATGTGATTTGCAGAGTATCCGTGTAGATGTAGATGAAGATGCGGTCCACTGACGCCAAACCACCGTCATTTGTGACTTCAGTGGTGTCAAGCGAAAGCTCAGGAGCTCATTGGAGGTCTGTTGTGTTTTCTGATGGAGGCTGGTTCTGCCTCGGTGCCAGTAATGACCGTGTTTTGGGTAGAAGGGGGCCAGTTGAGGGCCTCCAACCAACACGTCTGTGTCCTAGACACACCTGGCGCTATGGTCTGGGGTATGATTTCGTATGGCTGTAGTAGCACTATCGTGGTAACCCCTCGCACCCTGACTGCAAATTTATACGTCAATCTGGTGCTTCGACCTGTCATGCTGTCATCCATGAACAGCATTCCAGGGGGTGTTTTCCAACAAGATAACGCTCGCTCACATACCTTTGATTTAACCTAAAATGCTCTATAGAGTGTCGACATCTTGCCTTGGCCTGCTCGATCACCACATGTGTCTCCAATCGAGCGCATATGGGGCATCATCGGACGAGAACTCCAGCGTCATCCACAAACAGCCTTCACCATCCCCTTATCGCCCGAACAAGTGCAACAGGCATGGAACTCCGTCCCACAAAGTGACATCGGGCACCTGTATAACACCATACATGCATGTTTGCATACTTGCATTCAACATATTGGCGGTTACTCCTGTTATTAATGTACCATGCATTGGCTTTTATCGCGCTTACACTAACCTGTGAACTTGCATTGTCAATCACTTAAATATGTTACCTGGATAAATACACATGGTGCGTTCCATAAGTAATGCGACCAAATTCATAAAAAATAATTTATTGAATATATTCGAACAAATAATCAAAAATCTTCAAAATAGCACCATCTTGCGTCGATACACTTTTGGAGGCGGTGTTTCCATGCCTGGAAGGCATCCTGGGATGCCTTTTCCGGAATGTCCTTTAGAGCTGATGTAACATGCGCCTGGATGCTTTCAATCGTGTCCCAATGTTTTCCTTTCATGACTCCTTTTAACCGAGGAAACAAAAAAAAAAGTCAGCAGGAGCCAGGTCAGGACTGTAGGGAGGCTGGGGAACCAGTGGGGTCTTGGTCCTGGCCAGGAAGTCGTTCACAATGAAGGCGCTGTGACTCGGCGCGTTGTCGTGGTGAACTTTCCACGTGTCCTTGATGTCGCTTCGGCAGCGCGAGACTCTCCTTTTCAGTCTTTTGAGCATTTCCAAGTAGAAAGCTGAGTTCACTGTAGTCCCGGTGGGTACGAATTCGTGGTGGACAGTGCCTCTGACGTCAAAGAAGACGATGAGCATGGTTTTGATCCTGAACTTGCTCATGCGTGCCTTCTTGGGACTGGGCGACGACGGGTTGCGCCACTCTGAACTCTGCCTTTTTGTCTCAGGGTAGTACTCAAAAATCTACGACTCATCACCAGTGATAACTGAGTTTAAAAAATGAGGATCATTTTCAGGCATTTCCAACATTTCTCGCACCGTAGCACTCGCATGTGCTTGTGTTCGTCGGTCAACACTTTTGGGACGAGTTTGCCACACTCCTTTCTCATGTTCAAATCTTCAGTGACAATGCGGAAAACGGCTGTTTTTGACGTGTTTAGAGTTTGTGCTATCAATTGAAGGCTCAGCCGTCTATCAGAGTTCATACAATCGTGCACATACGTCACATTTTCGTCGACTCGTGCGGTTGATGGCCGTCCACTGCGAGGTTGGTCGGTGATCTCCTCTCGGTCCTCCATGAACGACTTGTGCCATCGGAAAACTTGTGATTTGGACAAGCAATCAGTCCCAAAGGCATGCTGAAGTAATCGAAACCTTTCGGTGGCGGACTTCCCAAGTTTAACGCAAAATTTGATAGCGTACCGTTCCTCTACAGAATGATCCATTGTGCCGGCCGAAGTAGCCGAGCGGTTCGAGGCGCTTCAGTCTGGAACCGCGCGACCGCTACGGTCGCAGGTTCGAATCCTGCCTCGGGCATGGATGTGTGTGATGTCCTTAGGTTAGTTAGGTTTAAGTATTTCTAAGTTCTAGGGGACTGATGACCTCAGTTGTTAAGTCCCATAGTGCTCAGAGCCATTTGAACCATTGTGCCGTGTTACATAAACTCAAAACGAGGTTAACGGAAACGCATGTCCTGACTCTCCGGCAGCTCGCAGCCGAATGAGACAGAGCGTTTTGAAGCTAACAGCCCCCTCCACTAGCCCAGCCGGTTACAACACGCTGTGGTGTACCGTTGCGTCAGAAAAAAATTGGTCGCATTACTTATGGAACGCACTCTGTATGCCAGAAATTTCATTATTATGCATTAAACTGTGCATTAATTAATTTAGGGTGCTGCGATTATTTTCCGTCCGTGGATTTATCCTCCGTCGCTCGAATGTTGACAGTTCTGTGACCGAAAATCTGTTAGATCACAAGCCATTGCTTCCATATTCGCAAGACGGTTCTGGGATTTCGATCAACACGAGCGGTAATATCGCGAAACTATAAACTGGCTTGTCATTGGGCCTATCAAATCCGATACAAGCTACGTTAGAGGAGTCTCCTTCGTACATTATGCGTACACGATCTTCTCTCTAACAACCAACATTCAAATGCAATTTCGAAATGAGAAATCCTCTGCATAATTTTTCTTTATATAGCAGGGAAATTCAATAATTAAATGGACAGACTGATTTAGAAGAGAAAAACTGTGTATTTTTGCTAAATGAGTCTTTTGCTAAATGAATATTTTACTACTTTTCAACATAATCCCCAACAAGAGTGAAATAGTTTCTTATACCTAATACAAACAAGTCTTTGCCTAGCTATCAGAGCTATCTGAGCAAATTCTTTAGCCTCATTGTTGCTGAACTTTTTTTCCACGTAATGCCTCCGTGAGTGGACCAGACAAATGAAAATCCTAGGGAGCCGAATATGGACTCTAGAGAGGAGGAGACAATATCTCCTGACCCATTCTTTCATTGGTTTCTTGGGTCATCTGGGCGGTGTGAGGTTGAGCATTGTCGTGTAGCAACGTCACGCCATTTCTCGCAGATCCGCGACGTTTTCCTCTCATTACTGGCTTAACTTCGTCCATCAGTATGTCTGATAGGCACTGTTTATTGTACGCTCACCTTCCTAATAACCACAAAGATTGTCAATGTGACTGCTCCCGCTGATAATTCGCGTTCTGAATTTCTTTGAGACTGGTGAGCTGGTGTGCTCCCATTCCATGCTTTGTCTTTTGGACTCTGGTTCAAAATGGTGAACCCAAGTTAAATCTAATTTCGAAAATGATCACCTTACGTTTCATAGCGTTCTTTCAAGTCTTCACACACACACACACACACACACACACACACACACTCACACACCTGACCTTATGAACTGTGCGAACTCTTGCTGCGACTGTTTTTGCTAAATGGTCAACTGAAACACGTCGGATCTTCACGAATAATGTCATCAGGTGTTGACACTTCAATTGGCCAGTCCGGACACTGCTTGTCAGTAACCGAGGTTAGACCTTTCTGAATTGTTCTACCCATTTATAAAAATTTCCGCGGTTCATACAAGTTTCACCATGCTGTAAAATCAAAAGACTTTAGCCGGTCTTTTGCCTTCAGAAAGAAAAACACGCATCACTAAAAGTTTTTCAACTAATCTGGAAACTTCAGATGATCAGAGTAATAGCTGGAGTCCACCCAAGATCACCTTGCAGACATTTATTTAAGGAACTCAGGATATTCACAGTAGCTTCGCAATACATATATTCACTTATAAATTTGTCATTAATAACCCATCCCAATTCAAAAATAACAGCGAAGTGCATATCTACAACACTAGAAGAAAGGATGATATCCACTACTCTGGATTAAATCTCACTTTGGCACAGAAAGGGGTGAATTATGCTGCCACAGAAGTCTCTGGTCATTTGTCAAATAGAATAGTATTAAAAGTCTGACAGAGAGCGAACCTACATTTAAAAGCACATTAAAAGAATTTCTGAATGACAACAGATGAATTCCTACAAGGGAACCTCCCCATCGCACCCCCCTCAGATTTAGTTATAAATTGACACAGTGGATAGGCCTTGAAAAAATGAACACAGATCAATCGAGAAAACAGGAAGAAGTTGTGTGGAACTATGAAAAAATAAGCAAATTATACAAACTGAGTAGTCCAAGTGTAAGATATGCAACATCAAGGACTGTGTAAGCTGAGGAGCGCCGTGATCCCGTGGTTTGAGTGAGTAACTGCGGAATGAGAGGTCCTTGGTTCGAGTCCTCCCTCGAGTAAAAATTTTACTTACTTTATTTTCGCAAAGTTACGATCTGACCGTTCATTCATTGACGTCTCTGTTCACTGTAATAAGTTTAGTGTCTGTGTTTTGCGACCGCACCGCAAAACCGTGCGATTAGTAGACGAAAGGACGTGCCTCTCCAATAGGAACCGAAAACATTTGATCACAAATTCATAGGTCAACCGATTCCTCCACAGGAAAACACGTCTGAAATATTCTATACGACACTGGTGACGGCATGTGCTTCACATTACAGGAATATGTTGTCGACCCACCTAACTTGCACACTTGGCGAATGGGTAAAAAGTTTCTTCTACCTTGCACGATTTAGGTTTTCTTGTGGATGTGATAATCACTCCCAAAAAAGTGATGAAGACATAAGAGTTTGTCACATAAACTGCAACAAATGAATGCAAGTTTCACAGTCGCACAGTTTTCCCTGTGCTCTGTCAAAACATACGTTTTTAACGTTTTCAAGTTTTTCCGTGTGTACACCGTCAAATCCTGCATGTGTCCAAGCAAATCTGAACATGTCCTGGAATTTTGGAGAGCGAAGTTGATCATGTCTGAGTGCATGAACTTTGATAATTGTCTGAAAATAAAAAATTAAAACTTCTCACACGAGGGAGGATTGAACCAGGGACCTGCCGTGCCGTAGCTGCTCGCGGTATCCACGGGACCACGGAGCTCATCGGCGTACATGTACCTTGATGTGGCTTATCTTAGACACGGACTACTCAGTTTGTATATTTTGCTTATTTTTTTCATAGTTCCATACAACTTCTTCCTGTTTTCTCGATTGATCTGTGTTCAGTTTTTCATGGCCTATCCCTGTGCCAACTTATAACTAAATCTGAGGGGGGTGCGATGGGAAGGTTCCCTTGTTAGATATGAAGTAGTAACTGTAACAAAATTAATTAATTAATTTGTATAAAGAAAACTTAAGTTAAAGTGACACGTTCCACATCATTACGAAATGTCATATTCATGATCCATGGAACAAAGATTAATGTATGTATGTATGTATGTATGTCATGTCACTGTTAAATGCAATGCTAGGGATATACACTGGTGTCCAAAATTAAAGCAACAAGCCACTGTTTCCCCGCCCTGTCTCTAATGGACGATATAATCATTCAGACTGTCCGTACGATCGCGTTCTGCACGGAACATAGCATTACGGTCAACGAACGACCACGCCAACGATGACGTCAGGGCACCTATCAAACGGGGTGGTATTTGCCGGGTAATGCAAATCCACAGTCGCTGTGTACACTGTCACAGACAGTGCAGTGCGGCACAGAGAAAACACCTACAGGAGGAGGGCCATAGCAAGAATGGAAGCAGGACAGTCGCAAACATGTTGCCCCATGGCTTAATGTGAATCGTTCTGTTGCTTCTCAGATGTGGCGACAGTTTATAGAGACCGGAACTGTACCCCGAAGACCAGGACGGGGCCGAAAACGTGTGACATCAGAAAGAGAGGACTGTTATTTGGCTGTAAAGGAAAGGTAGTACCGCCTCAGTACTGCACGGCAACTGGCATATGACATCGCAGCATCCACCGGACCTGTTTTCTTGAGGCAAACGGTGTACAGAAGGCTTCTGTAGAGTGGCCTTTATTGCCGAAGACTTGCTGTATGTGTACTTCTGATGCGTCTTCACAAAAGGGAACGTCTAGAATGGAGTCATCAACATGCCACCTGGACCGTCGAACGGTGGGCCAATGTTCTTTCCACAGATGAGTCCTGATTTGGTCTGGAGAGTGATTATCGACGGATTCGCATCTGGAGGGACCTAAACATTGTGGAAACAGGCTGATAGCGAGGAGGGTCCCTAATGATGTGAGCAGGGATTGTGTTGACCACTCGAACACTTCTTCATGAACCTATACGGTTAAATCAGCAAGGTTTAACAGTTTTCAAGTATCGAGACCGGATCTTCAGAACTCATGTGGGGTTTCTGCGAGGTGCTGTGGGCCCAGATTTCCCACTGATGGACGATAACGCTCGACATCATAGATCAGGGGTGCTTGATATTTTCTTGGAAACGGAAGAATTTGCACGCATGACGTGGCCTCCTAGCTCTCCCGCTTTCAATCCCAGAGAGCACGTCCGGGGTCCACTAGGGATAAGGGTTGCATCACGTTAGCACCCACCAACTACTCTTCAAGACTTACGAGCAGCTCTGCAAGAAGAATGGGCGTTATTGGCTCAACATGAGATTGATAACATCATTTAAAGAATGCCCCATCGTTGTCAGGTCTGTACTGATGGCAGAGGTGGTCACACGCATACTGAGCAAATTAACCAATTGACGAAATGTGCGTCTAGATCCGCTGCCATTGGAAAAAAACTAGGAAAATATTTTTCTACTGTTACTCATGTTGCAGTTGTTAACGTCTATGTCCTTTACATTGTTTCCACTTCACAATCACCTATTTATACTACATACATAAAAAAAAGTTTCGCATCACCCCAATTCCAGAACTCCTGAAGACAGACGTTGACTGTGGATATTGTATCACAGACACAGTCCCTTTGACTTTCAAAGATGTCACTAAACCCGCCCAAAGATGTAAACAACCGTGCATGAGCAACGCCTATTAGATGGAGCGGGTCCGACAGCCCATCAGTTCCAGTCATTCCACCAGGAAGGAGGTACAAGGCTCGTGTTGTCTGTAGTTCAACCATACCTAGACGGTCAATGCCGCGGTTCGAAAGCGTCCGCATTGTTACTTTGTGCCAAGAAGGGCTCTCAACAAGGGAAGTGTCAAGGCGTCTCGGAGTGAACCAAAGCGATGTTGTTCGGACATAGAGGAGATACAGAGAGACAGGAACTGTCGATGACATGCCTTGCTCAGTCCGCCCAAGGGCTGCTACTGCAGTGGATGACCGCTACCTACGGATTGTGACTCGGAGGAACCCTGTCAGCAACGCCACCATGTTCAATAATGCTTTTCGTGCAGCCACACGACGTCGTGTTACGACTCAAACTGTGTGCAATAGGCTGCATGATGCCCAACTTCACTCCCGACGTCCATGGCGAGGTCCATCTTAATGCAACCACGACACCATGCAGCTCGGTACAGACAGGCCCAACAACATGCCGAATGGACCGCTCAAGACTGGAATCACGTTCTCTTCATCTATGAGTGACGCATATTCCTTCAACCAGACAATCGTCGGAGACGTGTTTGGAGGTAACCCGGTCAGGCTGAACGCCTTAGCCACACTGACCAGCGAGTGCAGCAAGGTGGAGGTTCCCTCCTGTTTTGGGGTGGTATTATGTGAGGCCGACGTACGCCGCTGGTGCTCATGGAAGGCGTCGTAACGGGTGTACAATACGTGAATGCCATCATCCGACCGATAGTGAAACCATACCGGCAGGATATAGGGGAGGCATTCGTCTTCATGGACAATTCGCGCCTTTATCGTGCACATCTTATGAATGACTTCCTTCAGGATAACGACATCGCTCGACTAGAGTGGCCAGCATGTTCTCCAGACATGAACCCCAGCGAACATGCCTGGGCTAGATTGAAAAGGGCTGTTTATGAACGATGTGACCCACCAACCACTGTGAGTGATCTACGCTGAATCGCCGTTGAGGAGTGGGACAATCTGGGCCAACAGTGCCTTCATGAACTTGTGGATAGTATGCCACGACGAATACAGGCATGCATCAATGCAAGAGGACTTGCTAATGGGTATTAGAGGTACCGGTGTGCACAGGAATCTGGACTACCACCTCTGAAGGTCTCGGTGTATGGTGGTACAACATGCAATGTGTAGTTTTTATGAGCAATAAGAAGTGCGGAAATTATTTTTATGTTGATCTCTATTACAATTTTCTGTACAGGTTCCGTAACTCTCGGAACCGAGGTGATGCAAAACTTTTTTTGATGTGTGTATTTTGTGTTGAGTGGTACTTAAGTAAATAAATTAGTGAAATCAAAGTGAACTAGAAATTAGAATATAAATGGAAAACTTGGTTTAGTTTAGAGAGTTACATACTGGCATTCAGCGGGCAAAACAGCAGAACAGAAGAGACAATGACCATGAAGTCAGCGAGTTCCACATAAGCGGGCGCTGTCGATTCAGCCGTCAGGGCATCGCCCGACCGGCTCACGTGTTTCTCAGTTGTCGTATGTGAGCAAAGGCCCTCGCCTACATCCCAAGAGCCAATGACCGACGTAAAGAAGATTCTTCGAGAATCTATTCAACGTGACAGCAGAGGCAATGACCGGCTCACGTGTTTCTCAGTCGTCGCGTGTGAGCAAAGGCCCTCGCCTACATTCCAAGAGCCAACGACCGACGTTAAGAAGATTCTTCGAGAAGCTTTTCAACGTGACAGACGAGGCAATGACCGTGAAGTCGTTCACCTCCAGTAAACTGAAGTGAATAAATACGCGAGACGCAGTGGGCCAGACAGATGAAGTCAGAGGAAGTCAGATGAAGTCAGATGAAGACGGAGACGGAGACGGAGACGAAGACGGAGACGGAGAGAAGAGACGAAGAAGACGAAGAAGTTTTCAGTCAGTTTCGGTGCTGAAGACCGTCATGCAAGAAGAGACTGCATCATGCACAGACGCACCAAGTCCGCCGCTGTAATGGAATAGCAAACAGCAGCCGCAGCGCCAGAAGACAGAAGTTAAAAGGTATTTGAAGTCTGGTTTTTACATACCCGGGTGACTCGTGAGGACGGGAAGGAGACGGCCTCACATCAGTAGTCACCTGTGAGCTGGGATGAAGACCTGACAGCCGAAGACTGGCAAGCGGGAGTCCGTGGTTCGAGTCCGGGACACTGGCCTTCCCCCGCCGCGCCGCTCCGCTGGTCGACGCACAACACACGCGGCCGCATAGAGAAGAGAAACACTGGGACGCCACACCCAAGGTATCATCCGATGCACGACTTCGCTCGCAATAATTAAACCGGCCACCTCGCGCTGCGCGTCTCCCGTCAGCTGGGCGAGACGGCGACACGAGATACACACCGCTACGCGTAATCAGACGCCGCCGCCGCCGCCGCTGCCGCTGCCGCAGCAGAAGACTTCACAAACGACACAGCTGCCGCTCTCCGAACCAGAACATTCCGTAAGATACAGTTGTAGAAATCTTCAATAAAAGTTATCTTATGTAAAAATGATGTTTCATTCGACCTCATACCCGAGCCAAGGAAGAACCCACCCTGCCCACATGTTGTTAAGAGAGAAAAGTTAATTTATTTAATATTTTCACCCTGACAGAATGCTTTAGAATGCTCATCCTGACAATTGACTTGCATCAAAAGAGAAAACCCAGTTACATTTAGTGACAGAGGTGTCACATTTAGTAACACAACTGCTACGTTTGGTATCAGAAGCCGTTATAGTTGTTACATTTGGTGTCAGAGAAAAAACCCTTGGCTCAATATGAGGTGTGAATGACAGTCACTAAAGGTCCACAGTTAGTATTGTTTAATGTGTGAAAGGATAGGGGTTTGCATAGCAGTCGTAATATTTTCTTTATTTAGAAGTGTATTCTCTCTCATAATTTTAAGAGTTTGTCGAAAATATTTAAACATCTTTTGAATTCAGTGTGGTAAGATTGTGTAACTAATAGTTGTAAAATGATGACACGAAATCGTACAAAGTCAGAGTCAGCACCACAAGCGGTTTCTACTGAGGAAGCTATTCAGAGCTTAGTTAATCAGATAGCACAGCTTAAAAATGATAATAATGCATTATTTAAGCAGTTGAGTGAGGTTAGGCAAACCAGTTCAATCCCTCCCACCCTAGATTCCTCAGCAGCAGCCTTAGTAACTCCTTTTTCAGGTAAACCTGGCGAGGACATAACAGCCTTTTTTGATGATTTAGTAGCAGCTGCAAAGTTAGGATCATGGTCAGATGAACAGCTCTTACAAATGACAAAGTTACGATTGACAGGAGAGGCTAAAGCACACGTCTTATACCATGAAGAATTACGGAATGCTCCAACATTTGAGGAATTGAAGAAAGGATTGCTTGAACGTTTTCAAAAACAGAACAGCTGTAGATTTTATAGGGAACAGTTAAACACTATCACTCAGAGGCAAAACGAGTCGTTAGAAAGCTTTGTAGATAGGATTAGAAAAGTTAATATTAACACCTATCAGTTGACAACTAGTGATGAAGCAAATAAAGTTATTTTACAAGAGGCAGAAAATAGAGCTCTGGATACATTTTTACGTGGGTTACCTCCTGAAACGTCCCGTCGTGTCAGGGCAGAGTTTCCTAAAAATTTAGCAGAAGCTGTATCTGTGGCGACAGCTTTCGAAGAAATAGACATTGCCACCAGATACAAGGAGAAGCGAAATGTATTTTCAGCAGGAGTGCGATGTTTTAGGTGCGATCGACAGGGCCATATAGCAAAAAACTGCAGACAACCTCAATGCACTAATTGTCAAAGAATAGGTCACACATTCAAGGAATGCAGGTCTAAGAAAGTTTTTGGAAATAGAAATCAGTTAAACTCCAACGGGAATGTCGGAACCGCCGCCAGGCGTTCCCAATAAAATTTCATGCCATTAAGGCTAATGTGAAGGCGGAATGCTGGTTATCTGCTACCATACAGGATAAAGAGGCAAGGATACTAGTGGATACAGGCGCAAAAGTATCAATAGTAAGTAATGAATGTATTGGAGAAAAGAAATATGACCCTCCAAGGTATAGATTGAGTGGAGTAGGAGGAGGTACAGTGAAGTCATTAGGATGTACATCACTGATTTTCTATATTCACGGTGTACAATTTAAGGAAGATGTAGAAGTGGTAACAAAGGTAACTGACGGGTACGACGCGATCCTAGGACTGGATTTCCTGAATAAACATCACGCTAAAATTGACCTCAGACAGCAAACTGTAGAACTTAGCGGAATAGTGTTTCAGCTAGGTGACACCGCTGCAAAGGGCCCTCTGCCGCAAGATTTCCCTAACCGGAAGGCGAAATCAACTACACTGCGTGCAACGTCCTTGAAGGTTGATTCGCGGGATCAGATACCATCTGGCTCAGGAAAACTTTTCTGGATGGCCGTTGACCCCGAAGTACCTACAGATACAGTGTGTCTAATAGAGCCTTTAGAGGAAAATGAGGAATTAGATGTATCACATTGTTTTGTACGTAGAAGTGTTGTACGGGTTCAAGACGTTGAGGGAGAAAGAAAAGTACCGGTACATATTGACAATTTCGGAGTGGAGGACAAAGAGTTGCATAAGGGAATATTAGTAGCTACAGTCAGTACTTTTGAAGAAGAAGATTTCATTTGGTCAGATATTAATGATGGTCAGAAACCAGACGCCTATAAAACCGCATTACGCCAGAAGATTGAGCATTTGCAAGGAAAGGATAGAGACACGATAGAAGCAGTTTTAGTTGAGTTTCAAGATTTATTTAATGCAGAAGGTCCACTGCCAGCAACAAATATCACACAGCATAGGATCCCAACAGGAAGTAGCCCCCCAGTTTATAGGAAGCCTTATAGAGTTGCGCATCACTTACAGCCAGTACTGGATGAATTTATAGAACAGCATCTAAAAAATGGAATTATAGAATATTCTGATTCTCCTTATAATTCAAATATCGTAATTATTCCAAAGAAGTCTCCCGACGGTACGATACGATATAGGTTTTGTTGTGACTACAGACACCTTAACAAACAAACTATCTCAGATGTTTATCCTCTTCCAAACATTACGGATATCATTGACAGTTTGGGTAACAGTAAATACTTTTCAACAATCGATCTACGTAGCGGATATCATCAATTGGAAGTTGCTCCTGAAGATAGGCATAAAACAGCATTTTCTACCCCTGGAGGCCACTGGCAATTTAAAAGAATGCCTTTCGGTTTGAAAAATGCACCAGCAACTTTTCAAAGACTACTCGATGGAGTATTGCGAGGACTCAAAACTCAGCAATGTTGTGTATACCTAGACGACATTATTGTATTCTCCAAAGACATTAATGAACATGCTGTGCGTCTGCGTAATGTTTTTCAGAGACTTAGAGAAGCTAAATTAATATTAAATATGGAAAAATGTAGTTTTGCATTGACAGATGTTACATACCTAGGGCATGTCATTAGTGAAAAAGGAATTAAAACAGATCCTCGATTAATTTCGGCAGTTAAGGACTTCCCAACACCACAACGCGTTAAGGAGGTACAAAGTTTCATTGGTCTCGCATCGTACTACCGAAAATATGTTCAAAATTTCGCTGAAATTGCCCGACCCTTAACCCTTGAAAAAGGGTGCAAAATTTCATTGGTCTGAAGATTGTGAATTAGCATTTCAAACCATTAAAGATAAGTTGACACACAGTCCAGTATTAGCCTATCCAGATTATAATAAAGAATTTATTTTATCCTGTGACGCAAGTGGTCATTCAGTAGGAGTTGTTTTGAGTCAGAATATTAATGGCGCGGAACACCCCATAGCCTACGCTTCGAGACATCTAACAACAGCAGAAAGAAATTATTCCACAACGGAGAAAGAATTGTTAAGTGTTATTTATGGTATCAAATACTTTAAATGCTACTTGTATGGTAGGAAATTCAAGGTCATTACAGACCACGCAGCTTTAAAATGGTTGCTTGGATTAAAGGATCCATCTAGTCGTCTTACCCGTTGGGCCCTATGTCTTTCCGAAATGGATTTCGAAGTTATCCATAAACCAGGCAAAAAACACACGAATGCAGATTGTCTAAGTGGGAAAATAGCACTTTTGGAAGCAACAGGCCGAGATACTGAGGACTGGAGAAAGGCACAAGATGAGGATACAGAATGCAAAAAATACGCAACTCAAAAACAATTTTGCTTTGAAGATGGTGTATTATGCCGTAAAACAAAACTTGGACCGCGAATTGTTGTTCCCCAACACCTTAGACAAGAAATAATGGCAGAGGCCCACGACCATATCCTTGCAGGACACGGTGGACAGCGGACAACCGAAAGACGTGTAGCAGAGCGATTTTGGTGGCAAACCAGAAAGCAGGATGTTGCGCAGTACGTTCGTAATTGCATTGCGTGCGCACAACGAGCAGAACTTTCTCGTTCAAAAATACCCTTACAGAGGCTCCCCGAGGCTTCATGTCCATATCAAATCTGCGGAGTGGATCTCTACGGGCCATTTCATAAAACACCTGCTGGTAATAAGTATGTCCTTACAATTATAGATCACTTTTCACGCTATCTAGCTATGGTGAGTCTCCCAGATCAGCAAGCAAATACAGTTGCCCAAGCTTTAGTTAACAACTGGATACTTAAATTTGGCGTACCTGAAGCTATTATCACAGATCAGGGATCTAATTTTATGTCTGAACTAATGAAACAGCTATGCCACTTACTAAAAATACGAAAATTACGCACAACTCCGTTACACCCTCAGTGCAACGGCCGGACAATTGGCAAGATGCTTAGTTATTATATTAACGAACAACATTCTAATTGGGATACGTATTTACCAATAATCGTGTCGGTATACAACGCTAAAACGCATGAAGCAACTGGCATGTCACCTTATGAAGTGGTCTATGGGAGAAAAATGCCGTCCCCTTTTGATGTAATCAGGCAGAAAAACGGAAAAGTCGGAGAAACAGTAAGAGATTTCAGTCGAATGATGAAGGATGTATGGAAAAAGGTTCAAAAATCTAATACAAAGGCTTTGGAACGACAGGAAAGATTAGGTAATACCCAAGCTAAATATCCAAATTACAAAATCGGTCAGTGGGTTATGCTTTCAACTCCTTATATTGCGAGAGGAAAAACGAAGAAATTTGTAACAAACTACAGAGGTCCTTACCAAATTATTGAGATCACGTCACCAGTCAACGTTAAATTGCAACTGCCCACCCGAACTACCATTGTGCATGCAAGTCGTTTAAAACCTTTCAAGGGCGCTCCAGATGTAATTCCTTCAACAATAGTGTCTGCTTTTCCGAAGGGTGGAGGAAGTACCCGAAAAGGAAAAAGAGTGGCCACGCCAGCACAACATACAGACATGGCACCATACAATCTTCGACCAAGAGTGCGAATGTCCTAGTTGAATCTTAGTAGACTGTAGTATACATATGTAAATAATTAATAAATGATAATGGTTTATTTTTTAAGAAAGAAAAGTTGAACGTAGAGACATGTAGATCTTGTAGTTAACAATGTATTCCTTCTTTTCTTTGTTTTTGTTTTTACTAGGTTGGTAGGTTCATAACCATGTTGTTTGCTTTTTTCAGAAAACGCCATGCAAGCATTTCCTACATAAAACCTATCCTACGTCAATGACTCCCTTGACAGTTCCCTTCTGAAGTCATAAGATACGTTCATAAACTCACAGCAAGGCAAAATTGATGCCAATGTTATGATGCAACATGTTTTAAAATTAAAAGGTGAACACAAAACTAAGATTATAATGCTAGGAACGGGTATATCTGGAACCTTTGTGTTGGTGTTTCTACTTTGTACAGTTTTCTTTTATTTAAGACGAAAAAAGAAGCCAAATAATAATATACCACTTCATCAAATCCGTGTTACCTGGATACAACACTCTTAACTGATGTACTTCAGTAGTTACTTTTCAGCACTAGTGTATTAATTTTGTTTATTGTGCTTCATTCTTTATTAAACAGACTCATGTTAAAGTAAACAATACTGTAGAATAAATATTCTTGCATTCATATAGGGTTGATTAAACAGGTGTTGCTATGTAAATTTCTAAGTGAATAATCTATTTTTTGTTTATTCATTGTCATCAAGATTTGTTACACTTATTATAACCATTTATGTGTGAACTATGTGATTTATGAGCGTACAGTGCTTTAGTGAAGTGATAAAGTATTTTCAACATACTTAATGTGAAGCGTGTGTAATCTTCTAAGTCGAGAGTTTTCACTGCTTATGTTAGTGCTTTTGCCGTGTGAAGAGTGGAGGAATGTTGAGTGGTAAATTCGAGGGCGAATTTCTCCGAAGGGTGGAGGAATGTTGAGTGGTACTTAAGTAAATAAATTAGTGAAATCAAAGTGAACTAGAAATTAGAATATAAATGGAAAACTTGGTTTAGTTTAGAGAGTTACATACTGGCATTCAGCGGGCAAAACAGCAGAACAGAAGAGACAATGACCATGAAGTCAGCGAGTTCCACATAAGCGGGCGCTGTCGATTCAGCCGTCAGGGCATCGCCCGACCGGCTCACGTGTTTCTCAGTTGTCGTATGTGAGCAAAGGCCCTCGCCTACATCCCAAGAGCCAATGACCGACGTAAAGAAGATTCTTCGAGAATCTATTCAACGTGACAGCAGAGGCAATGACCGGCTCACGTGTTTCTCAGTCGTCGCGTGTGAGCAAAGGCCCTCGCCTACATTCCAAGAGCCAACGACCGACGTTAAGAAGATTCTTCGAGAAGCTTTTCAACGTGACAGACGAGGCAATGACCGTGAAGTCGTTCACCTCCAGTAAACTGAAGTGAATAAATACGCGAGACGCAGTGGGCCAGACAGATGAAGTCAGAGGAAGTCAGATGAAGTCAGATGAAGACGGAGACGGAGACGGAGACGAAGACGGAGACGGAGAGAAGAGACGAAGAAGACGAAGAAGTTTTCAGTCAGTTTCGGTGCTGAAGACCGTCATGCAAGAAGAGACTGCATCATGCACAGACGCACCAAGTCCGCCGCTGTAATGGAATAGCAAACAGCAGCCGCAGCGCCAGAAGACAGAAGTTAAAAGGTATTTGAAGTCTGGTTTTTACATACCCGGGTGACTCGTGAGGACGGGAAGGAGACGGCCTCACATCAGTAGTCACCTGTGAGCTGGGATGAAGACCTGACAGCCGAAGACTGGCAAGCGGGAGTCCGTGGTTCGAGTCCGGGACACTGGCCTTCCCCCGCCGCGCCGCTCCGCTGGTCGACGCACAACACACGCGGCCGCATAGAGAAGAGAAACACTGGGACGCCACACCCAAGGTATCATCCGATGCACGACTTCGCTCGCAATAATTAAACCGGCCACCTCGCGCTGCGCGTCTCCCGTCAGCTGGGCGAGACGGCGACACGAGATACACACCGCTACGCGTAATCAGACGCCGCCGCCGCCGCCGCTGCCGCTGCCGCAGCAGAAGACTTCACAAACGACACAGCTGCCGCTCTCCGAACCAGAACATTCCGTAAGATACAGTTGTAGAAATCTTCAATAAAAGTTATCTTATGTAAAAATGATGTTTCATTCGACCTCATACCCGAGCCAAGGAAGAACCCACCCTGCCCACATGTTGTTAAGAGAGAAAAGTTAATTTATTTAATATTTTCACCCTGACAGAATGCTTTAGAATGCTCATCCTGACAATTGACTTGCATCAAAAGAGAAAACCCAGTTACATTTAGTGACAGAGGTGTCACATTTAGTAACACAACTGCTACGTTTGGTATCAGAAGCCGTTATAGTTGTTACATTTGTGAAGAATAAACGCAACTTCTCAAAATTTCCGTTTTTTGCTTTAATTGTAGACATCAGTGCCAACAAAACCAATTTTTATTCGTCAGCCTTCACAGCTGATCTTAATGTTGCCAACCTTAAGTCGTATGAAAGTACAAAACGCCTCTTGCAAATGTTTCATTTCCACATTAATTTGTCTCTTTAATTATTACGAACTGTCATTTCTACATTTATTTGTCTGTAGAAATGAAACAGTTTGCAAGAGGCGCCAATTTTAGTCACACTGGCGGGTGAGCCGAAACGCTAACCATCTGCATATGCAAGCATGTGGTACATTTAACACCAATTTCAGGTTTGTTGTATAGCACTTTCATAGTGTTCCAGTTTTAATTATCATCGGTATAGACAATTCATATCTTATTAACAAACAAAAAGTGACTTATGTAAGGGAATAAAATTAGTCTTAGAGGCGCCAAATCTTGCCGACCACTTGCTAATTTTTCATCACTTGTGCCTATTCGCATTACAGATTTTTAAACAAAAACGTAGAATCATGCTGTCGTGTCTACAGGAGCTCGGTGATGATATCCCATACATAGTTATATAGTTAACAGAGGAAATGTCTTCCTTATACCTGATCTCGCGTCCGTCGTAATTTAATAAAATGGTTCAAATGGCTCTGAGCACTATGGGACTCAACTGCTGAGGTCATTAGTCCCCTAGAACTTAGAACTAGTTAAACCTACCTAACCTAAGGACATCACACACATCCATGCCCGAGGCAGGATTCGAACCTGCGACCGTAGCGGTCTCGCGGTTCCAGACTGCAGCGCCAGAACCGCGCGGCCACTTCGGCCGGCCGTAATTTAATATATTATTATTGTTATTATTATTTTTTGATTGTTGCCGACTTACGTGGTGGGCCTTGATAAAAATGATATTTCATTTTAATTTTGATTTACGGTTAAATGCTTTCGTGAAGTTCTCCTTTTTAACAATATTAATCTCAAATTATTTGTTACGGTAATGAATGTTAGACTCGCTGAATCTTAAAACATGAGCATATAAGCTGAACAATGTAATAAACTTTTCATATTAATTTGCTCGGCTAGTCAGCTCACTTTAAAGCAAAAGATCTTTAGTTATTAATTACAATTGCGGCCCACACACGCGCGAGAGTATTTTTCTTACCTCCGTTAACCATTGTATTGTAGTCGGAGTCCTGGCTCTGGCTAGGGTACTGAAAATAAGAATCTCAAAGCTACGTATTTTCTGCAACATCGGGCGGCTGTGGAGAAAAATTAATATTATGTTAATAGCGGGCGAGTTTTCCGCTCCCGCTAATTTTTCATAAGTTAATATCGCCACGTAATGGCGTCGTTGGCTGCATCGGTCGCTGCGATTGTTGAACTGTAAATTACTTGAATGCAGGTTAATTCAAGGAAGGCGGACATGAAATCGGGATCACCTCCTACAAATTAAAAGTGCACAATAATATTAAATGAATATATTATATGCTTAACTCATACAAATATGCTTACATTTGCCAGCACTCGCAAAATGTCCGTCTACACAATCAAGACAAGAGAAGAAGTGAAGACGACTAAAAAATTAACAAAAGAGCGTATCTTGTCACCTCTTTAGATAATTTTGTCATAAATTATTTCTTTGCAATCGAAACTTACATAGAGAAATTATTATTTTACGGCTACATGATAAAAATATATTATTCAATTTTTAAATGTCTCTTCTTTATAAATACCGTTTTTTAAGTCTTTTCGTAAAATAGCACTGGGGAGGCTATACTGACTCCATGGGCGGCCTTATTTGAATAAAATATTTTATTTGTCACTATGGGTGAATTTGCCCGCCCGGTTGGCCGTGCGGTCTAACGCACGGCTTTCCGTGCGGGAAGGAGCGCCTGGTCCCCGGCACGAATCCGCCCGGCGGACTTGTGTCGAGGTCCGGTGAGCCGGCCAGTCTGTGGATGGTTTTTAGGCGGTTTTCCATCTGCCTCAGCGAATGCGGGCTGGTTCCCCTTATTCCGCCTCAGTTACACTTTGTCGGCGATTGCTGCGCAAACAAGTTCTCCACGTACGCGTACACCACCATTACTCTACCACGTAAACATAAGGGTTACACTCGTCTGGTGTGAGACGTTCCCTGGGGGTCCACTGGGGGCCGCAACGCACAATAACCCTGGGTTCGGTGTGGGGCGGCGGAGGGGTGAAGTGGACTGCGGTAGTCGTCGTGGGGTTGTGGACCACTGCGGCTGCGCATCTGATCATATATACACGATCTATTTGAAATGAATGTAGAAAATAAGAGGGCTGATTGAGTGGGTCATAAGAAGCACATTTCACACAGCAACCCATGTCCGCATCCCTTAGCGTTAGACGTTGTTTGACGGAGTCGCGCGCCGCCAAGAGGGTAGGCACGCAACGTGCCATCTGAGCCGTCATGGTTGCAGATCTGCAGGGCAACGATTTCAATTTGTTTGTGACATCAAGGTAAATGAGACGTCGGGTTGAAGTTTAGTGACCTCTATTTGCAAACGCTGTAGTCGAAATAGTTGCGGATATACCAGGTGGGACAACACTGCGTATTTTCCACCTTTTGCTGGGACGTGGACGTGTCGATTTTGGCTGCGCAAATACCTGTTCCATACGTGTTGCACAGAGGGCAACACCTGTTCACGCTGCGGAGTCTTGCTCGTCCTGCGTCAGTTTGTCATCAAACGGGGAAACTCTTGTGTTTGTTACTATGTGGGCCGGACAGGAAATGGAGTGTTATTCTTGGGAGGAAAGGGCTTACGGGGAGGCGGATATAAATGCTCTTTCTGCCCAACGTTTGTACGTTCGGCGATTTCCGAATTGTTGAGAGCCAGAACCACGCA
This sequence comes from Schistocerca nitens, assembly GCF_023898315.1. NCBI lineage: Eukaryota > Metazoa > Arthropoda > Insecta > Orthoptera > Acrididae > Schistocerca > Schistocerca nitens. The sequence goes on from NC_064617.1 coordinate 876,815,589, forward strand.
CATTTACTGCCATCCACAGGCTCCTACGAGAGACAGGTTCACCTGAGGTACGTTTTCCGCTGACACGTTCTCGTAATGGCGCATGTGCGTTTAAGGCCTACTTCGGAACCGGTGTGTTCATTTTGTGTTATAGATGTGAAGGCCTGACGGACGCAGTCCTCAACGCACAGGACTTGAAGAGGAGGCGTTAGCACCGCTGGAAAACACACGCTCAACAAGCCAGCGGCGTGTTTCACGAAAAATGGATGTAAGCCATTCCACAATTTGGCGTCTGTGGCATGAATAAGATTTGCACGCATACCGCCTTCGGAAGGTTCAACCTCTTCACCCAGACGATTTTCCACATCTAACTGAATGCTGTTCTTTGCAAAGGTGTTCCATTCAACAGGATTTTCCGAACCGTGTACTTTTTACGGGTGAGGCATCATTTACACGGGAGGGTACGTTCAGCAGTCACAACCAATAAGTGTGGGAACGGGAAAATCAACGCGCCACCTTTGTTCGTCGTCGCCAAGATTGCTTCGCTGTGAACATTTTGGCCGGCTTGGTAGGTGATAATCCGGTCGTTTCATACATGTTTCCCCGGCGAATCAACGCAAACAGATGCTCAATCTCTTTACGAGAAACTCTGCCGGAGGTGTCTGCACGTGCGACAGCGAATGTGGTGCCAACACGATGGTGCAGCTGCGCATTTCGCACGTGCATTGCGACTACGTGTCGCACAGTGAGATATGTAGAGTCTTGTACAGCAAGGAAGCAAAGGAGAAGATGTTGTTATGAGTGGCCAATATCCTCTTTCTACAGCACAATTGCACACATGGATTAATATGGTTCTTTGTTTACATGAACGTTTACTTTAGTGGCATAGAGTTCATATTCGTAGTATAAGCTCATCAGTAATAGTCCTCTTGCACACAATATCGAAAATCTTCCTATTACAAACTTTAGTCTCACTACTAGTCCCGCTATGGTCACAAATCTGGTCGCTATGTACTGTCGTAGCCTGCGTGTAAACTGACAGACGCCAAACTGGAATAGTGAGTCAGTGCGGCCGGTCAGCGGTGGCTGCTCAAATACGCGGCGTCGAGAGGGTGTAGGCGGCCTGTTGCTTGTCGGTGTGTCTCTGGCCTCTCTCGTGATAGCGCCCTTGATCCAGCGCCTACTATCGATGTTCGCGCTACATCTCTGTCGACCGATGTGCTGGCCGCACATTCAGTGGCATAAGCGGACATTGGTTGCCTCATTTAATGCGAGAAGAGCTAGTAGCAAAGATGATGATGATTGCTTTGTGGGGCGCTCAATTGCGTGGTTATCAGCTCCCGAACAAATTCCCAACCTTTGCTCAGTCCAATCTCGCCACTTTCATGAATGATGATGAAATGATGAAGACAACACAAACACCCAGTCATCCCGACGCAGGTGAAAATCCCTGACTCCACCGGGAATCGCAACAGGGACCCCGTGCTCGGGAAGCGAGAACGCGACCGCGAGACCACAAGCTGCAGACTAGTAGCAAAGAAATAATAGATTTAAACGTCATGCACGATGCGGCAGTTTTTCATGCATGCCATTGTTTATGACGTCATATCTGCTGAGCTATGCATCATAGAGTGGTATAATTTTGCACTTACTTTCAGTAGTATATTTTAATACTGTCTGTAACATGTGTCACGAGTACAGTTAGTAGTAAAGAAGTAATAAATTATAACTTCATGTCTCATGCAGTACTTTTACTGAATGAACAACGGAAAAGTAGTAAGGGATAAACATTTTTCCTGTCATCATTTTGTAGGAGTTCTCAGCGAGAAAAAGACTTCGCAAGGATTTGAAATCATGTGCAAAAGTTCATGCAAGTCACTAAGTGCTTTCACTCTTAAATACTGGATGAATAAAGACTGGGAATTTGCGCGTCGCACGCTACGTTTTTTTTCACCCCACCATCGACCCTTTCTATTGGTAGGTGGCTCTTACCCACACAGCGATTGTTTGCAAATTTGTGGTAAGATCATATGGGACCAAACTGCTGAGGCCATCGGTCCCTAGACTTACACACTACTTAATCTAACTTAAACTAACTTATGCTAAGGAGAACACACACACCCATGCCCGAGGAAGGACTCGAACCTCTGACGGGGGGAGCCGCGCGAACCGTGGCAAGGCGCCCTAGACCACGCATATCTCCAGGATACAGCAGAGGACATTTTTTCCGAAGGACTCATCTTTTCGGACGAATCGATGTTGCGTCTATCGGATAAAATAAATCGCCATAACGTACGAATTTTGCGGTCCCAAAATCCTGGCGTCGTCGTCGAACATGGAGCAGGCTCACAGAAACGGAACTTATTTTGTACCGTTCCCGTTCACAAAGTCTATAGACCTTTCTTTTTTGCGGAGGAATCTGGGACAGAAATGATATACTGAACAAGATGCAAAATTGTTTGTTTCCTCAACTTCACGAAGATTCCAATGATTTCATTTTGATATATGACGGCGCCCCGCTTTACCTTTGTCTTGAAGACCGCTTTCATCTTAACAACACTATCCCACAACGATGGATTGGAAGAGCTGGTGTAACCTCCCCTTCCTAGTCGGCCTACTGGACTGCGATACAACTGACCGTCATCGCATATGCCTAATCAAATGTTTCATTGAGTAAGGCTACCGTTACCGGTTAGCTGCAGGAAAGTATACAACAGACCCTTCTGAAGGAAGACTCTATTCTAAACCTAAACTAAATACGGATGATAATTTTGAAATGGATGGAATATAGTGCAATCGCTCACGAACCGCAGAGTGGGTAAAAGGGTACCACGTTATAGTTACTACAAAAATTACTGACACAGAAAACACTGATTAGCTAAAAGGGCATAATTAAGCGGCCGCCAGCCCGCTTGGGCAACGAATCTCCAGAATGTTAAGAAAGATAATGGCAAAGAAATTTAAGCAATAAGTACTGTCGTGGCAACAGGATGTTTCACGGTTTTCCGCAGTACAACAATTCAAGAGAAAATATATAAATCAGAAAGCATTGAGTTTGCAGTTACTTATTCTGAAATACTAACTTTTGGAAGTAAAACTGATTGGAGTTACTGATTAAATACATGACTGGCTTAACTTCTGTTATGTAAAAAAAGGCTTTCAGTAACCTCAGTGTAACGTAATGCAAAATTTAGAAAATGACAGGAAATTTACTTTTCATTATTCAAAAATTGATGTGAATTCACGCTAAGCAAATGAGCAACTGATTTTACTTTTAAAATAACACCAATTAGATACATACCAAGCCAGCAAAAGTCACTCCCAAACTTAAATACAGAATAAATGAAATTTCACACTCTCCATTTGTGCTCTATCCTTAGTTATTAGTTTTGACACTGAAATATTACATTACTTTAAGTGAATGGACTTAGTACGCAAAATTGCAAATTATCTAAGCCTCTCTTATGCAATACAAGAATGAACAGTTACTGGAGCAGAAAATTCAGACTGAAACTGGTCATTAGCAAACACACAAAACTGGCAGTAAATAGTTAATCAGTTTTCATATTCTTGTGGCACTCGGTGATTGCAGGGAAATGAAAGGGACCCTGGCTGGTAATAATGTCTGAGTACAATGACAACACAGGTGCCCTACAAGTTTTAACTATTGCAGGTTATTATTCAAGTTAGCCATACTTCGTGAAAAAAATACTGTTGGGTAGAGCCTCTAGATTACTATATCTGTCAGTTAACAGTCTTACGAGGTAGTAGCTGTGTGGACGACGAAGAATATAGCCGACGAGAATGCCGAGCTGCCGTTATTGTTGCTGCTGCTGCAGTTTGAAACCCCCGAGTCGTCTCCAGAGCCACGGATAGTTATGGGACAGGCAACGGCTAGAATTGCAGCTTCCTCCGCCTGTCCTACCGTGTTCTCAATACTCACGGGTTAACGAATCAGGCACGTCTGCACTGGGCGAGAATAGCTGCACACCGTGTCTGCGGGAGCGCCCAACAAACACTCCAGCACTCTTTCATCACTCAAGCTGCGCTGCTTCCTCTCTGCTCGCAACGCGACAGAGACTTTCCATACGCAAAGATAAACAACGACACAACTACTGCCATTTCGTCGTTGCTATCGAGACATTTAAATAAAGTTCCCTTGGCTATTACGCAGCAATTTACAATATTTTCATTGTGTTTACAATCAGTTATTTACAGTCAGAAATAAATGCGCTATTGCGTTGATTACGTATTAGATATAGTTTCTCGAATAAAACTTACAGCCGGCCGGTGTGGCCGAGCGGTTCTAGGCACTTCAGTCTGGAACCGCGCGACCGCTACGGACGCAGGTTCGAATCCTGCCTCGGGCATGGATGTGTGTGATGTCCTTAGGTTAGTTAGTTTTAAGTAGTTCTAAGTTCTAGGGGACTGATGACCTCAGATGTTAAGTCCCATAGTGGTCAGAGCCATTTGAACCAAAACTTACAGATTCAGAATCAGAAGTACAGTACAAGTTATCAACGGATATTAAACGGGGAAAATTTTTTAATGGTGCAGAAGGTATTTTATCTGCATTTACTGTGTTACAGTGTACAAAAAGATCTTGTTCATTGCGTTTGGCCTCCCAGCTCACCAGACCTCACATGTTGCGATTTTTTACTGTGGGGATACATAAAAGACACAATCTATATCGCGCCTATGACAGCTACTCTTCAAGCGCTGAGAAATCGAATTGTTGAAGCTGTCGATTCAGTAAACAGGGACCTGTTGATTCGTGTGTGGAATGGTACGGACCACCATTTCAATGTTTCTCGAGCAACGCGTGGTACTGACGTTTAGTGTGTGGCATAGTGTCTCTGCGAAAATAAAACTTTGAACATTCCTCTATGCAGTGACATGAGCAACGTGCTTCTATCTTTCACAGTTTGTCTGCAATAAGCAACTGAAATCTGTTCTTTGTTTTTGGATCACATGGTACTCGCGCGACACGCGGCCACAGCTTGCAGGTGCTCCGGTGGACGACGCCTGAAGCGCCGCCACCCGCGAGGTAGAGACGTGTTGCAGGTTGCCGTCTTGTAGGAGAGACACAGCAGCAACAGGCGAAGCCCGTCAGAGTTTACCAAGAACCGTCGGCAAGAGATTACTGGAACTACTGCAAGTGGGGTCGAGATCTCCAGTTTCCATCGGTCTTTTATACCGGTGAGACGATCCGACGGACGGCAGGGGCTCGCACGGTGTAGAGGCAGAGCCAACTGGCACACTGAACGGCGTTCTGCGGTGTTCAGCGGTGAGTCTTGCTTCTGTCTGCGGCGGTCAAATTGGCCGCGACTTGACTGTAGACGACCTGCTGAAAGGTCACAGGACACAGCGACTCCGGACACGCACACCTCTCCGACTCCTGGAATTGTGGTGTGGGGAGCTATTCCAAACAACAACAGCATGACGGCAACTGAGTGTTCGGCAATATGTGGCAAGAATGGTAAGCCCTTCATAGACAGAGTATTAAATCGCAAATTCCAGCAGGATAATGCAACATCCCACACCGCAGTTCACACAACAAACGCCTCGAGGAATCTATGAATTCTTAACTGACCTGGCACGTTACCCGACAGGTGACCCACAGTGAAAGTCTGGGATGCGATGGAAGACAAAAACCTCATACCATTCACCAACTACGAATCTTCATGAAGTGACTCAGCACGAGTTTCAGGAATGGCAAGAAATTCATCTAGATGACAGTTAGACACTGTATGCTTAGATGCCACTACCAATAGAAGAGTCTATTCGTGACTGTGGGGATCAGACATATTAATGATATTTCACTGTAAAAATACAGCAACCAGCCACATATTAATGTCATCAAATTCGGGTAGAATGAAAGTTTATTCGCTTAAAATCCGTTATGTGATGAAAATCTAGGAAAAGTTTCATAAATATGAGACTGTTGCATCATGGTGTAACAGTTTCATTTCTCTCAGCAGATAACTGTTCCAGTACGTTAGGTTTTAGGCGATCGATCACCGAAATACTCATTAAGGAATAAATACACAAAGGAATTAAAGAGATTAGCTGCTAATGGACATTTTTATGGCAATGGGATAAGTTGAAAATTTATGCCGGGCCGGGATTCAAACCCACATCTCCTGCTTACTAGCGAGATGGGCCGCCACTGCCCCATCCAGGCACAGTGGTCTCTCTAACTACTCGCACTACCCTAGCACGCCTGCCGACAGACCCAAATTCTCAACCTATGCCCTTGCTCATTCGAATACCAGTACGGCACAAATGTTCAACATAACCCGTTGGTATAAATCAATGACAACTGGCAGCTAATATCTTTAATTCCCTTGCGTCTGGATTCACAGTGACTGCAGGATCAAAATGGTATCTGTTCTTTAGGACATTCCTGAAAGAGCAGATACCACATAAATAACATTATGGAATAAATGTTGTGGAGCACCACCTGCCGATGTGCTCTGATTTATCCAGGTTGGTTAGGTCACAGCCCATACGAACTTGGATGCACCTACTCAAATCTTCGATCCAACTAGTCGCTACACAAAGAAGGCTAAAAATATACATCCCCTAGTCATTGGCCAATTATGTCAGTTAACTAGAGCTAGAAATTCTTTCCAATTATCTGACTGCGTGCTCAGTGTGGTGAGAAACTGGAAACATCTCGACTACTAAATTCTTAACTTCCGCAGAGTCTATAGCTCTTTCTAAGAGTAAACAAACTGTTACTTTCAAGTAAATATTTTCTCGCACAATAAGGAATGTGGCTGATCGGTATTAACTTCAAACCAATCAATACCGCGATAAACACACTTCAGCAGAGTCCAACTATCAATCACAAGTCGATAGATGCTGTAAATCAATGGTGTTATGTTATTCTTCTTTTTTAAAGACGCTGTGCCAATGTCTCACTGTCTATCATGAATCAGTATTATTTCAATTCTATTCCGATCACGCGAATCTGACCTGATGCATACTAGACTTGACGCGCGGCAACGCAATGCAAGACTCCATAATACAAAAATACCGCATAAACTCTCCGATAATGGGCGGCTATCACAGTAACGACAGCATACTGTAATGTATTCTGAAACAGTGTCAATACGTTTAAATCTGGAACCCTAAAAGGGGGGAAATGTTACGTTGTTACTAAATCACCGTAAATTTACTACTCTGCGTTTTATTCAAAGGAAGTCACAATTTAATGTTTTGCACACGTTTATTGCAATTACAGTGACTCCAATGGTATGTCACGTACAACGTAAGTCCAAAATGTCCTGTTTTACACCCTAAACTGACACTAGCAGATTGGCGGGTACCGCGTGTTAGTACCAACCGCAATCTAAAATTTTTTGACGGTTTAGCAGTGTACGGTTACCACACAGAAATTCCCTCATACTGATCGATCGTCGCGTTATTAAAAACCTGGGAACTAGATCGCTTACTCAAGTATTAAAAATAAATTGTGGTTGTCGATGAAGGCAATCCGTCACATAGTAAAGGGCAAATGTCGCTGAACTTTGTTTTTCTTCATTTACGAAAACCTTTATCGTGAAATGCGAAATTTATTGAAACGATGAAATTGCAGCAGTGACGGAACAGTGAACTTGAGAACATTATTAGGTTGGGACATAACAAACTTAGTATAAAGCCTAAATCTTATTCTGACGTCTGCTACCTAAGGCATACTAAGGCATACACATGGATAGGCGCTTCAGTTGGACGCTATACCTTATAGTGAAATCTAGATATAGCTGCACTCTACCAGAACTACGGTTCGGTAGTTTTGGTAGACTACATAACCAACGTAGCAAATGGTAGGATTACCGAAAGTATTGGTAGCATTGCTGGGGAAACAAACATAAATGAATAAGTAAGAGAGAAACAGGGAGTCGACTATATTTATTTGTCATTTTTGTTTGTTTTGCACATAATTACAACCACAAATCATTTGGTGTTACTCCGTTGTGTATTTCATATCCTTACAGAATATAAATTGCATTTTATAACTAATAAAAATTAGTTGTTAGTTTGAATTCTGCGCTTTTATGTAATCAAAGCAATTACTTTTGATGAAAGTATAGTCTACATGCACAAACATAAAAAATATATAAAATTATAGTTGTTATTTTGTGCTTAATAGAACGCTCTTCACCATCATCAAAGGTAAGACTTCCCTGTCATTATTGATAAATGCGAAAGTTGTTTATCAATAACAGAAACATGTTTTGTATCAGTTCAACGATGAATTGAAGCGATGTTTGCGAACATTTTTGTTCTGCGGTTTCTTTTTAATTTTACTTTTTTTGTTGTGGAAACTGAGATTTCCAGCGCTATGTGATACAGGGTGACAATTATTGAACTATATGAAATAAAATCGTCATAACTTCTGAACCGTTTGCGTTAGGACTTAAAACTACACGGTTGGCCTTGGGGCATGATGCGAATTAGTATGCCCACGCACCTTGTTACTGTCGGCCATTTGCACGTTAAAATTTCACGGTACTGAGTGCATAACGCTTGTGAAGCGCTAGTATGTGAGCAATAACAGCTCAACTCTGAGTGAAAGGAAGTTTGTGACTGACTTCAAGCTGAAGAGCTGGAGACAACAGATCCAAGTGTGCTAACAATCAAGAATTTGATTCGCAAGTTTGAAGAACAGGTAGAGTTCGTGATAACAGTGTTGGCAATGTCGGTCGTCCAAAAAGGGTGAAAACGCCTGAAAACATCGAGAAGACAGTAGCTGTGTTTCAAACCAGCCCCAGGAAATAGATCAGACGAGCTGCACAACAGGTGGGAATCATCTGGGAGACACTGCGACAAATTGTTGTTGAAAACCTGCATCTATTCCCATACAATATTCAAACCCATCAGCCATTAAGCCCTAGGGCCATGGAACAGCGATTGTGTTTCGTCAACACTATCGTCCACAGAATTGATGAACAGGACTTTGAAGCGAATATGGTTTGGCTTAGTGACGAAGCCCACTTTCATTTGGATGGGTTCGGTAATAAGCAAAATTGGCGGATTTGGGGGACTGAGAATCCGCATTTCGCGATCGAGAAGTCTCTTCACCCTCAACGAGGGTGGTGTGCAATATCCAGTCATGGAATAATCGGTGCAATATTCATTGATGGCACAGTGACTACCGGACGGTAGGTGAAGGTTTTGGAAGATGTTTTCATCCCTATTATCCAAAGTGACCCTGATTTCCACAAGATGTGGTACTTGCAAGACGGAGCTCGATCCCATCGAAGCAGGAGAGTGTTTGATATCCTAGAGGAGCACTTTGGGGAGCGCATTCTGGCTCTGGGATACCCAGAGGACACTGGCACGGGCCTCGATTGGCCGCCATGTTCTCCAGATCTGAACACATGCAACTTCTTTTTGTGCTGCTATATTAAAGACAAGGTGCACAGCAATAGCCCCAAAACCGATGCTGAGCTGAAAACAGCCATTCAGGAGGTCATCGACAGCATCTATGTTCCGACACTTCAGCGAGTCATGCAGAATTTCGCTATTCGTCTGCGCCACATCATCGTCAATGATGGCAGGCATTTCGAAGACTAATGGTAACCTAAATCTGAATATCTGTAGTGACATTTATATGTTGAATAAAGAGTGTGTACGCCATAGTTTGTAAGTAATTTACGTTTTTTCATATACAGTAATTCGATAACTGTTACCCCGTAATTCTGTATCGTTTTCTTTATTTTTACTACAATATGCCTCTGTTCTACGTTTAAAATCACTTGTTTTCGAATAAAACTAAAACATCAGCAAGTTCAATTTTGCAATATATATTGTGTATTTTTAGGTAACAGACGGAAGAATAAGCACGAAAACTGTTCCGTTGGTTACACGGCCCTTTATATATCCTCACTCAGATTCTAGACACTTTACTGCTTCTGGTTTTTAGAAGAATCTAGTAACACACTGATCGCATATGTAAAGAAAGCTAGCATTACTAGATAACGCCTGATAGGTATGCTACATGCATAACATACAGGTAATGCGGATAGGACCTTTCACTGACCAAAGCTACCAGGAAAACTACCATAATCTACGCTTACTTACACTAGCAGTCACCTACTGTAGTTTTACAACTCTAATACTGGAGTGTCGTTTAAAGTGGAAGCGCTATTGACAGAAAGGAAGCTGGAAGCAGCGTTCTGCAACTGAGGCGCACGTGCTCAAGTCACTAACGGCCACACCAGTGAGGGACACCGGGAAGCCCGCTCCACAGGTATCCGGAGGCTGCTCACGCGTGCAGCTGGCGAGGTTAATGGAATCAACGAGCACAAACTCCCGACCTCCGACCACGGGGCCGCCTGTGGAACGGTCACTGACCCTGCCTGCGCCTGGTCCAGTGTCGGCAAGGCCGGCCGCCTCCTCCCCACGGCTACCAACACACCGACACACGACGCGCCTGACCGTGGCGGTAGACGTGAACGATGCTTCTCAGTGGTCCACTTACTCATATATGGCTGCAAGCTGGTACACCAGCGTAACCAAGAAAAAGTACTCGACAATACAAAGTGGTGCGAGATGATTGAAGGCTTCAGAAAAATAAGTTTACGCTACAGTTGGTTAGTTAGTTACATGTTCCGAACGATTCTTTTACCGATGAGGATCGAGTCCGTTTACAGGAACAATTGTGTCTCATTTTTAGGCCATCAACATTTAACCGTTAACTACACTAGCTATTTAGACTGACATTAGTAACTTCGTGGAGTAGTTTTGTACTCCAAAACAAAAACCATCTGAAACTTATTTAATTTTATGTTTCTCTATACTGTTGTTAAAGAATCAATAGAGAGACTTCTATTCGTGAAAAATCAATCTTTGTTAAAAATGACAACATGATATGACTAGCATTTAAGTCTTAGAGTTTTTGGAATTAACATAAAACACAAAGAAAATCTACATATCAACAACGTTCAGAAACATGTTTTGAGATGAAATAGTGACAAATTAAGTAAACTCCATAGAAAATAATATACAACGACTTTCAATACGAAAAATGACAGTACATCTACATATGCATCATATTCCGCAAGCCCCTAATGGTGTGTGGCGGAGGGTACTTTCCGTACCACTATCTGATCCCTCCAACCCTGTTCCACTCGCGAAGAGTGCGTGGGAGGAATGATTGTCGGTAAGGCTCTGTACTGGTTCTAATTTCTCAAATTTTCTCCTCGTGGTGAATGTGCGAGACGTATGTGGGCGGAAGCAATATGTTGTCCGACTCTTCTTGAAAAGTGCTGTCCCGAAATTTCAATAGTAAATCTCTTCGTGGTGAACAGTGCCTCTTTTGTAATGTCTGCCAGTGGAGTTTGTTTATCATCTCCGTAACGCTCTCTCGCCAGCTAAACGATCCCGTGACGAAAAGTGCCGCTCTTCGTTGGATCTTCTTGTACAGCAGGTACATGAACATATCAAATAAATACATATTGTCGTTCACCACAGTTAAGAGATAACTTTTTGCTAACAGACTGCATTTTGCACACGTATTTTCGACATTTAGAACATGTCTTGGTAGTTATTGTCACTTTAAGGCGTGGACATACGTGACATCGTGTCGCCTTTGGCTTCTTTGTCTCACTCGGTCTCACTTGCACTTGCACTGCAGATTCGTTGACTCTGATATTATTTTCAACATTTTTGAGAAAAAAATTGTCCATTGCAGCTGCCAAGTCCCTAGGAAAATTTCTGCCATTCATTTTCCTCACTTTGATATTTCCTTTGATCAATCTCATGGCGAGTTGTTTTACCAAATATCGATGCACCATCTTGCGACTCTTATTTATAACGGTTCCCTTCATAAAAGTATGGGAGTTTGTATGGGCGCTGATGACCGCGCAGTTGAGAGCCCCACAAACCAACCATGATCATCATACATAAAAGTACATAGATTGTCTTGACATTTCTTGGTTTTCTTTGTGAATACGCTCCTCTTCTGCCTCTTCATCGTCCTCTATTTCAATGTCGGTTTCATGATCGGATATTTCTGTTTCATTGTCACTAACCTCGGCTTCACCTTGAAAAGTATTCGGTGTATCCAATGAGTCAGCAGTCTTCACTAGCTAAAAATTACTGCAAAATCTGATCATCATTCACATGTCACTCCAGTCTTTCTAAAACGTTTAAAAATAATTTGTGATGACAAATTAGCAAAGTAACGTTTACAACTTCGTGAGGCAGATTTCGACTGCAAGTGATACATACCTACGGAAATAATGGTCACTGGTTGGCACGTACCTGCACAATGCAAAAGCACAGCAAGTACTAAGGTTGCATGTAAGCGGAGTGGCAACTTTGCTATAGGAAAATAACTGTAAACAACAGACTGATGCGTGCAGTAATTACGCCACAAGTGTAGTTAAGGGTTAAATAGCAGTTCATCCATGGAATAGAGTTGCGCAGGAGAAATGATTTCAGGTTATATTTAAAACTAGCTATGCCCAAGACTTCATACATTTGGAATTTATTTTTTACTTAAAAAGCTTCTTTGTATACAAAGTTTGAAGTAGTACAATTGGGGACATGAACGAAGAGCATGTTTTCTTCACTGACATGGGAGAGGGCCATGTAGAACCAGCCATGCGAAAAGCGTATGACACTAAGGTCTGTGCCCGCAACTCGCAGCATCTAGCCTTGAGCTCAGTGGGAACTGACGTTGAAGAGAAGTAACTTTAAGCCTCTGTGAGTGCAGGGTTCTGAGGAGAGAGATAATGCGCGACGCCTTCGATCAGAGATACATCTCCCCTCGCTTTCGGAAGGAGTTTCCAGGGAGCGAGTTAAAGCTAATGTTCTCGAACTGCAGCAAGTCTCGCCTAATTATCTTCTTTGGATTAATAAGATCACATTCTCCTCAGTCTTTTAGCTGTTCTGGTGTATTCAGAAAAGTTCGGCCACTCTCTAGGCATTTTTATTCATAAACAAAGAGACATCAAAACGTAATGAGTATGCACCCAAATCACAGAGAAAACTTAAATTCGTTTTTCATAGCAAAGAATATAAACAAAACCTGTGGAAAGAAGCAAAGCAATTTCGTTAAATTTTTGATACTCAAATAGAAATCAATAAATCTGTATATCCTAGCCAAGTAAATTCAGGGTTAGTGTGGTGCCCAATTCTGCCACTGACATAAACTTTCGAAAACACATCTGTCATTGAGTTAAACAAAGGTAACAACGCCGTCTGTGGTTCTTTGGTGTACTAACAGTGTCAGGTACTGGGTCTTTGGTGTACCACGCCGTGATGATTAAACATCCCAGCTACTAAGCAGAGCAGGCGTCCTAGACAAAACTCTAAATTGTGATTTTTTTCGTGTCCCGATTTTGACGAAATAAAGCCTTTATGTTGACCCAAACTACGCTCAAGTTGCCTGTGAAAACTCGATGAAAATACGTTTGGTAGTTTTGGAGATTAGCGTGTTCAAAAACACAAACAGGTAGACACGACAACTTCACAGTTTTATTGTTGCTATAGATATGCTTTGGTACCTGTCAGAATTTTTATATTATTGGGCAAATGATCACATACTGAACTCCTTTCTGAGACACTGACAGCTTTAATTATGAATAATAAAGATAATTTTTTCCTCTAGTGTTCTAGGTGTGGAGACCACTATTCTTCTCAAATTGTGATGAATTATTTTTGGTGAATTCCATTAGAGAATATATGTATTGTGATGCTGCAATTAGAATGCTCATCTCCTTCAAGATATATGTTCATGGAGAGCACAAGTGAACACCACAGTTTTTGTGGTTTCTAAGTGATGAGCTACCCAACAATTTTATCCTGTAAGTCATTATTGAGTGGAAAAACACAAAATATATCAGGAGGCTGATTCATTTATTTCCAAGACTGTCAGTTACACGAAGAACAAAAGAAACTGAACTTAATTGTGTCAGAAGTTCAGTAATATGCTTCTTTCAGTTCAAGTTTTCATCAATATGTAAGCCCAAAAATTTGGAGTATTATACCACATTGACTAGCTCCTGTTCAGTTGCCACATCCGTTGCTGTTATGACGCTGTTTGTTGTACAGAACTGAATTTCGTGTTTTCTCAAAATTAAGGGAGAGTCCATTTTTAGAGAATCATTCAATAATTCTTTGAAAAACATCATTAACAGTTTCTTCTATTGCTTTCCCTCTAATGGGATTTAATATGAGACTAGTATCGTCTGCAAAAAGGACCAATTCTGCTTGATGAATGTTGAGTGGAAGGTCATTCAGATTTATAAGGAATAGGAGTAGACACAAAATTGAACCTTGTGGGACTCAGTTCATGGTTTGTCCCCACTCACTAAAATTTCATGCCTTTCCAAGAATGAATAATTCAGCACAACTTTTTTCATTCTGTTTGTTAACTGTGATTCAAACCAGTTGTATGTAAAGCCATCAGTTAGATGAAACTTGGCTTTTTCTGACAGTGTACACACGATCTGCACAATCAAACGTCTTGTAAAGGTCAGAAAAAATGACAACTAGTGACATTTTATTATTTAAGACATGTAATATTATGGGGGTGAATATATAAATAGCATTCAGTCACGTAAGAATTCTGGAATCCAAACTGTGATACATTATGGGTTCGGTTGTTTGGGCAGGGAGACCAGACAGCGAGGTCATCGGTCTGATACATTATGTAAACTGTTTCTCCTACAATGTGAGGCTATTTTCTCGAATACATTACTTTTTCGAATATTTTGGAAGAAGATCTCAGTGAAGAAATTGGACGATAATTCTTTAAGTCTCTCTTGCATATTTTCAGCTTCTTGAATAATTCCCTGTGCCAGTACTGCATTCCAGACATCACTAAGAACATTATTTATTACGTTAGAACAACTTTTCATATCTATGTCTGAAATTTTTTATTTTTTAGAATTTTCATAATTCTGTTAATGTCAGTAAAGGTTGCTTAAATTTTCGTGGACTGACATTTTAAATATATTCTCTTTCTTCTTCAACTGAACCATTTATCCTATTTTTTCTGCAACAGTTAGGAAGTGATTGTTAAAAGTACATGCAGGTTAGAAACTATCGGTCACAACATTGACATTTAGTTTAATTATTATGGACTCATGTACACTGACTGTCTGTCCTGTCTCCCATTTGAAAATGTCACATATACTTTTAATCTTATCATCTGCATTATTTATTTCTGACAGGACATACGCACTGCTCGACATGTTAATGACTTTCCGTAAGATACTACAGCATTCTTTGTAGTATGCAAGTAATATGAGATCTTGACTTACTCTGGACTTTACACATATTTTCCTCTTCCTTTTACATGAGATTTTAACCCTTTTACTGATTCACAGATTACTTGCTTTTTCCATAGACATTTTTCGGTAACTTTTTAGGAAAGTACCCTTCAAATACTGACACTCCCTTACTACACAATAAACTGAATCTGACGTTAACATCTCTTTCTATATACACACATCAAAAAAAGTTTTCTATCACCTCGGTTCCGAGAGTTCCAGAACCTATACAGAAAATTGGGATAGAGATCAACGTAAGCATCATTTCCGCCCTTTTTATCGCTCAATGAGAACCACACATTACATGTTGTGCCATCATACGGCGAGACCTTCAGAGGTGATGGTCGAGGTTACTGTACACACCGGTACCTCTAATACCTAGTAGCACGTCCTCTTGTATTGATGCATGCCTGTATTCGTCGTGGCATACTATCCACAAGTTCATCAAAGCACTGTTGGTCCAGATTGTCCCACTCCTCAACGGTGATTGGGCATAGATCCCTCACAGTGATGGGTGGGTCACATCGTCCATAAACAGCCCTTTTCAATCCATCCCAGGCATGTTCATAGAGTTCATGTCTGGAGAACATGCTGGCCACTCTAGTCAAACGATGTTGTTATCCTGAAGGAAATCATTCACAAGATGTGCACGACGGGGGCGCGAATTATCGTCCATGAATACGAATGCTTCGCCAATATGCTGCTGATATTGTTGCATTATCGGTCGGAGGATGGCATTCACGTATCGTACAGCCGTTTACGGTGCCTTCCATGACCACCCCACATGCTGTCCCTCAAAACAGCACGGAGCCTCCACCTTGCTGCACTCGCTGAACAGTGTGTCAAAGGCGTTCAGCCTGACTGGGTTGCCTCCAAACACGTCTCCGACGATTGTCCGGTTGAAGGCATATGCGACAGTCATCGGTGAAGAGAACGTGACGCCAATCCTGAGCGGTCGATTTGGCCTGTTGTTGGGGCCATCTGTACCGCACTGCATGGTGTCGTAGCTGCAAAGATGGACCTCGCCTTGGACGTCGGGAGTGAAGTTGCGCAGCATGCAGCGTATTGCACACAGCTTGAGTCGTAACATGACGTCCCGTGGCTGCACGAAAAGCATTATTCAACATGGGGTCGTTGCTGTCAGGGTTCCTCCGAGCCATAATCCGTAGGTAGCGGTCATCGACTGCAGTAGCAGCCCTTGGGCGGCCTGAGCGAGGCATGTCATCGAAAGTTCGCGTCTCTCTGTATCTCCTCCATGTCCGAATAACATCCCATTGGTTCACTCCGATACGCCTGGACACTTGCCTTGTTGAGAGCCCTTCCTGGCACAAAGTAACAGTGTGGATGCTATCGAACCGCGGTATTGACCCGTCTAGGTATGGTTGAACTACAGACAACACGAGCCGTGTACCTCCTTCCTGGTGGAATGACTGGAACTGATGGGCTATCGGACCCACTTCGCCTCATAGGCGCTGCTCATGCATGGTTGTTTACATATTTGGGCGGGTTTACTGACATCTCTGAACAGTCAAAGGGACTGCATCTGTGATATAATATCCACAGTCAACGCCCATCTTCAGGAGTTCTCGTAACCGGGGTGGTGCAAAACTTTTTTTGATGTGTGTATATCTCAACCCACACCGCCCCTTTTAACTTACCCTTAAAACACGGTATCCTTTTCTCATTAATAAACTTCACTGGTTTGTATGAACCTACCTGAGGATATCAAGGTGCCATAATGTTTATTTTCATTAACTGCACATCATAATCAGCTAGTCAGTGAAGAATTGGGTACACATGAAATGTTTCAGCTTGAACAGGGACGATTCTAGAAGTCGGCGAAGGGGAGGGGGTCTATTTGGGGGAGGGGATTTGGAGAAATGTAATATCGCTTAACAAAAGGAGAGTTGGGGTCTTCCACCGACAAACCGGTAAAATTTGGTTTTGCTAGAAGTAGGTTTTGGTAACTATTTTGGAGTTCAGTGTAAAAAATGTATATTAATAAATAATCAGACGCCCATTTTAAGTTAAATGATATTTACTGGATTAGATAGTAAGCTGTTTGCCGCTCTTATTCTTTTGTTAAAATGTGTTTGAAATACATTGCAACCTATATCGCTACATAATTATAAAAAAAAAGATTGAATCTGTTGGAATAATATATTCGCTGATTTCTGAAGTCATTTTATTCAGTGTAATATGATACTCCATTCGGGAGGGGGATATAGTCCCCATACCCCCCACTCTCCCCCACTGCCACCGCCCCTGAGCCTGTTTGTAAATATGTTATCAGTCATGGTCCCACTAGCTTGCTGCATACGAGTTGGGAAAGCAGTGAGTGACAGTCTCATAGTAATAAATATCCTCTGGCGCCTAGTTAAATGTATTCGTTAGTTTCGAGAGGTACATTAACGTTTGCATTATTTTAGTCTTGACGTACTCTGCGGCAACAAAAGTCATGGGATACCTCCTAATTTTGTGTCGGGCCTCCTTTTTCCCGGCATAGTGCAGGAACTCGGCGTGGTATGGACTCAAGGCGTTGGAAGCCCCTGCAGAAATATTGAGCCATGCTGTCTCTGTAGCCATCCATAATTACAGAAGTGTTGCCGGTGCAGGATTTTGTGCACGAACTGACCTGTCGATTATGTCTCATAAATCTTCGATGGGATTCGCGTCGGACGATCTGGGTGGCCAAACCATTAACTGATCTGTCCAGAATGTTCTCCGAACCAATCACAAGCAGCTGTGTCCCGGTGACATTGCGCATTGTCATCCATAAGAATTCCATCGTTTAAAGGCTGCAAATGGTCTCCACGTAGCGAAAAATGTCCAGTCAATGATCTGTTCAGAAGGACCAGAGGATCCAGTCCATTCCACATAGCTCACACCATGATGGAGCCACCAACAGCTTGCACTGTACCTTGTTGCCAACCTAGGTCGACGGCTTCGTGAGGTCTGCGCCAACCTCGAATCCTGACACCAGCTCTTACCGACTGAAATTGGGACTCATCTGACCAGTAGTCTATGGTCTAACCGATATGGTTCAAATGGCTCTGAGCACTATGGGACTTAACATCTGAGGTCATCAGTCCCCTAGAACTTAGAACTAATTAAACCTAACTAACCTAAGGACAGCACACAACACCCAGTCATCACGAGGCAGAGAAAATAACTGACCCCGCCGGGAATCGAACCCGGGAACCCGGGCGCGGGAAGCGAGAACGCTACCGTACGACCACGAGCTGCGGACTAACCGATATGGTCACGGGCTCAGGATATGTGGTACAGGCGATGTCGTGCTGTTAGCAAAGGCACTCACGTCGTCGTCTGCTGCTATAGCCCATTAATTACAAATTTCGCCGCACTGTCCTAATCTCATTCGTTCAAATGGTTCAAATGGCTCTGAGCACTATGAGACTTAACATCTGAGGTCATCAGTCCCCTAGAACTTAGAACTAATTAAACCTACCTAACCTAAGGACATCACACACATCCATGCCCGAGGCAGGATTCGAACCTGCGACCGTAGCAGTCGCGCGGTTCCGGACTGAAGCGCCTAGAACCGCTGGGCCACCGAGGCCAGCCAAGTCATTCGTCCCATATTGATTTCTGCGGTTATTTCTCTGAGTGTTGTTTGTCTGTTAGCACTAAGAACTCTGCGCAAACACCGCTGCTCTCGGTTATTAATTGAAGACTGCCGGCCACTGCGTTGTCCGTGGTGAGAGGTAATGCTTGAAATTTGGTATTTTCGGCACATGCTTCACACTGTGGATCGCCGAATACTGAATTTACTAACGATTACCGAAATGGAATGCCACATACACCTAGATTTGACTACGATGCCGCGTTCAGAGTTTGCTAATTCCTGTCGTGCGGTCATAATCACGCCGGGAACCTATTCACACGAATCATCTGGGTACAAACGACAGCTCCGCCAAGGCGCTGTGCTTTTGTATTTTGTGCGCACAATACTAGCGCCATCTCTATACGTACATATCGGTATCCCATGACTGATATCACCTCACCTCAGTGTAAGTTCACTGAACAAAATGTAAGGCAGCTTACACTACACTCGTTCGTCCTCTGTTAGAATATTGCTGCGCGGTGTGGGATCCTTACCAGGTGGGATTGACGGAGGCCATCGAAAGGGTGCAAAAAGGGGCAGCTCGTTTTGTATTATCACGTAATAGGGGAGAGAGTGTGGCAGATATGATACGCGAGTTGGGATGGAAGTCATTAAAGCAAAGACGTTTTTCGTCGCGGCGAGATCTATTTACGAAATTTCAGTCACCAACTTTCTCTTCCGAATGCGAAAATATTTTGTTGAGCCCAACCTACATAGGTAGGAATCATCATCACAAAAAAATAAGAGAAATCAGAGCTCGAACAGAAAGGTTTAAGTGTTCGTTTTTCCCGCGCGCTGTTCGGGAGTGGAATGGTAGGGAGATAGTATGATTGTGGTTCGATGAACCCTCTGCCAAGCACTTAAATGTGAATTGCAGAGTAGTCCTGTAGATGTAGAAGGCGCCCCTTAGAAAAGCACAATGGCCGCTTTGGGGCGCTGTTGATGGTGAAACACCAGTGGCACCCGGCGATCACCACTGACACGCGTCATGGAAGTTGAAGGAGCGTGTCTGAGACTGTCGGTTGTATGGAATCAACACAGTAAGAGGGGACTACGTGGAGACGTAGCAGAACGTTACAAAGAAGTCGTGATGTTTGGATGTGTCTATGACCACGAAGTGTCCAACTTGTTGGAGTATCAGTGAGGAGCGTCCAGCGTGTTTACAAGGAGTGAAGTACCACTCGCAGCGAGGAAATGGAGACGACTCACTCGCGTTGTCAGTCACCTTCAAATCTGACAGCTACAGCTGTTGTCAGTGAACTCACGTCCATCTCCATCAGATTGCGAAGGAATCTGTATGAAATGGACGCTTGGGGTAAGATAGCTTGGAAAAGGCCATCCTCACACTGACACATAAACTTCTGGTGGACTACGCCTTCAAGGGGCTAAATAACACTGAAAATGGAGAACAGTGCACTGCAGGCATGTAGGGTACACCGGCGCGTTGCCTTTTTTGAAATGATGCAAAGTGTCGTGATGACTGAGGTGACGAAGTGAAGCGCTCAACACACGGTGTGTTGAGGTTGTAGTTTCAGGCTGGCGGTGGTCCTTTGATGTTTAGGGAGAGTTTTTCCCACCGTGGTTTGGGACCACTCATTCCATTACCGTGAACATGAAGCAGTATTTTTACTTTAACAGTCTCATTGACCAACTGATGTGCTTTCTTCTGTACCTTCTTTATGAGTCCAAGTCCAACTACGCGACTCCTTTCTATAGATCCACTGTCCAATATCGACGATCTTGCGCCTGCTGCAATCATAAGTGACGACTCAAGCTCCGACGAGGTCGCGAATAGAACAGTGATCCAGAATGTGTAAAATAAATTTCTTTATTTCCGTCTATGACCACATAATTGTTAGGTCCTTAGACTAGCTGTTTCAGTCAGCAATAACCATCTTCAGATCTCTTTTAAAAACACATCCTAATACGGGGTGAGGCAGCTAAGTCATAACACCCCTTGTATCTCCCCAACCGTAAAAGACACAAAGATGCCGTTTGGACAGTGAATTGCAGGGACAGGGGCTACTTGAATACAATACATTTCATGTTTGTGATATTTTATTATTACAAAGATATGAGGCCATCTTTGGTTTTTTTTAATGGCACCCTATGTTAAATGTTAGCGTAACATGATGGGTTTAAAAAGACGGTTTCAAATATGTGTATATCACAATATTTAGGCGAATAGTTTTTGAGACACAGATATGTTCTCGTATCGTGTTCGTCCATTGAAGCGGCGTTGTCCAATGTGAACTTTCCTGTTCTGTAGAGTACATGGTAAACGTCGCGAGTCCATCCTTACACAAACACGCCCACTTAGCCGACAATAGTAATATATACTGATATTTTGCGCAAAATACATACTGTACATGATACAAAACTTTACTGAAGCATGTGCTCAAAATGCTTCCCCTCTGCTGCACTGCACATCTGTAGTCGCCGTTCGAATGATTTGTGAACGGCTGCTAAGGTGTCACGTGAGATATCAGCGCACGCTTCGATGATACGAGGGCAGTTCAATAAGTAATGCAACACATTTTTTTTTCTCGGCCAATTTTGGTTGAAAAAACCGGAAATTTCTTGTAGAATATTGTCAAACATTCCCGCTTCGTCTCGTATAGTTTCATTGACTTCCGACAGGTGGCAGCGCTGTACGGAGCTGTTAAAATGGCGTCTGTAACGGATGTGCGTTGCAAACAACGGGCAGTGATCGAGTTTCTTTTGGCGGAAAACCAGGGCATCTCAGATATTCATAGGCGCTTGCAGAATGTCTACGGTGATCTGGCAGTGGACAAAAGCACGGTGAGTCGTTGGGCAAAGCGTGTGTCATCATCGCCGCAAGGTCAAGCAAGACTGTCTGATCTCCCGCGTGCGGGCCGGCCGTGCACAGCTGTGACTCCTGCAATGGCGGAGCGTGCGAACACACTCGTTCGAGATGATCGGCGGATCACCATCAAACAACTCAGTGCTCAACTTGACATCTCTGTTGGTAGTGCTGTCACAATTGTTCACCAGTTGGGATATTCAAAGGTTTGTTCCCGCTGGGTCCCTCGTTGTCTAACCGAACACCATAAAGAGCAAAGGAGAACCATCTGTGCGGAATTGCTTGCTCGTCATGTGGCTGAGGGTGACAATTTCTTGTCAAAGATTGTTACAGGCGATGAAACATGGGTTCATCACTTCAAACCTGAAACAAAACGGCAATCAATGGAGTGGCGCCACACCCACTCCCCTACCAAGAAAAAGTTTAAAGCCATACCCTCAGCTGGTAAAGTCATGGTTACAGTCTTCTGGGACGCTGAAGGGGTTATTCTGTTCGATGTCCTTCCCCATGGTCAAACGATCAACTCTGAAGTGTATTGTGATACTCTTCAGAAATTGAAGAAACGACTTCAGCGTGTTCGTAGGCACAAAAATCTGAACGAACTTCTCCTTCTTCATGACAACGCAAGACCTCACACAAGTCTTCGCACCCGAGAGGAGCTCACAAAAATTCAGTGGACTGTTCTTCCTCATGCACTGTACAGCCCGATCTCGCACCGTCGGATTTCCATATGTTTGACACAATGAAGGACGCAATCCGTGGGAGGCACTACGCGGATGATGAAGTTATTGATGCAGTACGACGTTGGCTCCGACATCGACCAGTGGAATGGTACCGTGCAGGCATACAGGCCCTCATTTCAAGGTGGCGTAAGGCCGTAGCATTGAATGGAGATTACGTTGAAAAATAGTGTTGTGTAGCTAAAAGATTGGGGAATAACCTGGTGTATTTCAATGCTGAATAAAACAACCCCTGTTTCAGAAAAAAAATGTGTTGCATTACTTATTGAACTGCCCTCGTACGTTGCTTCATATCGTCTGGTGTAGTTGGTATTTGAGCATACACCTTATATTTGATTGCTCCTCAGAGAAAAAAATCAAGAGGGGTCAAATCAGGAGACCGGGCTGGCCAATTCACTTCAGCACGTCGTCCTATCCAACAATCCGGGAACTTTTCATTTAACAGCTCTGTAGCCACACGGGAAGAGTAAGCAGGACAGCCGTCATGTTGGAACCACATGCACTGACGCGTAGTTAGTGGTATCTCTTCCAGCAAAATAGGCAGAACGTTTCGCAGGAACTGTGCATAGTTATTGCCATTTAGTACACCCGAAATGACGTACGGCCCCACAATGACAATTCCGACGATGCTGAATCACACGTTAACACTCCACGGTTGGTGATGCTGTACCTGTCGAAGGTTCTCTATTGACCAGTAATGCACATTATGCAAATTCACATTACCGTGGTTGGTGAAAGTCGCTTCATCAGTAAAAAGCACCCGTAGAAAAAACGTTGGATCATCTTGTAGGCGCTGCAGAGCAAACCGGCAAAATTCCTGGCGCCGTTCGAAATTCATACCGGAGAGTGCTTGATGTAATGAGAGGTGAAACGGGTGAAATCTATGCCGGTGCCATATGCGTAGAACACTTCTCAGACTTATTCCACATTCCGAGGCGATACGTCGCGACGAAACAGTAGGGTCGTTATGCGCCAACGCTAGAACGCCCTCTTCATGTACCTCGCCAGTTGCAGTTTTCTGCCTTGTCCTCTGTATGGCGTTCCACGATCCCGGTTCGAGTAGTTTCTTGCAAATACGTGCAAGAAGCTAGCAGGTAGAACGCTCAAGATCAGGATACAGCTCTCCATATCGCCTTATTGCTCTAACAGCATTTCTTCTGCTTTCACCATACACTAGACGCATATCTAACTTTTCTTCGTTGGTGTACATGTCTGCTCCAAGAAACTGTGACGGAAATGCGATGTCTCATTACCTCAGCAGCACATTTATACCCTTCTCTCCAGCCACCTCGTGCGTCACCTTGCGGCGTTATCGAGAAGCAGGAAAACGTCTTCCCTGTTACGTTCCTCAGTGGTCAACAGGAAAGGTCGCACTGGACAACGCCGCTTCGAAGGATTAATACTATTAGGGAACATATCTGTGTCTCAAAAACTATTCGCCTAAATATTGTGATATACACATATTTGAAACCGTCTTTTTAAACCCATCATGTTACGCTAAAATTTAACATAGGGTTCCATTTAAAAAGAAACCAAAGATGGCCTCATATCTTTGTAATAAAAAAATAGCACAAACATGAAATGTGATGTATTCAAGTAGCCCCTGTCCCTGCAATTCACTGTCCTAATAGCATCTTTGTATCTATTACAGTTGGGGAGATACAAGGAGCGTGATGACTTCGCTGCCTCATCCTGTATAATGGAGCTATACTGGCTTAATCCAAAAATAAACACAGGTCAGGTCAGCATCGTCGCACATATTTAAAATATTGGATGTATTAGGTCGGCGGAGTCTACATCTACATCTACATTTATACTCCGCAAACCACCCAACGGTGTGTGGCGGAGGGCACTTAACGTGCCACCGTCATTACCTCCCTTTCCTGTTCCAGTCGCGTATGGTTCGCGGGAAGAACGACTGCCGGAAAGCCTCCGTGCGCGCTCGAATCTCTCTAATTTTACATTCGTGATCTCCTCGGGAGGTATAAGTAGGGGGAAGCAATATATTCGATACCTCATCCAGAAACGCACCCTCTCGAAACCTGGTGAGCAAGCTACACCGCGATGCAGAGCGCCTCTCTTGCAGAGTCTGCCACTTGAGTTTATTAAACATCTCCGTAACGCTATCATGCTTACCAAATAACCCTGTGACGAAACGCGCCGCTCTTCTTTGGACCTTCTCTATCTCCTCTGTCAACCCGACCTGGTACGGATCCCACACTGATGAGCAATACTCAAGTATAGGTCGAACGAGTGTTTTGTAAGCCACCTCCTTTGTTGATGGACTACATTTTCTAAGGACTCTCCCAATGAATCTCATCGATTTCGGAAACAGCGATCGTGTGAGACCCTACTCGCTTTATTTGTTCATGAGACCCAGAAAATAGTACTTGCCATTTTCCTTGACTTCCGGAAGGCGTTCGATACAGTTCCGCACTGTCGCCTGATAAACATCTTGTTAGGAGCGCTACTGTTCATAACAAATTTATGATAGACGATGTCTTTGTGTAAACATGATGTAGCAGCATAAAACTCCGCCACAGCCCAGAGCCGTAGTTGGGCCGTCATTGCAGCCGCGGTTAGAGTCACCAACTTGCTGACGCTGCAACTCTCTGTAGTACGCCTGCTTCCGCATCAGCCTCCTCGCGCGTGAGTACTCTAGCGAGCGTTTGAGATGTTTCGACGCGACCCAGAAACGTAGTTTCTTCTGCCAGAGTCAGCGCTGAACGGCTGCATTTAAGCCCCGGGTCACCCTCCGACTGTTAGTATCTGTGGTGAGGCGTGGACGTCCGACTCTTCGTCTCTTGTGATCCTTGAAGTTTTCCCGGTATACCGTGACTTCCGTTGTGTTGTTGTATTGTAAGGCGCCGCGTATACCGTTTGTATATGTATACGTGTATGTCCTCATTGTCGTCTCTTCTTTCCCTCGTCGTTATCAGAGCATGAGAAATGTTTATGTTTGTGTTTACCTATTTGTTGTCGACAATACACAACTACACGTCTATGGTATCACCTGATTCCGGAATAGCTAGCCTAATATAGTATAAAGATAGTGGGTTTCGATGAAGAGTTATTTAAGTGTGATATTATTCTTCACTTAACCTTTGAGACTTTAAGAACCAGCTACTCTTAATCAGGCCCAAAACTCGACTTGTAACGAGAGCACTTACGATCAGTCTGCCACAATATTAATAATACGCAAGGCTCTTCACCACTATAAGAAAGTATCACTGTTCATGAAATAACAAAATATACCATTAAACTTCTTTATATTTTTCCTTTTATTTAATCAAATTCTTTCAAATGTTTATTTCGCGCCCACAAATCATCCACACCTCGACGTAGAGTGTAAACGTGTGCATGAAAAATAGTACACTGTTTCTGCTGATAACCACGTATGAGCGTTTGGGTTGCTAGGCTACTTCCATCAACAGGATTTATATTGGATTTTGAAAATGATCTTTCTATCCAAACTTACGTCCTCCACAATGGCTCATCAAATATTCTAACCTTTCGCGATAATTAAGAATTCGCGTAAATTGTATTTTCGCAAGTTTACAGCAAACCATCGGCGGCGCGAAAGCAGTCTTGATACCGCGACACACTCGTGACGCTTACTAGCCTGTCACGAAATTGACCTGCATACATCGACAATCAATTTCAAGGTCATAATACGTCCTACACGATTGTGTGCAATTGAACTTCGTCAAATCAATCGTTTCTGGAAAACTCTTTTTCTTTTTTTCTAAGACTAAATGAATGACGTCACGTCATCTACATAGTTATTAAAATATGATTCCAAATGATCTCAACTATTTATCGTCATTATATTTTAACGGTAATCAGAAAAAGAAAGATTTATTATCGGAAAGTAACACATAAAAAATCGCAAATCGCACGAAACTAAATGATAGCGTTGCATGGAGTCGGGACTTAATCACGCAAAACTTTATAAAGAAATCCGCAAAAATCTCAATTTCTCCACACCAACTGACAGATACAAATAAGATATTCAAGACCTCATAGATCAATCCCGACCTGTAATGCTATACCGGCTTACTGAATATTCTATAAGGTTACGGGATTGCAGCCTGATCATGTTGACTTCTTACCACAATATTTCGGTTGGCAACCGTTCAGCCATCTTCAGGTGTCCGCCGTTGGAGTTTGCTAGTTCACGGTGTCGGCTTTTTAACAAAAACTGGCGAAAACGCTTGCGCATTAGCGACCCTCACAGGAGCGTCCTCTATCGAAATCCGCGTCCTCATTGTTATATCTGTGGCCCGTAGGGGCATGCTTAAAAGTGAAACTAGATGTTCGCCTTCTGGCGGAACGCGCATTCATGGCGCTAAAAACAAACGTCAGATGTCGCCAGACGTGTCAGCTAGCCCGAAATAAGGCCCCCGGAGAAGACGACATTTGTCAGAACTACTGATAGCTTTGAGAAAGCCATTCATGACAAAACTCTTCCACCTAGTGTACAAGATGTATGAGACAGGCGGAATACAGCCAGACTTCACAAAGAATGTAATAATTTCAGTTGCAAAGAAAGCAGGTGCTGACAGGTGTGAAAATTACACAACTGTCAGTTTAATAAGTCACGGTTGCAAAATACTAACACGAATACTTTACAGAAGAATGGAAAACCTGGTGGAAGCCGACCTCGCGGAAGATCAGTTTGGATTCCGGAGAAATGTAGGAACACGCGAAGCAATACTGACCCTACGACTTATCTTAGGAGATAGGTTAAGGAAAGGCAAACCTACGTGTAGACTTAGAGAAAGCTTTTGACAGTGTTGACTGGAATTCTCTCTTTCAAATTCTGAAGGTAGCAGAGGTAAAATTCTTGAAGCGAAAGGCTTTTTACAACTTGTACAGAAACCCGACGGCAGTTATAAGAGTCGAGAGGCATGAAAAGAGAGTTGTTGAAGGGAGTGTGACAGGTCGTCGATGATATTCAATCTGTATACTGAGCAAGCAGTAAAGGGAAGCGAATAAAAACTTTGAGTAGGAATTAAAGTTCAAAGAAAAGAAATAAAAACTTGAACGTTTTCGGATGAGATTGTAATTCTGTCAGAGGCAGCAAAAGATTTGGAATAGCAGTTTGACGGAATGGAAGGGTCTTGAAAGAAGGATATAAGATGAATATGAACAAAATCAAACCAAAGATAATCGAATGTAGTAGAGTTAAACCAGGTGATGCTGAGTGAATTAGATTGGGAAATGAAAGTAATAGATGAATTTTGCTGTTTGGGCAGCAAAATAAATGATGATGCCCAAAGTAGAGAGGTTATAAAATGCAGACTGGAAACGGCAAGGAAAGCGTTTCTGAAGAAGAGAAATGTGTTAACATCGAATATAGCCTGAAGCGTAAGGAAGTCTTTTATGAAGATGTTTGTGTACAGTGTAGCCATGTATGGACATAAACAGTTTAGACAAGAGGAGAATAGAAGCTTTTGGAACGTGGTGCTACAGAATAATGCTGAAGATTAAGTGGGTAGATCAAATAACTAATGAGGAGGTACTTAATGCAAATGGGGATAAAAGAAATTTGTGGTACAACCTGACTAGAAGAAGGGATCGGTCGATAGGACATATTCTTAGAGATCAAGGGATTAACAGTTTAGTACTGGAGGGAAGTGTGGGGGGTAAAAATCGTAGAGGGAGACCGAGTAAGCAGATTCAGAAGGATGTAGGTCGCAGTAGTGTAACGTCTTGTAATAAACAAAGACAATATATTATGTAATAATTAAAATATTAGATGTGTCATATTGTGTCATTATGTAAAATTATGTATTATTTTCTTTATTTTTTATTTTTGAGAACGTCTGTGTCGGCGAGTAATAAGACCGACACAGAAGATAAATGTTGTACAAAGATCACCAAATGAATTTGTATATAAGGCATGATGTAAAACAATGTCTTTGTCTTCTTAATCTGAAAGCTGTGAGAGAAAGATCTCCTGTTATTGTCGTAGAGAGCGCGAAGGTAGCATTCTTTTGTCGAGATTGTGAATTGGACGCCATTGCGCGTGAATGTACACAGGTCTGTAATTATTAAGATATTTAAATGTTTAAATAGAGTTGTTTAAATGAAAACTTGTATTACTTAAATGTTAAAGTGTGCCTGCCTATTATCCCATCCTGTTAAGATATTTTTCAGCCATATAAAAATATTATCTGTGGAGCTGAGCTGTGTGGAGAAAGAAGAGCCGCTGCCGCGGCGTATTTAAACGACTTACAATATAGTCGAGTATACCGCAAGGAAGCGGTAAAATAATAGTAAAAAATAATATTATTTCTTTTAGCTCCCAGGTTGGCAGTGAAGATCAGCAGATTTTATGATGTGTTGCAGGTTGACGCGGGCTGCTGATAGGATATAATTTTCAGTGCAAATAATTTTATGTACCTAAAGAATCTGATAGGAAACTTGCTGTGCTCCGTTCTGATCTGGCTAAATTTTATAGTGAATACGTAATTTTCTTTAATGAGAGTCTCATGTTCTTGGGCTAGCCGTGGTATGAAATAGCATTTTAGTAAGAAATAAAATCCACTGCAGACTTGTATTTGTGAACGATCGTACGAACTGTAACATCAGTGATCATAGGACATTAATTTCAACTTTGAATAATTACGAAGTAGGAAAGATATATTGATACTTAGCATGAGTTGCAGTTACTAAAAAATCGTTCTTTAAATTGTAGGCCAGATTCAGAACAATAATACTTCCATCATTTTATTTTGCTAAAAAAGGTAACGATGATAAAGCAATTAAAAGCACAGCATTGTTAAAAGAATTTCACGTCACTCTTTCCATATATGCGTTGTTACGTTAATAATAATTAAAAATAATTAAATAAACCAGAAGGAGCAAAAACAATTTTTATAAAAGCAACAATTAACGAAAGGGCAGTCAGCAACAGCAATAGTTTTTTTTTCAGAGAGACGTGAAACTGTCGCCCAAAAACGCGGGGCCCGAATTTGCAGTGGCCACAATTATAAAATTTTATGTATTTTCTTTCAGTGTCTATTGTTATGTAGGTGTATATGTATATGTATTTAGTGTTAAATGTATGTATATCATGATCTATGCTATGTATTAATGAATGTTCAAACACTCTTACATGACAAAACGTACTACTGCAAGCGAGTTTGAGAAGACGATCCTGATTGTACTGAGAAGCTCTAACGACTACGTAATCCGGGGGCAGCCGGACCCCGAGATAATAGAAACTAAAGGTAAGACTACAGTGTAGTTGTCCTGTTTGTAGAAGTTGAGCTCCAGTGAAGTAATCTCATATCGCTAGTGGTGTGCATACTGTATGTAGTTTGATGTTAGTATTTGTGACAGGACAAAGTTGATGTAGATAGTAATTTTTAGTGTGCAGTGTAGTGTATATAAAGTGATGTATTTTGTGTGCAAGGGGAAAAACTGTTAGATTTTGTGTTTTAGTAAGCAATTTAGGAATATGGTTAAGTTGCGTAGTCAACGTCCGAGCAATATGGATATTGAAGAACAACAATTAGCTAGTGAAGGAAATGTGGAACCGGGTGCCTCAAGTAGTACTAGTACTCTCTTTGAAGATATAACTGGCGAAAATGTGGGGGCAGGGCCACAGGAAGTAGTGCCACCGCCCACTAGTCATCAAGTTGATGTAGATAAAGAAATTGTACCACCACCAGAAAAGCAGGAACCAGAGAGTGGTAATCTGCCTGGTGGGTATTCAATTCAGACTATATTAGAGCGTGTGCTAGATTACCAGGCAAAATTTGCGCAACAGCAAGTTGAGCGAGATCGCCAACAAGCTGAACGAGATCGCCAGCAAGCCGAGCGAGATCGCCAGCAAGCTGAGCGAGACCAGCAACTTGTGCAATCGATAGAAAGTATGAAAAAAGAGATAGCAGATATGAAAAAGAATTACGAGTCGATACCTAAGGCCGTGCAGGAGCTGACTGAACAGGTCACCCACCTGCAAGTAGCAAACACTAACATGGTAGATGAAATAGGTGTCTTAGCCAACAGAGTAGAAAAGCTAGAAATAGATTCCACACAGATTGTAGAGCAGAAGTGGAATGAACAGGCAAATAAAATTGAAACAGAATTTAACTCATGGCTAGAAGTGAAGGAGACTGAGATTGACACGAATATTAATTCTAAAGTAGAAGCAGCAATAGCGAATAGAGATTCAGAATCGTTCAGTACCGCCGTAAATAGTCAGGTACAGAACGATGTGCAAACCATTAAACAAATACTCAGTGAGGATATTCCGCAGTGGCAAGTGAATGTTAACAAACGGATATCCGATCTGGAGAAGGGTTTAGCACAAAGCAGGAAACAAGTGGAACAGGAACCTCTGTCGCCAACAGCCCATGGTTTTGGCAACGCACAAACTTATATGCGATACAACAATGGGGAATCTGTAGTCGATAATGCGAAGAGCTGTAGCTCCGGTTCGGAGCACACAGCATATGTCCCAGCAGCAAACCCATGTAGTTCAAAAATATTAGTGGAAGAAAGTTTAATTAAAAATAGACAATTTCAAACATTTACTACTGAAAGGAAATCAGTACACCCAGTGGTATTTATAAAAAGCTTTAAAAATATCTTACCCAGTGTATGGAACGAAACACAGAAAATACAATACGTAATGTCGTACATTCAAGGTGACGCAGCACTGTGGGCTACAGAAGTAGCAGACAGCTGCAAGACATACGAACAGTTTGAAAGGGCATTTTTATCGAAATATTGGTCGCCTTGTATACAAGAGCGACTAAGAAAAGAGGTATATAATCCCGAACCGTACTCACCCCGTCTTGGGAATTTGAGGCGGTACTTTGAAAAATATATAAACAAAACACGCTACTGGGACGAGCCTATATCACCGAGAGACATAATAAGACTACTCAAATCCCATTTACCAATTCAGATCAAGGAGAAGTTAATACATGTACCAGAAAGCGACATGGAAAACTTCCTGTCGGTCCTAGATTCCATAGATTTGATACAGGAAGATGTAAAATCGGCGTGCGACCATTTGCGGAATAATGGGTCGGGATGTAATCACGACAGAAACAGTAGTGCACAGAACCACAACCATAGAAATGGTGGGGGTGGTAGCAAGCGACAAGAACAATCGCAAAATGGTAGTAACGGTAGAGGCCAAAACGGGTATGGACAACCAAATTATAACAAAAAGCGTCGATTTGACGACAGATACGAATCCGGAATGTCAGGGACCAACCGCTGGAAAAATGCGCGAGGTCAGTGGCAGAGTAATTATAATGATAGTAATCGAAATTGGCAACAGAATCAGTGTAGAAGCCCAGAGCGACAGGCTAGTGACCGGTATGACAACAATAGACCACCACCGCAAAACGCGCCTATTGCGCAGCCGTGGCGGCCTACAAATCAGAACGTACATATAGTGGAGGTCGCGGACAATAGCCGTCCAAGTACCTCCCAAGTAACTAATCCAACAAACTAGAATCGGCCTCGATATGCTCTCCATCGACGGCCGAGGGATGGAGTGAGAGCAACTCGAGTAATAACAGTAATAGACCCGGGATACGCATGCTGCGATACAACGAAGGTGTCAGTATGGATAAAGATCTGCTGAACGAATCGCATGAATGTAAGAAGGATAATAACGAAAATGTGCAAGCTATTATTGAAGCTAGAATCAATGATGTTGCAGTAAACATAATTATCGACACAGGTGCCTCAGTAAGTGTGATGAGTATGGAGCTATTTAAAGCACTGGGAAAGGGACATAGTATTACGACCTTCCCGGTTAATAATTGTAAGGTGTCTGGAGCCATTAGTGCACAGAGCCAATCAGTTAAGTACCAGGTGCAGGTGGAGATTTATAAGGAGGGCGAAGCCATAGTGAGCTCGTTCCTCGTGGTTAAAGGATTGAAGGTGGCCTGCATTCTGGGAATAGATTTTCTCCGTGAGAGGGACGCATTGATCGACCCCTCCGTGGGGAAACTAAGCATAATTAATAGGGGTAGAAGGATTGAATTATCTATGATGAAATCGAAGGAGGTACTTGTGCCGTGCTGTAATCGAATCGATATCAAAGGTAGGAACCCTTGGGTACTACACATCGATGATTTTTCACATGCAACAGACCTCTATTACCCGAACTTAGAGGATCAAAATTTCGAAACAAATGTTGAGGCATTTCAGACTAAAGTGCACGAATCGGAAGGTTTAAATGATACGCAAAAGCAACAGTTGACGCAGCTGCTATCGGAATATACTATGGTATTTACCGACCGTCCAGGAATAGTCAAAGGGTACCACTATCACATAGAGGTGATACCCCATAATACATACTGTCGCGCAACCTACTCCATCCCTTGGTCGAGGAGGGAATTCGTAGCTAAAGAGATTCAGAAGACGTGAAGTTATTTATTCAGTGACACATAATATATAAAGAGTAATAGGTGTAAAAAGATTTTAATTGTGTTTTAGAATATAAGTGTGTTAGTATTTAGAAAGAAATTTGTGTGTAATGAAGTTGGGAGGAAGTGGAACCAGAAAGTGAGCAATAGCTTACACAGGACAGATTTTGTTTACAGACAATTAGTCATTAAGATATTATGTGCTTATTAAAAAATGAACAATTTTCTTGTTGTATAAAGGATTAATTTCTTGAACCATTTTCTATGTGTAGTGTGTAAGTGCAATTAATGATGCAATCTTATAGAGTAAGGGAATTGTTGTAATGGTATTAGGATAAGAAACCCTGAGAGAGAGAGTCTTTACTAGCCAGACATTGACTTTGCAATATGCAACAATGATGTAACGTGATGTTGGCTGCCAGTAGTGATTTGAGAACGACACTGGAGCAGAACCTAATTAAAAACGAGCCCGTTCCGTGGAAACTCCGTTCTGTATGTAGCAATGCTTCAATTGAAGACTGTGTACTTGGTACACGACCTTGAATATTCATTACGCGATACGCGAGTTAAGTCAGACAATGCAGAACCTACACTGTAGTCATATAGGAAAAATCATTAAAAATAATGTTATTGCGGAACGAAGTATTTATTGAACAATATGCCCGAGTCAAGCTGTCATGCACATGGTAAAATCTGTTTGATAGATGGGTGATAATCAGGCAAGCTACACTAAGAAAAAAAAAATATGTATAAAAAAAAAAAAATTCACACACCGTTAAAAAAAAATTTTACAAAAGGGACAAATACGCCTAGCAACAATATGAAGAGTATGTTGTGATAAAGTGAAACCAAATAAATGCTATGTAAATCAGAGTGACTATGCAAAGAACAGTTAAAAGGTGTTAAAAAATAAACTGTGTGCATAAACACTTAAGGACAGGACGGAATATTGTGTGTAGTAGGGACAGAAAATGACTGTTGTATCTGCACCAATATATACGTCGAGAAATCTAGTGTTGAGTGATAGACTGTCCTAGTGCAGCGCTCAACGAACAATAGACAGTGTATAAAAACAGTAGTTATTGATCCGTTCGGAGACGATTTACACAAACATCGCTCAACGGAGACATGTAGTATGAGTGTAACGAACCATTTTCGCGTGTTGAAAGACGCTCTGG
Source organism: Schistocerca nitens (assembly GCF_023898315.1). Taxonomy (NCBI): domain Eukaryota; kingdom Metazoa; phylum Arthropoda; class Insecta; order Orthoptera; family Acrididae; genus Schistocerca; species Schistocerca nitens. Next base: position 876,849,634 of record NC_064617.1, read on the forward strand.
CAGTGCATCAACCGTGGAAGTGAGTGAAAACGTGTAGTACAATGTGCGTGTGACGAACTCTGAATACCAGTGTCACGATGCCACAAAAAAAAAAAAAAAACCTGTTATCACGCCAAAACATCCTGTGCATACCAGTGAAGCGACGGCTTACTGAACAATAAACGCTTTTAACAAATTGCCTCTTCTTCCACAGCTAGTAATCTGTGTCCTTAAAGACAGTACACCGTTGTGGAATGTTTGTTTCATGCGCCACGACGGGGAGCCATGCGGAGAAGCAGAGACGAGTGCCGTGCCGCCATCCAGCCGGTTGCGGTAAACCACTGCCACTCGCCGACAACAGCGAATGGTTCAGCGCGGTTCGCGACTGCTTGGGCGCCACGCTAGCACGACCTCACTGTTATTGAGAGCCGGTCGTCGAACCCAGCGGCCGTCGGTACGCGGCGTTCCAGACGACGCTACTCAACAATTGCTTCGCGCCGCCAGCTCCATACCACATTGTTGTCATTCAAATGAACTATTAACTATATGTATAATGTGCTAACATGAATGGTGTTTAATGGACACGCAATGACGTGATAAACATTTTTTTTGTTGTTATCCAACACGAACTCACAATATTCATGGATTTAGTGATGTATCGATATAATATGTTTGCGTCATGTTAATGAAAGATACTCGCACGAATGCTAGACATTTTAAACCAACTGTCGCGAGTAAGTGCAAAGACGGTTCATTATACTATTGTAAAAATGTGTAATAAGTGACTTTCATAACAATCCAGAATACAAGTAGTATATTGATAACAAAGAGACTAAAAGTGTAGCATGCTATCACAAATAGCCTTTGTTATAAGTGGACATTGAATAGAGTCTAAACTTTTCGTGAGATGACCATGGCTCCGGCGCAGTTTTCCCAGGTTTTCTGATCGCACGTAGCCCGAATGGGGGAGCCAAATAAATGTAATGACCCTGGGACTAGGTTGACGGTCACCTCGCAAAGTGTAAGAACAGTATACGAAGTGTAATTAAACCTACAGTGTAAAAGAACTGAGTAGTGTAAAGTGAATGTTCCAACCAAAGTAATAAACCATAAACAAGACAGACGTTAGTGGCAGCATATTGCCGAACATTTTCATCGTTAGTCAAATGCTGCCAGGGGGCAGTGTAACGTCTTGTAATAAACAAAGACAATATATTATGTAATAATTAAAATATTAGATGTGTCATATTGTGTCATTATGTAAAATTATGTATTATTTTCTTTATTTTTTATTTTTGAGAACGTCTGTGTCGGCGAGTAATAAGACCGACACAGAAGATAAATGTTGTACAAAGATCACCAAATGAATTTGTATATAAGGCATGATGTAAAACAATGTCTTTGTCTTCTTAATCTGAAAGCTGTGAGAGAAAGATCTCCTGTTATTGTCGTAGAGAGCGCGAAGGTAGCATTCTTTTGTCGAGATTGTGAATTGGACGCCATTGCGCGTGAATGTACACAGGTCTGTAATTATTAAGATATTTAAATGTTTAAATAGAGTTGTTTAAATGAAAACTTGTATTACTTAAATGTTAAAGTGTGCCTGCCTATTATCCCATCCTGTTAAGATATTTTTCAGCCATATAAAAATATTATCTGTGGAGCTGAGCTGTGTGGAGAAAGAAGAGCCGCTGCCGCGGCGTATTTAAACGACTTACAATATAGTCGAGTATACCGCAAGGAAGCGGTAAAATAATAGTAAAAAATAATATTATTTCTTTTAGCTCCCAGGTTGGCAGTGAAGATCAGCAGATTTTATGATGTGTTGCAGGTTGACGCGGGCTGCTGATAGGATATAATTTTCAGTGCAAATAATTTTATGTACCTAAAGAATCTGATAGGAAACTTGCTGTGCTCCGTTCTGATCTGGCTAAATTTTATAGTGAATACGTAATTTTCTTTAATGAGAGTCTCATGTTCTTGGGCTAGCCGTGGTATGAAATAGCATTTTAGTAAGAAATAAAATCCACTGCAGACTTGTATTTGTGAACGATCGTACGAACTGTAACATCAGTGATCATAGGACATTAATTTCAACTTTGAATAATTACGAAGTAGGAAAGATATATTGATACTTAGCATGAGTTGCAGTTACTAAAAAATCGTTCTTTAAATTGTAGGCCAGATTCAGAACAATAATACTTCCATCATTTTATTTTGCTAAAAAAGGTAACGATGATAAAGCAATTAAAAGCACAGCATTGTTAAAAGAATTTCACGTCACTCTTTCCATATATGCGTTGTTACGTTAATAATAATTAAAAATAATTAAATAAACCAGAAGGAGCAAAAACAATTTTTATAAAAGCAACAATTAACGAAAGGGCAGTCAGCAACAGCAATAGTTTTTTTTTCAGAGAGACGTGAAAGTAGTTACTCGGAGATGAAGAGGCTTGCACAGGATAGAGTAGCATGGAGGGCTGCATCAGACCAATGTCCGGACTGAAGACAACAACAACAACATTCCATATGTAGAACATGTACCTAGAATACCTGAAATCTCCACATTTTACATAAGGTGTATTTTACAAAGCTTTCTTATTCATTGTACACTTTTCAGACTACTGATGAAAATGCTACAATTAATTTATGCATAAAAATTTCTTTGATTAAATAACCTAAATTTATATTTCCCTAAAACAATACGAGCTTCAAAATTCGACCTCACTAAAAACTTTTTCTCTCTTGACCTACCTTGTTTAAGAGCTTCCATTGCCTCTCACTGCCCCAGAACGTATTATTCTTCCCTAAAAAAAGTGTTATTCAAAATTACCAAATTCTAGAATGTTCGAATCTTAAAATATAATCCTTTCGCAAATCCAGTATTATAGTTTTGTGGTTCTAAAAATGTATAACATAACTAGAATAACTTGTTGGCTTCTGAAGTATTCCAGTTGGAAAATTTGGCTTCCCAGAGGATACTTGGTGGGCTTTGGAAATATCAACGCACTTTGAAAATGCCAGTTCATAAAATAGTAGACCTAAATATTATCATTGTCTTTTTTTTATTTCAAAGCTTACAAGTTACATTAAACTACTTAACTGTCTAATATGCATATGTATTACTTAATTTTACTGTCTTTTATATTGTTACTGAAGCTGTACTTAGTATGTAATTTACCACTTAGTGGTTTCTGTAGTATGCGCATCTTTAAATAGGTATCGTGCATGAAACCAGTGTCAGTGACCACATAGTAGGAAATACATAAACTTCTGTGCCAGTTTGAAGATATATACTTAACACGTTAGTCATTATGTCACTCCATTTGTTCATTCAGGTAATCAGTCACTGTCTAGCATGGAATGAGTTGTTACTATGTTAATTATGTGTGTTGTCGCTTGACAGCTTTCAGTAAGCTACGCACAGCCTAGCAGGTCTCTAACCTGTATTATGAGATTTGTACCATTTTACAGAATTAACCAAGCATATCATCGTAAAAACATTTAAAGACAGTAAATGGAATCAACATCTACACCTACATGATTGCTCTGCAATTCAAATTAAGTGCCTGACAGATGATTCATCGAGCCACATTCAAGCTATTTGTCTACCGTTCCACTCAAACAGCGCGCGAGAAAAACGAGCACTTAAATCTTTCTGTGCCAACTCTGATTTCTCTTATTTTATCATGATGATCATTTCTCCGTAAATAGCTGGGCACCAACAGTATACTTTCGCATTTGGAGGAGAATGTTGGAGTTTGAAATTTCGCGACAAAACCCTCCCTAACAAAAACACCTTTGTTTAAATAGTTGTTGCGCCATCTCGCGTACCATATCCATGACACTCTCTCACCAATTTCGCGATAATGCCCCTTTTTCAGTATTTTCGGTGTTCTCCGGCAATGCTATCTGATGCGTATCCCACACTGCACAGCAGTACTCCAGAAGAGGCCGGACAAGCATAGTGTAGGCAGTCTATTTAGTAGACCTGTTGCAATTTATAAGTGTTCTGCCAGTACACCGCAGTCATTGTTTTGCTTTCCCCACGACATTAGCAATGTCGTATTTCCAATTTAAGTTATTCACCACTACAATTTTTAAGTTCAAATGGTTCAAATGGCTCTGAGCACTATGGGACTCAACATCTGTGGTCATCAGTCCCCTAGAACTTAGAACTACTTAAACCTAACTAACCTAAGGACATCACACACACCCATGACCGATGCAGGATTCGAACCTGCGACCGTAGCAGTCCCGCGGTTCAGGACTGCAGCGCCAGAACCGCTAGACCACCGCGGCCGGCACAATTTTTAAGTATTTAGTTGAATTATATTATATGGTGTATTATGATATGATGTATTATGCACCGAAATTTAGCGAATTCCTCCTAGTACTTATGGGGATGACTTCACACTTTCTGTTACTTAGCGATAATTGTCATTTTTCGCACCATACACATTTTTTGTCAAAAACGTTTTTTGATCATGTGATGGTTTTACAAGACCGTCAATGGCAGTATCATCTGCAAACAATCTAAAAGGGCTGCTCAGATTGTCTCCTAAATCAAATATGTGGATCAGGAATAGCAGGGGGCCAATAACACTTCCTTGCGGAACTTCTGTTTTACTCGATGACTTTCCGTTAATTATTACGAACTGCGACCTGTCTGAAGGAAACTCACAAATCCAGTGGCACAACTGAGGCGATATTCCATAAGCATGCAACTTGATAAGAAGTCTTTTGTGAGAAATGGTATCAAAAGCATGCTGGAAATCTAAAAATATCGAATCAATCCCCAGTCCGTAGAACCAATTAATAAAAAGCTCGTGACGTTTCACAAGAATGATAGTTTTTGAATGCGTGCTGATTATTCGTCTATAAATCGTCTTCTTCCAGATAACTTATAATGTTTGAGCACAGTATATGTTCCAAAACGGCCGAAGTGGCCGTGCGGTTAAAGGCGCTGCAGTCTGGAACCGCAAGACCGCTACGGTCGCAGGTTCGAATCCTGCCTCGGGCATGGATGTTTGTGATGTCCTTAGGTTAGTTAGGTTTAACTAGTTCTAAGTTCTAGGGGACTAATGACCTCAGCAGTTGAGTCCCATAGTGCTCAGAGCCATTTGCCATATGTTCCAAAATTCTATCAGCATTACTGATATGGGTGTATAAATCTGCGGATTAGTGCTATTTCCTTTCTTGGATATTAATGTGACATAGGCAACTTTCCTGTCTTGGGTCTATACGAGACTCACCAAGAAGATCTGGTGCATAACAGCTACATTTCACAGCCAGTAAATGATTGTCTATAAATATGTATTTGTACGTTTCCTAATCACCACTACAAATTTCGGTGATCATTACAATAAATTTTCTGTGGTGGCAGTGTAATGGAAGCAGTGGACCAAAGGTGCCACGAGTGCATTTTTTAGTGCAGGTTGCCTACATCAGGGGCAGGTATGTACTCAGGGGCAAACCTATTGTTCTCCTTTGATGGACATGTCATTAACTTATTGTTCTCCTTTGACTGCCAGGTCCTTAACCTATTGTTCTGTTAAAAGGATCCATCCTATTGATTGTCAGGTCCTTAACCTATTGTTCCGCCTCCCCCCACCCCTCAGAAAACCTACCCACTCACTGCTACAGATACACTTTCAGGTCTGAGTTATTGGAATAGCCCCTCTCACTCTTATCAATTTGATTGACTACTTAATTAAATTGATCAATTAATTAACTTCTCCTCCTCTGGTAAATCCCTTCCCTCACACTCTCCATTCTGGAAACTAGTGGGAAAAGAGTCAGTTGATTGGTCACTTGGAGGCAATTCAATTGTAGCTCCATCCACTATCACTACATGATCCTCCTTCGTAAAATTCCTACATAACTCCCCTATGCTGTCAGTCACCTGAGCCAACCCTGAACTAGGCTTCACAATGCTGGGTGACCTGGTACTCACTCCCCAACGCTTCCTACAACTGCTGGCCCACACCTCTACCGTGCAAACTACCTAGCAGCAGAATCTTCTTCTTTTTGTTTGACTTTGCAACTAACTTAGGCCTCCTGACTGCTGAGGACTGTTGCACGTTCCCTACATCTACAGCTACAAGATGCTCCTCTCCACTCAACTCTGACAGCTTCTGAAATCTATTGCATATACGCAAAGTATAACTGTCTGATTACCAACTCCTCCTTGCTGCCTTCTTGCCAACTGCCGTTCGCATTCCCCAGTACCCTTCACCCTCCTCAACCTATCTAGTTCCTCCTTTGCGCATTGTAACTGCACCTGAAGGGCACAGATCTTACGCCCCTGCTCCTCTATCAACTTATTTTTACTACAGATTCTGCATTTGTTTGTGGGGCACTTAACTGTGCCGTCATCAGCAATCGTACAAAGTCCCAATTTTTTCACAGTGCAGTCTATCCACTTTCACAATGATGATGATGAAATGATGAGGCTGGCCGGAGTGACCGTGAGGTTCTAGGCGCTACAATCTGGAGCCGAGCGATTGCTACGGTCGCAGGTTCGAATCCTGCCTCGGGCATGGATGTGTGTGATGTCCTTAGGTTAGTTAGGTTTAATTAGTTCTAAGTTCTAGACGACTGATGACCTCAGAAGTTAAATCGCATAGTGCTCAGAGCCATTTGAAATGATGAGGACAACACAAAGACCCAGTCCCCAGGAAGAGAAAATTGCCAACTGGGTTGGGAATCGATCCCGGGACCCTGTGAACCAGAGGTAGCAACACTAGCTACTAGATCACGAGCTCGGACTTCTCAGGAGAGGATCTCACTAGAATGCCCACTGGCTTCCCCATTGCATCAAATGGTTCAAATGGCTCTGAGCACTATGGGACTTAACAGCTATGGTCATCAGTCCCCTAGAACTTAGAACTACTTAAACCTAACTAACCTAAGGACAGCACACAACACCCAGTCATCACGAGGCAGAGAAAATCCCTGACCCCGCCGGGAATCGAACCCGGGAACCCGGGAACCCGGGCGTGGGAAGCGAGAACGCTACCGCACGACCACGAACTGCGGACCCCATTGCATCCCCCCCCCCCCCCCCCCCCCAATGAAAATACTTTGAACAAATCCCACACTGTAACCCAGTACTCACTAACCTACGACAGAGCCCACAATTCTCACTCAGGGAAAAATTTTACAGTTACTGAAAAAAAAAAAACTATACGACTACATTACCTAAGTTCAGTTACACCAGTAGAACTATTTATAGAATAACAATAGTGGTCTCGATATTCTCCCTCACCTAAGAAAGCAACTACTTGTATTAATACTACTAAACCACAACTAATACCAATACCAACAAAACTTCACAAAATTATTAGATAAAACCAAAAATTCAAGCGACCACTGGAATACTCAACGAAGTCAAAACACTGAATGAAAATTTTACTGAAATATTTCACTAGAAACGATAAGAAACGTCAGCTGAAAACTAAAGCACGAAATTTACTAAACGACTGCAACGCACAGAAAACTCTAAAAAACGCAGCGAGCGAAGGTTTCCATAGTTTATCAAATCGTTATTTTGCCACAAACAGCACGAAACACCGCTGAAAACTATTAAGACACACAGCACACGAGGAAAGTGTAGGTTTGCATTTAATGCAAGTAGCAATATATCTGCACTGAAAGAATAGTACTGGCATTTCTTCCTGGAAGCAGATTTTACACAGACGATCATTGTCTGAAGCTCTCACAGTCAAATGGTGTTCTGATGGTGCTTTCAGAAAATTTTATGGAGGTTTAATATTAGCCACGTCCCTTGCAGTAATTTCTGCACCTACATTCTGACAGATATTCTGACCAATAGGAGCACAGTGGGGAAGTTGTGGCGAGGGGCCGGGGCACAGGGGGAGACGCCATTTGAGGGGGGGGGGGCACAGGGGGGAGACACCATTTGAGAGGGGGGGCACAGGGGGGAGAAGCCATTATTGGTCATTAATTACCGTCATCAAATTGACAGCTATTACTTTACACTAAAAGCGTTTGACCGTTAACTAACACCTGGATAAACTTGAAGCCATGTCTCTTAATAGGCCACCATATTGCCTATGAATTGCGATAATTATTAAAGACCATCAATTGCCATTATCAAGACAGCAATTTTACATTAATGACATCATAAATAAACAAACCATGCACTCAAGTGAACGGTTCGTTTACATAAGGGAGCTAGGGCAACTGAGCGGTTGGTTAACATAAGAGAACAATGGGCCCCTTCGATCCAGAAACGGGCCTATAACCGCTACTATTAGGTAGTTTCTATGTATGTGTGTGAAAGCTAATCCCAGGAGCTACTGTAGGAATTTTGATACGGTTTTCAGTAACAGATAGACTGATTCACAAGGGAGGTATCGCTGCATAGTATAAACAAGTTTTTTGGCCGTAAATACTTAGTGCAACCCGTGTGAATCTGGGGCGGGCCGCTAACTTAACAATTAAATAAAGCTCGCCACATCCCGAAAATGCTGATCCCTTTCTTCATGGTATACTCGCTAAGGGTTGGGGAGGGGAGGGGAGGGGTGGGGGAGGAGAATATCGCAGATCTCTATGAGGATATATCATGGATAGTATTCCCTCTGGCGTATAAGAATCTCTCTCTCTAAAGGGGAAGCAATTTTTTTATTGAATGTGTATAGTGTACGTTGAATGTGTATAGTGTACGTTGTTAACCTGTTAACGTAAGGTATTTTTGCAACTGCGGGGATAACTAAAACAGTTTTAAGCAAAAGGGTCGCTTTTTCTCTATCTGGTCAATCTTCAGAATCTTTCCAGATACGGAAAGAAGCACGCCTTGTTATTACTGATATTACACGCTTCTTTGTAGAATGCTATACATTCTCCGAAAACATGTGCACTAGGATGCGGTGCTTTTTATGGAACTCAGTGAAATGTATCGCGAAGAGAGACGGAGTACAAGGCAAATATGATGGCAGACCTGAGACCCAATACTGTTTCACATACTTTGTCCATCAAACACGTACTGCAGAGTGCTGAAGTAACAAAAGTTTGCTGTTAGTGTCACAATAAATGCCGATATCTGTGACAGTTATATATAGTTCATACCTAAAGGCGGCATACAACGCATGAACCTGTGTTCACTGTATGCAGCCTTTAGGTATGAACTATATGTATTTCGCATAGATTCAGTTAGATTACTAACAAGCCTGGTTAAATATTGCACTTATTTTTAGGTTTGAATATAAATTTTCTTTTGTATTGTTTTAGAATCTGAAGATGGTCACTAAATAGCCGAAACCGGTAATGACTGTGTCATAAGAATGTGATTGCGTCTATAAATAAACAAAAAATTTTTACAAAATAATCACTCACTCCATTGACAAAATGTCGTTTTCTCCTAACCCAAAATAGACTGAAGAAGTCAGCGTGTTTTTTACTGTTTCTTGTTGAAATTATCATACACAAACGATCCGTTAGTGCAACAGGGTGAACCACAACTCCATTGACAAACTTTCAGAGGCTGTTCAGGGATGTCTTATGATTATTTCGGTGTAAGAAGGGATCCACGGTCTCCAGTAGGTCGTTACAGAATTCTTGTGTTTGGTTTGTTTCCTGTCCCAGCTAGCTTTCTATCTGTAGCGCACTGAAAGTAGTACACAACAGAGCAAATGTCGACGGTAAGCCCTGCTTGTCTGGTTTCTAGCTGCACACGGTACGTATTTCGAACGTGACGTCAGTACAGGGTCACCAACCTGGATAACATAAATTCTTTATTACAGTTTTGTCATAGTTGCGCTTTAAAAAAAAATGGTTCAAATGGCTCTGAGCACTATGGGACTTAACTTCTGAGGTCATCAGTCCCCTAGAACTTAGAACTACTTAAACCTAACTAACCTAAGGACATCACACACATCCATGCCCAAGGCAGGATTCGAACCTGCGACCGTAGCGCTCACGCGGTTCCAGACTGTAGCGCCTAGAACCGCTCGGCCACACCGACCGGTTGCGCTTTTATTATGCTGGGGACCAGACTGGAACTACCCAGTTCATTTTCAAGCCAGGGCTATTGAAGCTGCACTAATAGTGCTTGGTTAGGAGTCAAACAGTTCACACATAGATAGTATACACATGATAGTGTAGTTCAATTCCACTTCATGAATACATCTACAGTGTGAAATTGGTCTGACATTTCATGTGACTACGTATCATGCATATACACTGAAGCGCCAAAGAAACTGGTATAGGTAAGCGTATTCAAATACAGAGATATGTAAATAGGCAGAATACTGCGCTGCGGTCGGCAACACCTATATAAGACAAGTGTCTGGCGCAGTTGTTCGATCGGTTACTGCTGCTACAATGGCAGGTTATCAAGATTGAAGTGAGTCGTTTCACGACTGTACCGTGAATATCAGAAATCCGGTAAAACATCAAATCTCTGACATCACTGCGGCCGGAAAAAGATCCTACAAGAACGAGACCAACGACGACTGAACAGAATCGTTCAACGTGGCAGAAGTGCAACCCTTCCGTAAATTGCTGTAGATTTCAGTGCTGGGCCATCAACAAGTGTCAGTGCGCGAACCATTCAACGAAACATCGTCGATATGGGCTTTCGCAGTCGAAGGCCCACTCGTGTGTCCTTGATGACTGCACGACGGAAAGCTTTACGCCTCGCCTGGGCCCGTCAACACCGAAATTGTACTGTTGATGACTGGAAATATGTTGCTTGGTAGGACGAGTCTCGTTGCCAATTGTATCGAGCAGATGGATGTGTACGGGTATGGAGACAACCTCAAGAATCCATGGACCCTGCATGTCAGCAGAGGACTGTTCAAGCCGGTGGAGGCTCTGTAATGGTGCGGGGTGTCTGCAGTTGGAGTGATATGGGACCCCCGATACGTCTAGATACGACGCTGACAGGTGACACGTACGTAAGCATCCTGCCTGATCACCTGCATCCATTCATGTCCATTGTGCATTCGGACAGACTTGGGCAATTCCAGCAGGACAATGCGACAACCCACAAGTTAAAAATTGCTGCAGAATGGCTCCAGGAACACTCTTTTGAGTTTGAACACTTTCGTTGGCCACCGAAGACCCGAGACATGAACATTATTGAGAATGTCTGGGATGCCTTGCAACGTCCTGTTCAGAAGAGATCTCCACCCCGTCGGACTTATGGACAGCTCTGCAGGATTCATGGTGTCAATTCCCTCCAGCACTACTTCAGACATTAGTCGAGTCCATGCTACGTCGTGTTGCAGCACTTCTGCGTGGTCGCGGGGACCCTACACGATATTAGGTAGGTGTATCAGTTTCTTTGGCTCTTCAGTGTAGTTTTGAAAGCAGGATGGTAGAAGAAAGTGATTCCAATTGTTCCAGAGAGAGAAAGGAGGGATTGGATGATGCTTACCGCAATGCAAGCCACTTATTTCCACCGACGAGTGGGGAACTATTTAATGTGGCAGAAGTCTCTGCCTGGGGTGCCTGCTTTCATAGCAGTGCTCTTTCCACCAGCAACCAGGTTGGTCGCATCGGAGACGATTACACTTAAAATACTGGAAACTTCCCGGCCATTGCTAGCACAGCATTGGCTGTCACAGCCATACTCTACACGGCAGCATTCTAGATGTGATTTACCCCAACAGGCCCCACATAGCTGAGTTACACACTTGCTTAGATCTATCTGCCTCGAATGACCTGTTGTGGCTGGGGGCACTGGTCAGCTCTCTAGATGCGCAGTCTGTAGCACTGTGCTAATTCTTATACACGCGTAATGTATCTTTGATGGCAGTCTTGGAAATCGGCAAACCTCAGAATTTTGCTATGACACCACAAATTTACCATGAAGTTATTGTTATGTCTAAGAATGCGCTCGTTTTAACATATAAACCTTAACATCACGCACATGCCATGTAGCTGTGACTTAGCAAGAATTTATCTATCGTGCTCTGGGATTTCTTATAGCTACAGAATCTTTATTTGGAAATCGGTATAGCTGTAGTGCCTATAGAATTTGCTATGGCATCATAAATTTTGTGGAATATGTCGTGATGTCATTATTTCTACCAATAGGGGAATGTGTTAGTTTTTTAACACATGTACTGTGACACACACACACACACACACACACACACACACACACACACACACACACTATTAATGTGGGGATGGCTTAGCAATGATAAATAATTCGAATACTTTTCAGTACACGTCAGATTGCGATTGACTGAGAGCATCATGACGTAGATGTAATGCGATGCGACATAATATGATGTAACATTGTCGTAACGTCAAGAGCAGAGGGAGGAAATTCATACAACTTCAAAAATAGATAAAATTGTCGATAATATGGAAAAATGAGAGAACTTAGGTAACTACCTGCATGCAGTCTCTGCTGGTGCCCTGAATAGTGAAAGTCGCGTGATATTAAATTTTATTTGTTTATATTTGTTAGAGATGAAGTGATTTATCATAACGGTGATGTGATTTATCATAACTAACTAAAAAACTAAACTGCTTGTGAACAGGACCTCGAAAAGGTCCAATGATACCGACCGACCGCCGTGTCGTCTTCAGCTGATGGGTGTTAGTGTGTGGGGATATGGAGGGGCATGCAGTCAACGCAACACTCTCTTGGCCATTATCAGTTTTAGTGACCGGAGCCGCTACTTCTCAGTCAAGTAGCTCCTCAACTGGCCTCACAAGGGCTGAGAGCACCCAGATTGCCAACAGCAGTTGGCAGACGCGGATGGTCACCCATCCAAGTGCCAGTCAAGCCCGACAGTGCTTAACTTCAGTGATCTGATGGGAACTGGCGCTATGAATGCGGCAAGGCTGTTGACACTATTGTAACTACAGTAACATTAATTTGTTACTAACTACTGGCACACCCTGATCCTCTCCCTATGGTGCAGAGCTCATGAATGAAGCCATCCATTCAACTGCTCCAGTTATAAGAGATGATGAGTGGGAGGGGCTTGAATCTTGGTAGTCCAGGATGGCGGGGAGGGGAGAGGAGGGGGTGAGGTTGGAGGGGAGGTGTGGGATAGAGCAGCAGGGGATATGGTGGAGGTGACATGTATCAATTGCTGGGAGTTCCCTGGGGAAGGGGAGGGGGTGACCTTGACTAGAACTAGCACAAGTGTGAAACCTGACACTGGAACTCCTTACCAGTGGCCTTGAGATAAGATTGTTACCTGTGCTTGAATGCCCACTGCCGATCTACTAGCACCATCTGTTTTCACCAGATCAGTTGGATTTCTGGCTTTGGGGACATTTAAAGGTGTTGGTGGAGGCCCAAGCCGTCGACAGTGTGCAGACGTTACAAGAGTGTGCGACCAATGCAAGTGATGCAGTCCAAATGGACCCAGGCAGACATGAAAGAGTGCGTGATTCACTGTGAACAAGAACTATAGGATGTGTCAGGATGTGTGGTGAGCGCACATGGCACTGCCTGTAGTGTCTGGCTGTATGTAATAGGCGGATGGGAATGAGATGACAAGTTGTCCCATGTCCCAAACATGTATTGCTTATAGGTAAGTAACGGAATATCTGTTGAACTGGATGAGTTTTTTTAAGTGTACAGATATGTCGCCTGCAGAAGGTCAAGGTAATTTGCAGACGAAATTTCTTCTTCAAATTTTTATGTTTCGCCAATGGTTTATTCAGTAATTAACGTAAAGGTTGTGCGTTTGTAGGAGCGGCCTTAGGAAACCGTCTGTGGCTGGCGCAGGCAAGCAGATATCCTGCCCTGTACTGACAACAGGTGGTGGGCCGGCCGGAGTGGCCGTGCGGTTCTAGGCGCTACAGTCTGGAACCGAGCGACCGCTACGGTCGCAGGTTCGAATCCTGCCTCGGGCATGGATGTGTGTGATTTCCTTAGGTTAGTTAGGTTTAAGTAGTTCTAAGTTCTAGGCGACTGATGACCTCAGAAGTTAAGTCGCATAGTGCTCAGGGCCATTTGAACCATTTGAACAACAGGTGGTGGATATGCACACCACTTTTGATGGTGTTACAACCGTCTTTCGCTTGATTCGTAACTGCAAGTTTTCGTGCGTTTTGCGATTACTGTGCTTCATTTAGACAAGGCACCTCCATGAAATCATGTAATTGTTTTACATATGAATTAGTCAGTTTTATGCTTTTCGTTTGTGAGCTATAGAAAAGTAGCGATAGCTTCGGAGATATTGATTTAAGTCAAACAGTTCATAGCTTTTTGATTCCTCTCAGCATCATCTGTACACAGCTTTATTTTCTGTACACATTATAAAGCCAGTCAGTACACGTACGACATGTGTACTAGACGAACGGGAATTTCACAATTTCGTGAGCAGAATTACCCCGATTCCAGCGATTTTTTCGTTGTTGCGCTGGTAAACATATCTGAAAAGTACCTGTACTATGTCAGGCATATCGGATATATTGTCTGTTGTCGGCTGTCAAAAAGGTAACAGTATTTTGGTAGAGTTGGTGATTATTTAAAAATGGTTCAAATGGCTCTGAGTACTATGGGACTTAACATCTGAGTTCATCAGTCCCCTAGAACTTAGAACTACTTAAACCTAACTAACCTAAGGACATCACACACATCCATGCCCGAGGCAGGATTCGAACCTGTGACCGTAGCTGTCGCGCGGTTCCGGACTGAAGCGCCTAGAACCGCTCGGCCACCGAGGCCGGCGGTGATTATTTACTTTGTATAAAAATGGATCAGGGATTTCGTATCAGATTTTGCTTTAAGAACGGAATAAAATGCATCAGAGTTATACGAGTGTTTAATATTGCTTTCAGTGAGCCTGCGAGTAAAACAAGGGTTTACAACTACTACATGCATTTCGAAGAAGACCACGAAAACGTTGAAGATGGTGAGCGCCCTGGAAGACACAGCACGTCATACTGAAATCGTGGAGAAAATAAAAATAAAAACGACTATGAATAGTATGTCAGTTGGCTCATCCCATGAAATGTTTTCGGATAGTTTGGGTATAATATCCATAATAGGAAAATTTGTTCAGTTTTGATCAGAGGCCGGCCGGAGTGGCCGAGCGCTTCTAGACGCTACGGTCGCTGGTTCGAATCCTGCCTCGGACATGGATGTGTGTGTTGTCCTTAGGTTAGTTAGGTTTAAGTAGTTCTAAGTTCTCGGGGACTGATGACCACAGATGTTGAGTCCCATAGTGCTCAGAGCCATTTGAACCATTTGATCAGAAGCTTAGGCGAATGTAGGTGGCTAGGAGGCAATAGATAAAGTCAGCAATGGTGCAGAAATATTGAAACGTGTCATCACAGGTGACGAAATATACGTCTATGGATATGGCGACGGATCTGTTACATATTCTAAGTGTCCTGCCAATAAAACGCAGTCTTTGGTTGGCCATTCCCAGAACATTTTCTACATGTTCCTTCCAATTTAAGTTGTTGGTAATTGTAATTCCTTGGTATTTACGGCCTTTAGATTAGACTGAGTTATCGTGTAACCGAAGTTTAACGGATTCCCTTTAGCACTCATGTTGATGACCTCACACTTTTCCGCAAATCTGTAGTGACGTTTACATGTTGAATAAAGTGTGGGCACGCCGTAGTTTGCAACTAATTCACGTATTTTTTCATGTAGTTAAATAATTACCACCCTGTAAGTTCGGTGCCGTCTGCCTGAAGCAATCCGAAAAAAAATTCCCGTATTCGTGGCAAAACAACTCATGGCCTTTGCATCACGATAATGCACTACTCGTTACTTGCCCTTGAATTTTTAGCCGTAAACAGTACTGTTATAATACTCTAGCATCCATAATCGGCAGACATGGCTCCATGTGAACATGTCAGTTTCTTCCGTTCCCAATTAAAGACCACCTTAAAGGGCCGCCGTATTACTCGTATAAGCACAGGCAAGATTAAAAACGCATCGCTCAGAGAGCTAAAAGCAAGTGCAAATGTCGACTTCTTAAAGTGTTACGGAGATTGGCAAATCGCTGTCATAAGTGCATAATATCTAAAGGGGACTGTTTTGAAGAAGATAGACAACAATCCGTTTGAAGTACTGATAGCGTTGGGAGAGCCAGCCATGACAAAACTCTACCATCTGATGATGATGAATATGTATGAGACAGGCGAAATACCCTCCGATTTCAAGAAGAATATAATAATTCCAATCCCAAAGAAAGGAGGTGTCAACAAGTGTGAAAATTACAGAACTATCAGTTTAATAAGTCACGGCTGCAAAATACTAACACAAATCTTTACAGAGGAATGTGAAAACTGGTAGAATCCAACCTCGGGGAAGATAAGTTTGGATTCTGTGAAAATGTTGGAACACTTGAGGCATTACTGACCCCACGACTTACCTTAGAAGATATATTACGGGAATGTAATCCTACACCGGCCGGAGTGGCCGTGCGGTTCTAAGCGCTACAGTCTGGAGTCGAACGACCGCTACGGTCGCAGGTTCGAATCCTGCCTCGGGCATGGATGTGTGTGATGTCCTTAGGTTAGTTAAGTTTAATTAGTTCTAAGTTCTAGGCGACTGATGACCTCAGAAGTTAAGTCGCATAGTGCTCAGAGCCATTTTGTAAATCTACTTTTGTAGCATTTGTAGTCCTAGAGAAAGCTTTTGGCAATGTTGACTGGAATACTCTCTTTCATATTCTGAAGGTGACGAAGGTGAAATACAGGCAGCGAAAGGCTATTTACAATTTGTACAGAAACCAGATGGCAGTTATATGAGTCGAGGGTCGTGAAAGGGAAGCAATGGTTGAGAAGGGAGTAAGACAGGGTTGTAGCCTTCCCCGATGTTATTCAATCTCTATATTGAGTAAGCAGTAAACGAAACAAAAGAATAATTTGGAGTAGGAATTAAAATCCATGGAGAAGAAATAAAAACTTTGAGGTTCGCCGATGACATTGTAATTCTGTCAGAGACAGAAAAAGACCTGGAAGAACTGTTGAATGAAATGTAAAGTGTCTTAAAAGGAGGGTATAAAATGAGCATTAATAAAAGCAAAACGAAGATAATAGAATGTAGTCGAATTAAATCAGGTGATTCTTAGGGAATTAGATTAAGAGATAAGGCACTTAAAGTAGTAGATGAGTTTTGCTATCTGGGGAGCAAAGTAAGTAATGATGGTCGAAGTAGAGAGGATATAAAACGTACACTGGCAATGGCAAGGAACGCGTTTCTGAAGAAGAGAAGTTTGTTAACGTCGAGTATAGATTTAAGTGACAGGAAGTCTTTTGTGAAAGTATTTGTATGGAGTGCAGCCATGTATGGGAGCGAAACATGGACGATAAACAGTTTAGACAAGGAGAGAATAGAAGTTTCGAAATGTGGTGCTACAGATGAATGCTGAAGATTAGATGGGTAGATCACGTAACTAATGAAGAGGTACTGAACAGAATTGAGGAGAAAAGGAATTTGTGACACAACTTGACTAGAAGAAGGGATCGGTTGGTAGGAACTTTTTTTAAGGCACCACGGGATCACCAATTTAGTATTGGAGGGCAGCGTGGAGGGTAAAAATCGTAGAGGGACTCCAAGATATGTATACAGTAAGCAGATTCAGAAGGATGTAGGCTGCAGTAGTTACACGGAGACGAAGATGCTTGCACAGGATAGAGTTGCATGGAGAGCTGCATCAAACCAGTCCGTGGACTGAAGACCACGACAACAACAACAACAACAGCAACGACAACACTTTTGTACACGAATAAAGAAAATTAACAAAGAAACAGGCTAGTTCTTTTTTGCACAGATTTAGTACATATGGTTAATAGTGAAACTTTCTGCTCGAGAGTATTTTCTGTATCGGTGTTTAATGCGGAACGCTGGTAAAATACTGTCATCGAGATAGTTGCCTCGAGGTAAGAGTCTTCTTATCGCAATCGTAAGCGTTCGCTTCGTCTTGATTGTTTCGTTTACCGAACGCAGGTCTTGTTGCCGTGCGACGTGTGGCGCTGTTCTTATCAGTTAACGTGCGGATCAGTTAAAGGCCGCGGCCATAACACACGTCTCGTGGCAGACCTGGCTGCAGCCGCTCGCGCGTGCTGTCTGTTGAGCCTGCAGGAAGGGCACGGCAGGCCTCTACGAGGCTGCGCACGCCGCTTTGTCAGCACTGCGCTCCTAGCGTGCCTAGCTGTCTGGCCCTCGCCTCTCTCCGACCGCCAACTCAGCCGAGGGCCGCGATGAAAACAGGCCGCGGCGCGTACGACATACAGCACGCGGGGAGCGACTAGCTACACTGAAAAAAAAAACAAAAGAAAATCACAATATCTACCAGTTGTAGAAAGAAGCATGAAATCGGAATTTGGTTGCAATAATTACAAGTCGGTTGTTTGAAACTGATAAACAATATTTTATTCAAAATAATCTCCATTCCTATATACAGGGTGGTCCATTAATAGTGACCGGGCCAAATATCTCACGAAATACGCATCAAACGAAAAAAACTACAAAGAACGAAACTCGTGTAGCTTGAAGGGGGAAACCATATAGCGCTATGGGTGGCCAGCTAGATGGAGCTCCCATAGGTCAAACGGATATCAACTGCCTTTTTTTAAACAGGAACCCCCATTTTTATTACATATTCGTGTAGTACGTAAAGAAATATGAATGTTTTAGTTGGACCACTTTTTTCGCTTTGTGATAGATAGCACTGTAATAGTCACAAACGTGTAGTAAGTACGTGGTATCACATAGCTAATATTCCGCCAGTGCGGACGGTATTTGCTTCGCGATACATTACCCGTGTTAAAATGGACCGTTTACCAATTGCGGAAAAGATCGATATCGTGTTGATGTATGGCTATTGTGATCAAAATGTCCAACGGGCGCGTGCTATGTATGCTACTCGGTATCCTGGACGACATCATCCAAGTGTCCGGACCGTTCGCCGGATAGTTACGTTATTTAAGGAAACAGGAAGTGTTCAGCCACACGTGAAACGTCAACCACTACCTGCCACAAGTGATGATGCCAAGTAGGTGTTTTAGCTGCTGCCGTGGCTAATCCGCACATCAGTAGCAGACAAATTGCGCGAGAATCGGGAATCTGAAACGTCGGCGTTGAGAATGCTACATCAACATCGATTGCACCCGTACCATATTCCTATGCACCAGGAATTGCATGGCGACGACTTTGAACGTCGTGAACAGTTCCGCCACTGGGCACAAGAGTAATTATGGGATGATGACAGATTTTTTGCACGCGTTCTATTTAGCGACGAAGCGTCATTCACCAAAAGCGGTAATATAAACCGGGATAATATGCACTATTGGGGAACGGAAAATCCACGATAGATGCGACAAGTGCAACATCAGCGACGTTGGTGGGTTAATGCGTGGTGCGGCATTATGGGAGGAAGGATAATTGGCCCCCATTTTATCGATGGCAATCTAAATGGTGCAGTGTATGCTGATTTCCTACGTAATGTTCTACCGATGTTACTACAACATGTTTCACTGCATGACAGAATGGCGATGTACCTCCAACATGATGGATATCCGGCACATAGCTCACGTGCGGTTGAAGCGGTATTGAATAGCATATTTTATGACAGGTGGATTGGTCGTCGAAGCACCATACCGTGGCCCGCACGTTCACCAGATCTGATGTCCCCGGATTTCTTTCTGTGGAGAAAACTGAAGGATATTTGCTATCGTGATCCACCGACAACGCCTGACAACATGCGTCAGCGCATTGTCAATGCATGTGCGAACATTACGGAAAGCGAACTACTCGCTATTGAGAGGAATGTCGTTACACGTATTGCCAAATGCATTGAGGTCGACGGGCATAATTTTGAGCATTTATTGCATTAATGTGGTATTTATAGGTAATCATGCTGTAACAGCATGCGTTCTCAGAAATGATAAGTTCACAAAGGTACACGTATCACATTGGAACAACGGAATAAAATGTTCAAACGTACCTACGTTCTGTATTTTAATTTAAAAAACCTACCTGTTACCAACTGTTCGTCTAAAATTGTGAGCCATATGTTTGTGACTATTACAGCGCCATCTATCACAAAGCGAAAAAAGTGGTCCAACTGAAGCATTCATATTTCTTTACGTACTACACGAATATGTAATAAAATATGGGGGTTCCTATTTAAAAAACGCAGTTGATATCCGTTTGAATTACGGTAGCGCCATCTAGCGGGCCAACCATAGCGCCATCTGGTTTCCTCCTTCAAGTTAGACAAGTTTCGTTCTTTGTAGTTTTTTCGTTTGACGCTTATTTTGTGAGATATTTGGCCCGGTCACGATCAATGGACCACCCTGTATACATTCCTCCCATCTCTCCGGCAGGCTATGAATGCCACGCAAAATAACAATAATAATTGTGGTGTCACAGACACCAAACTTGCTAGGTGGTAGCCTTTAAATCGGCCGCGGTCCATTAGTATACGTCGGACCCGCGTGTCGCCACTGTCAGTGACAGCAGACCGAGCGCCACCACACGGCAGGTCTAGAGAGACGTACTGCCACTCGCCCCAGTTGTACAGCCGACGTTCATAGCAATGGTTCACTGACAAATACGCTCTCATTTGCCGAGACGATAGTTAGCATAGCCTTCAGCTACATTTGCTACGACCTAGCAAGGCGCCGTATTCAATTGATATTGAGATTTTATTAATGTATCATCAAGAGCGATGTTCTACAAATGTGGATTAAAGTTAAGTATTCCAGAAGCTACGTACTTTTCTTTATAGCATTCATTACGTATCCTGTTTCAGACCTCACGCCAGCCTGCGTGAGTTTAAGCGCGTGCCTTTCGGCTTCCTCTCATTGTGTCTAGGCTGTCTTGTCTAGACACAACAATAATAATAATTGCTTCTTTTGAAGTGAACAAGTCAGCGAACCGTTTTCGTGCATTTTCATACGAACTGAAGCGTTGCCCAGCAAGAGCGTGTCCCAGTAATGCAAATAGATGATAATCGTACAGAGTGAGGTCTGGAGAATAAGCCGAATGCCCTAGTATTTCCCAACCGATCACCTCGATCGCTTGCCTGACCGGTTTTGCTGTGTGTGATGGGCCGTTAGCATGGAGAAAGATGACTTTCTGTTACCTTTTTCCATATTCCGGTCGTTTTTCACGTAATGCTCGATTGAAATGGATAATTTTCTGTTGGTAGCGATTAGTGTTAACTGTTTCGCCAGGTTTTAGCAGCTCGTAAATGATAACACCCTTCTGATCCCACCGAAAACAGAGCATTGTCGTCTTTCCACAACGATTTGGTCTTGTAGTGGTTGTCGATGGTCTGTCTGGATTCACCCATGATTTATACGCTTAGGATTCTCAAAATATATCCATTTTTGATCGCCTGTCACTATACGATGGAGAAACGACTTTCTTTTGTATTTGGCGGGCAGCATTTAACAAGTGGTCTTTCGATTTGCTTGCTGTCTTTCATTCAGTTCATGCGGAACCCATTTTCCTACTTTCTGGACCTTTCCCATAGCTTTTAACCGAAGAGAAATGGCTCTCTGCGTCACATTCAATCGTTCCGCGAGTTCCTGTTGAGTTTGAGTATCATCTTCCTCCAATAAGGCATGGAATTC
Source organism: Schistocerca nitens (assembly GCF_023898315.1). Classification (NCBI taxonomy): domain Eukaryota; kingdom Metazoa; phylum Arthropoda; class Insecta; order Orthoptera; family Acrididae; genus Schistocerca; species Schistocerca nitens. Next base: position 876,871,162 of record NC_064617.1, read on the forward strand.
GTTGTCTTCGAACTTTTTCGGTGGTTTTCCGCGCTCGTCGTTTCTCACGCCAGAATCACCACTTTTGAATTTTTGAACCACTCGAAACACTGTGTTTTCCCAGGAGCATGTTCGCCGATAGCTTCGACAGGGATTCTATGCGATTCTGCAGCAGTTTTCTTCAAATGATAATAGAAAACCAATGTTGCCCGCAAATCCTAGTTCGTAGGCACAAGACTCGACATGTTCACGGGTTTGAAGCAGATACCGATGTATGGAACTTATTGTGTGTTGACACTCGTCGTCAGCCGTCACAGGGAGCAGATGGCGCTGCAGACGCGGTCTCACGGGCCCTACACTGACGGCTAGCATCATCTATATGGAAATTCCTGTTTCACACTTCTACATCTTGTAGAAGAACTCGTGCGACATAAACGAAAGTTGGTAGCCGTGTTTGTACATCTGAAAGATGTCGATTCGAATTTCGCGCCAGTCGCGTGGGAGTGGCGTTACTAACGCCGCTATGAGGATGCAAACCAAGTTTGCTTTAAATGCACACTGTAACGATCGTGGGTTTTAGTTGCGTTTCAGGTTGGACGTTGTGTGTTGAAGTTAGTCAAGAATGCCTGTTTAGGCGACAAAGACTGTGATTATCAACACCTCACTTAGTTTGGTCGAGGTCGCGCAACAGGGATTGCGAGAACGACGCATCCGGCCACCCTGATTTTGGTTTTCCGTGGTTTCCGTAAATCGCTTCAGGTAAACCCCGAGATAGTTCCTTTGGAAGGGCACGGACGACTTCCCTCCCCGTCCTTCCCTACCCCAATGGGACCGATGACCTCGCTGTTTGGTCCCCTCCCCCCAAATCAACCAACCAATAGGGATACGACAAAGCTGGATGTCTCTTCTGCATTACTGCAGGAAGACTTCTCAGGAACTGTAGATGATTGCTGGCAGCGACGGTCACGGGAATGTACGGTCGCAAGAAGACCGGGCTCTGGACGGTCACGTGGCACTACCTTGAGGGGTGACCATCGTGTTTGCTGTATGGATCTAGCGCATTTCACTGCATCTGCAGCAACAGTTGGCACCACAGTGACACAACGAACTGTTACAAATCAGTTACTTCAAGGACAGCTTGGAAGCAGACGCCCCGTAGAGTGCATTTCACTGACGCCAACCACCGCTATTTGCAACTACAGTGGTGTCAGGCAAAAGCTCATTGGAGGATGGGGGGGGGGGGGGGGGCGGTCTGTTGTGTTTTCTGCTGAGATGTGATTCTGCCTCAGTGCCAGTGATGGCCGTGTGTTGATTAGAAAGAGACCAGTTGAGGGCCTGCAACCAACCTTTCTTCGTGCTAGACAGACTTGATCTACACCTGGAGTCGTGGTATAAGGTGCGATTTCGTAAGAGCAGGAGCACTCTCGTGGCTATCCCGCGCACCCTGACTGCAAATTTGTACGCCAGTCTGGTGATTCGACCTGTTGTGCTGTGACTGATGAACACCATTCCAGTCATTATTTTCCAACAGGATAACGCTCGATATTCTACAGAGTGTCGACATGTCCCTTGGCCTGCTCGGTCACCAGATCTGTCTCAGTCGGGCACATACGATACATCTTCATCTACATCTACATCCATTCTCCGCAAGCCACCCGACGGTGCGTGGCGGAGGGTACCTTGAGTACCTCTGTCGGTTCTCCATTCTATTCCAGTCTCGTATTGTTCGTGGAAAGAAACATTGTCGATATGCCTCTGTGTGGGCTCTAATCTCTCTGATTTTATCCTCATGATCTCTTCGCGAGATATACGTAGGAGGGAGCAATATACTGCTTGACTCCTCGGTGAAGGTATGTTCTCGAAAGTTCAACAAAAGCCCGTACCGAGCTACTGAGCGTCTCTCTTGCAGATTCTTCCACTGGAGTTTATCTACCTTCTCCGTAACGCGTTTGCGATTACTAAATGATCCTGTAACGAAGCGCGCTGCTCTCCGTTGGATCTCCTCTATCTCTTCTATCAACACTATCTGGTACGGATCCCACACTGATGAGCAGTATTCAAGCAGTAGGCGAACGAGTGTACTGTAACCTACTTCCTTTGTTTTCGGACTGCATTTCCTTAGGATTCTTCCAATGAATCTCAGTCTGGCATCTGATTTACAGACGATTAATTTTATATGGTCATTCCATTTTAATCACCCCTAATGCCGACTACCAGATAATTTATGGAATTAACTGTTTCCAGTTGCTGACCTGCTATATTGTAGCTAAATGATAAAGGATTTTTCTTTCTATATATTCGCAATACATTACACTTGTCTACATTGAGATTCAATTGCCATTCCCTGTACCATGCGTCAATTCGTTGCAGATTCTCCTGCATTTCAGTAAAATTTCCCATTATTACAAGCTCTCGATATACTACAGCATCATCTGCAAAAAGCCTCAGTGAACTTCCGATGTTATCCACAAGGTCATTTATATATATTGTGAATAGCAACGGTCCTACGACACTCCCCTGTGGCACACCTGAAATCACTCTTACTTCGGAAGACTTCTCTCCATTGACAATGACATTCTGCGTTCTGTCATCTAGGAACTCTTCAATCCAATCACACAATTGGTCTGATAGTCCATATGCTCTTACTTTGTTCAGTAAACGACTGCGGGGAACTGTATCAAACGCCTTGCGGAAGTCAAAAAACAAGGCATCTACCTGGGAACCCGTGTCAATGGCCCTCTGAGTCTCGTGGACGAATAGCGCGAGCTGGGTTCACACGATCGTCTTTTTCGAAACCCATGCTGATTCCTGCAGAGTATATTTCTAGTCTCCAGAAAAGTCATTATACTCCAACATAATACGTGTTCGAAAATTCTACAACTGATCGACGTCAGAGATATAGGTCTATAGTTCTGCACATCTGTTCGACGTCCCTTCTTGAAACGGGGATGAGCTGTGCCCTTTTCCAATCCTTTGGAACACCACGCTCTTCTAGAGACCTACGGTACACCGCTGCGAGGAGGAGGGCAAGTTCCTTCGCGTACTCTGTGTAAAATTGAACTGGTATCCCATCAGGTCCAGCGGCCTTTCCTCTTTTGAGCGATTTTAATTGTTTTTCTATCCATCTGTCATCTATTTCAATATCTACCATTTTTCCACCTGTGCGATAGTCTAGAGAAGGAACTACAGTGCAGTCTTGTGAAACAGCTTTGTGAAAAGACATTTAGTTTTTCTGCCTTTCGTGTGTCATCCTCTGCTGCAGTACCATTTTGGTCACAGACAACGCCAGCGTCATCCACAAACAGCATTAAACGTCCCTATATTGACCGACCAAGTGCACAAATTGATATCCAGCACCTGTGCATGCATACGTGCATTCAACAGTCTGACTGTTACACTGGTCATCGATGCACCAGCATTTCACACTTGCAATGGCTAATCTTGCGCTTACTTTAAACTGCGATAATGCATCGTTAACCACTTCCGTATGTTACCTAGACAAATGTATTCCCGAATTTTATTACTCTACATCAATTATTTTTTGGTGTTGCGGTTTCTTTTCCTATCAGTGTATTTCAGACGACTTTAATAGGTCTTAACTTCGAGTTTAAATGCATGCAAGCTCCCGATAGCACAGACAAAGATAAGATGTTTAGTGGATACATTTTCATTGACGTACTGATTTCCTGAGGGGCTCTGCACGGAGATGAGCCTTCGCGAAGCGTGGAACACCAGACGACTAGTTTGAGGCCACAAGATCGTTGTGGGGCTCATATTTCTCGTGTGACCGGGATCGCCACAACGCATAACGCATAGTAGCCCTCAACCCACGCGTGCGGGTGGTATTATACACTACTGGCCATTAAAATTGCTACACCAAGAAGAAATGCAGATGATAAACGGGTATTCATTGGACAAATATATTATACTAGAACTGACATGTGATTACATTTTCACGCAATTTGGGTGCATAGATCCTGAGAAATCAGTACCCAGAACAACCACCTCTGGCCGTAATAACGGCCTTGATACGCCTGGGCATTGAGCCAAACAGAGCTTGGATGGCGTGTACAGGTACAGCTGCCCATGCAACTTCAACACGATACCATAGTTCATCAAGAGTAGTGACTGGTGTATTGTGACGAGCCAGTTGCTCGGCCACCATTGACCAGACGTTTTCAATTGGTGAGAGGTCTGGAGAATGTGCTGGCCTGTGCAGCAGTCGAAGGTTTTCTGTATCCAGAAAGACACGTACAGGACCTGCAACATGCGGTCGTGCATTATCCTGCTGAAATGTAGGGTTTCGGAGGGATCGAATGAAGGGTAGAGCCACGGGTCGTAACACATCTGAAATGTAACGTCCACTGTTCAATGTGCCGTCAATGTGAACAAGAGGTGACCGAGACGTGTAACCAATGACACCCCATACCATCACGCCGGGTGATACGCTACTATGGCGATGACGAATACACGCTTCCAGTGTGCGTTCACCGCGATGTCGCCAAACAAAGTTGCGAGCATCATGATCCTGTAAACATAACCTTGATTCACCCTAAAAAATGACGTTTTGCCATTCGTGCACCCAGGCTCGTCGTTGAGTACACCATCGCAGGCGCTCCTCTCTGTGATGCAGCGTCAACGGTAACCGCAGCCATGGTCTCCGAGATGATAGTCCGTGATGCTGCAAACGTCGTCGAACTGTTCGTGCAGATGGCTATTGTCTTGCAAACGTCCCCATCTGGCTCTGAGCACTATGGGACTTAACAGCTGTGGTTATCAGTCCCCTAGAACTTAGAACTACTTAAACCTAACTAACCTAAGGAGATCACACACATCCATGCCCGAGGCAGGATTCGAACCTGCGACCGTAGCAGTCGCGCGGTTCCGGACTACGCGCCTAGAACCGCGAGACCACCGCGGCCGGCTGTTGACTCAGGGATCGAGACGTGGCTGCACAATCCGTTACAGCCATGCGGATAAGATGCCTGTCATCTCGACTGCTAGTGATACGAGGCCGTTGGAATCCAGCACGGCGTTCCGTATTACCCTCCTGAACCCACCGATTCCATATTCTGCTAACAGTCATTGGATCTCGACCAACGCGAGCAGCAATGTCGCGATACGATAAACCGGAATCGCGATAGGCTACAATCCGACCTTTATCAAAGTCGGAAACGTGATGGTACGCATTTCTCCTCCTTACACGAGGCATCACAACAACGTTACGCCGGTCAACTGCTGTTTGTGTATGAGAAATCGGTTGGAAACTTTCCTCATGTCAGCACGTTGTAGGTGTCGCCACCGGCGCCAGCCTTGTGCGAATGCTCTGATAAGCTAATCATTTGCATATCGCAGCATCTTCTTCCTGTCGTTTAAATTTGGCGTCTGTAGCACGTCATCTTTGCGGTGTAGCAATTTTAATGTCCAGTAGTGTAGATCTGGTACAAACACCCAGAATCACAGGTGATTTTTTTCACAGGTAGTTAATAGTAGCTGATAACGTGAAAAAATGGGTAATGGATGAAACACAGAACGTGAAAGATTATCAAAAAGTGGTACGCAAACTAAACTGGCCTTGTAAGAGTCGGAGGGCATGAAAGAGGAGCACTAGGTGAGATGGGAATCAGGCTATCCCCCTTCTTATTTAGTCTGTATACGGGTTAACCAGAACTCCACTCGCAAACTTTCGGAGGCTCTTGACGGATATCTCCCGACTGTTTTGGTACATGCGGTCCCACGATCTCGGGCGTATCCTTACACGGTAATACTGAAATTACGATTGATACGATCGGATACAACAGTCGCCCTTGCTTCCGTTAAAAAACTTTCGGAACAGAGAAGACATCTGTGACATCAGTAACCAAAACGTACAACACACGACACATAATGATGCAACAGTCCTCAGGCGGTTGGTGCCGCTGCAGGAACACAGAAAAACTGTCCGTAGTACTGATGTGTATCACTGTTAACGTGCAACTAACGCCGCCGGAAAACAAAAAGGGTTGACACAACCGTCTACCCGTGAATTCAGACTTGAGGACAATGAGTTAAAGAGGGCATTACTGTTGTCATCAGGGGGTACCGTCAGCGAACAGGAACAAGACACACAGCGCATACGTCAACATTTGCGCTGTTGTCCGCTATTTTCAGTCCAGTACACATACAAAACTACCTGGTGCAAGGAACCAAACGAAAAGCAGTCGCCGGCCGAAGTGGCCGTGCGGTTAAAGGCGCTGCAGTCTGGAACCGCTACGGTCGCAGGTTCGAATCCTGCCTCGGGCATGGATGTTTGTGATGTCCTTAGGTTAGTTAGGTTTAACTAGTTCTAAGTTCTAGGGGACTAATGACCTCAGCAGTTGAGTCCCATAGTGCTCAGAGCCATTTGAACCATTTGAAAAGCAGTCACACTGCAACAAGCCGCCGGAGACCGTGGGTCCCTTTGTAACGGTAACAATGACCACCTTAAACGCAATCGGCGGTAACGTTATACCTATGCGAGATGTTGTGACTGTGAGATAACCTAATGGAAACAGAAGAATCAAACTGGGATTCGTTTCCGAAACACATAAGTAACAGTAAACAAGAGAGTGAGGTAACAGTTATACTCCCAGCACAAAAGCAAGTTTTAACATTACATATTAACACCGGTCGCCAGCCTAATTAGGCATTCTTGTGTCAAACAATATAGTAAAGCAGAAGGCAGGGTTAAGACTAAACTAACCGTCCTAAACACACCCACTAAACTCTTTCTTTATATCTGTTCACGCTACAATACAGTAACCTAACACTGCAGATAAATGTACTGCTAACTTGTAAGTCAGACAAACAAATGGACAATGAAATAGCAAACAGTAATACATGCTTCTCAGCAACACGTACTTTAAATGAACTAGATGCAGCAGTTAAAGAACCAATCACCAAAACGTATCAAACTAGTAGCAGTATGAAACAGGGAAAAGTATGAAGTGATTCTGATCTAAATCAGGGGGTCTGTTAATGATCATACTCTCTAACTTCATTGTTTAGTACAGGGTCTCTGTGCCTGTGCATTAACCAACATGCATTAGAATAGATTGCACAGTAAATAGTTCTTTCTTAAACTCGGTTTGAAGCATTTAGACAGAATGCAAATGTAAATAAAATGGCTCTCAAGGATACGTTGCTTTGCTTCATTATTAATTATGTAAAGCACAACAAACTAGAAATCTTTAAATAACAAATGTGGTTTGATAAGCAGTCTTTTAACCTACTCAAAATATAGTTGGCTGTGCAATTTCCAACACAGCATTAAACACAAGTTTAACCCTTTCTCCTAAAATGAACGCTGGTAAAACTTTGTAATTCTGATCAAAGTGCATAAATGCAACAATTCATAATCTTTTTCATTACAGATTAACTATACTATTTTCAGGAAGCTTTTCAAGTGAGATAAATTATTTAAGCGAATGACTGCAGATTGGTCTAAAAATACACTGGCAGTGGAGAATTTCTCAAACCTTAATAAGTGCTATGACTTCACAAGCTTGAAAGTAATCACAACTATTTTTACAGCTGCCGAATAAGGCTTTCCACAATAAGTTAGGACACTCGGAATTAAATTCACTAGATTAGGGTTCCTGTCCAGGTTTGTGATTTGGGATAATCACGGTGTAAGATAAAGTTTTTAGCAACACCACTATTATTATTAAAACCAACCAAATTTCACAAATACTTGGTCCATTTACGGAGAGCCAGATAAAAACAATTTAGTGGAAGTACGATGCCACTGGTGGCGTAATTTGCAGTGGCTGTTAACGTAGTGGCGATGCAGTCATGGCAGTACTGTTGGCCTCGCCCTGTTATAGATCTGCTTGGCGTCGGTATTACACTACTGGCCATTAAAATTGCTACACCAAGAAGAAATGCAGATGATAAACGGCTATTCATTGGACAAATATATTATACTAGAACTGACATGTGATTATATTTTCACGCAATTTGGGTGCATAGATCCTGAGAAATCAGTACCCAGAACAACCACCTCTGGCCGTAATAACGGCCTTGATAAGCCTGGGCATTGAGTCAAACAGAGCTTGGATGGCGTGTACAGGTACAGCTGCCCATGCAGCTTCAACACGATACCACAGTTCATCAAGAGTAGTAACTGGTGTATTGTGACGAGCCAGTTGCTCGGACACCATTGACCAGACGTTTTCAATTGGTGAGAGATCTGCAGAATGTGCTGGCCAGGGCAGTAGTCGAACATTTTCTGTATCCAGAAAGGCCCGTACAGGACCTGCAACATGCGGTCGTGCATTATCCTGCTGAAATGTAGGGTTTCGGAGGGATCGAATGAAGGGTAGAGCCACGGGTCGTAACACATCTGAAATGTAACGTTCACCGTTCAAAGTGCCGTCAATGCGAACAAGAGGTGACCGAGACGTGTAACCAATGACGAATACACGCTTCCAGTGTGCGTTCACCGCGATGTCGCCAAACACGGATGCGACTATCATAATGCTGTAAACAGAACCTGGATTCATCCGAAAAAATGACGTTTTGCCATTCGTGCACCCAGGTTCGTCATTGAGTAAACCATCGCAGGCGCTCCTGTTTGTGATGCAGCGTCAACGGTAACCGCAGCCATGGTCTCCGAGCTGATAGTCCATGTTGCTGCAAACGTTGTCGAACTGTTCGTGCAGATGGTTATTGTCTTGCACACGTCCCCATCTGTTGACTAAGAGATCGAGACGTGACTGCACGATCCGTTACAGCCATGCGAATGAGATGCCTGTCATCTCGACTGCTAGTGATATGAGGCCGTTGGGATCCAGCACGATGTTCCGTATTACCCTCCTGAACCCACCGATTCCATATTCTGCTAACAGTCATTGGATCTCGACCAACGCGAGCCGCAATGCCGCGATAAGATAAGCCGCAATTGAGTAAACCATCGCAGGCGCTCCTGTTTGTGATGCAGCGTCAACGGTAACCGCAGCCATGGTCTCCGAGCTGATAGTCCATGTTGCTGCAAACGTTGTCGAACTTTTCGTGCAGATGGTTATTGTCTTGCACACGTCCCCATCTGTTGACTAAGAGATCGAGAAATCAGTGAGAGAAAGCAACAAGCTAGGTAAGAGAATTAAAGATCAGTGATGGTACGCATTTCTCCTCCTTACACGAGGCATCACAACAACGTTACGCCGGTCAACTGCTGTTTGTGTATGAGAAATCGGTTGGAAACTTTCCTCATGTCAGCACGTTGTAGGTGTCGCCACCGGCGCCAACCTTGTGTGAATGCTCTGAAAAGCTAATCATTTGTATATCACAGCATCTTCTTCCTGTCGGTTAAATTTCGTGTCCGTAGCACGTCATCTTTGTGGTGTAGCAATTTTAATGGCCAGTAGTGTATATTTCTCTAGGGCCAAAAGCCATGCCATGATATTAGTATCACCAAATGCAACATTTGAGACCCATAAATACCTCTCTTAAGCTCCTTTGGCCTCAAAACACCGAGGAAAGGAGCCACAATGATCTGCTTTTGCTAGTGAGATGTTAGCCACAGCACTGTTCAGCCCAGACTCCTTACCCCTCACAAAGGACGAGTTGCTACTTGCGCGCCAACAACACCTTTACCACTCTGCCAGGCTACTTTCGTAGCTGCGGGGCTTCCCCACATCTTTTACGTTCAACCCTACGTTCCCTGACTATGGACCAAGTCATTTACAGTACATTATATAACAATAATTCCAGTAGTTATTTAAATTCACAAGCACAACTCAAACAACATCGTTCAAAAGTTCACATAATTGAAATATGTACACATAGTCAAAGAATTTCCATGACAGATCAACAATTTACATAAGCAACTCTATAAATTGACATAGAAACATCGATACAGATACACAATAGGTCAAAAATAGGTCTTACATCTTGTCCCAAAATACTCAGAAGGTATCACTGAACAACGTCTGTCAGTGGAGTTCTCGTCGACCTTGTATGCAGAAATCAGTGAGAGAAAGCAACAAGCTAGGTAAGAGAATTAAAGATCAGCTACAAGAAATGAAAATTTTGTGGTTTGCTGATACCATCGTAGCTCTGTCAGATACGGCAAACTACTTGAATGGAATCGACCGCGTCCTGTAAAGAGGATATAGCTTGAATATCAAGAAAACTAAAACAAGGGTAATGGAAAGGCGATATGTGAGGGAGTTATGCACTAAAGAGCCAAAGAAACTGGTTCACTTGGCTAATATTGTGCGGGGCCCCCGCGTGCAAGTAGAAGTAGAAGTGCCGCAACACGACATGGCATGGACTCGACAAATGTCTGAAGTAGTGCTGGCGGAAACAGACACCACGAAACCTGCTGGGATATAAGAGAACGGGGGGGGGGGGGGAGGGGGGGAAGATCTCTGAACATCACGTAGCAAGTCATCCCAGATATGCTCAAAAATGTTCGTGTCTGCCGAGTTTGGTGGCCAGCGGAAGTGTTTAAACTCAGAAGAGTGTTCCGGGAGCCACTCTGTAGCAATTCTGGATGTGTGGGGTGTCGCATTGTCCTGCTGGAACTGTCCAGGTCCGTCAGAATACACAATGGACATGAATGGATGCAGGTGATCAGACAGGATGCTTACGTACGGGTTTACCTGTCAGAGTCGTATCTAAACGTATCAGGGGCCCCATATCACTCCAACTGCTCACGCCCACACCGTTACTGTGCCTCCAGCAGCTTGAAAAATCCCCTGCTGACACGCAGGGTCCATGGATTCATGAGGTTGTCTCCATACCCGTACACGTCCATCTGCTCGATATAATTTGAACCGAGACTCGTCCGACCAGGCAACATGTTTCCAATCATCAACAGTCCAGTGTCGGTATTGACAGGTCCAGGCGTAAAGCTTTGTGTCGTGCAGTCGTGATGGATACACTAGTGGGTCTTCGGCTCTGGAAGCCCATATCGATGATATTTCGTTGAATGGTCCACACGCTGACACTTGTTGATGGCCCAGCATTGGAATCTGCAGCAATTTGCGGAAGGGTTGCACTTCTGTCACGTTGAACGATTTTCTTCAGTCGCCGTTGGTCCCGTTCCAGCAAGATCTTTTCCCGGTCGCAGCGATGTCGGAGATGAATGTTTTATCGGATTCCTGACATTCACGGTACCCCCGTGAAATGGTCATACGGGAAAATCCCCCCTTAATCCTTACCTCGGAGATGCTGTGTCCCATCGCTCGTGCGCCGACCATAACACCACGTTCAAACTAACTTAAATCTTGATAACCTGCCATGAAGGAGCAGTAACTGATGTAACAACTGCGTCAGACACTTGTTGTGTTATACAGGCGTTGCCGGTCGCAGCGCAGTATCCTGCCTATTTACATATCTCTGTATTTTAATACGCTGGCCTATACCACTTTCTTTGGCGCTTCAGTGTGTTACGAAATGAGACTATAAAAGTACAGGACGAGGTTTTGCTATCTGGGCAGTAAAATAATTGGCGAGAGCAGAAAGGATATAAAATGCGGGTTTGAAAAAGCAAGAAACGGATTACTGAAAAAGAAAAAATATGTAAATCTGTAATGTAAATTTAAGTATTAGGAAATCTTTTCTGAAAATCTTTGTTTGGAGAGTAGCTTAGTACTGAAGACAGACTTGGGCAGTTCCAGCAGGACAATGCGACACCCCACACGTTCAGAATTGCTACAGAATGGCTCCAGGAACACTCTTCTGAGTCTGAACACTTTCGTTGGCCACCAAAGTCCCCAGACATGAACATTATTGAGAATATCTGGGATGCCTTGCAACGTGCTGTTCCGAAGCGATCAGTACCCCGTCATACCTTGCAGGATTCATAGTGTCAATTCCCTCCAGCATTACTTAAAGATATTTGTCGAGTCCATGCCACGTCGTGTTGCGGCACTTCAGTGTGCTCGCGGGGCCCTACACAATATTAGGCCGGTGTACCAGTTTGTTTGGCTCTTCAGTGTAAATCAGACTAATAAACCTTTTCAAATAAACGGAGGAAAGAAAATGTTAGTTAATCTGTAAAAGTGCTGGTTGGTTGCTTGATTTTGGGGCAAGGAGACCAGACAGCGTGGTCATCGGTCTCATCGGATTAGGGAAGGATGGGGAAGGAAGTCGGCCGTGCCCTTTCAGAGGAACCATCCCGGCATTTGCCTGGAGTGATTTAGGGAAATCACGGAAAACCTAAATCAGGACGGCCGGACGCGGGATTGAACCGTCGTCCTCCCGAATGCGAGTCCAGTGTCTATCCACTGCGCCACCTCGCTCGGTGTAAAAGTGCTCACTGATCTCTGGAGGCAGCTGTAGATGATATGGAACTGGCAACAAGAGGTCATGTGACCCTCCAACGATGACGCAAGTCATAGCAGTGAAGTGCTATGTGCGAGACTGTGAGCTGTATAGCTAGTTACTTGTTCCGTAGATCACATTCACAATAAACATCATGGCATGTAACGTGTCAACGGAACAAGACACATGTATATCCAGAAATATTTATATGCCTACGTGCTGACTATTTACAGGTTTTTTTTCGTATAAATGAGTAATTACTTCTGTTCAAAAATTGTTGTATGATGTAAGAGGAGTTCTTAAGGAGAACCATCTTTAATCTATATTCGAAGACACTCCTGCTATTCGCCAGACATTTTTTTTTTTCGATGCGTAGATGGGTTCATCGAACCACGTTTAAGCTACTTCTCTACCGTTCCACTCAAGCAGCACACGGGAGACACAAACGCTTAAATATTTCCGTGCAAGTCCTGATTTCTGTTATTTTAGTATTATGATCATTTCTCTCTGTGTAGGTGGGCGCCATAAAACATTTCCACACAGTGGGGAGAATGTTGGTGATTGAAATTTTATGAGAAAGTCCTGCCACAGCGAAAACCCCTTTGTTTTAATGACTGCCACCCCAATTCGTGTCTCATATCCGTGACATCCTCTCCCCTATTTCTAGATAATACAAAACGAGGCTGCCTTTCTTTGAATTTTTTCGATGTCTTCCGTCAATCCTGTCTGACATGGATGCTACACGACACAGCAATAATCCAGAAGAGGGTGGACAAGCGTAGTGTAAACAGTCTCCTTAGTAAACCCGATACATTTTCTAATAGTTCTGCCAATAAATCGCAGTCTATGTTTTGCTTTTCTCCAACATTATCTATGTCATCGTTTCAATTTAAGTTATTCGTTATTGTAATCCCCAAGTATTTAATTGAGTTTATAGCCTTTAGATTCGTATGGTTTATCGTGTAACAGAAATTTAGCGAATTGTTTTTTGTGTTCACGTGAATGAATTCACACTTTTCAAGATTTAGAGACAGTTTCCTCTTTTTGCACCATAGAGATATTTTATCTAAACCATTGTGTCAATACCTCTGGGAATAAGAGAAAATTTGTGATAGGTTTTATTTCTTTATTTTGTGACTTGACGTTCCCACTCCCTGCACCAAGTAATTATAACATTTCCGAAGTCTAGGCAGACGAAATCTGCCTATCCAGTAGAGAAATGCACGGTTGCTTTGTAGGGGTCTGTGGTTCGACATCGGTTGTCTACAGCGGATACGTTCGTTACCAAATTCACTGGTTAGCTTTACAGCGACAGTAGCCCATCAACGGGCGGCTGTATAAAGGAAGTCTCCGTTAAAGCGTGAAAAAATGTAACAGGGCATAGAGAATGCTCCACTGAACAATTTGAGATAGGGAACCTGGGTCGAAGAAGCCAGCTTAAGGAGATATGAAAATCAACTTGTCTACCGCGTTGTTCAGTACTGTTTTCCAGCTTATTTACAACGAATATGCGTACAAGTTTACAGTACTGTGCTGTTTTTTTACATGTACATTCTTTATTTCCTGCAAGAAAAAAGGGGGACGAGCCTGATTAAAAGGCAGTCATTTGTCCATAAAGGGGCTCTGTTGTATCGTATTTTCACTCTCCCATGACAGAACATGCTATGAATCAACAACATGGCGGTGCACCGCCTCAGTTCAGTGAGTGTCTGCAGTCACCTCAATGATGTAGTTCCTGGACGCTGGATTGGAAGGTGAGGGCCTATTCCATGGCCTGTCAGGCCACCTGACCTGAATCCCCTCGGTTATTTCCTATGGGGATATCTGAAGTCGCTTCTATATCAGACCCCAGTGGATACGAAGATGGAATTGGTTGCCAGAATTGTAGCTGCCTGTAATGTGATTTGAAACACACCAGGAATATTTGTCAGGGTGCGTCAGAATCTTGTTCGTCGATGTCTTGCTTGCATTGAGATTGATAGCCATCAGTTTCGGCACATTTTGTAACGTGCAGTAAAAATGGTACGTTCATCGAGTCAAGGATGGTGTTTGCCGCTAACTGTCACTAATGTAAACAAAAAGGTACACATTGTTGTGATTTTACTCCTATTATCTCCTTAAGCTGGCTTCTCCGACCCCAGGTTCTCTGCTTCAAATTGTTTAGTGTATCATATTCTATGTTCTGTTACACTTTTACACGCTCTTACGGAAACACCCCATACGAAGTGTGTTTAAAAAGTAAGATGACTTTATATTTTTTATGAAAAAATATTTATTTATTCATCAATATTCATGTTGTTCCCTTCAAAGTAATCCCCTCACAGATAGAATACACTTGCGCTAACGTTTCTTCCAATCCACGAAGCACTTCTCATAAGCACTTTTTGGTACAGTCTTGAGTACTTCCAGCGACGATGTTTTTATTTCTTCAATCGTTGAAAATCTTCGTCCTTTTATAGGTCTCATCAGTTTTGGGAACAGGAAAAAGTCGCAGGGGGCCAAATCCGGTGAATATGGTGGCTGAGGCATGATCGTCGTGTTGTTTTTGGCCAAAAAATCTCACAAGCAACGGTAAATGTGCAGGTGCATTGTCGTGATACAAAAGCCATGAATTGTTTTCCCACAATTCCGGCCGTTTTATTGGGTATTGCTTCTCGCAAACGACGCATAACGTCAAGGTATTACTCCTTACTGACCGTACGACCTAGAGGCATACATTCATGATGCACTACGCCACGACAATTGAAAAAAAAGTGAGTAAAACTTTGAAATTTGATCGAAGTTGGCGTGCTTTTATCGGCCTCGGCTCTCCTGGTTGCTTCCATTGGGACGATTAGGCTTTGGTTTCGACGTCATAACCGTAAACCCATCATCAGTGACATCATTCAAGAGCTCCTGAGCGATGCTCATGCGACGGTTCTTCTGATCAAAATAGAGAAGTTTTGGAACAAACTTCGCTGACACAAGTCTCATGCCCAAAACATCGGAAAATATTGCATGCCACGAGCCGACCGATATGCCAACACCCTCACCAACTTCTCTTATGGGAATTCGACGATTTTCCAAAACAATTTTCTTCACAGCTGGGGCTCCCAGGACGAGGTTCGTATTTTGGCATTCTCTCGGCCATGTTGGAAGAGCTTGTACCACTTGTAAACTTTTTTTTTTACTTAAAGCAGACTCACCGTATGCTACTGTCAACATTGCAAGTGTTTTAGAGCACTTGTTTCCATTTTTCAAACAAAATTCGATGCAGATTCTTTGCTCTATTTTTTATAAAAATCGAAAATCGCCGAACACACTAAAACAGTCCATCCTTTCTATCTGTCAAAAGCAAACGAAGTACGCTATACTCTTGAATCTGTGAACATATGTTCGGGACATATGTATCAACATAACAAAAGAAAATATCGATAAGCCGCGCTGGATTAGCCGAGCGATCTAGGCGGCGAGCAGAAAAGTAGTCCGACCATATGCTCACATCGGCACGGCGCATATGAACAGTGGTAGTATTGCCCATACGATAAATATTGTCTTACTGTAAACTAAATTTTATTGCCTTTGGGTAGTGTTTCGTTTTTCGCCAATTAAACGCTCCAGCTTTCTTCGTTAGTACATTATACTTTTCTGTTATTTATATCTGTATTGTTTTCTTTGGTTTTTCTTCTGTCAAGAAAAATGCATACTTCAGTAACTGGTGAGCCATTGGCCGCTGGGATTTATTATATGCCTCCGCGATGTTTTCAGATAGTAAGAAGGGACAGAGGGTGGTGAATAAGGAAGCAAGGAATTTTATAAAATCATGTGATTAAGAAGCAAGGCAGGAAAGTAAAACAAGGTTATCTTCTCGCTGCCTAGTATGCTGGCGTATCTGTACGATCTTCAAAATGGCTCTGAGCACTATGGGACTTAACTTCTAAGGTCATCAGTCCCCTAGAACTTAGAACTACTTAAACCTAACTAACCTAAGGACATCACACACATCCATGCCCGAGGCAGGATTCGAACCTGCGACCGTAGTGGCCACGCGGTTCCAGACTGTAGCGCCTTTAACCGCTTGGCCACACCGGCCGGCTGTACGATCTGTTACAAAAATTTGGAAAGGGGTACTCTCCTGGTAAAAAGCGTCTAAGATCTGAAGTATAGAAATCTCACTGTGATTACTCGGATATGGATGTAATAATGTAATACGACACACAGTCGAAAAGCAGTCACAAATAACAATGTTTTAATTGGTTCGCCATGATGAGAAAAAGCATTTCAATTGTTACATGTACATTATCAGCATTAATAAACTAATTATGCAACAAGCTACACAAATGAAGAAAATGGTCGGTATTATTACGGAAGTAGGAATATCCTAAAAGAGTGGCATGATTAGATATATTTAATTTGTTGAAATGTACTGCAGATCTACTTTCATGGCAATGTTTTTCGAACTCCATCTCACAAGGCGCACATGGCTAGCTTCTGCATTCCTGTCGCGCGCATTATCCTCCGCTGCTGACAATACACTGACCATTCTATTGTGCGACAGATCAGTTGTTTATTTTTCTCAATAACAACTATTTTATTCGTGATCACACATTGTCAGTTTGTCAAGCCGTAGGCGAGTAACCAGTATCTGGCATTTGCCTATCATTCCACCTGAAGGAACGCTCGTCATTATTTTAATACTGCTCAGACCAGGAGAAGGAATAAAATCCTTTGGTAACTTTCCAATCCAGTCGCTCAGTGTTATAAATACGATGGGTTACGGGGATTCCACCAAAATTTCAACAGAATTGGCAATCTATTTTTGTGTTAGTGGTTAACCTTTCTCATTCGAAGAAGCATCACCATTTATGGTTCAAATGGCTCTGAGCACTATGGGACTTAACATCTATGGTCATCAGTCCCCTAGAACTTAGAACTACCTAAACCTAACTAACCTAAGGACAGCACACAACACCCAGCCATCACGAGGCAGAGAAAATCCCTGACCCCGCCGGGAATCGAACCCGGGAACCCGGGCGTGGGAAGCGAGAACGCTACCGCACGACCACGAGATGCGGGCACCATTTATGAGAAACGGCCACAATTCTCTTGGTGACAGGTTTAATTGTACTTCCTTTGTCACAGTGTAATTTACCATACTCATCTCACAGCAGCTACTGCGACAGAATTTTGAAATGGAGTGCCTCATTAAACAAGTAATTGGCAATAACAGAGCTCAACAGCTTACGAGAAACGTCATAGTGTCGGTTTGCAGTAACATGAGAGAAGAAATTTCATGTTTATTTTCATACTAGGAATCTCTTGCTTCGCTAGCTGTCGATAATTCTTAAAAAATTACAGTCACTGGAGTAAAAAATAAAATAAAACGGGAAGTATAAGTTCTGTTATAAGAAAGTACTGTTATAAGAAAGTTCCCTGTGTTTACGAATTGGCAAAATGCTCTCCTCCTTGTGTGCTATCATTCGCCAAACTTTCGTTTCGATGTCTCGAGCGGTTTAGGAGGTATGAGAGATGTTGCGAGTATTTCATTCTCGCGGGCGTGGGATCGGAAGTGAGCGCGCTACATAGGCTCCATTTTCTCGAGATCGGAGGCAGATAGAGACCTCCTCCCAAGTCTAAAGAAAAATTCAACATGTTAGCTAAATTTCATACGCAGCAACGTATGGTGTTATACGCAGCAGACGCAAAATCATAGCGACCCCTAATTTTCGTTGCAAACGTTTTGAGTTTTGCGTAGTGTCTTACTAAAATGTGTACATCACAATAAGAATGGCCATTAGCGAGATGATGGGCACTTCGCCACGAAGTTGACATATAACGCTACAAGTAAGGCAAAAATAAAATATTTTCAGTGAATAGTTTCTGTAAAATCGTTTGAGAAAGATAACAGGTTGCGTGCACTTCGGTTCTGTCAGCGCAGAGCGTCGCCAGTCGGCGCGTGCGAAGTACGGTGTACGCGTCGCAATGTGTGCTGCACCAGCGCGACCCGTGCGGCACGTGCGTGTCGCGCTGTTGTGTCGTGTCACGTCACACGTGCTATACGCGTCTCAATTTGCGCCTAGCCTTCATGTCGTGTCACACCACACGTGCTATACGCGTCTAATTTGCGCCTAGCCTATGCAGTCATGGACTGTGCGGCTGGTCCCGGCGGAGGTTAGAGACCTCCCTCGGGCATGGGTGTGTGTGTTTGTCTTAGGATAATTTAGGTTAAGTAGTGTGTAAGCTTAGGAACTGGTGACCTTAGCAGCTAAGTCCCATAGGATTTCACACACTTGAAAAGATCGATAATCGAATGTACGTTGCCCGTGCAATTTGAATAATCACCTTACTTTTTGGAAAGCCCCGTATACACAGTCGGCACGTGGGAATTGGCTATCGGCGAGTCCGCGACGCCGCTCACTGTGACAAGAGACGAGCGCGCGTAGCTGAGATTCCCTCCCCTCCCCCGCCTTCCCCTAGCGAGCGCAGTCAGCTGTTCTCTCCCCACCGTCGCCGCCTTACTAGGTTACCGGCTCGAGTTGTCGAGGAAGAAGCAGCGGCCGTAGCCAATGGCAGCGTGAGTACGGCTATGGACAGAGGTTCGCAGAAGTAGACAAGGGAAGTTTCTGCGTGTGACAAGCAGCAGCGCAGTTTGCCAGCCAGACGCGACACACGTGTGTGTAGCAGCAGAAGCGACGGCGGCAGCACGCGGCCGTATTTTTAGCGGTTGCGCCGACTTGTTTCAAGGAGGGAAGAGGACACCAGACTCTCTCTCTCTCTTTTGTCACTCCACTCTGGTCCAGTCAGCAGCTGACAGCGAGGCAGCCATGGTGGATACCGGAGACAGCCAACCGTAAGCTTCGTCCGTCACTATAGTCGCTCCGCTGCGCTTTGCTCGTCAAATATGACGCTTCGTACTGAAACTGCTGAAAACAACAGCCTGACTAACCATAAGAAACATTGTAACCTCTCACTGATATGAATATTTACAAATCTCGATGCTTTTCGAAGGCTTAGATCCTGCTGCAGGTCGCTGTCTTATACACTCATGTTCAGAAACAAAAAGAACACCTTTAATGACTAGAGTGGACGTTCATGTTCACAGGACATGTACAGGGGAGAGGCAAAATAATGTGAACACCTGAACTAACTTGGGAATGGATTATTAATAAGGGGCAGGATCCCCATTTGCCCCCCTTCTATCAGCCGTGTACCGCAAGTCTCTAGAAGAACGGAAGGTTCCAAATGATTGGAAAAGAGCACCGGTAGTTCCAGTTTTCAAGAAGGGTCGTCGAGCAGATGCGCAAAACTATAGTCCTATATCTCTGACATCGATCTGTTGCAGAATTTTAGAACATGTTTTTTGCTCGCGTATCATGTCATTTCTGGAAACCCAGAATCTACTCTGTAGGAATCAACATCGATTCCGGAAACAGCGATCATGTGAGACCCAACTCGCTTTATTTGTTCATGAGACCCAGAAAATATTAGATACAGGCTCCCAGGTAGATGGCATTTTCCTTGACTTCCGGAAGGCGTTCGATACAGTTCCGCACTGTCGCCTGATAAGCAAAGTAAGAGCCTACGGAATATCAGACCAGCTGTGTGGCTGGATTGAAGAGTTTTTAGCAAACAGAACGCAGCATCTTGTTCTCAATGGAGAGACGTCTACAGACGTTTAAGTAACCTCTGGCGTGCCACAGGGGAGTGTTATGGGACCATTGCTTTTCACAATATATATAAATGACCTAGTACATAGTGTCAGAAGTTCCATTCGGCTTTTCGCGGATGATGCTGTAGTATACAGAGAAGTTGCAGCATTAGAAAATTGCAGCGAAGTACAGGAAGATCAGCAGCGGATAGGCACTTGGTGCAGGGAGTGGCAACTGACCCTTAACATAGACAAATGTAATGTATTGCGAATACATAGAAAGAAGGATCCTTTATTGTATGATTATATGATGGCGGAACAAACACTGGTAGCAGTTACTTCTGTAAAATATGTGGGAGTATGCTACAGAACAATTTGAAGTGGAATGATCATATAAAATTAATTGTTGGTACCGCGGGTGCCAGGTTGAGATTCATTGGGAGAGTCCTTAGAAAATGTAGTCCATCAACGAAGGAGGTGGCTTACAAAACACTCGTTCGACCTATACTTGAGTATTGCTCATCAGTGTGGGATCTGTACCAGGTCGGGTTGACAGAGGAAATAGAGAAGGTCCAAAGAAGAGCGGCGCGTTTCGACACAGGGTTATTTGGTAAGCGTGATAGCGTTACGGAGATGTTTAGGAAACTCAAGTGGCAGACTCTGCAAGAGAGGCGCTCTGCATCGCGGTGTAGCTTGCTGTCCAGGTTTCGAGAGGGTGCGTTTCTGGATGAGGTATCGAACATATTACTTCCCCCTACTTATACCTCCCGAGGAGATCATGAATGTAAAATTAGAGAGATTCGAGCGCGCACGGAGGCTTTCCGGCAGTCGTTCTTCCCGCGAACCATACGCGACTGGAACAGGAAAGGGAGGTAATGACAGTGGCACGTAAAGTGACCTCCGCCGCACACCGTTGGGTGGCTTGCGGAGTATAAATGTAGATGTAGATAATATAGCTGCGATTCTTCTCGGAATACTGGCATATAAGGATTGTATAATCTCCAGTGGAATGTTATGCCACTCTTCGATTAGAACCTCTTCTAACTCCTGTAGCGACGAGGGAGGCGGAAATCTGCCGTAGAGTCTGCGCTCCAATACCCCCACAAGGGTTCCATAATGTTCGAATCCGGAGACTTTGTTGGTTGGCCAGGGAAGACGCTGCAGTTCACTTGCACGCTCCTCATACCACGATTGCACTGTCATGGCTGTGTGAATGGGTGCATTGTCGTCCTGAAATATGGCATCATTGTTGGGGAACAACATTTAAATCATGGGATGCACCTGATCATCTAAAATGTTCACATAATCGTTGGCTCTAACAAGGCCTTTGAGAGTAATGATGGGACCAGCAGAATACCATGATATGGCCACCCACACCATCACACTTCCACCTCCATGCTTAACCGTTGGAATCAAGCAAACAGCACTGTAGGCTTCTTTTGGCGTTCTCTAGACGTAAACCCGGCCCGATGTTGGAAATAACGAAAACGTTGACTCGTCGGACCATATCACGTGTTTCCACTGATCAGCCGTCCAGGATTTATGTCCCTGACACCATGTTTTATGCTTCTTTGCGTTAGTTGTCGTCACTAATGGTTTCGGTACAGCAGGTCGTCCGTAAAAATTCGTTTTACGGAGTTCTTGGCAGACAGTGCCTTTAGATACAGAGTCTCGAAGATGGCAAAATGGTTCAAATGGCCCTGAGCACTATGCGACTTAACTTCTGAGGTCATCAGTCCTCTAGAACTTAGAACTACTTAAACCTAACTAACCTAAGGACATCACACACATCAATGCCCGAGGCAGGATTCGAACCTGCGACCGTAGCAGTCCCGCGGTTCCGGACTGCAGCGCCTAGAACCGCACGGCCACCACGGCCGGCGCGCGTCAAGAGTCGCGGCACCCATCTTGCAGATAATTTTTTTCATTTCTAATTCTTCACTTAAAGTGTGATTTACCCTTTCAGATGACATCTGGCAGGCGTGAGCAATTTTACGCACTTTCAATCGGCGATCCTCCATGACCATTTTGTGCACTTTAGCAGTGATTTCTGGAATAGTGACACATCTTGGTCGAAAACTGTGCGGATCATCATCTAAGCTCTCCTGACCAAATTTAAATTCATTTGTCCGCCTGGCAACAGTTGAATATGATGAAGCAGAGTATCCCAGTATATTCTGGAAATCGGCATGAATGTCCTCTGCTTTCGCACATTTCTTTGCGAAGTATTTAATCACTGCTCGAATCTCGATTTTTTTCTATCTTCGCAAATCACTACACGGGAACAACAACAGCGTCACCGCCACAACTCTCTTCCAAGAGCACTGACGTGGTACATATTTACAGGCAACAGTCCAATGGATATCACGTGAACAATTCGTTGCGCTAGCGCCGACCTATCGTGGTGATGCCGAGAACTTTTCAAACCACCCTCGTATGATGATCATTTCTCCCTCTCTAGATGGGCATCAACAAAACGTTATCGCATTCGGAGGAGAAAGGTTGTGATTGAAATTTCACGAGAACATCCCGCCGCAACGAAAAACGCCATTGTTTTCATGATTGCCACACCAATTCACGTATCATGTCAGTGACACTCTCTCCCCTACTTCGCGATCGTACAAAACGAACTGCCCTTCTTTGAACTTTTTCGACGTCCCCCGTCAGTCCCATCTCATGCGGAACCTACACCGCACAGCAATACTCCAGGATAGGGCGGACAAGCGTGGTGCAAGCAGTCTCTTTAATAGACCTGTTACACTTTCTAAGTGCTCTGCCAATAAATCGCAGTCTTTGGTCTGCTTTCAAAAAATGGCTCTGAGCACTATGGGACTAAACTTCTAAGGTCATCAGTCCCCTAGAACTTAGAACTACTTAAACCTAACTAACCTAGGGACATCACACACATCCATGCCCGAGGCAGGATTCGAACCTGCGATCGTAGCGGTCGCGCGGTTCTAGACTGTAGCGCCTATAACCGCTCAGCCACTCCGGCCGGCGGTCTGCTTTCACCACGACATTATCTATGTGATCTTTCCAGTTCAAGATATCTGTAATTGTAATCCCTAAGTACTCAGTTGAATTTACAGCCCGTATATTTGTGTGGTTTATCGTCTAATCGAAACTTAGCGGATTTATTTTAGTACTCATGTGGATGATTCCGCACTTTCCATTGTTTTGAGTCAATTGCCACTTTTCGAACCTTACAGATTGCGTGTCTAAATCATTTTGCTGGTCTTGACCATGTGATGACTTTGCAAGACGGTAAATGACAACATCATCTGCAAAGAATCTAAGACTTTGCAAGACGGTAAATGACAACATCATCTGCAAAGAATCTAAGAGGGCTGCTCAGATTGTCTACTATGCCGTTCATGTAGATCAGGAACAGCAGAGGCCCTGTAATACTTCCTTGGGGAATGTTAGATATTGGTTCTGTTTTACTCGATAACTTTCCGTCAATTACTACGAACTGTGACCTTTTTGATAGGAAATCTAGAGGCCACTCACACAACTGACACAATTCTTCATAGTCACGCAATTTGATTACAAGTCACTTGTGAGGAAAGGTGTCGAAAGCCTTCTGGAAATCTAAAGATGTGGAATCAGTTTGACATACCATGTCGACAGCATTCATTACTTCGTGAGAGTAAAGAGGTAGTTGTATTTCACAAGAACGATATTTTTTTAATCTGTGCTATTTGTCAATAAATCGTTTTCTTCGAGGTAATTCACGATGTTCGAACACAGTATATGTTCCAAAATCCTACTGGAAATCGACGTTAATGGTATGGGTCTGTAATTCAACAGATTATTTCTATTTCTTTTTTTGGGTGTTGGCGTGACCTGTGCAACTTTCCAGGTTTTAGGTACGGATCTTTCGATGAGCGACGGTCGTGTATGAATACTAAGTATGGAGCTATTGTGTCAGCGTACTCTGAAAGGAACCAGACTGGTATACATTCTGGATTGGAGGCCCTGCCTTTATTAAGTGACTTACGCTGCTTCGCTTCACCGTAAATACCTGCTTTTAAGTTTTTTATGCGGCAGTTTTTCTACATTAGAATTCCGGAGGATCTCTCGTCGGAACAAGAGGCCACGAGTCATACGGCTGGGGCCTACGTGAAGGCGAGTAAGGAGGACTTCATGCCGTGTGCGTGGCTGGAAAGAGGTACGCCACGGCCGCACTGGGGATTTTACTAGACGCAGCTTATTGTTTGTCACTTCCAGCCACCCATCTTCCCATCGACGCATATGACTCTGTACCTCAACAGCGAGTCGATACCACGTAGGGGGATGGCACACTGAAATGGCTGCTACGTCCACCCTTTTGTACCCTGTAATACCCATGTGCCCTAGCAGAAAGACTGCTCTCACTAAACTTTCTTCTAAGACACAGATCATGTGTCAGTGTTAACTGCCGTCTCAACTATCATGGCTTCACAGCTAAAAGTGATAATCGTACTGCTTAAGCTACATCGGCGTGGCCTATACACACTGGTAGACATCATTATAAGCACGTCAGACAAAAAGAATTAGTCACAGCCACAAGACATCAGGCTAACATCACGTATCATCACTTCTAGCCTTGACAACGGCTTCATTTCGGCAAGAAATGTAGACTACAAGTTTCTCCACGTATGCCGCATCCAGCTAAGCCATTCAGTGGTCACTGGATACCGCAGAGCTAACACGTTGGAGGGGTGTTGATTGCAGCTTTTTATCCAGTTTTGCAAATAGTCCCAGACATTTTCTATGCAACTAGAATCGCGTGATTTAGTGGGTCAGTCAAGGCGCAACAAGGTGCCTAATTGTTCGTCAAAAGTGTGTGTGCTACCCCTAGAACAAGGTGTTGTCATCTTGGAAGACGTGAGCGTTCACAGCATATTCATGACGAAGATGTAGAAGAAAGGAAAACACATGGTTGCCGAGTATGTTCTACGTCACACCTACATCTACGTGATTACTCTGCTATTCACAACAAAGTGCCTGGCAGAGGTTTCAATGAACCACCTTCAAGGTGTCTCTCTACCGTTCCACTCTCGAACGGCGCGCGGCAAAAAAGAGCACTTAAATTTTTCTGTGCGAGCTCTGATTTCTCTTATTTTATCGTGATGATGATTTCTCCCTATGTCGGTGGGTGCCAAAAGAATGTTTTCGCAATCGGAGGACAAAACTGGTGATTGAAACTTCATGGGCAGATCCCGTCGCAACGAAAAACGCCTTTGTTTTAAGGATTGCCACTCCAATTCACCTATCATGCCTGTGGCACTATCTCCCCTAATTCGCTATAATACAAAACGAGATGACCTTCTTTGTACTTTTTAGATGTCATCTGTCAGTCCCATCTGATGCGGATCCCACACTGCACAGCAATACTCCAAAATAGGGCGGACAAGCTTGATGTAAGCAGCCTTTTTAGTAGACCTGTCGCACCTTATAAGTGTTCTGCGCATGAATCGGAGTCTTTGGTTGCTTCTACCCACAATATTACCTATGTGATCGTTTCCGTAAGTATTTAGTTGAATTTACAGCCTTCAGATTGTGTAACTTACCGCTTAATCGAAATTTAGCGGATTTCTGTTAGTACTCACTTTTCTTTATTCAGGTTCAACTTCCGTTTTTCGCACCATACAGATATCTTACCTAAATCATTTTGCAATTCGAATTGGTCATCTGATGACTTTACAAGACGGTAAATGACAGCATCATCTGCAAACAATCTAAGACGGCTACTGAGATTGTCTCCTACGCCGTTAATATAGATCAGGAACAATAGAGGGCCTATAACACTTCCGGGGGAACGCCGGATATTATTTCTGTTATACTCGATGACTTTCCGTCTATTACTACGAACTGTGACCTTTCTGACAGGAAATCACGAATCCAGTGGCACGACTAAGGCGATATTCCATACACACGCAGTTTGGTTAGAAGACGCTTGTGAGGAACGGTGTCCAAATCCTTCTGGAAATCTAAAAATATGGAGTCAATTTGACATCCCCTGTCGATAGCACTCATTACTTCATGAGTATAAAGAGCCAGTTGTGTTTCGCAAGAACGATGTTTTCTGAATCCGTGCTGACTATGTGTCGATAAATCGTTTTCTTTGAGGTACTTCATAATGTTCGAATACAGTATATGTTCCAAAACCCTACTGCAAATCGACGTTTGTGATATAGGCCTGTAAGTCAGCGGATTACTCCTACTTCCCT
This sequence comes from Schistocerca nitens, assembly GCF_023898315.1. Taxonomy (NCBI): domain Eukaryota; kingdom Metazoa; phylum Arthropoda; class Insecta; order Orthoptera; family Acrididae; genus Schistocerca; species Schistocerca nitens. The sequence goes on from NC_064617.1 coordinate 876,897,274, forward strand.
TTTTGGGTATTGGTGTGACATGAGCAATTTTCCAGACTTTAGGTGCGGATTTTTATGTGAGCGAGCGGTTGTATACAATTGCTAAATATGGAGCTATTGTATCAGCATACTCTAAGAGGAGCCTGACTGGTATACAATCTGAACCGGAAGCCTTGCTTTTATTAAGTGATTTAAGCTGCTTTGCGTCACCGAGGATATCTATTTCTATGTTTCTCATCTTGGCAGTTGTTCTTGATTTGAATTCAGCAATATTTACTTCGTCTTCTTTGGTGAAGAAGTTTGGAAAATCGTGTTTAATAACTCTGCTTTAGTGGCACTGTCATCAGTGAGTTCACCGTTGCTATCGTGCAGTGAAGGTATAGATTGCGTCTTGCCAATGGCGTGCTTTATGTATGGACAGAATCTCTTTGGGTTTTCTGGCAGATATCGAGACAGAATTTCGTTGTGGAAATTATTAATAGCATCACGCATTGAAGTAGGCGCTATATTTCGAACTTATGCCAGACTTTCCCTGTCTTGGGGATTTTGACTTCTTTTAAATTTGGCATGTTGGAAGAAACATCCTGGTTCAGGCTGATAGTAACATGAATGGGCGGATTCAGCACCTTAAAAGCAGAGAAAGAGAGAGCGAGAGGACGTTATTCACTGTAGAATATCGTAGAACCAACTACGACGCAAACTACACACTCCGCCGGCTGGAGTGGCCGTGCGGTTCTAGGCGCTACAGTCTGGAACCGAGCGACCGCTACGGTCGCAGGTTCGAATCCTGCCTCGGGCATGGATGTGTGTGATGTCCTTAGGTTAGTTAGGTTTAATTAGTTCTAAGTTCTAGGCGACTGATGACCCCAGAAGTTAAGTCGCATAGTGCTCAGAACCATTTGAACCATTTTTGAACTACACACTTCAAACGCTTCATTGGACCGCTGGTGCACTAGACGTCGCATAATTTGAACTGGGACAAAATAGTGACTCGTTGGAGCACATTACACGGCCCGAGCCAGCTGCTTCCCAATGTCTGTGCTGCTTGGTCACCTGAAGACGTGGAACTTCAGATGCCGGTGTGAGCAACGACTGACGCGAGGTACCCGACTACAAACGTCCACTGCATGCAGTTTTCTTATTAGCGATCTCTCCTAGACTGGTGAAGGTAGGCCTGCATACACTGATCGTAGCAGTTTCTGTCGGAATTGAAATCGACAAGGAGTGGCACTCGCCTCTGGTCGCTGTCGGTCTGGATCGGTTTAAGACCGCTGTTCCGAGACCGAGAGAGCTACTGCATTCCTTGTAGACTCGTTGGATAGTTCGCTTTGATACACCAACAAACCGGGCACCCACACCCGTGACGTGGTAGCGGGCGCGCCCGAACACGACAGCTCATTCCCGCCGTTCCGTCACGTCTCCACACCGGGTACACATGAGTTCTTGCACACGTGACGTCATTATAACTCACATGCTGTACCGAAGAAGCGAACATGACGATCAAAACAAGAAATTCGCCTGAAGTGCAGATAACTGGATATTACACATTTTCTTTACTGCAGGACATATTAATCACGGAGTTACGGTGTTTATAAATGTCTAAAAGTTCTGCATTCGTGTGGACTGGGTTAGGATAAGGGAGTAATTATTTGCAAGAGTTATTTCCGAAATTTGCTGAAAAAGTTATACCAACTATTTTTCTTCATACGCCTTCATCAACCCCGAAAGTCAGACGACTTGCTTATTTACAAGAAAAAAACAATCTGAGGCCAGCTGGCATTGAATCCAATAACGTATATATTCGACAGTGTTCGTTAAGATGTCTCAACAACACTGTCTGGAAACTCTGAAAAGTAGTTTCAGGAGTTGGTCTGCAATTGGAAAGGGTGGGTAGCCATTCTAGCAGATTAATTGAAGCAGCAGCTGCTTTATTTTATGTCCTATGAATTAATGTTATTTCAAAATAACAGCACATTGAGAATCTCTCGAAAACGCCTTGGTATTGGTAATATTTGTTGTTATAAGTTGACAAAAAACGGCGTACTGCTGGTTAAAGAAGTCCTAATCAAATATTATATTAATTATTGACAATGAGAACTCGCACGTGAGAGTAAGTATGTGTGAGAGAGGGAAGGATGGAGGGAGGGAGGGAGAGAGAGAGAGAGAGAGAGAGAGAGAGAGAGAGAGAGAGAGAGAGAGAGAGAGGGAGAGGGAGGGGAGGGAGAGAGAGAGAGAGCTCTCAGTAGAACGAAAAAAACACTCCAAGTTGCAAATTTTTACTTTTTATTCATTCGATGACTACTTTCGGGCCGAGACCCATTTTCAAATCATCGTCACATCGTCGACAATGAACATTACACGTTTTTGACAGCTTCGAAAATGCCATTTTCGATCATGTTATGATGATTTGAAAATGGGTCTCGGACCGAAACTAGTCAACGAATGAATATAAAAGTAAAAATTTTCAACTTGGACTGGTTTTTCGTTCTATCGATTAACTGAAGTTGCCGACCCAAGCTATTCCAGTATGCTGGAAGTTCGTAGGGAGAGCGCTCTTCTATGTGCATATCACCGAATACGACAGAACACACTTCTGTTACATTAATAAAGACGTGTCAGAACGTTTTTAGAAATGAGAACACTGTTTTTTGGGAAATGGTGGGACGCCAATCGCCTACTTTACAGTACACTCATAACTACTGCACCACGATGATCTTACGAAATTTTTGAGTTTGTGCTGTAACTCGTTAAGGCTTTAAACACCGATATGTCATTACTTCACGTTTAATTCCAGCAAATTGTACCAAGAACGACGTTTTTGTATAAACCTTCAATGTGCCGTTGCCTTGAGACGGCGTGCTTTCATAACACGCGACACAGCGTGTGACGTCGAAATGACGGCCCATTTGTATGAAATCTTGGGAAATGAGTGTTACCATCCCAAGGTTGTGACCCACGTCCTGTCTCGGTAGCTGCGTGACTATCGCGGCGCATTGCCAAGCGAACGGGCCCTGGGTTCGGTTCTCGGCCGGACCGAAGATTCTCTCCACTTTTGTGTTGTCCTTATGTTCGTATCGTCATAATTGAGGTTCTGCTATCGAGACGGCTGTATGGACATACATATATAGTCAACTATCCTTTTCCCTGCGGCTTCACCTGCATGTGTATTTAACACATATATTGAACACATCTCCTCCTCCCCTCTCTGTTCCATCTCTTTCTCCCTCTGTGTGTCCACTCCATTCTCCCATCTGTATCACCTCTTCCCCACTGTCTCTTTCTCTTCATCTCCTCCTCCCCCTCTCTGACCACATCTTCCTATCACTCCCTCTGACCATATTTTTCTCAACATCTCTCTTTCCATCTTCGCCCCCCTCTCTTTTCCACCTGCCCACTACCCTTCTACACCCTGCACCTGTGTTATGCAGCTACTCTGTCCTTCCCCTCCTCTATCCATCTTAATCTGTCCCCAACCATACTCATCGCCATGTGTAGCCCCTGCAATACAGCTCAATAATGCAGGCCAATACTACTCCCACAACACACCTGTTATGGAGAGCAGGCTACATTTCAGGGGTTTGTAAATCATTTATTTGCCCCCGACATACAGGCTGTCGTGCAAAGCATGTCGATACAGCAGCAAATACTACTCCAACATGATACTCCTCTCATGCAGGGCAGTCTACATGTCAGGGCCCAGAATACCACTTCTTGCCCCCAACACATAGGCTGCCCTGCACAGCAGGTTCGTTTGGCAGGCTCTTCCCACTGAACATACCTGTCGTACGGGGCAGCTTATAGACTAGGGGCTACGAAAAACGTGTTTGTGCCAGTATCTTCGCACCTGTTGGAACTATGAGGGTATAAATCCCACAGTGCTGATGCTCATAAGGTCTGCTGTTCCTATGCAAAATTTGGTTGGAATCGATCCAGGGGAGCAGATCCCAGAAACACACTTATACATCCTGCTTTGTATAGACACTGTACACTCACATTAAAGCGACCACCTATCAGAAGCCTGAATAGCCAACTTCTACAGTGTGAACCTGTGCAAGATGTGCAAGAAGAGAGTCAATTATGTTCTGCTAGGTACCAATTAGAATGTGAAGCCATGCTGACCCCAGTGCTGTGGCCAACTGCACTGGGATTCTCAGTTGAGGGTCCATGGCATGAACAGGCAGATCGAGGTGTTCCCACAGATTCTTGATTGGGTTTGGATCCAGGGAATTTGGTGGTCAGGAGAGTATGGTAAACACATCCTAGTGCTCTGCGAACTATGGATTTATACTGTGATCTGTGTGACACGCTGCATTGTCCTGCTGGTGGAAACCAGGTAAAACAAACTGCATATAGGGGTGCATATGGTCCCCAAGGATGGATGCAAACTCATGTTGGTACAGTGCGCTGTCCAGGATGACGAGATCATCCAGGGAATGTCACGAAAATGTTCCCTAGACCACAACGCTCCCTCCTCCAACCTGGACCTTTTGATGATTGTTTCAGGGTGTCTGCTTTCAGATGTTTCACGCAGTACATGCCAATGAAGCATAGCACGTGATTGATCTGAAAAGGTCACCTGTCACCATTCAGTGGACGTCCAGTTGCGGCACTGGCTTGCAAATTCCAGCTTCCGTCACCAATGAACAGCAGAGAGCATGCCTGCTGTGGAGGCCCGTACGTAGCAACATCTGCTGAACGGTCGTTGAGGAGACACTGTTGGTAGCACCTTGGTCCATATGGGCGATCATTTGCTCAGCGGTTGTACGTCTATTCGCCCATGCACATGTTTTCAGTTTTTGTTCATCCCTCTCACCTACAGCCCGTGGTGCACTACAGTTGCGTCGGCACTGGTCTCAATAGCGCCATTGCGCCATTTTTCCATGCACGGTATGCTTTAATCGTGGTGGCATGCGAACGGTAGTTAAACTGTGGTGTCACCGCCAGACACCACACTTGCTAGGTGGTAGCCTTTAAATCGGCCGCGGTCCAGTAGTATACGTCGGACCCGTGTGTCGCCACTATCAGTGATTGCAGACCGAGCGCCGCCACACGACAGGTCTAGAGAGACTTCCTAGCACTCGCCCCAGTTGTACAGCCGACTTTGCTAGCGATGGTTCACTGACAAATTACGCTCTCATTTGCCGAGACGATAGTTAGCATAGCCTTCAGCTACGTCAATTGCTACGACCTAGCAAGGCGCCATTATCATTTGCTATTTATCTTGTGATGCATGTACCGTCAGACCGATGTTCACCAATTATGGATTAAAGTTAAGTATTCCAGAAGCTACGTACTTTTTTTACTAGACTCAACTCCTTTAACTGTTCCAGACCTCACGCCAGCCTGCGTGAGCTTAAACGCGTGCCTTTCGGCTACCTCATAGTGGCTTGGCTGTCTTGCCAAGTCACAACATAAACCTTTTCGGAAATGCTTCCACTCTTGGCCCGAAAGCCAAAGATCATACCCTTTTGGGCAAGACCCCTACGGTCGCAGGTTCGAATCCTGCCTCGGGCATGGATGTTTGTGATGTCCTTAGGTTAGTTAGGTTTAACTAGTTCTAAGTTCTAGGGGACTAATGACCTCAGCAGTTGAGTCCCATAGTGCTCAGAGCCATTTGAACCATACCCTTTTGGGCGTCAGATAAATCGCTCCGTTCCTACATTACGACAATGACTGCACTGTTCTCTACATCTTTCTTTTTCCTTTATTGAATTTCAATTCCCCCCGAAGGGGGGCGGGCTGGCAGCAGCTTAGTACGCTGCTCTACAGCCTACAGACTTTTTAAAAACGTAAGAAGAAAAGAAACAATAAAAGCAGGCGATAAAACGGTGACTTAAATTGTAAAACGGCGGAAAATTGTGGAAAGTTAAAACATAAAGGAAAGGGGTAGGGAATGCTAATAAAATACACAGGAATCAGACAAGTAACGTAGTAGACACACAATTAAAAAAACATGGCGACAGTCTGGTTTCTGTTCGCAAGAGATTAAAAATCACACCCAGCGACAGTATGATGTCTGTTCGCAACACTTCCGAAAAGACACACAACACTGAACACTCACTGTAAAAAACTGCACGAAAATATCGTCACAAAGATGACACTCCCTAGCCAAGGGCAGATGGGGGGGGGCGGGACCTGGACAGATGAGGGGGAAATGAAGGAGGGAGGAGAGGAGAAAACGAAAAGGAGGGGAAACCAAAGGAGGGAGAGGACTCACAAGGGGGGAGATGGGCAGGGCAGACGTGAGAGGGAATGGGAAAAGGCAGAGGAGGGAAATGCAAAAGGACTCAGGGGAGAGAAAGGGGGCAGAGAGAGGGTAGGTGGGGAAAAAAGATGACGGAAGGGGGGGGGGGGAGAGGGAGCCCGGGAAAAGGACAGAGGAAAGGAGGGGGAATGAGGATCAGAGTTGATAGGAGGGATAAATGGAGGGAGAGAGGGCATCATCTGGGAGGGGGAGTAGATGGAAGCCACCTTGGGAGAGGAGATGAAAGGTTTAGAGATGGAGGGTAGGGGGGACACAACAGTGAAGATGTGGCAGGGGGCGAGGATGGGAGGAGAGAGGAGCAACCAGGGGGTGAGGGGGATCAAGGCGGCGGGAGGTGTAGAGTATAATTTAGGGGTGGCGGGTTCTCTACATCCTTCTCGACACGCTTTATATACCCACCACTGCTAGTGCTGCCATCTGTGAGAGATTACTGCACGCTGACGTCGGACATACGTGGTGTACAACAGATAAAAGTGTGATTGGTAGAGTCAGGCCTGTCTTAGGGTCCGTATGGTGCACTGTGTCCTGCGTGGTAGGAACAGGTCCGATAATATCCCCGTTTTCTCAAAGCTTATTAGGGAAAATCTGCGTACTTTTATCGTTACCATCAGTTTGCTGCAGAATGCTGAAACACATTCTGAGCTCCAATGTGTTACCAGAAAAACTAGAAATAAAGTAATTTCACCTGTATATAGTCCATATTTGTTCGTGTGCTTTTTATACTGTGGTTGACTTTTAACTTGTTTTTGCCTCCAGTGTTTTTTAAGTGCGCTACACATTGCCAGCTGTGTTCTTTTTAACTTAATGTCGACTTTTTGACTGTTCCCCAGTGCATGTCCCCATATTAGTGTGTATTTTAACTCCCATCGTCTCCATTTATGGTGTTTTTTACGTCCCCCTTTTTTTATCCCCCTTTTATGCAAGAGCTCGCCTTCTGTATTTGTAAAGCCCTTTGGCTGAAGAGTGGTGGACTGTGCCACTGCCAGCTCTCTCCTGCCCATGTGAGACAGGGGAATGAAATTACAATAAAGAAAAAAAATACGGTATCGATCGTACTACGGCAACGCATCACAGCGCGCGGCCAATACGAGTTTTGAAACTTCCTGGCAGATTAAAACTGTGTGCCCGACCGAGACTCGAACTCGGGACCTTTGCCTTTCGCGGGCAAGTGCTCTACCATCTGAGCTACCGAAGCACGACTCACGCCCGGTCCCCACAGCTTTACTTCTGCCAGTATCTCGTCTCCTACCTTCCAAACGTTACAGAAACTCTCCTGCGTGGCTAAGCCATGTCTCCGCAATATCCTTTCTTTCAGGAGTGCTAGTTCTGCATGGTTCGCAGGAGAGCTTCTGTAAAGTTTGGAAGGTAGGAGACGAGATACTGGCAGAAGTAAAGCTGTGGGGACGAGACGTGAGTCGTGCTTCGGTAGCTCAGTTGGTAGAGCACTTGCCCGCGAAAGGCAAAGGTCCCGAGTTCGAGTCTCGGTCGGGCACACAGTTTTAATCTGCCAGGAAGTTTCATATCAGCGCACACTCCGCTGCAGAGTGAAAATCTCATTCTGGAAACATCCCCCAGGCTGTGGCTAAGCCATGTCTCCGCTATAACCTTTCTTTCAGGAGTGCTAGTTCTGCAAGTTTCGCAGGATAGCTTCTGTAAAGTTTGGAAGGTAGGAGACGAGATACTGGCAGAAGTAAAACTGTGAGTACCGGGCGTGAGTCTTGCTTCGGTAGCTGAGTTGGTAGAGCACTTGCCCGTGAAAGGCAAAGGTCCCGAGTTCGAGTCTCGGTCGGGCACACAGTTTTAATTTGCCAGGAAGTTTCATATCAGCGCACACTCCGCTGCAGAGTGAAAATATCATTCTGGAAACATCCCCAAGGCTGTGGCTAAGCCATGTCTCCGCTATAACCTTTCTTTCAGGAGTGCTAGTTTTGCAAGTTTCGCAGGAGAGCTTCTGTAAAGTTTGGAAGGTAGGAGACGAGATACTGGCAGAAGTAAAGCTGTGAGTACCGGGCGTGAGTCTTGCTTCGGTAGCTCAGTTGGTAGAGCACTTGCCCGCGAAAGGCAAAGGTCCCGAGTTCGAGTCTCGGTCGGGCACACAGTTTTAACCTGCCAGGAAGTTTCATATCAGAGCACACTCCGCTGCAGAGTGAAAATCTCATTCTGGAAACATCCCCCAGGCTGTGGCTAAGCCATGTCTCCGCTATATCCTTTCTTTCAGGAGTGCTAGTTCTGCAAGTTTCGCAGGAGAGCTTCTGTAAAGTTTGGAAGGTAGGAGACGAGATACTGGCAGAAGTAAAGCTGTGAGTACCGGGCGTGAGTCGTGCTTCGGTAGCTCAGTTGGTCAGTTGGCTCTCAGCCGTGGCAGCGTGCGGACGGCCCCGCGCGCCGGCCAGTGCTCCGCTGCAGGCGTTGTTTCTTCCGCGTCGTAGCTTTAAGGCTTGTGTCCGTCTACCGTGAACAACATGTCGAGCGCTTACCGCCGTGCGACCCTTAAAGTTTCCTTCCCAGCTGAACATGCGCGACCTCGTGCACATGAAGTTGAAACGTTCATACGTGAAGAAGTTCGTTTAGATCCTAACCATGTTATCGGAATCCATTTTTCGATCACGAGTAATGTCGTTCATATTAAAATGACAAACACCGAGGTGTGTGAAGATGTTATTCGCCGCCATGCCAATGGACTTAAGTTCAAATACTCTGATGGTCACGTCGGAGCTGTAACACGTGAACTCACAGAGTAAGGTCAACGCACGATTAGGGTGTTTTAACTACCTTTTGAAGTGCCGAAGGACGAAGTTGTCTCTGCGTTACAACCATACGGTAACGTCATCGGTTACGTAGAGGAAAAATGGCAAACCTTCACGACCTACCATGTCCTTAATGGTGTGCGTCACGTCAAAATTGAACTGAAAAAACATATACCATCATACCTGACAATTGGCGGGGTGCGAGCCATTGTCATGTACGAGGGCCAACTCCGAACATGTGCGGGATGTGGACAAGAAGGCCACGTCAGATCCGCCTGCATGCGACGCCGCCTGATCCAGACGCTGGTCGGCGAGGAAGCGTCCCCAGCGGTGATCACTCAGATCCCTGTCACATATGCCAAGGTTGCCCAGGAACGTAGCACCTCTACACAGGGACTTCCTGCTCCGTTGACGTCGTCTGATCAGGTAGATGCAACCGCTCCTGAAATTCCTTCTGAGGTGCCACAGACACCAGATCCTGGCCTGCCGAATCATCGCAGCACTTTGAATGATAATGCTACTGAGATGGACTTTGATCCGGGAGTGGTACCTACTTCTGCTTTCCTTCAGACTGGTCCAGAGTCAGACGAAAGCCACCCGCAATCGGACACTGAACGACCTGTTCGGACACAAGGGTCGACACGAAAGAGAAAGAAACGTAGCCGTACACCCCCTGATGAATCCTTTCTACAGATGGATACCAGGGATGCAGACCCGAAGATGGACTACAAACCGCTCTTTGGTGACCAAAAGTCTGATGCGAAAGACCCGCCACAGGCGACCACTGGCAACGAACACCCCTCCTTACTGGCGCCGTGGCCCCCACAGGTCGACGTTGAAGAGAGCCTATCCGATGAGACGAAAACTACGTCTCCTCTCCACGTGGATGATGTGCACAGCCGATGCCCTACCGCAGTATCAGTCTCCTGGGCAGACGACGTGGAGATCGAAGGGACTGACTGGGGTGGACGGTGCTGATGATGGGGCACCCCCATCGGTTGCGCCCGCGCCCGCGCCCCCAAACTCTCCACAATAGCAGCCTCTTCGGCGGACCGGCAAGATCGACGACCTGTGCCTGTGGGACTCCAACACCACCATTATCGTGTCGCAACGATTAACCTCGCGACCATTCGTGCGCCCCACAAACTAGCGCTGCTCCGCGATATGATCTATGATGCGGATATAGATTTTGCGCTTTTTCGGGAAGTGCATGTCGCCGATTTTTCACCACCACATGGCTTCACGGCGCATCTTTCTCCCGCTTCGGACACCGGTAGTGGTGTTGCCATCATCTTACGCGAAGGTCTTCCTGCCGAAGATGTCCTATTCCTCCCCAACGGCAGAGGTATGGCCCTTACTCTCTTTGGTGTACGCATCGTCAACATTTATGCGCCGTCGGGCTCCAGCTACCGTCGTGAACGCAATGCCTTCTTCGCGAATGAAGTTACACCCCTTTTTATGGGACCACACGAAGACTGGGTCATGGGTGGAGACTTCAACTGCACCCAGCGACCTCAGGATCAATTGCCATGTCACTCACCATGCGCAGCTCTCGAAACAGTAGTCACGCGGCTACAATTTGTCGACACGTGGAGACATGTTCACGGTGATCTTTTGGGCTTTACGTACTACACTGCGCACTCCTCTAGCCGACTGGATCGCATCTACATCTCGCAATCCCTAATTCAACACACTCGACAGGCTGAAATCTGGCCTGTTGCTTTCTCCGATCATGAGGCTTACTTCTGTGATGTTGTTCTCACAAGACAGGCAGTATGGCACGGACGTGGTTTATGGAAACTGAACACGGCACTTCTTAATTCACCTGACTGTCGACTTCTAATAGAAGACACTTGGATCACATGTAATAGACGCCGACCCACGTATCCGTCTACCATATCCTGGTGGATCCAGTGTGCAAAACCTGCACTTCGAAAAACTTTAATCCGGTATGGCAAAGATGTTGTCGCCTGGAGGAAGAGCACTATGGACTTTTACTACAGGATCCTACGAGAATGCTCCACGATGCCAGCCTCCCCTGAGCGCCATACAAGGATGAACCATGCTAAGGCCCAAATCTCCAATCTCATGCGAAGGCATTTGGAAGGAGCGGTAGTACGATCTCGTACTGCTGATCGCATGCCTCATGAACATCCGTCGATGTACCATATCATCCAAGAACGCCAAAATCGACGCCGAAAATTGATTCACGTCCTAACAGATCAAGAAGGGCTTCGCTACGTAACCCAATCTGCAATAGGGAATGTGCTTCACGCCCACTACCAGCAGCTATACGCCGCAATTCCACATTCCCCAGAGTTGATCGAGGAAGTCACACAGCTCAACTTCGGTGGTATCCCAGGAGATGCGGCGATTGACTTGATGTCAGAGGTGACTGATAAGGAAGTCCGCGATGCGATCCGGGCAGGAACCATCAATCGCTCCCCAGGACCCGACGGTCTTCCCCTCGAATTTTATCGCACCTTCCGTGATCTGTTAAGAGTCCACCTTCACCTCCATCTGTCGGGAACTGATGTCTCCGGAAGTACCTGTGCCGGACGCTTTCATGGAAGGAATTATTATTCCTGTACATAAACCGCATGGTGGCAACAATATCAGTGATTATCGGCCCCTCACCCTCCTTAACAGTGATATGAAAATCTTCACTCGCCTTTTGGCAGCACGACTTAAAAATGTTGCCCGATATGTTGTGTCGCCAGACCAAGCATCTTTGGGAGGGGATAATAATATCCGCACGGCTTTATGCCGCTACAGGGATATGATCGCCGTTACCCAGGCATAACGCCTCTCTGGGACGCTTGCGTCTTTGGACTTTAGTCAAGCTTTAGATAGGGTTGACCATTCGTTCCTTACGGCCGTTCTCCACCATATGGGTTTCCCAGTCGTAGTTATCGCGGTAGTGATGCGCCTTCTGCGGGGTGCCTCATCCAGGATTATGTACAATGGCAGACTCACTCCACCGATAATAATAGGTCGATCCGTACGTCAAGGTTGCCCTCTATCAGCAATTTTGTACGCCTTTTCCTTGGAATCCTTGCTATGTGGACAAAGACAACGTTTGGTAGGGTTGTCCATAGATCGCTACCGATTCTGTTGCACGGCCTATGCTGACGATGTAGTCATCTGTTTACGTAACGCCGGCGAGGTTCGAGCTGTTTTGACGTGGGTAGCGACTTATGGTGAGGCATCGGGTAGCTCTTTAAACGTACGTAAGTCACAAGTTATGTTCATTGGCACGGGAGTGCGTTACACCTCTCACCACCGTTGATACCATTCGTTGTTTGGGAATCGATTTTTCATCTGATCTCCGGCGTTCAGCCACCATCAACTGCCGACGCCTCCTTTTAATGATCAGAGCAGGTCTTATGGACCATCGCCTTGGATCCCTAGATATTCTCCAACGAGCTCGATATGTCAATATATATATCGCATCCCGAGTTCCCCATGTAGCACAAGTTCTACCTTTCCCGCTTACTGTGGCACGTCGCATGTTGGCAGCGATGGCATCTTTCGTCAGCTCTGGGCTGTTGTTCAAAGTTAACTATGCAACCCTTACTCTTCCCCGTGAACCAGGTGGGATAGGTCTGTTTCACGTGCCGGATAGAGCTCGCGCCCTGTTTGTCAGCTCCCAGATGACGGTATGGACACGTTGCCCAACGAGCCTCACTGGTCTCCTCCTGTCGGCGTATTCGCCGGTCTCACTGTCAGCCCCAGTGATGATCTCGGACGTTCCGGCCCAGTTCCATTATATACGATACTTCTTTCTGGAACTCAGTTATCTACGCCTCACCTTACCAAGACAGCTTTTACTCAAGACAAAGGCAATATACAATGTCCTCCAATTAGATCGTCCACCTAACCCGATTGAACAAAGGTTCCCCCAGGTTGATTGGCGTCATGTATGGCGCGCGGTGTTCGCCTGTTACCTTGACACGAATGTTCAATCTGTCTGGTACCTAACTGTCAATGGTAAGCAAATCAACCAATTTCGCCTTCATCGTATCCACCTCGCCCAATCACCTCTATGTTCCACGTGTGGAGTGCCAGACAACAATGAACATCGGTTTGTTTGCGGACCAGCGGCGGAGGTATGGCAATTGGTTCGACGTATTGTGGCTTTTCTAACGCGGGACATTGCGGATCGGATTACTCCCCTTTCATTATTATTTCCGGAACGTGACTATTTTCCTCGGACATGGACCAATGCTGTGAATTGGATTCGCGGACATGCCATTCAATACTTATTTGGACAAACTGTAAACTCTGTACTCGACTTTTGGACATACCTCAATGACCGTCATTATGTCGTTGTCCGTCACCCAAAATACAGACAATTTTTCTCGAACTTCCTTGGGAGTGCTTTCCACGAGCCGTCTGGCAGCTGGAATGTGTTAAGCCAAGAGAGAAGTAGGTTTCCTGTTTGAACCAATGATCATTTCTGAACAATTGAACGGAACACATCAATTTCGAGAAGACGTGACTCAACATATTACCAGCGGGGCGCAGAAGGCCTCTGATCAATTATACAACAAAACTAAACAAAATAAATAAATAAAATAAAATAAAATAAAATAAAATAAAATAAAAACAATAAAAATACTATTCAGAAAAAGGAAGATTTTGTTTTGTTTGTAAGGATAGCCCTAACCTTGATTTTCCATATTTCCCCTGGTCTATAGGCAGCACTCTGGGGTAGGTTTAGTCAGGAGCCAACGCCTGAAGTGGACCAGATTTTTTTGTTATAGGATGAAAAGTGGCGGTGGCACTTTTTTTATTAAATGGTTTTCAAAATAAAATAGAAAAAAAATAAAAAAAGTAAAAGAAGAAAAAAAAACAAAAAAGAAAAAGAAAAAAAAGTTGGTAGAGCACTTGCCCGCGAAAGGCAAAGGTCCCGAGTTCGAGTCTCGGTCGGGCACACAGTTTTAATCTGCCAGGAAGTTTCATATCAGCGCACACTCCGCTGCAGAGTGAAAATCTCATTCTGGAATACGAGTTTTGTTTTAGGTGACCAATAACAGGCGAAAAAAAGCCGATGGAAACACTTTTGGTGCAGGCTGTGTCTAACCACAGAATTACACGCGAGAACTTACTTTCAATTACCGCTCACGCAACCACTTTGTTGAACAGTTCACTGCTAATATCCACAGGCTGCTGAAAGCCGTAATCTGTAATAATTAGCGCACTGCGAAGTTATGCTTACGTTTTATTTGATTACTGACGAAGAGGAATCTTCAGACGTAAAGTTAGGTTCGACGTAACCCAAGAGAGGGATATAGGACAATTGCTGTTTACAATATAGACAGGGTGAGTCACCTAAAACTTGCACCAAAATAACTGTGGAAATGGAGATTACTATTGATGTGCAGTTTTCACAAAATGGATTGGCAGTTATGGGCTCGTATTGGTAACCAATCAACAGATGTCAGTGTCAACAATCAGTTATGTGACAGGATTTGTGATTTCCTGTGAGAGAGGTAACATTTCGTAGTAATTGACGGAAAGTCATTGAGTAAAACAGAAGTGATTTCTGGCCTTCCACAAGGTAGTGTTACAGGCCCTCTGCTATTCCTTGTCTATATAAACGATTTGGGAGACAATCTGAGCAGCCGTCTTACGTTATCTGCAGATGACGCTGTCGTTTATCGACTAATAAAGTTATCAGAAGATCAAAACAAATTGCAAAACGTTTTGGAAAAGATACCTTAATGGTGCGAAAATTGGCAGTTAACCCTAAATAACGAAAAGTGTGAGGTCATTCACAAGCGTGCAAAAAAGGAATCCGTTAAACGTCGGTTACACGATAAATCAGTCTAATTTAAAAGCCGTAAATTCAACTAAATACCCAGGTATTACAATTACGAACAACTTAAATTAGAAGGAACACATAGAAAATGTTGTGGGGAAGGCTAACCAAAGACTGCGTTTTATTGGCAGGACACTTAGAAAATGTAACAGACCTACTACGGACACTGCCTACACTACGCTTGTCCGTCCTCTTTTAGAGTACTGCTGCGCGGTGTGGGATCCTTACCGGATAGGACTGACGGAGTACATCGAGAAAGTTCAAAGAAGGGCAGCATGTTTTCTATTATCGCGAAATATGAGAGAGAGTGTCACAGAAATGATACAGGATTTGGGCTCGACATTTTTAAAAGAAAGGCGTTTTTCGTTGCGACGGAATCTTCTCACGAAATTCCAATCATCAACTTTCTCCTCCGAATGCTAAAATATTTTGTTGACACCGACCTACATAGGGAGAAACGATCACCACGGTAAAGTAAGGGAAATCAGAGCTCGTACGGAAAGATATAGGTGTTCGTCCCTTCCGTGCGCTATACGAGATTGGAATAATAGAGCATTGTGAAGGTGGTTCGATGAACCCTCTCCCAGGCACTTGAATGTGATTTGCAGAGTATCCATGTAGATGTAGATGTAGATTGTAACAGTACTTATAAAGTGTATTTTTGTCCAAACATATACTTTTTTAAATGGAAAAATGTCTGTTCACATTAACGAACTAAAAATAGGGTAAATTAGAGAGACAGTGGTGTTTGTTGCAGGATTCTAGTGTGAGTCGTTTACGAGGTATCGTAGTTTGAAACCTTCCCACACCGACACTTGTACAATACTTGTCGTAGCACACACTACAGAACTACACAACCCGGCCGTTGTGGCCGATCGGTTCTAGGCGCATCAGTCCGGAACCGCGCTGCTGCTACGGTAGCAGGTTCGAATCCTGCCTCGGGGATGGATGTGTTTGATGTCCTTAGGTTAGTTAGGTTTAATTAGTTCTCAGTTCTAGGGGACTGATGACCTCAGAAGTTAAGTCCCATGGTGCTCAGAGCCATTTTCACCATTTTTGAACTACACAAGTGCGTACACTACTTACGTGGATTCTGACGATTAACGAGACAATTGACCATGAGAGGTTGTGTTCAAAATGAGCACCGCCAGCGTCAATACACGCTTCCAGTCTGGCATGGAACGAGTGCTACACATTTCAGCGGAGATGTCCAAGCGGGGTCTCTCAGCTTCCACACAGGAAAAAAATCTACAGGCGTTAAATGCGGGGAACGGGCCGACCAAAGTACAGGTCCTCTGCGTCCAGTCCAACGATTTGAAAACAATTCGTAAATACATGCTGGAGTACTTCGTGCACTGTAGGCTGGAGAGCCATCATGTTGGTACCACATGTTCCCCCTAGTCTGCAGAGGAAAGTATTCTTACAGCCGTGGAAGATATTATATTAGCAAGTCGCGATACCTGAGCGCGTTCAGTGATCCGTCTACGAAAAATGGGCGTATGAGCTGACGGTTCTGTATCCCACACCACACGTTTACACTCCAAGGACACTGACGTCGTACTGTACATGTACATGACTACTCTGCAGTTCACAATTAAGTGCCCGGCAGAAGCTATTTCTCTACCGTTCCTCTCTCGAACGGCGCGCGGGAGAACGGCCGCTTAACATGTGTAGGAATATGAAACCGGAATTTGGTTGTTTGAAACTGATAAACAATGTTTTATTCAAAATAATCGTCATTGCTGGTTATACATTTCTCCCACCTCTCCGGTAGGCTATGAATGCCACGCCAAAAAAAAAAAAAAAAAAAAAAAAATTCTTCTTTTTAAGCGAACCAACCAGCGAGCCATTTCCGTACCTTCTCATACGAATTGAAGTGTTCCGTCTACGAAAAATGGGCGTATGAGCTGACGGTTCTCTATCCCGCACCACACGTTTACACTCCATGGACACTGACGTTCCACCGGACGAATCCAACGGGAACTGTCAACAGGCCAGTATTGTATTGTATTCTATGTTAACCGGGGACCTAGAAACGACGGAGAGGCTCCGTCCCCGCCGCAGCCGCAATGGTCCACAACCCTACGACGACTACCGCAGTCCACTTCACCCCTCAGCCGCCCCACACTGAACCCAGGGTTATTGTGGGGTTCGGCCCCGGGTGGACCCCCCCCCCCTCCCAGGGAACGTTGTTTCACACCAGATGAGTGTAACCCCTATGTTTGCGTGGTAGAGTAATGGTGGCGTACGCGTACGTGGACAACTTGTTTGCGCAGCAATCGCCGACATAGTGTAGCTGTTCAAATGGCTCTGAGCACTATGGGACTCAACTGCTGAGGTCATTAGTCCCCTAGAACTTAGAACTAGTTAAACCTAACTAACCTAAAGACATCACAAACATCCATGCCCGAGGCAGGATTCGAACCTGCGACCGTAGCGGTCTTGCGGTTCCAGACTGCAGCGCCTTTAACCGCACGGCCACTTCGGCCGGCCGACATAGTGTAGGTGAGGCGGAATAAGGGGAACCAGCCCGCATTCGACGAGGCAGATGGAAAACCGTCTAAAAACCATCCACAGACTGGGCGGCTCACCGAACCTCGACACAAGTCCGCTGGGTGGATTCGTGCCGGGGACCAGGCGCTCCTTCCCACTCCGGAAAGCCGTGCGTTAGACCGATCGGCTAACTGGGCGGGCAACAGATGGTTCAAACGGCTCTGAGCACTATGGGACTTAACTGCTGTGGTCATCAGTCCCCTAGAACTTAGAACTACTTAAACCTAACTAACCTAAGGACATCACACACATCCATGCCCGAGGCAGGATTCGAACATGCGACCGTAGCGGTCACGCGGTTCCAGACTGAAGCGCCTAGAACCGCACGGCCACACCGGCCGGCCCGGGGAACAGACCAGTAGTGCATGTTTCGGACATGATCGGAAAATGTGGCTTCAGCACTTAACAAGATAGCCGAGCGGGGTAGCCGCGCGTCCAGGGCGCCTTGTCACAGTCCGCGCGCCTCACTCCGTCCGAGGTTCGAGTCCTCCCTCGAGCATGGGTGTGTGTGTTGTCACTAGAGTAAGTTAGTTTAAGTTAGATTAAGTAGTGCGTACGCTTAGGGACCGATGACCTCAGCAGTTTCGTCCCATAAGACTTTACGCAAATTTCCAATTTTTTTACTAAACAAGATGCATGATACATCAGGAGTATCCTGCCTTAATGCCCATGTACAGAAGTTAACACGGTTCTCATAATCGTTTCGATACAGCTCTTGATGGAGCCTATGTCGATGAGGAATGAGTAGGACACTGGTGCCGTCCGGTGTGGCCGAGCGGTTCTAGGCGCTTCAGTCTGGAACTGCGCGACCGCTACGGTCGCAGGTTCGAATCCTAGCTCGCGGATGGATGTGTGTGATGCCCTTAGGTTAGTTAGGTTTGAGTAGTTCTAAGTTCTAGGGGCTGATGACCTCAGAAGTTAAGTCCCATAGTGCTCAGAGCCATTTGAACCATTCTTTAGGACACTGGTCTGACTCGTGCCACTTCCTCGTACGACTGCGCGGGAGCTAACTTGCAGATCACCTACAACAGCAGCAAGAAGGTTAATTTTCCCCCTCTTCTGTCGTCACTTGTTTCCTTCTTTTACGTTGCCTAGGTGTTACACTACCACTTTCACATAACTGATTGAAGAGGTTTATAAGTAACTGCCGAGATGGTTGACATCTATTGGGATATCTTGCCGCATACACCGTGCAAGAACGAACTGCATTCGTCCTACACTCTCCGTAAGCCATGAGTATACGGCTTTTTGTGCGTTGGTAAATCTCATCGTCCACTCGCGGCCTACGGCTTGGACTGTCACACACTAACCGAGTAGCAATGCACTCAAGGAACACAGAAACATACTGTAAGCAAACGCAACAAAATAGCGACTACGCAGATTGAATACCACAAACAAGTGTCGGTATTGGAACTTTTGAAAATACGATACGTCATAAACGTCTCGCACTAGAGGCCTGCAACAAACACCGCTGTCATTCTAATTTACCCTACTTTTAGTTTGTTAATGTGAATAAACAAGGTTCCATTTAAGAAAGTGTATGTTTGCAACAAAAAAAAAAAAAAAAACAAAAAAACAAAAAAAAAAAAAAACGCTTCCTAAGTATTATTACAATCTGTTTGGCGGTTAACAATACGAGCCCCTGACTACCAACCCATTCTGTGAAAACTGCACATCAATAGCACTTTCCATTTCCGCAATATTTGTGGTGCAAGTTTTACGTGAGTCACAATGTACATGACGCAGCGTACAACGTCAGACGATGCCCCTATACACAGGGCGCAACAAAAATGTACGGCACAAATTGCAGGACATATTCGCCACATGTAGACGAAGAAATTATGTTATATGAACATGAGTTGGAAACGCTATGTTTCTACGTTACAGATCATTTTCTCCAACTCATTAGCCATGGCAAACACACAAGAACAGAACGTTACAATCATTGGGAATATGGGCTCTTGATGACGTCTGGTTACATAGTTCACTTTCAGTGTTTTGTTCTACGTGTCCCTGTTGCTATGCGACGACATTGCTTGTTTACAGGTTACATCAACTGTTGCAGCGATCAGTACTACCGTTGCAATCACACGGGTTACTACGTAGAGTTAATCACAGACTTGGCTTGTGGTTCAAATGGCTCTGAGCACTATGGGCTTAACATCTGAGGTCATCAGTCCCCTAGACCTACTTAAACCTGACTAACCTAAGGACATCACACACATCCATGCCCGAGGCAGGATTGAAACAAACCTGCGACCGTAGCGGTCGCGCGGTTCCGGACTGAAGCTCACGGTCACAACGACCGGCACTTGGGTCGTGCAATTGCAGTGTACAGAATTGCGGAGATGGCAGATGTCCATTTGATATTGTATTAGCTGATGGCAATGGCGCTCTCACTCAACGTTTGTACTGGGAGAGATTTCTAGGATGAAGGTGCTCCGACAGGAAAACGTTCCAAGCCATTGATCGTCGTCTCAGGGAACTTGGGGCATTTAAGTGACCAGGAGAGGCCTAGAAGGACAAGGACACTGCAATGGGAGGCGGCAATTCTTCATGCAGTTGACGGCGACCCTAGTGTCAGTACAAGACATGTAGCTGCAACACTGGATGTTTACCAGATGACTGGCGAGTGTTACCCGAGGACCAGCTGTACCATATCATTTACAACGCACTATCAGCAGCTCATTTTCCTGCACGTGTACTCTTCTGCGAGTGGTTTATTCAACAAAGTGTCAACCCTAATTTTAGTGCAACGGTGCTGTTCGCAGATGAGGAATAGTTTCAGCGAGATCAGATTGTAAATTTTCACAGAACTGTTGAAGCAAATCATCAACAAAGCTTTTCTGTCAGTGTTTGGACCGGCATTCTTGGTGACTGTTTCGTAGGACTGTGCGAGAAAACATGTACTTCATGCACGATGCAGAACCTCCTCATTTTAATGTCCGTCGGGCCTAAATAACAGAGTACATGACATATGGATAATTAGAGATGGACGAATTGCATGGCTTCCACTCTCTCCGGAAATAAATCGAATGGACTGGTCGTAGGTTTTGTTCCAAAAATGAACAGCATAGAGACAGAAGTGATGACACTTTCTGCAGGATGTGACCACCATTTTGCAGGACAATACTGAAGCACGTACAGTCCAAGCTGTTACTAATTTGTTTGACTGATGGAGCTGCTAAGTGTTATACCACCTACTGCACTCCCCTGACTTAAGACCTCGTGAGTTCAACTCTATTTCTAAACTGAAGGAAACACTTCACGGCATTCGCTTTAGAACTGCTACAAATTCGTCGGGCAATAGACCGCGCCGCTCGAACTGTCAACACAACTGGCACAGCTAAGAGTGTCCTACGACTTCCACATCGCTGGCAATGGATTATACACAATTCTGGTGACTACTTTGAAGGTCAGTAACACTTTGAAACAGGTATCTATTTAGTACGAGCTGTAAATAAATAGTTGCCACTATTAAAGTTCCAGCTCTCGTATAAATACCTTTCGTTTCTTCGCTAGTCATTTCCCGCTGCCCTAGCCACGTCGCGCCGTGTCAGATTGCGAAGCTGCGGCATCAGCGTTCAGGCCAAGTGGAGCATACGCGGCTTACATCAGCAGCCGTAACACGCGTCTGTCACCGGGGGCAGCGGCCTCGGAGGCGACAGAGGAGGCGTGAGACCTCGGTAACCGCGGAGGCGTTAGCAACAATTAGGGCTGCTGATAAAATACCGATATATCGATATTTCTTTAAAAAATTATCGATATATATCGGCGTTTCTTAGTCACCAAAATATCGATATAAAACTTCGCAATTTTCGGTAAATATTTGAAGTTGTTCTTTTGAAACTGTAGTAGAACATAATTTTACTTTCACTGTACGACGGAGTCTTAGTACTTTTTGAGGTTTCATCATGTCCAGTCTTTCTCTTTGACTGTGTGAAGCAAGGATAGAGATGGCACAGAGAATTGCGCAACGAGAGAGAGAGAGAGAGTAAGGGGGGGGGGGGGGGGTGAATGGAATAACGAAATTCCCAATGTTAAGAAATTGCACATCCGTTGCGTGAAAAAAAGAAGAAAAATAACGCAGCTAGTGCGGTATTTCTTCACATCGGCATTCTTCGAAAACAATTACTGAAACTAACGAACAGAAATCTGAATGACAAGATTGGTCTTTCCTGTGGGCAGAGAGATGTGAGGGTAAATGCTGACGTAATCGGCGCTCGGCGCTGCCAGCAGAAACGGTAACGTTTAACTGCACCACGCAATTTTGACTATGGCTGTTAGGTCACTGGCGTTTGCAGAAATGAAAAAAAAAGAATAAATAAATAAACAGGGAAGTCGACATGAAGTGTTCCGGACAAACCCGATACGTGACGAAACTGAACGACGGAGCCATCGGACATCTTTTATTGTGCCACTTACATGCAGTTACCATTGTAAGCCAAGACGTTATCGCCCAGTATGAACGCGCATCGTTTTCCTTTCAATTCTTGCTCTAAGCGGGATTAGCAGGCTGCTAGCTCGTTGATGTGCAGAATATCTAGTAATAAACCAATACTCAAATTTAGAGCTCTAAAACTCGCAGTATATTTACAATGTGCAGCCGATATTTTTTTTGCCAGCACATTTATGTCTTTTTACGATGTATGGAGTTCTGATAATGTTATTTTCGTAAGTATCGGTTTATTGGATTCCCGATGTTTTTAAAAATATCAGCTGTCCTAGTAACAATGGGGTCTGTATGAACATAGCAAGGTCCAGGCAGCTCATCCACCCATTCTGAAACGTAAGACAAAAACTACACAGAGTGTGCAACAAAGCCCTCCACAAAAGCTTTCGAGCACTCAGAAACAAAATATGTAGAGTCTGACGAACTTGAAGACTTAATACAATACAGTTATGAGTAATTGCATGTAACTACAAAAGTTACTACTACAAATGTACTAGACTTGAAATACAAACTCACTCATTGACCAATGCCGCACTAAAACCTGACTGGGCGTATAGTACAATTGGAAGATGAAAATGTCAGGCTTAGGGAAGAAAACAAATACAAGACGGTCTGTTCGTTCGCTAGAGTAGCAGCCACAGCTCCACTCGTTCAGATGGTCGCCACAGAATGAAACAATGAGACCACACAAGCCAAGCAAACATCTGACAGAGCTAATTAATTCGAAGAAAGATAACGTAAGAATCGCGGGAATGAAGACAGCAAACTATGTACTTATAACTGAAATAGAACAGAAGAGGAAGTCAGGAAGCTGAAATATAATTCGGAGATAAGTCACGAAATGACACGATAGACACGTGGTGTAATAGGAATTAGCGAGGGAAACTTTATGAAGTGTTCGATACCGCCCTAGATAGCTTTTCGTGCGGAACGGCCTACTTGACTGACTTCACTACTACTTATCTCGGAAACGGCGGAACGTTTCGGATTTTTTTCCTTAAAATTATTTCTCAGCAAAACTTACCTTGCAACTTGTGTCCTCGGAGTCTTTCACAGTGGCGCGACTGGATAAAATCTTCTAGGTGATTAGAATGAGCAGCAACAATTTCAACAGAGACTAGGGCTACACACTGAGCAGGGCGTGGGAGAGGGCTTTGGATGTCGAAAGGAAGCAACGGCGGACGCTTAACGCTTGTAGGGAGGCGGGAGCGGCCGTTTCATATGTGGCGTCGGCCCCTTGCGCCACCTGATGTCGCTCGGCGCCGCGGCGGGCCGGAGAAGCTACGGGCTGCCCACTCGCCATCCACGCACGCGTTGTTTCAGCCCTCTCTGATTGGTCCTACCAGCCATAATCGCAGGTATATAACAGGGAGATAGTGCCAGTCCCGATTTGATCTCATCCCCTTCCCCCACCTCCTCCGTTTCCTCCAACATCTCCGGATCCTTTACACTGTCTGTAGGCTTGACTCCCCCCCCCCCTGGTTTCCTCATTCCTCTCCTCCCCCCGCCCACTGCCGTGCCTCTATCGCTGCATCCCTCCCTCTCTCCACCTCCACCTCCTTCATCAGGGCAATTTCCAGCACCTCCCCCTCCCGGATGTTGAACTTCGCCCTTCCTCCCAACTGTAACCTTGTTCCCCCTCTCCCCAGGGCCCCCTTTTTCCTCTCCCCTCCTTCTCACAGAGCGGATTTTCCTCCTCGAGTCCCTGCACTCCCTTCTTCGGCTGTTTTCCTCTCCAGTCCCTTCCCTCCCAAGCCCTCCTTCGGTGCGCCCCCCACCTCATCACTCTTTCTCTCCCCTCCTTATCGCCTCCTTTTCTCTTCTCCCATGTCTCCCCCCCCCCCCCTCCCCAGCAGGTCCTCCCAGGTTTTTATTCATTATCAAGTGTGCTGCGTTTGTGTTCTGTTCGGTGCCGTTATACAGTATCATCTAGTGCTGTGGTTTTGTGTGCTCGGCCTGTGTATAGTCAATGATTGTTAGTGTGTTTTTATACTGTGGCTGCCTTTTACATTGTTTTTGCCTCGAGTGTTTTTTAAGTGCACTTCAGGTCTCCAGCTGTGTTTCTTTTAATTTTATGTCGACTTTTAACTGTCCCCCAGTGCAAGTCCCCATACTAGTGTGTATTTTAACTCCTCTCATCTCCATTTACAGTGTTTCTCTGGTCCTTTCTTATCCTCCTTTTAATGTAAGAATCCCCCTTTCTGCTGTATTTTATAAAGCCTCTTGGCTGAAGAGTGGTGGACTGTGCTGCTGCCAGCCCTCTCTTGCCCGTGTGGGCAGGGGAATGATGGAATTACAATAAAGAAGAAAAAAAAACCAGTCCTGACCTCCCTCCACTCCACACCCTCCATATCCTTCATCAGGCCAATTTACAACACCTCCCCCTCCCAAATGAACTTCGCCATGACGTCTACCCTTCCTATCAACTGTAGCCCCCCACTCCCCAGGCCCCCCCTTTCCCATCCCATCCTCTACTGCCTGCTGAGTGGTTTTTCCTCCTCCTCCCCCTCCCCCCCTCCCCGAGTCTCTGCACACCCTCCTCGGTGATTTTCCTCTCCCGTCCTTCCCTCCTCGGCCCCCTTTGCTGTGCCCCCCACCCCATCCCCCACCACCCTTTCTCTCCCCCTGTCTACCACCACCCCTTCCCCCTCTATTCCCTTCTCCCTATCTCCCCACCCCTGGCAGATCCTCCCAGTTTTCTTATCCATCACCGAGTGTGCTGCATCAGTGATGTGTTCGGTGCAGTTCTACAGTGTCATCAAGTGGTGTGGATTTTAATGGTGTGCTCGACTAGTATATAGTTTTGCTGTCTGTGGGTTTCCCGTGCTATGCCACCCATCACATGGCTGTTTTAATCGTTCTGCAACTTTTTTTGTGCTCTGGCCATACTTGGACTTGTGTCTTTTAATTAATACAGTATGTGGTTTTTTGTGTAAAATACTTTTTTGTTTTTTTTATCTCCATTTTACAGTCACCCTTGTTTTGTGTACTTTCTTCCATTATGATCCCCCTTTATATGTGTGTCCAGCCATGTTTTCTCCTTTTTACTGTTTTAAATCTCCTGTATACTTGTAAGGTGTCTAGGCTGAAGAGCAGTTCCCATGCTGCTGTGAGCCTGCCCCAGATGAAAATACAATAAGGAAAAAAAAGACAAGTCCCGGCATGTGGGGACTGCATTCTTCCAGCATCCTTCACACCTACAAATCCTTGATCCACCCCATCCTTCATTATGCCAACGTCACCTGGATTTCCGCCCCACCCAGATCCTATACAGCCCTCCAAATCCTGAACACTGTGCATTCTGCCTCGTCTTCTGTATACACCTCCCATCCCCTACACGAAACGTCCATGACCCGATCCCCCTCCCACATCTTCTCTTTTTTTTCCTCGAGCACATCCACACTCTGTACATCATCTGCAGACTGGATCCCCCCCCCCCCCTCCCGGTGTCTCCCCTCGCCCATTGCCGCACCTTTACCATTGTGTCCCGCTCTCTCTCCATCTCCACACCCTCCACCTCCTCTCCCAAATGAACTTCCACTATCTACCCCTCTCAGACGATGAGCTTCGCCCTGATACCTACCCCTCCTACCAACTCTAACATCAGTTTCCCCCTCCCTCTCCTCTTGGCTCCCTCTCCTCTCCTTTTCCCTTACCCTGAGCAGCTTTTTTCCTCACTCTTCTGCTCCCCTCTCTTTCCAATGCACCCCTTCTGCTTCTCTGCACTTCCTACAGACTTGCCTTCCCTCTCCATCACCCACCCCAGCTGTCTCCTGCCCTTTGGTGCGCCCCTTGAACCCCTCGCTTTTCCTTCCACTCTCTCCAGCCCACCTCCACCTCTGTCCCCACTTTTCCCTCCTATCAGACCTCCCCTCCCTCGGCAGGTCCAGGTTTTACTCTTCGTCTTGTGTGCTCCTTCTCATGCAGTAGTTTTTAAGTGTCGTCGTTCTGAAGTGTTTTAGTACCGTGTGACCCAATGTCTTTTATGTGCTACAGAAATAACCCACTGTGTTTTTTAACTTTATGTGGACTTTTTTAACTGTCCCACATGAAATTCTCCATGTATGTGTATATTTTAACCCCCACTGTCTCCCCTTACTATGTTCTCGTGTCCTCCTTTATCGCCTTTTATATGTCTTGTTTTCCCCTTTTTATTAAATGTATCACTTGGCTGAAGAGCAGCAGATTGTGATGCTGCCAGCCCTCCCCTGCCCCATATGGGGCAGGAGAATGAAAGCACAATAAACAAGGGGGGGGGGGGAAATAATATCCCGGCAGTCAGTAGTTTTACTCCTGATGACGATGGTAAAGCTAACCATAGAAAACTCGAAAATTTTGTTGGAATTGACGCGGCTTGAAAACCGAGAAGATTTTATCCTACCTTGCAACATCCTTACTAGCTTTTCACACTCTTTCTGACCACTCTATCTATGGATTCATGTGATACTGCAAGGCCAGTAACAGTGCGAACTCTGAAATTTCTCCATAATGTTATCAGTCATATTCATAGACGTGTGTTAAACTGCGTTGGGACTGAATTAGAGACAGTATAATTTTTGTAATAAACAATGGAACATTGTGTACCTTTCACAGAGTATATGGGCCTTTAATTGCAGTAATGGCCTGCCAATAGTCTGCCACAGCCACTAGTTAATCTGTGAGTACAGAACTGTGTAAGGTATAACTGTAATACTTTGGATGATGCACTTTTAGTATATACGCAGGTGTGTTCACAACTTGTGGAACTTTGTTTACCATGCCCTCTACCTGCACAGTACAGTGGAATTACAGGTGTTATATGGAAGCTGACTCAGGAGTGTCTGAACTGTGAATCAACTCAAAAGTGAGTGTGTTGAATGTAGAGTACTGTGCTCGAGTGACGTTCTCGAGCTCTCGAAATTGTGTTGGCCCATGCACCTTATTTATAATGTGCCATGCGTGACGTCGAGGCACAGGCCACTACCCATGACTGTTTACAAGCAATTAGGGCACTTTCCAACTCCTGTTGCCTAAAGTTAAACCAAGGCGGCGTGATGATGAAATCATTTAAAACAATTGCGGACTAACATTTTCGCATGAGTAGGTTTCAAACTCCCACTAAACCTGCGGGCATAAGTAGGATGGGGCAACTGGAGCTTTGCACAGGAGTGACTTGTGCCAAGTTATGTCTAACTGGCATGTTAGATTGTCAAAATCCAGAGCTGGTTGGAAGGTCCTGCCCCTAATCCTCCAAACGGTCTCAGACGGAAAGAGATTCCGTGACTTTGCTGGCAAAGGTAGAGCTCAGCAAGCACGAAGACAAGCAGTAGAAACTCTCACCATGTGTGGGTGGGTATTATCGTGCTGAAGTATAAGCCTAGGATGGATTGTCACGATGGGCAACAAAACGGGATGAAAATAAATGACATCCCACACCATCACTCCTAGTTGTCACGCCATATGGCTGGTGACAGTCAGATTGGTATCCCATCACTGTCTAGGGTATCTACAGACATGTTTTTGGCCTGAAAACTCATTGACTGGAGTAGAGTTGTCTTCCATTAAGTGTTCCACTTTGAATTGAGCCCCAAAGACAAGCAGTAACCAGTATGGTTGTGGTGTTCAGGTGTAACAGTAGACTGACTCTCTCTCTCTCTCTCTACTGACACACACACACACACACACACACACACACACACACACACACACACACACACACACACATTGATAGAAACACATGTCTGAAAATCCCTCATTTTCCAGTTGTTGATGAAAGTTGATATCCAACAGCTTTCCAGTAAAAACCCAATAACTTCACTTATATATGCACTGTTTGACTCACTGCGTCCTAGATGGCATTCTGTTGCCAGGGAGACTAGGTTTCATTCATCATTTGTCTATCTTCAGTGTGTCCATTGCGTACATGCACTACAGGTAGTGAGTTAACCCAAAGTGCTCCATTCAAACACAGTAGAATATTCATTTTGTGAGCAGGCACACATAATTTTTGCGTACTGCCACATGAATAGTAATGGGTAATAGACATGAGGCTGAACAGCTGTATCAAATGGCGTTTCCAGACTGAAGGCAGCTGTGTATTGTAGCATTGCTGAGACTTGATCCATAGCACTGCACCGAGACTGTTGGCTGAGGAAGACCACATGTTGCTCATACACCTCACCAGGAAGAGCACATTCTATGGGCTGCTGAAGAAGAGCCATCTATTTAGTAGCCTTAGAATGTGGTACACCTCAGGTCCAGCATGGCAGCCGCACATGTTGTGAAGATTGTTTCAGTTCTACTGCAGAAGTTTTCCTGGGAAACCCTTACACATCCTCCAGTAAGTCCCAATCTCTCCCCATGTGATTTCCTTATTTTTTGAGCCATGAAGAAAGACATTCATGGCCATGGATTTGCCTCAGATGAAGGGGTGCATGTCTGGGTAAAATCATGCTACCATAGGCGACCACTAATATTTTTCCATGACAGCATTCACCATCTTGTCTCCCAGTGGAATACATGTACTAATAGTTATGATGATTACTTTTGAGATAATTAAGTTTTGTTGCAAGTCAGAATATTCAAATATTCAAAATATTCATAGAAGATTCCTTTGAACATGGATATTATGTGAGATAGGTTGGATTATAAACTACCATGTCATAGGCTCAAACTGCTTGAGAATACTTTCTATTACATGGCACCAAAAATTTACAATTAATTTAGGAACAAGTATTAAAAATCCTCTGAGCCCAAAATAAAAAAATATATGAAAAGAAATGTTATTATAGTAAAGAAGATCCATGACTGATAAGTAATTATAACCAAATTGTGGCTGTTGTTAACTATTGTAATATAATTCTTGATGGATGATAAGAGTACATAATATTACACAACACATGTAAGCTGATATTTGTATGGCACCTTAAATCTTAAATGTATCTTACATTTTCTGTGAAGTAATGAATAAATGCAGATCTATGTAGTATACAGAAATAAATACAAACTAGCATATTATACAGGGTGGTCAGAAACATCCGTCAAGTAACTGGGTGTGACTATTTGAAATGATCTCAAATGGAATGATCAGACTACACAAGTAACGGGCAAGGCAAACTCTAGATTGCAGTTTATTGGTAGAATCCTGAAGCAATGGAGTCCTTCAACAAAGGAAATTGCTTACAATATGCTAGTTTGTCCAGTCTTAGAGTATTGTTTGTCTGTGTGGGACCCTTACCAGTTGGGTCTGATTCAAGAGATTGAGAAGGTCCAAAGAAGAGTGGCAAAATTTGTGACTGGTACATTTAGCCATCATGAGAGCGTTACAAATCTCATAGAAAGTTTGAAGTGGGGCACACTCGCAGACAGATGACGTGCTAAATGGAAGGGGCTGCTCGCTAAATTCCGAAATCCGATCTTCGCCGAGGATGTAGAGCATATATTATTACCACCAACTTTCAAATTGTTCAATGATCACCATTAAAAAATAAAAGAAATTAGAGCTTGTACTGAGGCATTTAGACAGTCGTTTTTCCCTCGTGCAATCCGCGAGTGGAACAGAGGGGGGAAATATGACTTGGGTGCGACTTGTGCCCTCTGCCACACACTGCTTGGTGGCTAGTGGAGTATATATGTAGATGTAGATGTAGACGTAGCCTGAAAAGCTTTCAAGTTGCTGTAGGGTCGGTTGTGCTGAGAAATAATTGTTAATGAAAAAATTTGATATGTTGCACCATTTCCAAGTTAATTACCATTGAAATTAGCCAATCAGGCCACTGTGTGCACATATTCGAGTGGCCTGACAGAGATGGTGTCACCAAATGTGTTCTTTGCTTTGTTTCCTAAAACCGAACAAGACAGTGATGCAGAAATTGGACATGGGCTGGTAGTAAGGGTCCCAACCTGAGCTGAAGACTGAGCACTCTCATGTGCTATCTTCTACATTATGAGAACAACCAACACAAATTGTATCTGGTGGGCCACTTGAATTTGCATGCACAATGGCCTGATTGGCTAACTTCAGGGCTAATTAACTTGTAAATGGTGCAACATACCACATTTTTTCTTAAAAATTATTTCTCCGCACAATCTAACCTGCAATACCCTTGCAAACTCTTCAGACTTTAAGCCCAATCTGAACAAACAAAACATTTCTGATGAGTCATTAATGTATATGACATGTCACATGACACTAAAAAAGTCAAATCAACCAAGTGAGGCCTATTATTTTGGCATATTGTACTGTGACTGTGTAGGTCACATTTTGGTCACAGCTGTAAGCTACATAAATTATTAAAAAGTAAATGTATTGGCAAGTGAGAGTAGATTTTCCAGTAGTCTTAAAAAGGCTACTGTAAGACAATTTAAATGACAATTGGAATTTCCACTTTGACAATAACTGTAATTTATGTTACATGATCAGCTGATTTTGGGTGTGTGCCATTTTCAAGTGCTACTCTTTGTTATTATAATTTTACATCATAATCATGTGTGGCTGTATACAAATGTGTGTCTGTCATTTTAATATGAAATGGACTGTACACACAGGCAGGATGCCAGTGTAAAATTACAATTATAAAACGAAAATGGCACACACCTGAAATCAGTTGATTGTATAGTATAAATAACAGTGCTAGTATAACGTCTGAGGTGGAAATTGGAATTGTCTTTTATTAAATTTTTAGCTGTGGCATCTGATACGAAAACATTGTAAGATCTACTTCCCCTCCAAAATAACTAGATAGTGTGATTCTGAAGGAACTGTTGTGAAAGCTAAAAAGACCTACAGAGAACAATCACTGCCCTATAGGTATAAAGCCCAAAAGTAATGAGTATGAGATACGAAAGATGGTATATAACCTGGGCCTGCTGAGTCAGGTGGCACAATGGTAAATATGGCACTTGAGTCCTTGGGAGAAGTTGTGATGAAATTCTTATACAATCATCCAAATATAGGTTTTCTCTGCTTTGCCTAAACTGCTTAAGGCAAATATCAGTATGATTTGTTTGATAAATATCCTGTCCCATTAATGACTATTTCAAGTTTGAGCTCCATTGCCGGCTGGTGTGGCCGAGCGGTTCTAGGCGCTTCAGTCTGGAACCGCGTGACCGCTTCTGTCGCAGGTTCGAATCCTGCTTCAGGCATGGATGTGTGTGATGTTCTTAGGTTAGTTAGGTTTAAGTAGTTCTAAGTTCTAGGGGACTGATGACCTCAGATGTTAAGTCCCATAGTGCTCGGAGCCATTTGAACCATCTGAGCTCCATTATTAACGACTTCATCACTGATGGGGCATTAAACTCTAACCTCCCTTAGACCATACAAAGTATTTAGTTTCACAAACATTATCACACTGATGTAGAACTTTTTTAAAGGTGATATTTATGTTTTTCACTGTCTCTTTAATTTCACTCACCACAACTGCAATTTAAGCTTTATGGTCACTTTCACAGGTAATATTTTGTGCCCACACAGGCCAAGAAATTTAAAAATCTTGTAGCACATATAAACATTTCATTCAGTAACCACAGTCAGTTCCTGTTGTGGAATCCACAACAGTTACAAACCACTTTCACAAATTTCTGAAAACCAGTGTGCTGCTATATACACATTCATATTACTGCAGCAATTACAGCAGTGATGACTGAAATTAATTGGATTATGGAAGGTGAATATCTTGTCTTTATTAAGGGAGATGTGCACATATTTCCATAGAGAAAATTTAATTGTTCAAAACTGTTTGCATTGTAAAACAATTCACATTTTAAAGGTATGGTTCTTGTATCACAGTATGAAGGTAGTAGAGGTACTCACTCACCATATTTTTCTGCTGTTGAGTGGTTGACAGACACATAAACAAGAATGACATTGCTGAGATTTTGTACACTGTCTTTCCTTGGAACAAAAATACTTAAAATATCATGATTGCTTTGTTTACCATATGCCATCTATTACATGTGGAGTCTTGAAAAGTGCTAATTACTGTAAATGTATTCAACAATTGCCTCAAAAAGAAAAAAAAATTCACTCTTGTTGGTGTGCCTACAACTGCCCACAAGCCTCAAATATATGGTGAGTGGTCACTTGCACTGGTTGGATAATTTGTATTGCACCCAGGAGTTTCCAATTAATGTCTTTCTTTGTATGATAAGTATACACTTCTTGCTTACAAGAAACAATACAAATGTGAGTGACTTGTTGGATAATTTTCTGTTTGTTTCTATGTCTTCTGCAGCTACAGCTATGAGCAGGTTCAGGAGATTGCACAGTTCCTGCTGAACAGAACAAAGATATGACCAAAGATAGCCATAATTTGTGGTACAGGCCTTGGTAAGCACATTCTTAAACACATTTCCCAGTTTATTCAACTTTTACACATTTTTTTGTGGATGGAAGTCAGCAAACTCGGTTACACACATAACAGTGTAGTAATCCATTTATTCAAACTCTGTAAGTTGTGTGTGTGTGTGTCTGTATATATTTGAGAGTCTAACAAACATTCACATGGACAAAGGCTATATACTTTTTAATACATGTAAAATATAAATATACACTGAAGAGCCAGAGAAACTGGTACACCTACCTAATATCATGTAGGGCCCCCACGAGCAGACAGAAGGGCCACAACACTACATAGCATGGACTTGACTAATGTTTGAAGTACTGCTGGAGGGAATTGATGCCATTAATCCTGCAAGGCTGTCCATCAATCCATAAAAGTATGAGGGGATGGATATCTCTTCTGACCAGCATGTTGCAAGGCATCTCAAATATGTGCAATAATGTTCATGTCTAGGAAGTTTGGTGGCCAGTGGAAATGTTTAAACTGAGAAGAATTTTCCTGGAGCCACTCTGCAGCAATTCTGGATGTATGGGGTGTTGCACTGCCCTGCTGGAATTGCCCAAGTTCATTGGAATGCACAGTGGACATAAATGAATGCAGGTGATCAGACAGTATGCTTACATACATGTCACCTGTCAGAATTGTGTCTAGACATGTCGGGGGTTCTATATCACTCCAAGTGCACATGCCCCACACCATTACAATGCCTCCACCGTGCTGAACAGTCCCCTGCTGACATGCAGTGTCAGTGAATTCATGAGGTAATCTGCGTACCGTTACACTTCCATTGACTTGATACAATTTGAAACAGGACTTGTCCAACCAGGCAACATGTTTCCAGTCGTCAACAGTCCAATATTTGTGTTGACAGGCCCAGGTGAGGCATAAAGCTTTGTGTCATGCAGTCATCGAGGGTACACGAGTGGGCCTTTGGATCCGAAATCCCATGTCAATGATGTTTCATTGAATGGTTCACACACTGACACTTGTTGATGGCCCAACATTGAAATTTGCAGCAATTTGCGGAAGGGTTGCACTCCTGTCACGTTGAACAATTCTCTTCAGTCACTGTTGGCCCCTTCCTTGCAGGATCTTCTTCCAGCCACAGCGATGTCCAAGACTTGATGTTTTCCCGGATTCCTGATACGATCAGTACACTCATCAAATGGGCATACAGGAAAATCCCCACTTCATCGCTACCTCGTAGATGTGGTGTCCTCTCACTCATGTGCCTACTATAACACCACATTCAAACTTGATAGCCTGCCATTTTAGCAGCAGTAACTGATCTAACAACTGTGCCAGACACTTGGTGTCTTACATTGGTGTTGCTGACCACAGTGCCATATTCAGCCTGTTATATATCTCTGTATTTGAGTATGCATGCCTATACCAGTTTCTTTGTGCTTCAGTATATACGTAATATATAAAGGGGCAACACAGTTACCAAATATCTCAAAAAGTTTTACCAATTTCCTTAAACATTTTACACACTACATATTTTTAAAAGATGTATAATCTCTAACTACATATTTAATACAGAAAGAGAAAACTCTGGTACCAAAGATCTTGAAAATTACTTCAACAATTTACTTCATGTATCTACATGATACACCAGTAAACTTTCAGATGGACATAGGCTACATAATTTTTTAAAAGACAATGTACAGATTTTCTGTTGAAAGCAACTGTGAGAAATAGGATGCTGTGCTGTCCAATGAAAATGTGTTCTTTTGTTTTCTTTCTTAGAGTCATTTTCAACTATGTTAGCAGTGGATGTAAAGCATGAGACAAGTTGTTTGTCCCATATACATTCTTTCTTACTATATAAAACTTATAAGAAAATGAATACACAGCAATGTGCTGTTTTCTTTTCTTTCTCACCATCGGTTTCACAGGAAAGAGGAAAGTTGTATTTATGGCTTATGATTACAATACTACTACATAATCTGAATTGTTCAAAACTTAGCTGCCCTACTCATTTGTAGATTAAAACTATGAGAAATACCATCATTGAAGCTACTATTCTCACAGATCAAGCAGCTGGAGAAGTCTCTCTCATAAATCATACACCAACGATCCCAACAATTACCCATTCATTTTAAGTGACTTCAGTTACCAATCTAGGTCTTGTTTGCAATAACAATAAACAATGCTCTAGATCACAAAGAAGGATAAGAGGACAGGAGGATACGGGGTGGGGTGGGGGGGGGGGGAGAGGGGGAGGAAATGTACGGGGGGGGGGAGGGGGGAGAATGTGATGGAAAGAGAGAGGGGGAGATTAGTTTATGAAGTATATGCAAGTCCCACGTATATTTAGCAATTGCAAAGCATTGCCAGGTTTGTTAGTTAGGAGTATAGACAACAACTGGTTGTACTATGAAGTCCATCTATAGAGTAGGTGTTGCCTACCAATAAATGCAAACTCTAGGTTCAAACATCAACAATATCACCATACAAATGATGTTGAGTTGCAGACAGGCAAAATGAAAAGACTGTTGGATGTTTATCTTTTGGCCAAAACCTTCTTCAGAAAAGAAAAGAAAACACACACTCATTCACACAAGCAGGCATGCCTCACACACACATGACCACCTCTTATGGCTGCTCTGGCCATAATCCAACTGTTGTACTGAATGAAAGGAGCACCACTCTGAAGAGGGGCAGTAAAGTGGGTGGGATAGCCAGGTATGAGAGGGGGAGAGCAGAGTGCTGTCTGGTGGAGCATCCAGGGACTAGATGGAGGTTTGACAATGGGCTATTGGAGGAGGGAGAAGGGGGGGGGATATGGTTTTCCATTTTGAAGTATAAACTCCTCTCTCTTGGATGATATAAATTCTCTTTGTCTTTGATTTGTTGCGTAGGACTTAAACCACTCTAATACAGTGTCCCTAATTAAAAAATTTTCCAGTTCACAGTATTTCTAATTGATCACAATTTTTATGCTTGTGTGCAATAGATATATCATCAGCATCAAAATTATCTTTGAATTTGAGAAGCAGTATTTTATGTCATTTACAAAAAACAAACACAATATAAGTCACAAATCCACTTGGGTAGTCAGGAACCTTAAGATTATTTTCTTTGTAATAACAAAATGGCTGATATGGTATTGCATACAATAGTGTTTTGAGGTTCTGAAAGTGAATGTGATCACTACCTTCTAGTAAGCCACATATGAATAAGACCAAGATAACATAAAAAGAAATAGCGGTATAGGAGACTGCCAATGAATAAAGATCTTGCTTTCCAAGTAAGCATTTCAGAGATCCCAGTATAGTTTGGTTATACTGAAAGTGGATTGATGATATAATGAAAATAACATCTGTAAAAGAGAGCTCAAGGGAAGAATGGGACACTCTCCAATACTTTCTAAGAGAAGCTGCCAATCAAAACCTTGAAAGAAAAACAAACTGGCATAAAAAGATTGGACTGAGAGAATGGAACTATGATGCCAAAAAGGCTGTAAAGGACAAACAAGAAGTATTTGTGAAACATCTGTCAATAAGAAAACAGAAGGATACAACAGAATATCATAGGAAAAGAGAAATATGTAGGAAACACAGACAGAGTTGGGAAGAATTTGTGGCTCATATAGAACATGATAATTACAGATTCCAACCACAGACGTTCAAAATTATTAAAAAGCTTAACAGTGACGCATAAGAGAATGTGAAAGTGTGTTTCATCCCTTTACCTAAATGGTTGCAGTACTTTCAGAATGTATGGTCTCAAACATCAGAGCCTAGCATATTTGTGTAGTAAATTCCATTATTTCAGATACAAACCCAAAAGTTCAGCTTATGCCTTAGAAAGATTATTATTATTATTATTATTATTATTATTATTATTATTAAAATCATTTAATGTCAGGAGATGTGGCATCATTTCTTTGTAGGTGAAATCAGAGATTGTATTATCTGCATCTGTACTAGATTTGACCTAGATGTCAACTTCCAATCCATGTGTCTGGAGGAGTGGGAACAGGAAAGGAAGAACTGTGTGGTTGAACAGCTTACTTGATGGAGGGATACTTGATTGTCTTTCTATCCTTGCCCTTCATCCCTGCTATTTTAGCCATGCAGAAATAACAATCATGTAGGTGATTGATTGGTTTCCTCCACATGAATGGAATAGCAAAAGGCATTGTAACTTTATCTTTTTTCTTCACCCAACCATTAAGACAGGACAAACAGTTCACACAGACTTTGTGGTGCCCATTTTCAGTCCTGGTTACCAAGCATGCACCCAAAAAAAAGATCATACAATTTCTCCACTATGGATGTCACATGTCATCTGCATGATTTAATAGAATACTTCCCACAGATGTAGCAAAAGTTATTTATGTGATTTAAACACTGCAAAGAATCAGACCTAACAGAAAAAGCCTCCAGGTATATAAAAACAATGGGAGTCATTGATACTGTAATGAATCCTCCTCTAGTCCAGAAGCTTTTGTAATAGCTTAGCAAGATGTGTGTTGTACTATGACAGTGAAGCCTGGATGGCAAAAACAAAAGAAATGAAAAGACTAACAGCCTGTGAAATGAACTTTGAGATGAACAGTTAGATACACCATATGGAACACAAAATGATTGGGGTGTGTTGAAGGAACTTAAAATGGAACACATCACACATTGTATGCAGAACTACTAAAAACAGCTGGAGAAAACATCTACAACAAATGAGCTCATAGAGGAACCCAAAACCCATGCTGTACTACCAGCCCAACAGTGTAAGATCGCTAGTTCAACCAATGAAAAGATAGCAGAAGAACTTCTCAATGACACTCCATTTTTAAATGTTTCTTTACAGAGGAAAACCGAGAAGAACTGCCCCAATTTAATTCTCATACCTCTGAAAAGATGAATGAAATAAGTATTAGTGTGAGAGGTGTTGAGAAAAAGCTGGAATCATTAAAATTGAACAAAGCTCCAGGGCCTGATGGAATCTCTGTCAGATTCTGTACTAATTCACAGCTGATTTAGTTCCTCTTCTGACTGTAATCTATTGTAGATTCCTCAAACAAAAAACCATGCCCAGTTCTTGAAAAAAGCACAGGTCACACCCATCTACAAGAAGGGTAGCAGAAGTGATCCACAAAACTACCATCCAATGTCCTTGACATCAATTTGTTGTAGAATCTTAGAACATATTCTGAGCTGAAACAAAATGAAGTATCTTGAACAGGATGACCATACTAACCAGCATGGGTGTTGAAAACATCGATCACATGAAACCCAACTTGCACTTTACTCACATGACATTCTGAAAGCTTTGAATCAAGGCAATCAGATAGTTGCAGTACTTCTTGATTTCCAAAAATCATTTGACTCAGTACCAACCTATGCTTATTGTCAAAACTATGATCAAGTGGGGTATCAAGTGAAATTTGTGACTGGATTGAGGACTCCTTGCTAGGGAGCATGCAGCATGTTATCTTGGATGGAGAGTCATCATCAGATGTAGAAGTATCTTTGGGCATGCCTCAGGAAAGTATGTTGGGACCCTTGCTGTTCATGTTATATATTAATGACCTTGCAGACAATATTAATAATAAAATCAGGCTTTTTGCAGATGTTGCAGTTATCTATAATGAAGTACCATTTCAAAGAAGCTGCATAAATATTCAGTCAGATCTTGATAAGCTTTCAAAGTGGTGCAGAGATTGGCAACTTTCTTTAAATGTACAGAAATGTAAAATATTGCACTTCACAAAATGAAAAAACATAGTATCCTATGACCATAACATAAATGAGTCACTGTTGGAATCAGCCAGCTCATACAAATACCTAGGTGTAACATTTTGTATGGATATGAGATAGAATGTTCCCAAAAGTTCTGTCATGGGTAAATCAGGTGGTAGACTTCAGTTTATTTGCAGAATACTGGGAAAGTGCAATCAATCTACGAAGAAGACTGCTTACAAATCACTTGTGTTACCGGTTCTGGAATATTGCTCATGTGTGTGTGACCCATACCAGACAGGACTAATGGGGGATATTGAATGTATACAGAGAAAGGCAGCACAAATGGTCACAGGTTTGTTCAACCCATGAGAGAGTGTCACAGAGATACTGAAGGAGCTGGGCTGGAAAACTCTTAAAGATAAACATCAAGTATCCTGAGAAAGTCTATTCACAAAGTTTCAAGAACTGGTTTTCAATGATTACTCTAGGAATATACTATAGCCGCTACATATAACTCACACAGGGATCATGAGGATAAGATTAGAATAATTACTGCATGCAAAGAGGCATTCAAACAATTATTCTTTCCACACTCCATACATGAATGGAACAAGAAGAACTGGTACAATGGGACATACCTTGCGCCAAGCACCTCACAGTGGTTTGCAGACTAGATGTAGATGTAGATGCAGAACAGGCCAAGAAGCCTGACAATTAGAAGGAAGAAGAAGAAAACATTAATCAAGGAAAAAAAAGTTCCCAACACTGAGCCATGGGTTACCCTGTATTTCATATCAGTAGCGCTAAATCTGTGCATGCCATTCACCATTTTTAACAGTATAAATTGCTTTCTCTTACTTATACAAGATCAGGAACAATGCCTCTGAAGCCTGTGTTCCATAATTTTGCCGATGCCTTCTTGAGATCAAGGAACCCCCTTGTAATACATTCCTTGTTCTTGATAGCAGTTATCTCAACAATAAACTCTATGGCAGCTACCACAGTCAATTTGTAGCTTTCGACTCGGGCTTTGTGTTATTTATAGATGTTCTTTCAAACAGATGGCTACAGAGGATAGGTACAGGACAGTTTTTATTCTTGTTCCACTAAATGAATCTTAAGAAGTTCTAGGAGGTCTTTTCATTTATATCATGCAGTAGACTCCTTAGCAGTCATTTTATTTAAAGAGATTATGAAAAGTGGTTTCTGAGAGATACTTTAAATGTTCTTTTCTATTTCAAGGAATTTCCAGGTACTTGCCTTATGCCTGCGGTGGCTTGTGAAAATAGTGGTAGCATTTCAAGTGTTTGTTTTTCTTTAGATATTTGAAAATAAACAATTCCAATCTTGCATGTGAATTATTTGAATTTTTGTTCATAAACTTTGTGTTTTAACAGGAGACCTGATAGAAAGTGTTACAGAGCATCAGATATTTCCTTATGAAGACATACCTGGATTTCCTGTGTCAACTGTTGTTGGACATGCTGGGAAACTTGTGTTCGGTGTTTTGAATGGAGTACAGGTTATGTGCATGCAGGGACGTTTCCACCCATTTGAAGGATATCCAGTATGGAAGGTAAATATTTGTTGCTGTAAAGCATTATGCAAATTTATTATAAAAGGCTAGTTTACAGAAAACATAATTAATTAATCATTATACTTACGAATCAATCATTTCTTGGCTTGATGATTTAAGCCTGTTATATTGACTTCATTTTAAGTAATGATGCATGAGCATCTTGATTATGCTTACATTGGTTAAGAGCATACCCACAATCTGGGCTGGGAAAAATAGTTTTGAGATTTCACATGAAATGGTGTTGACTACATTTGCTTCTGGTCAGTATCCATAACATGTACCACTTTTCTTCAGACTGATACTGAGTTGATACATCTACCAGTGTGGCAGGGTTTGGTTTATGAAGATAATTTTTCCTAGGTAGGGATCTTGCATGATACGTGATGTGTTATTTTGTCCCTATCACTTACAATATATTCAAACACTTAGGCCACAAGACCACCACAACAAATTAGAGTTTTATCAGTGGATTCTAAGACAGTACTGGGGATACATATTTCAAAACTTACTTTTTATTTATGGCTGAGGAGGGATTCACACAGAGTGACATAAAAAAATTACCACAGTAACCATTTACAAGAGTAAACCCAAAAGTAAGTTCTCAAAAGTGCTGGGTCAC
This sequence comes from Schistocerca nitens, assembly GCF_023898315.1. NCBI lineage: Eukaryota > Metazoa > Arthropoda > Insecta > Orthoptera > Acrididae > Schistocerca > Schistocerca nitens. The sequence goes on from NC_064617.1 coordinate 876,937,302, forward strand.
AAGGAAACTGGTTGCATGGCTGTTGGTCACACAATATTTTTCGTTCCTCCCTCCACACTCTACAGAAACCACTGCACATCCACTGGAGCTTTGTCTTGGCTTGGCAGCCAGTTGTAATGGAGCTCCCATTAGCCACTACTACCAGTTGTGAAGTTTGTGCTGTTATTCAGTTTTTGAGTGTAAAAGGTGCTAAACCAATCAACATTATCTACAGTTGACAGAAGTGTGTGGAGAGTCATGTATTGATACCAAAAATCTCTGCATGTGGTGTACAGAGTTTGCAAGTGGTCATTCTGAAATTAATGATGAGGAAAGAAACAGGAGACCACCAATTCCCAAAAAGATAATTAAAGGTTGAACAACTCATGCTTTGAGATCAGCAGATCACTCTTGATGAGCTCTGCAATGTTGATCCTGAGGTTTTTTCAAGCACAGTTCACTGGACTCTGAAGCATTTAAATTTTGGAAGGTGTGTGCAAGATGGGTCCTAAAAATGCTAACAGAAGACCACAAACAGCAACATGTTGAAACTTCCTGCCAATTTCTTCAATGCTATGCACATAAACAGGTGACCTTTTGGATTCAGTAGTCATGGGCCTTCATTTGACACCTGAGACAAAACAACAGTCACATGAGCGGTGGCATTCTGATTCACCCATGCTGCAAAAATTCAAATGAACACAATTTGCCAGTAACATTATGGCAACTGTGTTTTGGGATCAAAATCGAAAATTGTCGTTTGACTTCATGGTTCCTGGGACAACAATAAATGCTGACAGGTATTGTCAGACATTAAAAAGACTCAGATGGGTGATTCAGAACTTTAGAGGAGGAATGTTGAGCAAGGACACAATCTTGCTGATGACAGTGTTCACCCCCACATTGCCTGTCAAGCAGTGAATGCTCTACAAGAGTTTGCACGGGACATAATCATCTATCCAACCTGCAGTTTGGACTTAGCACCCAGTGACTACCACTTCTTTCCTAAGCTGAAAGAACACTTGGCTGGCAGGTGCTTGAGGTCAAAGATGAGGTCCGACACTTCTTCGATAGCATGGTGGCAATTTTTTCAATTTTGAATTAAGTACCATAGACACCCTCCCACCCCATGCAATATGGATCTTGCCATTGGTAGAGAGGCTTGCTTGCCTCAGCGATACAGATAGCCATACCATAGGTGCAACAACAACAGAAGTGTGTCTGTTGAGAGACCAGACAAACATGTGGTTCCTGAAGAGGGGTAGCAGCCTTTTCAGTAGTTGCAAGGGCAACAGTCTGGATGATTGACTGATCTGCCTTTCTAACACTAACCAAAAAGACCTTGCTGTGCTGGTACTGTGAACGGCTGAAAGCAAGGGGAAACTACAGCCATAATTTTTCCCAAGGGCATGCAGCTTTACTGTATGGTTAAATGACGATGGCGTCTTCTTGCGTAAAATATTCCGAAGGTAAAATAGTCCCAGATTTGGATCTCTGGGCAGAGAGTACTCAGGATGATGTCGTTATCAGGTGAAACAAAACTGGTGTTCTGCGGATCGGAGTGTGGAATGTCAGATCCCTTAATCGGGCAGGTAGGTTAGAAAATTTAAAAAGAGAAATGGATAGGTTAAAGTTAGCTATAGTGGGAATTAGTGAAGTTCGGTGGCAGAAGGAACAAGACTTCTGGTCAGGTGAATACAGGGTTATAAATACAACATCAAATAAGAGTAATGTTGGAGTAGGTTTAATAATGAATAAAAAAATAGGAGTGCGGGTAAGCTACTACAAACAGCGTAGTGAAAGCATTATTGTATCCAAGATAGACATGAAGCCCACACCTGCCACAATAGTACAAGTTTATATGCCAACTAGCTCTGCTGATGACTAAGAGATTGATGATATATACACTCCTGGAAATGGAAAAAAGAACACATTGACACCGGTGTGTCAGACCCACCATACTTGCTCCGGACACTGCGAGAGGGCTGTACAAGCAATGATCACATGCACGGCACAGCGGACACACCAGGAACCGCGGTGTTGGCCGTTGAATGGCGCTAGCTGTGCAGCATTTGTGCACCGCCGCCGTCAGTGTCAGCCAGTTTGCCGTGGCATACGGAGCTCCATCGCAGTCTTTAACACTGGTAGCATGCCGCGACAGCGTGGACGTGAACCGTATGTGCAGTTGACGGACTTTGAGCGAGGGCATATTGTGGGCAAGCGGGAGGCCGGGTGGACGTACCACCGAATTGCTCAACACGTGGGGCGTGAGGTCTCCACAGTACATCGATGTTGTCGCCAGTGGTCGGCGGAAGGTGCACGTGCCCGTCGACCTGGGACCGGACCGCAGCGACGCACGGATGCACGCCAAGACCGTAGGATCCTACGCAGTGCCGTAGGGGACCGCACCGCCACTTCCCAGCAAATTAGGGACACTGTTGCTCCTGGGGTATCGGCGAGGACCATTCGCAACCGTCTCCATGAAGCTGGGCTATGGTCCCGCACACCGTTAGGCCGTCTTCCGCTCACGCCCCAACATCATGCAGCCCGCCTCCAGTGGTGTCGCGACAGGCGTGAATGGAGGGACAAATGGAGATGTGTCGTCTTCAGCGATGAGAGTCGCTTCTGCCTTGGTGCCAATGATGGTCGTATGCGTATTTGGCGCCGTGCAGGTGAGCGCCACAATCAGGACTGCATACGACCGAGGTACACATGGCCAACACCCGGCATCATGGTGTGGGGAGCGATCTCCTACACTGGCCGTACACCACTGATGATTGTCGAGGGGACACTGAATAGTGCACGGTACATCCAAACCGCCATTGAACCCATCGTTCTACCATTCCTAGACCGGCAAGGGAACTTGCTGTTCCAACAGGACAATGCACGTCCGCATGTATCCCGTGCCACCCAACGTGCTCTAGAAGGTGTCAGTCAACTACCCTGGCCAGCAAGATCTCCGGATCTGTCCCCCATTGAGCATGTTTGGGACTGGATGAAGCGTCGTCTCCCGCGGTCTGCACGTCCAGCATGAACGCTGGTCCAACTGAGGAGCCAGGTGGAAATGGCATGGCAAGCCGTTCCACAGGACTACATCCAGCATCTCTACAATCGTCTCCATGGGAGAATAGCAGCCTGCATTGCTGCGAAAGGTGGATATACACTGTACTAGTGCCGACATTGTGCATGCTCTGTTGCCTGTGTCTATGTGCCTGTGGTTCTGTCAGTGTGATCATGTGATGTATCTGACCCCAGGAATGTGTCAATAAAGTTTCCCCTTCCTGGGACAATGAATTCACGGTGTTCTTATTTCAATTTCCAGGAGTGTGTGTGTATATAGGGAAACATTCCACGTGGGAAAAATATATTTAAAAACAAAGATGATGTGACTTACCAAACGAAAGCGCTGGCACGTCGATAGACACACAAACAAACACAAACATACACACAAAATTCAAGCTTTCGCAACAAACTGTTGCCTCATCAGGAAAGAGGGAAGGAGAGGGAAAGACGAGAGGATGTGGGTTTTAAGGGAGAGGGTAAGGAGTCATTCCAATCCCGGGAGCGGAAAGACTTACCTTAGGGGGAAAAAAGGACGGGTATACACTCGCACACACACACATATCCATCCACACATATACAGACACAAGCAGACATATTGGTCTTTAAATATGCCCCCCTAAGGTAAGTCTTTCCGCTCCCGCGATTGGAATGACTCCTTACCCTCTCCCTTAAAACCCACATCCTTTCGTCTTTCCCTCTCCTTCCCTCTTTCCTGATGAGGCAACAGTTTGTTGCGAAAGCTTGAATTTTGTGTGTATGTTTGTGTTTGTTTGTGTTTCTATCGACGTGCCAGCACTTTCTTTTGGTAAGTCACATCATCTTTGTTTTTATATACACTCCTGGAAATTGAAATAAGAACACTGTGAATTCATTGTCCCAGGAAGGGGAAACTTTATTGACACATTCCTGGGGTCAGATACATCACATGATCACACTGACAGAACCACAGGCACATAGACACAGGCAACAGAGCATGCACAATGTCGGCTCTAGTACAGTGTATATCCACCTTTCGCAGCAATGCAGGCTGCTATTCTCCCATGGAGACGATAGTAGAGATGCTGGATGTAGTCCTGTGGAACGGCTTGCCATGCCATTTCCACCGGGCGCCTCAGTTGGACCAGCGTTCGTGCTGGACGTGCAGACCGCGTGAGACGACGCTTCATCCAGTCCCAAACATGCTCAATGGGGGACAGATCCGGAGATCTTGCTGGCCAGGGTAGTTGACTTACACCTTCTAGAGCACGTTGGGTGGCACGGGATACATGCGGACGTGCATTGTCCTGTTGGAACAGCAAGTTCCCTTGCCGGTCTAGGAATGGTAGAACGATGGGTTCGATGACGGTTTGGATGTACCGTGCACTATTCAGTGTCCCCTCGACGATCACCAGTGGTGTACGGCCAGTGTAGGAGATCGCTCCCCACACCATGATGCCGGGTGTTGGCCCTGTGTGCCTCGGTCGTATGCAGTCCTGATTGTGGCCCTCACCTGGACGGCGTCAAACACGCATACGACCATCATTGGCACCAAGGCAGAAGCGACTCTCATCGCTGAAGACGACACGTCTCCATTCGTCCCTCCATTCACGCCTGTCGCGACACCACTGGAGGCGGGCTGCACGATGTTGGGGCGTGAGCGGAAGACGGCCTAACGGTGTGCGGGACCGTAGCCCAGCTTCATGGAGACGGTTGCGAATGGTCCTCGCCGATACCCCAGGAGCAACAGTGTCCCTAATTTGCTGGGAAGTGGCGGTGCGGTCCCCTACGGCACTGCGTAGGATCCTACGGTCTTGGCGTGCATCCGTGCGTCGCTGCGGTCCGGTCCCAGGTCGACGGGCACGTGCACCTTCCGCCGACCACTGGCGACAACATCGATGTACTGTGGAGACCTCACGCCCCACGTATTGAGCAATTCGGCGGTACGTCCACCCGGCCTCCCGCATGCCCACTATACGCCCTCGCTCAAAGTCCGTCAACTGCACATACGGTTCACGTCCACGCTGTCGCGGCATGCTACCAGTGTTAAAGACTGCGATGGAGCTCCGTATGCCACGGCAAACTGGCTGACACTGACGGCGGCGATGCACAAATGCTGCGCAGCTAGCGCCATTCGACGGCCAACACCGCGTTTCCTGGTGTGTCCGCTGTGCCGTGCGTGTGATCATTGCTTGTACAGCCCTCTCGCAGAGTCCGGAGCAAATATGGTGGGTCTGACACACCAGTGTCAATGTGGTCTTTTTTCCATTTCCAGGAGTGTGTGTGTGTGTGTGTGTGTGTGTATATACACTCCTGGAAATGGAAAAAGAACACATTGACACCGGTGTGTCAGACCCACCATACTTGCTCCGGACACTGCGAGAAGGCTGTACAAGCAATGATCACACGCACGGCACAGCGGACACACCAGGAACTGCGGTGTTGGCCGTCGAATGGCGCTAGCTGCGCAGCATTTGTGCACCGCCGCCGTCAGTGTCAGCCAGTTTTCCGTGGCATACGGAGCTCCATCGCAGTCTTTAACACTGGTAGCATGCCGCGACAGCGTGGACGTGAACCGTATGTGCAGTTGACGGACTTTGAGCGAGGGTGTATAGTGGGCATGCGGGAGGCCGGGTGGACGTACCGCCGAATTGCTCAACACGTGGGGCGTGAGGTCTCCACAGTACATCGAAGTTGTCGCCAGTGGTCGGCGGAAGGTGCACGTGCCCGTCGACCTGGGACCGGACCGCAGCGACGCACGGATGCACGCCAAGACCGTAGGATCCTACGCAGTGCCGTAGGGGACCGCACCGCCACTTCCCAGCAAATTAGGGACACTGTTGCTCCTGGGGTATCGGCGAGGACCATTCGCAACCGTCTCCATGAAGCTGGGCTACGGTCCCGCACACCGTTAGGCCGTCTTCCGCTCACGCCCCAACATCGTGCAGCCCGCCTCCAGTGGTGTCGCGACAGGCGTGAATGGAGGGACGAATGGAGACGTGTCGTCTTCAGCGATGAGAGTCGCTTCTGCCTTGGTGCCAATGATGGTCGTATGCGTGTTTGACGCCGTCCAGGTGAGGGCCACAATCAGGACTGCATACGACCGAGGCACACAGGGCCAACACCCGGCATCATGGTGTGGGGAGCGATCTCCTACACTGGCCGTACACCACTGGTGATCGTCGAGGGGACACTGAATAGTGCACGGTACATCCAAACCGTCATCGAACCCATCGTTCTACCATTCCTAGACCGGCAAGGGAACTTGCTGTTCCAACAGGACAATGCACGTCCGCATGTATCCCGTGCCACCCAACGTGCTCTAGAAGGTGTAAGTCAACTACCCTGGCCAGCAAGATCTCCGGATCTGTCCCCCATTGAGCATGTTTGGGACTGGATGAAGCGTCGTCTCACGCGGTCTGCACGTCCAGCACGAACGCTGGTCCAACTGAGGCGCCCGGTGGAAATGGCATGGCAAGCCGTTCCACAGGACTACATCCAGCATCTCTACTATCGTCTCCATGGGAGAATAGCAGCCTGCATTGCTGCGAAAGGTGGATATACACTGTACTAGAGCCGACATTGTGCATGCTCTGTTGCCTGTGTCTATGTGCCTGTGGTTCTGTCAGTGTGATCATGTGATGTATCTGACCCCAGGAATGTGTCAATAAAGTTTCCCCTTCCTGGGACAATGAATTCACAGTGTTCTTATTTCAATTTCCAGGAGTGTGTGTGTCTATATATATATATATATATATATATATATATATATATATATATATATATATATATATATATATATATATATATATATATATATATATATTATTAATTTGCAGTGATTGCTTAATTACTACTTTACTTCTGAGGCCTATTCACTCTCAATCTTAGAAAATGGAGCAATTTCTTGAGGAAAAATAATTAACATAGCATTCATTCATTCATTCATTCACACATTGTATTTCATAAATCTCATGATCAAGAACGGTCTTCAGTGACAGGGAATCAGTCAATTTCAGAAACAGCCACTGCAGGCTACTTCAGTAGCACAATAACAGAAAATTATGATCAGTACTAATCTACTCACATTGATAACCATGGAAATTATTACTATAGTGGCCATTATGAAAATAGGTACCTCATTGTCATATCATAATCCTACAGTATTGCCAGTTAGTGGTAATTTCAAAAGTTAATAAAAATTCTGAAAAAATATTAGACACCTCTATTTTTAGTTTAGAAAATATTTCCCAAAAGATAATTCTTGCCAGCTCTATGAAAAAATAATAAATAAAAATAAAAATAACACCACAAGACATTTTGAAGAAACGTATTTTTTACTTCAGCCTGTGGAAAAAATGGAAACACTGACATATCTAGACTGAAGTTAATATATGGATATTCTCAAAGTTTGTACATGATTGTGGTATGTATTTTATCAAGAAAACATAAAAGTATTCTGAGACAAAAAATAAAGTATGATAAGACGTGTGAAACTATTCTGCTTGTGTAATGAAACAATTACATGTCATCACTGATGAATTTGTGTTCTGTTGGACCTTGTACAAACTTCCAGCAATAAAGCTGATAAGACACTGTGTGTGCAAGAGTGCACAAGTACTTGTATGACACCACCATGATTTTAGTTCTGACGGCTCACCTTAATATGATTGAGAATATTCCATGACTACCAGTTTTTTTTTATATGCAGCCCTTACTCACCCTTCATCAATGCACTCATAACCCAGATCACCAGTGCATGCTATACAAAAGTTATTGTTGGTACTTCCAAGCCAATATTTACACTGAAGTCAAGAAAAATATATTTTTTCATGTGGTTTTGTAAAACCTAAGTTTTATCAAAGTATACTACAAGACTACTGTCCTCAGCAAGCAGTAAGTGCTTTTTACACAAAACCTTATTCTTGCTGCTGTGAAGTCTCAGTATTCCTTTAAATTTTTTGACTACCATTATACTTTCTTTGAGCCACAATAATTAATTTCTTCATGGAGATAACTATGTATTTTTATAGCCATTGGGTACTCTGTCATAGTATCAAAGTATAGCTCCATACACAAACTTTTTGTCAAAATTATCAAATTCCATAATTTATGGAATACATATTTTAACGGTTTTTGTGATAATATTTACTATATAAGTGACTTATTAGTGGTTTCTTCACTCACCTCTGCCTTTCTTGTGTTGTGACCTGATATTTGTGAGTGTTTCGTATCGAGCAACATAACCTCTTACCTGTGTTTACATTCCGCGCTGACCAGTTGCAGCTGTAGTGGCGCATCGAAAGCTAAGTACTAATTAATTGTTTGTGTATAGTGGTGAAATAATTTCAGAAGAACCTTTTGGGAACTGTTTTCAGCTTCGTTACTGTGTCATTAGACGTTTGATTCTCTTTCTGTATTAGTCTTTTGTTATATTCACATTTGTTGTTTATTAATACTGTTAATAATAGTAGTTACTTCCCTTGTAGAGTAAGTTTGTGATTATTGTAGTCAGGTTTTTAACATCTTCTTATTGTAGTAGCGGAACTTAGAAAAAGTAAAATTTTACCACGAGTGAGAAGTGTGGGCTTTGCCGTAGGTTCGTGAGTAGTGGATTGTAGTGTGAGACTTGTTCGAAGTATTTTCACTGGGGGGAATGCAGTGGGGAAGCCAGTGGGCATTCTGGTGAGATCCTCTCCTGGAACTGCAGGTTATGTAGCAAGAGTAAGTTGATAGAGGAGCAGGAGCATAAGATCTGTGCCCTTCAGGTGCAGTTGAAAAACGCATCGGAGGAGCTAGATAGGATGAGGAGGGAGAAGGGGGTTGGGGAATGGGAGCTGGCTGTTGGCAAGAGATCTGCTAGGAGAAGAAGATTTTCAGATAGTTTTACTATTGGTGTTTACAATAGATATGAACAACTGTCAGAGTCTAGTGGAGAGGGATCTCTAGTAGCTGTAGATGTAGGAAGTATGCAGCAGACCTCAGTAGTTACGGTGGCTAGAACAGTTGCAAAGTCAAAGAGGAAGAAGAAGGTTCTGCTGTTAGGTAGTTCTCATGGCAGAGGTGTAGGCCAGCAGTTGCAGGAAGTGCTGGGGAGTGAGTACCAGGTCACCAGCATTGTGAAGCCTAATGCAGGATTGGCTCAGGTGACTGTTAACATAGGGGGGTTATGTAGGGATTTTACTAAAGAGGATCAGGTAGTGATTGTGGGTGGGGCTGGTAATAGTATTGATAGGGATGGGGAGTATGACATAGATGGTGACCTGGAAAAGATAGCCACTCAGACTGGCAACACGAATGTGCATTTCGTGGAACTGTTTCAGCATCATGATCGGCCTCATCTTAATACAGCCGTCAGGTGTAATAACATGAGACTTGGGAGTGCGCTGATGACAGTAAGCATGGGTCACATTTCAGTGGTGTCGGTGGAGTCTATCAGCAGGACGGGTTTCACTAGACATGGCCTGCACCTCAACAGGTATGGGAAGGGGAGGTTGGCAAAGCTTAGGTGACAGCATAGGTGGGATTGGTGGGATCACTCATGGGAAAATCCCTGCTGTAGTGGGTGTTAGAGCTGCACCTTTTTTAGACTGAAGTCAGTTGATAGGTATTCCTGCTTAAGGGAAGTCTCTCTAACAAAGGAATCACTTTTGACAAAGCTTAGGTATCCGAGTAATGAGGGAATTAGTATATTTCATCAAAATATACAAGGTATTAAAGATAAAGTTAGTGAACTGCTTATAGATGTTGACTCTGAAATTATTGGTATATCTGAACACTTCTTAAATAAGGAGATAATTCAGAGGCTTCCTTTACCAGGATACAGGTTGGCTGGCAGCTTTTCGAGGAGCTCTTTGCTGTGTGGGGGAGTATGTGAAAAACGGCATCCCATTTGAGTCCATTGATGTTTCAAAGTACTACACTAAAAAGGTGTTTGAATGTTGTGCAGGTGTGGTTAAATTTAATGGAGCTAAACTTCTAACTGTTGTTATTTATAGATCCCCAGACTCCAATTTCACAACATTTTTGCTAAAGCTAGAGGAGGTTATTGGTTCACTTTATAGGAAATACAAAAATTTAGTTATATGTGGTGACTTCAATATTAATTGTATAAGTGATTGTGCAAGGAAGAGGATGCTGGTAGACCTCCTTAATTCATATAATCTTATGCAAACCATATTCTTTCCAACGAGAGTGCAAGGGAACAGTAGAACAACCATAGACAACATTTTTGTTCATTCCTCATTACTAGAAGGGCATTCTGTTAGCAAAAAGGTGAATGGCCTTTCAGATCATGATGCACAAATTTTAAGTCTAAAAGATTTTTGTGCTGCAACACATGTTAAATATAGTCATCAGCTGTTTAGGAAAGCTAATCCAGTTGCTGTAGAGACCTTTGTAAACCTTATCAAGGAACAAGAGTGGCAAGATGTTTATAGCGCTGATACAGTAGACAATAAATATAATGCTTTTCTCAAGACTTTTCTCATGCTCTTTGAAAGTTGCTTTCCGTTAGATCATTCAAAACAGGGTACTAGCACAAACAGGCAGCCTGGTATGGCTGACTAGAGGGATAAGAATATCTTGTAGAACAAAGTGGCAATTATATCAAAACGTTAGAAACAGTCAAAATCTAAATGCAGCAGCCCATTACAAACAGTATTGTAAGGTGCTTCAAAATGTTATTAGGAAGGCAAAAAGTATGTGGTATGCAGATAGAATAGCTAAGTCTCAGGATAAAATTAAAATCATATGGTCAGTCGTAAACGAGTTGGCTGGTCTGCAGAGACAGGTCGAGGATATAGAATCAGTACGTAGTGGGAATGTCCGTGTTACTGATAAGTCGCATATATGTACAGTATTTAATAATCACTTTCTGAATATAGCATGTGAACTAAATAGAAACCTAGTCCCAACAGGGAATCATACAGTGCTCCTAGAAAAAAGTGTTCCGAGACTGTTGCCTGAAATGCTCCTCCATGATAGTGACAAGAGGGAGATTGAGTTAATAATTAAATCACTAAAGACCAAGAACTCTCATGGATATGACAGGGTATCTAGCAGAATACTGAAGTATTGTTCTATGTATGTTAGCCCAGTACTTAGCCATATCTGTAACTTTTCCTTTAGGAGTGGTCGGTTTCCTGACCGATTAAAGTACTCGGTAGTGAAGCCACTTTATAAAAAGGGAGACATTGATAATGTTGACAATTTTAGACCTATTTCTATGCCATTGGTGTTTGCTAAAGTTATCGAGAAGGTTGTATATACAAGATTAATGGAGCATTTAAATACACATAATTTGCTGTCAAATGTTCAGTTCGGTTTTAGAAATGTTTTAACAACTGAAAATGCTATATTCTCTTTTCTCTGTGAGGTTTTGGACGGATTAAATAAAAGGTTGCAAACGCTAGGTGTTTTCTTTGATTTAGCGAAGGCTTTTGACTGTTGACCACAAAATATTACTGTAGAAGTTGGACCATTATGGAGTAAGGGGAGTAGCTTATAATTGGTTCGCCTCTTGCTTTAAGAACAGAAAGCAGATGGTAATTCTCCGCAATATTGAGAGTGGTAGTGATGTTCAGTCCCAATGGGGCACTGTTAAGTGGGGCGTTCCCCAAGGGTCGGTGCTGGGGCCACTGCTGTTTCTTATTTATATAAATGATATGCCTTCTAGTGTTACAGGTGATTCAAAAATATTTCTGTTTGCTGATGACACCAGCTTGGTAGTGAAGGATCTTGTGTGTAATATTGAAACAGTATCAAATAATGTAGTTCATGAAATAAGTTTGTGGCTTGTGGAAAATAATTTGATGCTAAATCATAGTAAGACTCAGTTTTTACAGTTTCTAACTCACAATTCAACAAGAACTGATATTTTGATCAGACAGAATGGGCATATTATAAGCGAGACAGAACAGTTCAAGTTCCTAGGCGTTCAGATAGATAATAAGCTGTTGTGGAAAGCCCATGTTCAGGATCTTGTTCAGAAACTAAATGCTGCTTTATTTACCATTAGAACAGTATCTGAAATAAGTGACACTTCAACACAAAAGTAGTCTACTTCGCATATTTTCATACGCTTATGTTGTATGGTATTATTTTTTGGGATAATTCTTCTGATTCAAAAAGGGTATTTTTGGCTCAAAAAGGGGCTGTTCGAGCTATATGTGGTGTAAGTTCGAGAACCTCTTGTCGACCCCTATTCAATAGTCTGGGAATTCTGACATTGCCCTCACAGTATATATTTTCTTTAATGTAATTTGTTGTTAGCAATATTAGACTATTCCCAAGAGTTAGCAGCTTTCACTCAGTTAATACTAGGCAGAAATCCAATCTGCATGTGGATTGCACTTCCTTGACTCTTGTGCAGAAAGGAGTGCAGTATTCTGCTGCATCCATTTTGAATAAACTACCACAAGAACTCAAAAATCTTAGCAGTAGTCCAAACTCTTTTAAGCCTAAACTGAAGAGTTTCCTCATGGCTCACTCCTTCTATTCTGTCGAGGAGCTCCTGGAAGAGCTAAAAAATTAAGCAAATTCCAGTGTTACATTGTTGATTTTCTTTATTTAAACTTACGACTTGTCTCCTGAATATGTTTTTTTATATTTCATTTTATCTGTTTCTAATATCGTGTTATAATTTCATGTATTGACTCGTTCCATGACCATGGAGATTTCTCCTTAATTTGGTCCCACAGAACAATAAACAAATAAATAAATAAAAAATAAATAAATATGTTTACATTTACATTATTTTTCAGTGGAGAAATAAGTGGTTGCAAAGTACAGCCAACCATTTATCTCTGTGTTATTTCCCCACTGAAAATTGTATATGGTTGCTGAAAAACAATGATGTTAAAAACTGTAACATTTATATCCCTTTCTCAGAGAATCAAAACACATGCCCGTATCTAGAGATTCTGCTGATGTTACTCCATTGCTGATTTTTATTGTTTCTTGCCTCACCGAGTTACCCATTTGGCCATTATATGTCACTGTTCCACGGAATATATTGTAAAATACCTCTTCATTACAGCAATTGATCATTAGCACAATTGTCAACAAAAATTACACACTATAAAGGCAATCATTTACAGTTGTTGTTGTGGCCTTCAGTCCTGAGACTGGTTTGATGCAGCTCTCCATGCTACTCCATCCTGTGCAAGCTTCTTCATCTCCCAGTTCCTACTGCAACCTACATCCTTCTGAATGTGTTTAGTGTATTCATCTCTTGGTCTCCCTCTACAATTTTTACCCTCCACGCTGCCCTCCAATACTAAATTGGTGATCCCTTGATGCCTCACAACATGTCCTACCAACCGATCCCTTCTTCTCGTCAAGTTGTGATACAAACTTCTCTTCTCCCCAATCCTTTTCAATACCTCCTCATTAGTTATATGATATATCCATCTAATCTTCAGCATTCTTCTGTAGCACCACATTTCGAAAGCTTCTATTCTCTTCTTGTCCAAACTAGTTATCGTCCATGTTTCACTTCCATACATGGCTACACTCCATACAAATACTTTCAGAAACCACTTCCTGATACTTAAATCTATACTCGATGTTAGCAAATTTCTCTTCTTCAGAAACGCTTTCCTTGCCATTGCCACTCTACAATTTCTATCCTCTCTACTTCGACCATCATCAGGTATTTTGCTCCCCAGATAGCAAAACTCCTTTACTACTTTAAGTGTCTTATTTCCTAATCTATTTCCTTCAGCATCACCCTAATTAATTCGACTACATTCCATTATCCTCATTTTGCTTTTTTGATGTTCATCTTATACCCTCCTTTCATGACACTGTCCATTCCATTCAACTGCTCTTCCAAGTCCTTTGCTGTCTCTGACAGAATTACAATGTCATCGGTGAACCTCAAAGTTTTTATTTCTTCTCCATGGATTTTAATACCTACTCTGAATTTTTCTTTTGTTTCCTTCACTGCTTGCTCAATATACAGATTGAATAACATCGGGGAGAGGATACAACCCTGTCTCACTCCCTTCCCAACCATTGCTTCCCTTTCATGCCCCTCGACTCTTATAACTGCCATGTGGTTTCTGTACAAATTGTAAATAGCCTTTTGCTCCCTGTATTTTACCCCTGCCACCTTCAGAATTTGAAAGAGAGTATTCCAGTCAACATTGTCAAAAGCTTTCTCTAAGTCTACAAATGCTAGAAATGTAGGTTTGCCTTTCCTTAATCTAGCTTCTAAGATAAGTCGTAGGGTCAGTATTGCCACACGTGTTCCAATCTTTCTACGGAATCTAAACTGATGTTTCCCGAGGTCAGCTTCTACCAGTTTTTCCATTCGTCTGTAAAGAATTCACGTTAGTATTTTGCATCCGTGACTTATTAAACTGATTGTTTGGTAATTTTCACATCTGTCTGCACCTGCTTTCTTTGGGATTGGAATTATTATATTCTTCTTGAAGTCTGAGGATATTTCGCCTGTCTCATACATCTTGCTCACCAGATGGTAGAGTTTTGTCAAGACTGGCTCTCCCAAGGCTGTTAGTAGTTCTAATGGAATGTTGTGTACTCCTGGGGCCTTGTTTGGGCTCTGTCAAACTCTTCACGCAGTATCGTATCTCCCATTTCATCTTCATCTACATCCTCTTCCATTTCCATAATATTGTCCTCAAGTACATTGCCCTTGTATAGACCCTCTGTATACTCCTTCCACCTTTCTGCTTTCCCTTCTTTGCTTAGAACTGGGTTTCCATCTGAGCTCTTGATATTCATACAAGTGGTTCTCTTTTCTCGAAAGATCTCTTTAATTTTCCTATAGGCAGTATCTATCTTACCCCTAGTGAGATAAGTCTCTACATCCTTACATTTATCCTCTAGCCATCCCTGCTTAGCCATTTTGCACTTCCTGTCGTTATATAATCTATCTGAAACCTGTCAGTATCTCCAGGCTTCTTCCATGTATACAACCTTCTTTTATGATTCTTGAACCAAGTGTTAGCTATGATTAAGTTGTGCTCTGTGCAAAATTCTATCAGGCGGCTTCCTCTTTCATTTCTTCCCCCCAGTCCATATTCACCTACTATGTTTCCTTCTCTCCCTTTTCCTACTACCGAATTCCAGTCACCCATGACTATTAAATTTTCGTCT
Source organism: Schistocerca nitens (assembly GCF_023898315.1). Classification (NCBI taxonomy): domain Eukaryota; kingdom Metazoa; phylum Arthropoda; class Insecta; order Orthoptera; family Acrididae; genus Schistocerca; species Schistocerca nitens. Next base: position 876,952,446 of record NC_064617.1, read on the forward strand.
CCCTTCACTATCTGAATAATTTCTTTTATTTCATCATACATTTCTTCAATTTCTTCGTCATCTGCAGAGCTAGTTGGCATATAAACTTGTACTACTGTAGTAGGCGAGGCATGGGCTTCGTGTCTATCTTGGCCACAATAATACACTCCTGGAAATGGAAAAAAGAACACATTGACACCGGTGTGTCAGGCCCACCATACTTGCTCCGGACACTGCGAGAGGGCTGTACAAGCAATGATCACACGCACGGCACAGCGGACACACCAGGAACCGCGGTGTTGGCCGTCGAATGGCACTAGCTGCGCAGCATTTGTGCACCGCCGCCGTCAGTGTCAGCCAGTTTGCCGTGGCATACGGAGCTCCATCGCAGTCTTTAACACTGGTAGCATGCCGCGACAGCGTGGACGTGAACCGTATGTGCAGTTGACGGACTTTGAGCGAGGGCGTATAGTGGGCATGTGGGAGGCCGGGTGGACGTACCGCCGAATTGCTCAACACGTGGGGCGTGAGGTCTCCACAGTACATCGATGTTGTCGCCAGTGGTCGGCGGAAGGTGCACGTGCCCGTCGACCTGGGACCGGACCGCAGCGACGCACGGATGCACGCCAAGACCGTAGGATCCTACGCAGTGCCGTAGGGGACCGCACCGCCACTTCCCAGCAAATTAGGGACACTGTTGCTCCTGGGGTATCGGCGAGGACCATTCGCAACCGTCTCCATGAAGCTGGGCTACGGTCCCGCACACCGTTAGGCCGTCTTCCGCTCACGCCCCAACATCGTGCAGCCCGCCTCCAGTGGTGTCGCGACAGGCGTGAATGGAGGGACGAATGGAGACGTGTCGTCTTCAGCGATGAGAGTCGCTTCTGCCTTGGTGCCAATGATGGTCGTATGCGTGTTTGGCGCCGTGCAGGTGAGTGCCACAATCAGGACTGCATACGACCGAGGCACACAGGGCCAACACCCGGCATCATGGTGTGGGGAGCGATCTCCTACACTGGCCGTACACCACTGGTGATCGTCGAGGGGCCACTGAATAGTGCACGGTACATCCAAACCGTCATCGAACCCATCGTTCTACCATTCCTAGACCGGCAAGGGAACTTGCTGTTCCAACAGGACAATGCATGTCCGCATTTTTCCCGTGCCACCCAACGTGCTCTAGAAGGTGTAAGTCAACTACCCTGGCCAGCACGATCTCCGGATCTGTCCCCCATTGAGCATGTTTGGGACTGGATGAAGCGTCGTCTCACGCGGTCTGCACGTGCAGCACGAACGCTGGTCCAACTGAGGTGCCAGGTGGAAATGGCATGGCAAGCCGTCCCACAGGACTACATCCAGCATCTTTACGATTGTCTCCATGGGAGAATAGCAGCCTGCATTGCTGCGAAAGGTGGATATACACTGTACTAGTGCCGACATTGTGCATGCTCTGTTGCCTGTGTCTATGTGCCTGTGGTTCTGTCAGTGTGATCGTGTGATGTATCTGACCCCAGGAATGTGTCAATAAAGTTTCCCCTTCCTGGGACAATGAATTCACGGTGTTCTTATTTCAATTTCCAGGAGTGTACATTCATTATGCTGTTTGTAGTAACTTACCTGCACTCCTATTTTTTTATTCATTATTAAACCTACTCCTGCATTACCCCTATTTGATTTTGTATTTATAACCCTGTATTCGCCTGACCAAAAGTCTTGTTCCTCCTGCCAGCGAACTTCACTAATTCCTACTATATCTAACTTTAACCTATCCATTTCCCTTTTTAAATTTTCTAACCTACCTGCTGGATTAAGGGATCTGACATTCCACACTCCGATCCGTAGAATGCCAGTTTTCTTTCTCCTGATAACGACGTCCTCCTGAGTAGTCCCCGCCCGGAGATCCAAATGGGGGACTATTTTACCTCCGGAATATTTTACCCAAGAGGACGCCATCATCATTTAATCATACAGTAAAACTACATGGCCTCAGGACAAATTACGGCTGTAGTTTCCCCTTGCTTTCAGCCGTTCGCAGTACCAGCACAGCAAGGCCATTTTGATTAGTGTTACAAGGCCAGATCAGTCAATCATCCAGACTGTTGCCCCTGCAACTACTGAAAAGGCTGCTGCGCCTCTTCAGGAACCACACGTTTGTCTGGCCTCTCAAGAGATACCCCTCCATTGTGGTTGCACGTACGGTATGGTTATATGTATCGCTGAGGCACGCAAGCCTCCCCACCAACGGCAAGGTCCATGGTTCTTGGGGGGGATCATTTACAGTATGAAAACAGTTTTCTAACAAATAATTTTTAGGGCATCCCTGAAGGCATGTATTTCAGTTTTGTCATTGACCTCTTGCAGTATTTCATTGTATGGTTTAATGCCAATATACAGCACACTACTTTGGGTTTTTGTTTTGCTTTTTCTATTGAGATGTAACTCATGGCAGGATCTGCTTCCATGTTCATGTAGATAACTATTTGTTGGCTGCTCATCAATGTCTTTTTCAATGTGGATCACTGTTTGCAGAATGTACTCACATGGAACAGTCAGAATATTCGTAGATTTAAACAACTCAGTGCAGTGAGTTCTCTTGCTATTTTTGTCATAATTCAAACAGCTCTTTTTTGTACCTATGTAATACAATTTATTTGGAAATACCGCAAGGTTTTGTTGTCATCTTGTGAACTTACATAAAATTTATGTCATTCCTGCCTTTTTGCTGTTGTGTAGGTCAGTCAAAAAGAAATCTTCAGTGTATTCAGTGTGAAAATTTTAGATTGCTTTTGATTGCAATTTCACCCTTTAGGAACACGGAACAAAGCAGCACTGCCCTTAAGCCTTTGCTCCTGCACTTTGCTCATTACCAAACACACATCAATGTACCATTCCACAGAGGAGTGAAACCACACACATGATATTGCATGGAAACATAGGAATATGCAGCTGACAATGACCTAATGCACTGTTAACAGTGTACATGTGACAACAAAGTTATGAGGTGGGCAAATCACAACACTTAGCACCAGCAGACTGCAGGAGCTGTGTGGGACCTTGATATGTCTAATTTTGTGATGGATACCCAAGATTACTTTACAAATTGCTGTGTCCCAGAATAGTATCCCAGACAGATGCTAAAAACTTGTTAAGGTTCTTTACAGAAGAAGCATAGGGTCTGACAAGGATACTGTGGAGGCGGGGAGGGCAACGAAAAGCTTTCCATTACCCTCCCAAGCTCCGCAATATTCTTGTCAGACATTATGCTTCTTCTGTATTCGTCTCCTCACCCTGTGGCTAATACCCCTGTGACTGCTCCAATGCAAGACTTACCCTATGCACCCTGCTACCACCACCCATACTGTCCCTGTAAATGGCAAAACAGATACTATCAAAGGGAGAGCCACCTGCGGAATGACATATCATATAGCAGTTGTTATGTAAACACTGTTCTGCCGTTTGCTTTGGCATGACTACCATCCAGTAATCAATCAGGAAGAATGGGCGTAGGCGGAGGATGCGTACTGGCAGCACACGTATCCTGTTGTAGAGCATGCTCTACAAGATGACAATTGTGACCTCGGTGCCTGTTTCACAACACGACATCTTGATTCTTCCCAGAGACACCAGTTTCTCAGAACTCCGCAGGTGAGAACAAGCACTACAACATGTCCTTGATTCTCACCACTCACCTGCCCTTAATTTACGTTAATTTCTTCCATCTCAGCATTTCTTCACAGTAACTACTCCTTTCTTCACTCAATTTTAGTTTCCTACATCTTTCATTTTCTTGTCTGTCTATTTTTTTTCTGTCCTACTCCCATCTCTGTTACATACAATGCACTTAGCTTCCTACTCTTATTAACTCATACATAATGCTTTAGCAGTAATATCTATCTTGTATATTACCTTGTCTACCATCTTCGAGCTCTGAGCTAATCTTGTCCAATGCAGTTCCCAACAATCAATCTTTCCTTCGCATCCCATCCAGTAAGTCCCCCCTGACCCGGGGTTCTGGGTAACTTTTCTGAACTGTATCTCTTTCCCTAAACCTCTCTAGTCCTTTTCCTTCACCCCTCTTTCTTTCCCTTGAATACTTCTGCCTGAAGAAGGAGCCACTGGCTCTGAAAGCTTGGCTAATTATAACCTTATTTTATGTGTGTGTTCTGTCACTGCTTGGTGAATAGATTTTTTGTATATCTAATTACATTATATTGTCAAAACTTGATTGTTTTCATTGTTGTAAGTCATTAACAGGTTGCCAGAAACTTATGTCATCAGATATTTACATTAATGTTCAAATTAAACAGGTTTATACTTTTTAGTACATACACAGCTGATAATTTTATCTGTAAAGTTACATATGTACATCTACATCTATATACATACTCCACAAGCCACCATACGGTGCATGTACCTTGTACCACTACTATTCATTTCCTTTCCTGTTTCATTTTCAAATGGAGTGAGGGAAAAACAACTGTCTATGTGCCTGCATATCTTGTCTTTGCTTCCATTATGTGAGATGTACCATTGATGACAATAGCATTGCTCTGCAGTGAGCAGTGGCAGTTCTCTAAACTTTTTCAATAGTTTTTTGCAAAAAGAACATTCCCCCTCCACCTAGGAATCACATTTGAGATCACAGAGCATCTCCATAACACATGAATTTTGATCAGATCTACCAGTTACAAATCTGGCAGTATGCCTCTGAATTGCTTCAGTGTCTTCCTTTAATCTGACCTGGTGAGTATCCCAGACAATATGTAGTACACAAGAATGAGTGGCACAAGTTTTTCTATGTGGCCTTCTTTATAGACGAGCTACACTTACCTAGAGTCAACCATTTTCCTGCCCTACTACCAAGGGTGCTCATATGATAATCTGTGTGTGCGTGTGTGTGGGGGGGAGCCAAGGGATGGGGGTTCTTGGGGATATGGTTTTAATATTTTGACTTTTAAGTACATTAGAAAGTTCTATATCTGACCCTTTTAAAAACCTGCATAATACCAACTTTTAAATCATTTTCTTGAAAGCAGAACACCTGACTGCACTAATTATTTCTTTTCCCTGACAGTTGGTCGTGGTGGTGGTGGTGGTGGGGAGGGGGGGGGGGCGAGGGGAGATCTGTGGCCCACCCTTTCCTCTGGGTATGGGTGCCCTTGCCTACTACTGACCTTATGTGTTCATTCCATTTCATAGACCTGGTCACAATTTATTGTTAGCATATTTTAGAGAATTAATCTATGTTAAGAGAGTCATAGCTCCAACTATGACTCAAGAGTCGGGAAGGGCTGGTTAGGTCACCCATCATAGCTCCAAGTGTGTTAATACTGGCCTGGGTAAGTAACCACTCCATAGGATCAGTAGACAAAGACAATATACTTAAGTCATGGTGATATTGTAGCAGTTCGCCTAGTTTGTTTCTTCCTTTGTCGTCCTCAGTGTCAATGTACTGGGTGAAAAAAATAGGGGGTGGTCATCGCAGTACTGTCTACTATAATGATGTAGGCAACAGATGCACAGTTGTGTTTCACATTCTTTTACTTTCACTTTTCACAACCCCCCCCCCCCCCTCAATAACACACAGTTATATATTGTTTAAACTTTCCATAAGCCTCATTAATAGTTTGCAGACAAACCTCCACATACTGCTACAATAGTTTACTATTGAACATCTACGAGCAGTGAAAACGTAACCACAAAGTTCACTGTTCTTCAAGAATAGAAACGTACATATGGAGCAGACACTGTCATTGCTTTAACACACGGGCTATTGGTGTAACTCTTATTTCACTGTTAAGTTGATGCACTGTTGTCATTCTAAACAAACACCAGTTCCTCATCTGATACTCAACTGTGGACTGACTGTCTCATGACCAAAATGCAGGCCTTTATATATCCTTGCAGTAATAGGGGCTGGAACTACACACGGTTTGAAGTTAAATTTACAGAAATTAAGTAAAACTTAACACATTAAATTAACTTAATACATCAAAAAATTCTGTCTTTTTAACAGTTTCTTCTGCTACAAGAGTTAGCCTGAATTATTTGTTTAAATTTTGAAATCAACAAATATAGTTATGCAAACAATACTTTTTACAAAACTGTTAATTACTTTGGAATTAGTTAAGGGCTGGCTTTGCTAACATGTTTTTGAATAGAGCCAAATAGATACTTTAAGATTACTAGCATTTTGTCTACCAAGTTATAATTAGTACAGAATTTATATTTGTTTACAAGTCAACAATAGAATTTAAGTTACAAAAGATACTAACCAGTAATAGTCCAAATAAATTAGAAAATCAAATACATACATATAACTTAGCACAAAATTAGATCTGGTGTTATATTCTTTAAAAGTGAGGGCCAACCTTTCTCTTTTATGAAAATACAAATTATGTTCACATATGTTAATGGTAATTAGTTAAAAGTGAAAAAATGAATTTTAAGGAGGCAGATGGCAAAGCAAGAGGATAAGTAAAAAATATCCCAGCTTTCTTCATCACAATATCCGCCACTGGACTGAAGAACCATATGTGGATACTGAAGCCATATGCTTGCCCAGAATCCTACATTCCTAGGTAACCAGGGGACAGATCAGGTGGCGTTTCACTTACAACCATGCCTGGTGCACTGTGCTGAAGTGCTGAGACATCCAGGAATGACCAGACTATCCAAGCCCAAACCCTGTCATCTCTGACACTAACTACTATCTCAATCCTATCCTGATACCCCTGAAGCCAAGGACTGACATTTGAGCTTCGGAGATGGGTGAAACACCATTAAGGCCTCCAGGCCCCTGTTTCCCTATCCCTCCTCCCTCCATCCACTTTTGCCCATTAAAGTGTAACTTGTCTCATTCCAAATTCCTAAAGGTTTTCATACATGATGGAATTTAGGCAACACAATGTGTGATTGAATGAATGTACAGTACATATTGTCATATCTACTAAAATTGGATGAAATGAGACATTGTTTACAGAATCTTGGTGTTCTGAATACCAAAGTGTTGTGGTAATATATTTTTGTCCACTGGTGCAAAAATTCATTTAGAAAAGAAAAGGACTAGTTCATATAAAAGAAAGGCTTTTGGATTTCCAGTGATGTATAGTTTGAGATATTTTTTCAATGTAGAGGGTTAAAATTTTGGCATTCTCATGCAGTAAGTCTTCTCACAATTTTGGAACCCTTTGTTGATTGTTTTTACAGAAAATGTCATACCACAGAACTAAATTTCAGTGAATGTGTGCAATGGAGGGTGGTCTGAGGTCAGTTAGTAAAGTGGGTGCTTTTCTGTTATTTTAAAGTGTGCTATGCCAGTGAGGGTCATGAAGTTGTGTGGCATTACTCATCTGATTGTTACAAATGCAGCTGGTGGGATAAGTGAGCATCTGGATGTTGGTGACCTTATGATCATTAAGGACCACATCAACTTGCTTGGATTTTCTGGAAAAAATCCTCTCATTGGACCGAATGATGAAAGGTAAGATAATGTTTTGTTTTCCATATACTCTTCATAATATTTGATTATTTCTCTCTTTAAGAATGTCTTTTTGTGCACTTTCTTGCTGTCTGAAACCTTAATTTATATTAATAAATGTTTATAAAGCTTTTAGTCACTATAGAGAGGAATTTGCAGTCACATTATACACATCCCTCCAGTCAGCTTCCTGTAAGGCCATCATGAAACTTTTCCTTTGTATGTTCATTTATCTCAGTTTTCCAAGACACCATTTCACTGTGAGCAGGCATGTTATCAAGTGTGGATTGCTGCATCCTGGCGAGAGAGGCCATTTGTGGCAATGATTAGGGAATGACCTACAAATATATTGTCTGATGCATAAGTTAATTGATGAATGAAATAGTGTTCTGCTTGTTTCTGCAAATGCAGAGGAAAAACCAGCAATAAAACTCAGGTTCCGATTCTGATGGGGATGGGGCAACATAGGAAATGGACAGAGAGAGAGACACGAGGGGGAGGAGAGGAGGCAGAAAGAGAGAAAGTGGGAGGAGAGGGACAGATAGAGTTGAGGAGGAGACGGAGAGACAGAGATGAGGTGGAGCAGAAGATGGATGGAGAAAAGGGAAGGAGAGGAGTTGTACTTAAAGAGGGAAGAGGAGGAGCTGGATAGAATATGGAAGTGGAGGAAATGGACAGAGGGAGGTGTGAGGCATACAGAGAGAGAGAGAGAGAGAGAGAGAGAGAGAGAGAGAAGAGAGAGAGAGAGAGGTGGGATGGTTAGAAAGAGTGGAAGGGAGTAGATGGACACAGAGAGGGGAGAAGGAGATGGGTAGAGAGAGGAGGATGAGAAGATGGACAAAAAGAGGGGAAGTGGGAGATGTGTGCAGTGTACGTGACGTGTGTGAGGGTTAAACCTTAGTTAAAGGACAAATTTTGAATAAAAATCGTCAGAGGTGGCAGCCAAAGATTTCTGGTATATGAAGTCACCCTCATTATGGTAATGGTCTTGACAAAGAGGGCTGAAGAGCAGACAGAGTTTCAGGGCACCTTGGGATGGGATAGAGCCCTTAAATATGTGTGTGCAATGATTGCAGAATACAGAAGTCACTGGATATCATGACATTAAAGAGAATTAATGTATATCTGGCAGGATATGTGGCATGTAGTAGAAAAAGTGACATGATGATTGTTCCATTTGCAATAGATTTTGGATTTGTCCCCCATTCAGATCTCCATGTGGAGACTGTCAAAGGAGATGTGAACATGAGAAAAAGTTTGAATAACGAATGACACGACAACATCCTATGGGTCAGAGTCTGAATGTGGTTGGGGAGCTAGAAAATCTGAAAAGCGAGATGCAGAGGTTCAACCTAGATGTAATGGGAATGAGTGATGTAAAATGGAAAGAAGATAAGGATTTCTGGTCAGACAAATATAGAGTAATATCAACCAGAGCAGAAAATGATTTAAGAGGTGTAAGACTCATTATGAACAGCAAGGTCAATTACTTTGAATAATTTTGTGATATTGCAGTTCTCATCAGAATCAACAGCAAACCAACTCCAACAACAATAATTCAAGCATGTATGTGCTGATGTCACAAGCAGAAGATGAAGACAGAAAGTATGAGGGCATTGGACAGATAGCTCAATGTGTACAGGGAAATGGCAAACCTAATAAACAATGGGGATTGGAATTCTGTGCTAGTAGAAGGCACTGATGACAGTGTCATGTGAGACTAGGTTCGCAGTAGTAGGAATGAGAGAGGAGAAAGACTAACAGGCATCTGCAATAAACTTCAGCTTTTAATAGCAAATACAGTAGTCAGAAATCAGAAAGGGAGGACATATGCTTGGAAAAGGCCAGGAGATATGGGAAGATACTAGCTGGATTACATCACAGATAAAATTATGAAACCAGATTTTGGGCTGTAAGTTGTTCCCAAGGGCAGATGCAGATTTTGAACTGAAGAGTAGTTACTTTAGTTGAAGAGGAAGGAACATCTCTAAAAAGGGCAGTCACAAATATTAGACAGACAAGGTAACTGCGAAGAAACATTGGGTAACAGAAGAAATACTTCAGCTGACTGACAAAAGAAGGAAGTACAAAAATGTTCAGGAATAGATAGGAATACGGCAATATTAGTCACTTAGGAATGAAATAAATGGGAAGAACATGGAAGATAAGGTGAAATGGATGCAGGAAAAATGTAAACAAATCGAAAAATGAATGGTCATTGTAAGGACTGATCAGCTTATAGAAAAGTCAAATCAACTTCCAGCAGAATTAAAAGCAAAGATATTAACATTAATAGTGCAAGAGTAATTCCAGTGTTACACACAGAGAAGAGTGAGGATAAGTGGAAAGAATACAGTTTGCTGATACAATAGAAAAAGAAATGGAATGTGATATGCAGACATAGGGAACTTTGAAGGCATAGATAACACTCCTGTGAAATTTCTAAAATTATTGGGGGTAATGGTATCCAAATGACTATCCGAGTTGGTATTTAAAAATCCATTAGACTGGAAACATACCAACAAACTTCCATAAAAATGTGGTTCACACAGTTCTGAGGAGTGCAAGGGCAGATAAGAAATCTATTAACAACTTGTGCATCCAAATTGCTGACAAGAATAATATAGAGGAAAATAGAAATGAAAATTAGAATGGAGAGCAAAATTAAGGATCTCTTAGGTGATGATCAGTTTGGCTTTAGGAGAGGTAAAGCACTAGAGAGGCAGTTCTTAACTATTTTCATTTTGAACTGAGAATGAAAAAAGTTTTGTTTGAATGGCATTTCAACTGTACTGATGGCACAATCAGTCAGCATAAAATACTGGCTGTGCATCAGAATGTGATGTGCAAATGTAGCCAGACTTATGTTTGTTTACTTCACGTGTGCTATAGTCCACATCTCATGGTCTAGTGGCTTGTGTCATTGCCTCTTGATCACGGGGCCCCAGGTTCAATTCCCAGCCAGATTGGAGATTTTCTTTGCTTTGGGGCTGGGTGTTTGTATTATCGTTTCATCTCATCGTCATCAATGCACAGGTCACTGAAGATATGTCCTATAGAAAGGTGTGCACCAGGCAGCCAAATATACGGGGTCTCTCACCAAATAATGCCATATGATTGTTTCATTACATGAGTTATAATACCAATTTATCCTGCCTATCCAATTCTGTACCACGAACTGTGCAGTTAACATTCTTACCTTGTCCTTTATGATTGAGAAGTTTTGCACTAACTTACTTTGAACTTGCATTTCTCCTTCAAAACAAAACCATTTAGCATATTGATAGCTGCTGCAAGGACTGGTATCAACTGTGTATTAGGGTGTAGCATATGAAACAATGTATACAAAAAGCAATGCTGGTGCAGCAATTGAATATCCAAGTTCAAACACATCACATTGTTAACTGGATCACACCAATTACAAGTTCCTGGCAGAAATCAATATTATGTGTTGAAGTAGAAGCTCAACACAACTCAGTTTCTTGAGAGAAAGAAATGTTATGCAACATTTCTCAGTTCACACAGTAACTGAAACAATGGAAGGAAAATGTGTCTAATGTTCTCAAAGAAAACATCCTTTTAGTTCAAATGATTAGTTAAAAAGTAAAGAACAAACATGCATCCTTGATAAGATGACCATCTTGGACATTTTACTGTTTTGGCACACTAGAAAACATTTCTAGAAACAGTTCCCAGATTGCAGAAAGCAGATAACAGGTCCCAGAAAAATGAAGATGAATGGAAGTCTTAAAGATGAGTTTAGTGTGTCCTTACAAATAACTTAATGCAAATTACAGTATAAAAAATAAAAAAGAGCTCAAACTCTGTAAAAAAAGGGAACATTGTTTGAAAACTATAACTGTTTGTTGAAGTGAACTTTTTATGCAAGCTATAGCTGTCAGTCATCATATATCCAAAAAGCAGAAATAGTTCTTTTTGCTGATGGTGTAAGTATTATAAAGAAGAAACTTCAACACTTGAAAATTCAAATGAAACAATGGAAAGTCCTGGATGGAATAACAACAATATACTAAAGATAGACTGTAGCTCACCATAAAGAGGAGGCATTCAGTAGCAGACAGGAACAATGTTAGAAATATTTCAGCTATATGACAATGCTTTTCCAGAAATGTGTTATTAAATTATTTCTGGGGCAAACCATCACTGACAGAGGAAGTATTTTTGCATAGAAGCGTCTAATGATGATAATGTATTATGTCCATTTCAGAGTCTATTGTAGATAGCTCTTTAAACAATTGGGCGTGTTGGCTACAGGGTTTTAGTAGGCCTACATTTATTCCCTTATGAAGTCTGGTCTCAAGAATCAGACTGAATTTAAAAACCACAGTAACATCCATAGATATAATACTAGAAGGAGAAACATTTAGGTTAGATTAGATTTACCTTTGGTTCCATAAATCCAGAGTAAGGTGTTCCTACAGGATGTAGAACATATCATAAAACAGATATACATAACACATATTTACAAAAACATGTGCTAATATTCATTCCATAGATCCTAAGTCAAATGAGGCTTGTGAATGTGGAAAAGTCTAATTTAAGTGATATAAATTGTCAGAAAGTGCATATACATACAACACACTGAGGTGTATATGATGATTGTTATTCCATTGCAGCCATGCATCACTTAAAAGAATACTTTCTTCTTCAGTGATAAGTTGCCCCAGAATATGATGTAGTAACCCATTGCTGAATAAAAGTACAAAAAGTAAGTCAAATTTTGACATTTTCAGCTCCAAAATCATCTGTTGTTGATAACACAGAAGTTGCAGAGCTTAGACATTTTAGAAGATATGTAGCATATGACTTCCAGTGAAGTTTTTTCAGTATAAGGACCTAAGAATTTAGAATACCTTGTTTCATTCATTGGTTTACCATCTTAAATTATTTATATAAGCATGGTCAGACCTTGATCAGAACAGAACAGGGCAACCAAGAGCACGGGAAGACTGTATTTATATGAAAGTCAATGGAAAGTTTGGTAACAAGAAGTCAGAAGTAGAAAACATTTTTAATAATAATTTTTAAGTGCTGTAAAGAAAATAGGATCCAGCTGTTCATTAGAAAATGGAAGGCAGTATATGGAAGAGGCAATACCTATGCAATTTGATAAAATTGAAATTCAGCCCACCTCTCCCACTAAAATTAAGAAAATAATACAGGGTGTACATAAAGTCCAGGAACACATTCAATTATTTATTGCACAAGAACCAAACATTGTACAGATATCATACATATGTCATTTTGAAGAGAAACCCTGAAAATTTTTTTCATGCATACTGCCACAGCGTAGTTTGGTAATTTGCCAATAGTCAGCGCTAGTCACTAACAGGGCAGCCGTGCTACAGAACGGGACAACTGTTTCATGAAATAGCCTCCCTGATCATCAGATCTCACTCTGTTTGACTTTTTTCTGTGGGGACACATTAAAGATCTGGTGTATGTACTGCCTCTACCACATGATGTAGCAGTGCTCCAAGAGAGAACACAGGAAGCGACTGCCACAGTCGATGATGCCATGCTGTGATGAGTATGGCAAGAATTCAGTTACCTTGTTGATGTCTGCTGGGTCACTCATGATTCGCATATCGAATGCTTGTAAAAATAACTTTTAGAGTTTCTCTTCAAAATGCTATGTGTATCACATCTGTACAACGTTTAGTTCTTGTGCAATAAATAATTGAAAGTGTTCCCAGACTTAATGTACACCTTGGGGTAATTCATCATTTAGAAAAAAAGTATTCATTGCACAAAAGTGTGTAATCAGAATAATAGCTGGAGCCCATCCAAGATCACCTTGCAGACACTTATTTAAGGAACTCAAAATATTCACAGTACCTTTGCAATACATATTTTCACTTATAAAATTTGTTATTAATAATCCACCCCAATTCAAAAACAATAGCGAAGTGCATAGCTACAACACTAGAAGAAAGGATTATCTTCACTATTCTGGGTTAAATCTGACTTTGGTACAGAAAGGGGTGAATTTGCTGTCACAAAAATCTTTGGTCATTTGCCAAATAACATTAAAAGTCTGACAGAAAGCCAACCTACACTAAAAAACAAATTAAAAGAATTTCTGAATGACAGCTCCTTCTACTCACTAGATGATTTTTTTGATATGAAGTAGTAAAAAAAAAATTGTGTAAAGACACATTCCAAATCATTATGAAATATCGTATTCTTAATTAATGTCTGTATTTATGTATGTACTGTGCTTTGTTTACCGGTAAGTTCAGTGACAGTCCATTTACAGAGATTCAGTAATTAATTTCCAAGAAAATTTTCTTTAAATTTTCAGCAATATGAAAAAGACAGATTGCTACTTACCCCATAAAGAAAGTTTTGAGCTGCAGACAGCAACAATGTTAGAAATATCTCAGCTTTTGGATAAAGCCCTTCCTCAGAAGTATAAAGCGCTCTCTCTCTCAGGTTTTCAACACTTGTTTGCGTTGATCACATTACTGCACTGAAGATGGGCAGATATCAGATTTTACATAACACTCACCTTATTTCAGATTATACGCGTCATTTCGTTCTACTAAGAAATTTGTCATGGCGTATGAGGAGTTGGCCACCAATAAATCCCTTAGACTCCTCTTAAAATGAACTATATTAGTAGCTAAACTCTTTATGACTTCAGGCACTTTATTGATAGTGTGTGTTCCTACAGTATAGCTCTTATCATATTTGTATATATTGTTGTATGTATGTGCAGATATATTGCACCGAAGGTGTGATTAATTATGACAAGAAAACAATTTAACTTGAAGTAATTATAGTATGAAGCTAATAGGGATGCACCAATGTCTGAATCTGTGTCTACTACTCTACGCTGAGAAAGTTTGTGTAACAAATAAGCAAAAACTCTATTGCTAATGCTTGAAAATCTCAATTACTAGAGCACAAATTACTGTTATTTTTGTACCTCAACAGTCTTATAAAATGTGAGCTCATATCATTCAGTCTTCATCAAAAAATGTCTCGCAATAAGATTTTAACCTAGAAAGAATGTTAAATCTGTAGTGATGAAATCTTGTACAGCAAAATCAACTGCCGAAATCCTCTGTTCACCTGTAAAACTGTTATTGTTCATAAATAGGAACTTGTATAGGATCCTTGGATACAGATTCTGTATGACTGAGTCCACATTTAGTTTTATGATGTGTTGCCACTCACAGATTTCTATTATAACAGGAAATGCTTCTAAATTCTCCTGACTGTGCTTGCATATCCACCAGCAAACATCATTCACCAAATGTCTGAAATTAAACAATGGAAAATCCAGGTAGGAAAATCAACAATCCCTGCAGGAACTTGAGTAACATGCAACACCACCTCAAAAAGCTCTCCATTCTACTAACTTCATACTCCCACCTGAGAGTACCACTGTCCACCACTTCTACAACCACCTCCAAACCTCCCTCATGCCCCCTCATAGCTGACAAACCCTGTCTTGCAGACCTACTACATTTACCCCACCCTCCAAAACTCCCTCCCACTACCATATAGAACCCAGAACCTAAACAGACCTGCAACACAGTTATGAACCTTTTCCCCAGAAGCCTTAGTCCCACAGAGATATCAGTCCTTTCCAAAGGCCTCACCTTTTGCCCCATTCCCAAATTCAACCATGCCGGACTAGTTAGACCTTCTCTTCTTCTCTGGGTCCCTACAGTGGAAACACTTTTTTGCTGCCAACCCGACTAATCAGACTCAACCAAAGACCAATATTGAACCTTTCCTAACTCAGTTCACTCCTCCATCCAACTGTGATCCACCCCCATTGCCTCCAAACCACCCCCTGTTAACTCTCCAGAATTTCTTAACCTCGAACCTTGCCTCAACATCATTCCCCAAATCCAACCTTGCCTCAACATCATTCCCCAAATCCCTCAACATGCAAACTAACCTTACATCCACAGAAAGAACCACAGTCCACCATCTAAAAACTGATCCCGACCTTATAATCCTACTTGCTGACAAAGGCTCCACCACCGTTGTTTTGAACCACAAGGATTATGTGGCAGAAGGACTCCATCAGCTGTCAGACACTTCCACCTACAAACCATGCCACAGTGATCCCATTTCAGTAATCCAGCAGGATCTCCAGTCACTACTCAAATCCTTAGGCCCATCCCAGAACCTCTCCCCAGAGTCCATCTCTCTGCAACATTCCTAATGCCCATGGCCTTACTGCAGTCAAACACTACCTTTCCAGATGCCCTATGGATTCCAAGCCAACAACCTCCTTCCTAGTCTCCATGACCAACTATATCCTCACCCACAATTACTTCTCCTTTGAAGACATTACCTACAAACAAATCCGCAGTATGGCTATGGGCACCCGCATGGCACCATCCTATGCTAACCTATTCATGGGCCATCTAGAGGAATCCTTCCTAAAAACCCAGAATCCTAAACCCCTCACCTGGTTCAGATTCATTGATGACATCTTTGCTATCTGGATTGAAGGTGAGGACACCTTATTCACATTCCTCCAGAACCTCAACAACCTCTCTGCCATTTGCTTCACCTGGTCCTGCTCAACACAACAAGCCACCTTCCTAGATGTTGATCTTCACCTCAGAGATGGCTACATCAGTACCTCCGTCCATATCAGACCTACTAACCACCAGCAATACCTCCACTTCGACAGCTGCCACCCATTCCATACCAAGAAGTCCCTTCTGTACAGCCTAGCCACCCGTGGTTGTCACATCTGCAGTGACGAGCAGTCCCTCTCAAAATATATCGAGGGTCTCACTGAAGCCTTCACTGACCATAAATATCCTCCCACCCTTGTACAAAAACAAATCTCCCGTGCCTTATCTTTCCAGTCTCCCACCACCTCCCGAAGTCCAACAGTCTGGCCACAGAGGAGTATTCCCCTCGTAACTCATTATCATCTGGGACTGGAGCAACTGAATTACATTCTCTGCCAGGGTTTTGATTACCTCTCGTTATGCCCTGAAATGAGAAATGTCCTGCCCACTATCCTTCCCACCCCTCCTACCATCGGATTCTGCCGTCCACTGAACCTACGCTATATACTTGTCCATCCTTACACAACCCCTCCTCCCAATCCCTTACCTCATGGCTCATACTCCTATAACAGACCTAGATGCAAGACCTGTCCCACACATCCTCCTACCACCACCTATTCCAGTCCGGTCACTAACATCACCTATCCCATCAAAGGCAGGGCTACCTGTGAAACCAGTCATGTGATTTACAAGCTAAGCTGCAACCTCTGTGCTGCATTCTATGTAGGCATGATAACCAACAAGTTGTCTGTCCACATGAACAGCCACTGACAAACTGTGGCCAAGAAACAAGTGGACCACTCTGTTGCTGAACATGCTGCCAAACATAATATCCCTCATCTTAATGACTGCTTCACAGCCTGTGCCATATGGATCCTTCCCACCAACACCAGCTTTTCTGAATTGCGGCGGTGGGAACTATCCATGCAATGCGTCATATGTTCCTGTAACCCTCCTGGCCTCAACCTTTGTTAGTCACTGTCCTCACCCATTCATCCCCCTCCCTGTTCCCATTCCAGCACTACACAGCCGTCATTTCACCGCCACACCCAGTCTTTTATTTTCTCTCATTTCCGCTACTTACCCCTCCCACCTACTTACCTTCTCTCCTGCCCTCCGTCTAAACTGCAACACTTGACTGTCCACCACTCCCACCATACTATCCCTCCCCCTCCCCGCCCCAGCCTCCTACTTACCCCCACTCAGTCGCCACTCCCATCATGCACTGGTGCTGCTGTCTGCAGTATGGTCTCAGCTCTTTGAGACTGCAGATGTGTGTGCAAGTTGCGTTTATGTGAGTGTGTGTGCGTGTGTGTGCGTGTGTGTATGTATGTGTGTCTACTGCTGACAAAGGCCTTAATGGCTGAAAGCTTTAATTGTGTGCATCTTTTTATTGTGCCTATCACTACTCAGCATCTCCGCTATATAGTGAGTAGCAACTTTCCTTCTCTGGTATTGTTGAAAAAGACAGATTGCTACTTACCATAAAGAAGACACATCAAGTTGCAGAATTAAAATACACTCAAATAAGTTTCTGGCCACAGCTTTCATGGTCAAAGAGAGACACACTCCATTTACATACACAAGCAAGCACACCTCACACACACACAACCACCAACTTCAGCTTCTTGAGGCAGAATGCCTATCTTTTACTGATGAAAACTGTGGCTGAACGCTCTACGTAAGTGTCTTTTAACTGTGCCTGTCTGCAGCTTGATGTTTCTTCCTTATGGTAAGTAGCAATCTGTCTTCTCCTACATTATTGAAATGTCTGAAATTCCTGTAGAACCATACCACAATTCCTCAAAATTCAATTCCGAAAATAATTTAGTTTGATTGAATTACCTTTTATAGAATTTCCACATATTTCCTCTTTCTTTATAAAATTCTGTACTAGTTTATTTTTTTTTTTTACAAAAGTGTGCTCTACAATTGACAGTTATGCACATTCAATTCCCTTAGGTCCATACATTAACACTACTCTATTGTGAGTCCTCTTTCCAATCTCAAAATTTTTTCCATAGCCAACCATATGTCACGGAGTAACACTATTTATCGGAGTAAGCGGACTCCTCCCAAAGGTAGAAAGTGCTGACTCAACGTATTTTATCAATTTTAGCTTTAACAATAGAAGGGTCATTGACTCGTCAGCTGATCGGGCCAGCTTTAAAAAGGTAAACAAATAAAATATCTTGGATTTTATTGGGATTTTATGTTCCTGCATAATGCACACCCTACTAAAACAGAGTAAGTGACTTCAAATATTTTGAAGACTGTTATTATTTCTAATACTGATTCAATGAACTGGACTATTGATTTGAAAACTGTATGTATTATTTGTGACAAATTTCATCAAGTAATAAATGTGTTGGGAAGCAATAGTTATTACCTAGATACTTCAGCATGGCCATTTTAGGTGCGGTGTTTTGAACTATGGTTGCATGAGATATCAATAATAGTTGGGCCTGAGCTACCCCATTTACAATACTAAATGGGTCAGAACTTTCTCTGCAATACATTCTATGTTCCCGTACTCCTATTGGTCTCAACCGTTGTTAGTCATTGTCCTTTACCCACAGGTCCTCTTCCCTGTCCCCACTCCAGCACTCCACAGCACTCTATTCCACCAACACACCCACTGTTTTTTTACTTTTCTCCTCTGCTGTTATGCCCTACCACCTCTGCCTTCTGTCTAACCTCCCAACTGCTTCTAACTGCACTACCCTCTCCCCACCTCATCCCTGTAGGCTACCACAACTTAACATCCCCTACCCCTACCCTGCTATCCCTTCCCCTCACCACCTCAGCCTCCTCCTTACCCCCACCACCCAGGTCACTTCTCTCATCATGCAGTGCTACCTGCAGTCTGGCCTCAGCAGCCAGAGACTGTTGTCATGTGTGTGTGTGTGTGTGTGTGTGTGTGTGTGTTTTATCTAAGTCTGATGAAGGGCTTTTTGGCCAAAATTTTATTTGTTTGACAGTCTGTTTTTTGTGCCTATCTGCAACTCAGGATCTCCACTATGCGGTGACTAGCAACTATCCTTTTCATAATGTTGACATTTACAATACTGTCAGTCTCAGCAAACAGTTGTGTTGTAGTCATTACCAGATGCTTTGTGTACTTTGTTTTGTTTTGTGTTGTGCATTACTCATTATTTTCCTTCTTATTTTGAAATAAGTGAAGAGACTAATTCTGGCTTATGGTGGGGTTTGAATAAGACCCTCACAGTATCAGAATGGACTGGCAGTACTTATGATCATATGTAATTCTTCATGGGGCATGGAGCTTGGTGCATGCAAGGAGCATGGAACATGAGGGTGTAGGTTACTAGCCCTGTGTGAGGGATGTAGGCCTTATTTCCCCACTCTGCTCTTCACCCCTCAGGCAGTCCAGGTTCTCATTTGTTTACTATTGTGGATGACTGCCATGTTGTAGTGTCTACACTCTGGTGCCAGCAGTTTCCTGAACAGGCCTGTGCAGGATGAGTTCACACAACAAATAATTTGTGTAGCATGCTTTTGTGTAAGATGACAAACTCATTGCATAAATGGGAATTAAACTTGATGGATCACAGTTATTATTTGCCCTGGCCTGGCTTAGTAATGGGCTGCTAAGACACAATAAGGCTTCAGCTTTACTGTAGACAGCAGGGACTGTTGAAGGCAGGTGTCAGGTTAAATTATAGCAGTGACCTAGCAGAAAATCCATCAGGAAGAAGAAGCTCAAAAGTGGACAGTTGCTTCCATCCTTAATATGGGCAGTCTGGCAAAATACAACAAACAATATTATGTGGGGACTTTGTAAATATTGGTTATTGACATGCTACATAATAAGCAACTACATCAGCTTTCAGAAAATGCAGAAACAAAATTACTGGTGATAATGACTTCTCTGCCCGACAGTTTTCTTCCCTTCATCATCATCTTTTTCTTGCCCTTACCCCGTATCTTCATGGGTTTGACATGTTATTCTTGATTTGATAACATCCATGTATGAGGGCTGTCAGATGCTCTCCCTATCCCCACCCTTCCTGTAACTGCTCCTTCTCCCTGGGACAGAATTTGTATAACGTATTTGTCTGTGTCTAGAGTTCTAACTTGTGAAAGGGTGAGACTCTTTTTGAAATGTTTGCAATTCATGAAACTCAGGTGGGACTTGGGAACCAGCCCAGTATTTATCTATTGCGAGGTGGAAAACTGTCTAAAAGCCACATCCAGGCTGACCAGCATACTGGCCCTCCTAGTTAATCTGCTGAGTGTGCCTCCCCCAATCCTGGAAGCAGCAAGTTAACATGCATGGTCATCTGGATGGGTCCATGACACAACTACGAGGGTAACCCCAAAAGTAAGGTCTACTTTTTTATAAGTACATAGAACTGTTTATTTCTACAATGGTTTACATTGTAGAAACATTTCTGTTAATGCATTTGTGTAGACACTGTGGCAGTTTTTGTATGCCCATGTCATACCAGCTCGCCGCCATGCTGTTCAGAAAGTTATGATCCTCTTCTTTCACCTCATCATCAGAGCTGAATCGCTTTCCGGCCAAATGTTCTTTTAACCTAGGGAACAGGTGATAGTCACTGGGTGCCAATTCAAGTTGGTGGGTGATTATGCTCCACTGAAACTGTTGCCGGAGAGAAATGGTTTGCCGAGTGATGTGTGGGTGAGCGTTGTCATGGAGAATGTCTATGCTCTTGCTCAACATTCCTCTTCTCCAGTTCCTAATTGCCCATTTGAATTTTTTCAGAGTCTCACAGTACCCATCAGTGTTAATTATGGTCCTAGTGGGCATAAAGTCGACCTACAATACACCTTTCCGATCTCAAAAAATGGTTGTCATGACTTTACCGGCAGACTGTGTTTGTTTGAATTTCCGTGGCTTTGGCAAAGAAGGATGCTGCCACTGGTGTGATTGTTGCTTGGTCTCAGATGTAAAGTGGTATGCCCAGGTTTCGTCACTCACTACAATTGAGTCCAGAAAGTTGTCCTGTTCGGCTGCAAGGAGGTGAAGAAATGTGCAGGAAGCATCAACTCGCTGTTGCATGTGGTCCTCAATCAGCATGTGTGGCACCCATCTTGCGCACACCTTCCGGTAGTTCAATCTTTCCATTAAAATTCTGTGAGCGGTGCTTCAGGAAACCTCAGGAACCAACGTGCAGAGATCATCCAGGGCAATCCACCGATCTTCACAGATGCTTTGCTCAACCTTCAACGCTGTCTCCTCAGAAATTGATGGTCTCCCACTCCTTTGTTCGTCGTGAATTTCAGTCCGACCAGCTGCAAACTCTCTACACCACTTATGAACCTTTTTGACATCCATGCACGACTCACCATACACTTCCGTCAATTGGCGGTGGATTTCAATCGGTGCAGTGCCCTTTGCGTTCAAAAACTGAATAAATGTTTGCAATTCACACTTAGTGGTAACATCCAATGGGACTCCATTCTCAACGGCTGCCAAGCCAAGACTGAGTGCCTCAGCATGGCATGCACATGTTTACACACAGCGCATGAAGCTCTCTTCATAACAGTGTGACCAACTGCCACACAAACAGAGTTCTGTACTTATAAAAAAATAGATCTTATTTTTGGGATTACCCTCATATCATATTAAAAGATATTCACAATGAAAGATAAGAATGTGCACTAACACTTGTAAAATTAACAAGGAAAAATAATTTATCAAATGCTAAAATTAAAAGTGTAGCTGGATATCTGTTGAATCAGAGCTGTAGTACATGATACCAGGCTGCCAAAAAATCACAAAATATTGTAATCACACAATTAATTAGTGTCTAATCAAGTAGCAGAAAGAAACATGTTGACACCCAACAGCATGTCAATGTAGAAACAACTTTCAAAACATGTAATATGTTCATATTCATACAGAAAAAGTGATAAATAATAGGATTGTAATTACATACATGAGCTACAAAGGCACAGTGTCAGACATCACCTATTTGAATGCTCAAGTAGAAAGAGGAGATGTAGTTAACATTTGGTTGATTCTAGCAGCAGCAATGTTTGCTGACTAATAGATAATTTCCTATAATGGATGCATATATGTGAAATGATTCCTGCATCTACTACATCTATATTCTGCAAAACCACTGTGAATGCATGACAGAGGGCACATTCTTTTGTACTGGTTATTAGGGCTTTTTCAATTCCGTTGACGTACGGAGTGCAGGAAGAAAGACTGTTTAAATGCCTCTGTGCATGCTGTAATTAATCTAATCTTGTTCTCATGATTATTATGGGAGCAATATGTAGGGGGTTGTAGCATATTTCTAGAGTCATCATTTAAAGTCAGTTCTTGAAACTTTGTAAGTAGGCTTTTTTGGGATAGTTTACATCTATCTTCTAGAGTCTGTCAGTTCTCTTCCATCAGCATCTTTGTGGCCCTCTCCCATGAGTCAAATTAACCTGTGATCATTCATGGTATCATCCATTGTATATGTTCAACATTCGCTGTTAGTCCTACTTGGTTTGGGTTTGGCATACTGGAGCAATATTCTAGGATGGGTCTCGCAAGTGTTTTGTTCACAATCTCCTTTGTAGATTGATTGCATTTCCCCAGTATTTTACCAGTAAAACAAGGTCTGCCACCTATTTTATGTGTGGCTGAGCCTACGTGATTGTTCTGTTTCACTGTTACACTAAACTATTTGTGCGAGTTGACAGATTCCAGCTGTGACTCATTGATACTGTAGTCATAGAATACCATGTTTTTTGTTATCTGAAGTTCACAATTTTACATTTCTAAACATTTCATCAGGATTAGACTGAATACTTGTGCAGTTTTCTCAAACAGTACTTTATTATAGAAGTATGAAGTTACTATTAATATTATTTACGTATGTTTATTTATATGATCAATTTATGAAACTGTGAACAATATTAAAAACTATCAGTCTGATGTACTTATTGGCATAGATTCAACAAATTAGTCTTGTTTTTCTTTTCTCTTATTAGCCACTTATAACTCATGTGAAAGGCACTTAATTTAAATAATTTACAGTAAACTGATAATAGGTGATCTGTCACAGATTTGTTACATGAAAAGCCATGGAGATGGCGCAGCTTATAAGCAGGAAGCTCAACAGCTCTGCCTAGCTGGTTTTGCAGTTACAGTAACATCAGGTCATTGTGGTGTGGTTGTTAATACGAGAGGTATAGTGGTTTGGGTGCGGGCTCTGCCAGGTTTGCTAGCATCATCGATACTCTAAGAATCTTTGATATGTATGCCTTTTTCAGAATTAGCCTCATTTGTGACTCAGTAAAAATCATATGTTAAGCTGAGCAGTGAGTAACAGTTATAAACGATAAAGTTCATTTGGTGATAGGAATGGTTCTCTGAGAAAGCAGAGAATTTTGCACAGTCATTTTAAATGTAGTTACTGTCCTGCTGACAAACAGAAATTATATGGAATGAAAGCAGCTGTCAAAAGGTCAATGAGACATTCTTTTAACGAATTTTAAAGCAATATTTTATCTGCAGACTCTGAAAACAAAAAAATTTAGTTGTATGTAAAATATATGAATGCAACAAATAATTCAATACCTTCTCTTGCTGACAGTACAGGTAATGTAATGGATGATGACAAACAGAAGGCCGAAATTCTAAACCTAGCTTTCAAAAACTCATTTATGGTAGAAGACTGCAACACCATTGCCCCTTTCAATTATTGAACAAATGCAAGGGTGGCTGACATAGTGTTTAGTGTATCTGGGATTGTAAAACAGTTAAGATCCTTAGATGCCAGGAAGGCATCTGGCCCAGACGGAATCCCCGTAAGTTATATGTTGATTATGCTACAAATATAGAACCATTCTTATCCATCATCTATTAGAGATCATTGGAACAGTGGAAAGTTCCACGGGACTGGAAGAAGGCCCAGGTCATAGCAATCTATAAAAAGGGTAGAAAATCGGATGCACATAATTACCGGCCAATTTCACTGACATCAATTTGTTGTAGAATCATGGAACATATTTTGTGTTCAGACATAATGACCTGCTGTAAACTGTGAAGATGGAACATGAAAATAATCAACAAACTAATTCTCCTTGTTCCAACAGGTTTGGACCTCGGTTCCCTGTCACTGTAAAATGTTATGACAGAGGAATTAGGAAAAAAGTCATGTCTATTGCCAAAGAGATGGGCATCACTAAGATCATCAAAGAAGGAGTATACACAGCACAAGGTGGTCCTGCATTTGAGACTGTTGCAGAAACACGCTGCCTCAAGGCACTGGGTACTGATGCAGTTGGTAAGAAGTGTGCTACAAATTTTATTCAGTTTCCAGATTTTGCAAAGTATAAACAAAAATTTTTATTCAGTTTAGAGATGCTCAGCCCTTGTAACCTTCTGAGTAGTCCTCTTCGCTACCTGCACACTTGTCTCCACAAGTTTCCACATAGTTATGCAGATCTAGAAAGTTTTCTTCTTCATGTCATCAGCAGTCTTGAAATGGCATCCTTTCAGCACTTAAATTTGGAAGCAAGAAAAGTTTATGAATATTTATTGTCTCTATTGGTTGTTATAGAAAGAGAAGAAGAAGCAGATGAACATGAGATGGGAGATAACACTCTCCTGTGAGAAGAATTCAACAGATCACTTAAAGATCTAAGTTGAAAGAAGGCACCTGGAGCAGATCACATTTTCTCAGCATGATTGAGATCCTGAGCCAGCCATGACAAAACTATTCTACATGCTATGCAAGATTTGAGACAGACATAAAGAACAATGTAATAATTGCCATTCTATACAAGACAGGTGGTAACAGGTGTAAATATTTCAAAATCATCAGTTTAATGAGTCATAGTTGCAAAATATTGGCTCTAAACATTTGCAGAAGAATTGAAAAATTGGAAGAAGCCAATCTTGGGGAAGACCAGCTTTGGATCTGGGAAAATTTAAGCACACACAAGTCAGACCAACCCTATGACTGATTTTAGAAGAGAAGTTGATGAAAGGTACCCCTAAATTTATAGGATTTGTAGATTTAGAGAAAGCTTTTGACAGTGTTGACTGCAATACACTCTTTGAAAGTATGCAGGTAGCAGAGATGAGATGCAGGAAACAAAATGTTATCCACAATTTATACAGAAAGCAGGCTGCAGTTATAAGAGCCAAAGGGCAGAAAAAATCAGTGGTTCAGAAGGGACTGAGACAGTGTTATAATCTGTCACTGATGTTATTCGATGTGTACACTGATCAAGAAATGAAGGAAAACAAAGAGAAATCATGAAAGGGAATTAAAGTTCAGGAAGAAGGCTTCGTGGTTTGCCACTTACATTGTAGTTCTGTCAGAGATGGCAAAAGAGTTGGAAGACCATTTAAACAGAATAGACACTCTTGAAAAGAGGTTATGAGATGAACATCAATGAAAGTAATTCAAGGGAAATGGATTCTAGTTGAATTAAATCAGATGATGAGGAAATCAGATTAGAAAATGACATACTAAGGTTAGTAGGTGGCTAGTTAACTGATGATGGCTGAAATAGAGAGGATATAAAAATTGATGCTGAGAATAGGAAAAAAAGTCTTTTCTGAAGGTACTTGTCTGAAATCTAGCCTAGTACAAAGTGAAACTAGCCTAACAAATAATATGGAAAAGAAGAGAAAAGAAGCATATGAAATGTGATGCTACAGAAGAATGCTGAAGATTGGTTGGTAGCTCAAATAACTAATGAGATGGCACTGACTTAAACTGGTGAGAAAAGACATTAATGGCACAACTTGACTAAAACAAGGAATTGGCTGATGGCACACATCCTGAGTTGAGGCATCAAGGAATCATCACTTTGGAAATGGAAAGAAGTCTGTATGTGGAGGGGGGGGGGGCAGGGGGGAGGGGGGGAGTTGTAGAGACAGAGCAAGTTGAAATGGGTGTGGGTTGTGATAGTCATGCAGGGAATAAGGGGCTCATACAGAATAGACGAGCGTGGAGAGCTGCATCAGATCAGTCCTCCAACTGGATATCGCAACAACAACAATGATGGCTGATGGTGTGAGAGTTCTCAGGTATTTCAGAAAATACATCTTCCATTGCTTCCACTGATTTCATTATTTATTGAGTCTGACTTGATCAGTTTTGAGGCTGTAGCTTCAGTATCAAATGCTGATAATCATCATATACTGATTTATCTTCTAAGAGGCCACAAAATATGTTAATGAAGGCCAAAATTACTCATGAATAATGAAACCATACTGTGCCATATTAATATATCATATACAAGGGTTGCCCAGCAAGTAATGCACTGCATTTTTTTCTTAGCTGAAAACAATGCTACGAATGCAAAACATTATGTGTGTATTTTTTGAAGTCTTTTGGATGAGCGTGCCAAGTTTCTATCACTTCCGACCAATAGCGTAGCTGCAGGACAGTTTCAAAATGGTGTCTGTAGGTGATGTATGTTACAAGCAATGTGCTGTGATTGAATTTCTCACTGCAGAGAAAGAAACTGTGGGGAATATTCACAAAATGATTGTGCAAAGCCTATGGAGCATCTGCTGTTGACAGAATTACAGTTAGTCACTGGGCATGAATGGAGGCAGTTTGGCAGAGCTCCACAATTTGCAGCAATCGAGGAGAACATCTGTGGATGTGTCACACCTGATGTACCCAATCTGGCCCCCTCAGACGTCCACTTGCTTGGGCCATTAAAGGATGTCGTTTGTGGAAGACATTTTGGACTGATGAGGAGGTGATTCACACAGTAAAACACTGGCTTCACTACCAGGACAAGGATTGGTACCAACAGGGCATACATGCCCTAGTTTCGCACTGGAGGAAGACCATAGAATGGAATGGAGATTACATGGAAAAATAGGGGGTGTAGATAAAACACCATTATTTCATATCTGTAATTCCCATTATGTTCAATGAAGAACTGTTGAACAAAAAAATGTGGTGCATTACTTTCTGGGAAACCCTCATAATATGCAAGAGATGGTTCACATAATTTCACTTATTTTTATTTTTTAATCTTTTTAGTGTGATCTGATGCATTTGACATTTAATGTATTGGCAATATATGATTTGGTTTCAGTAAGTGTGGGTAATTTTGGCCTCCATCTCAATATTTTGTGGTATCTTTATAATTGTTAATGCAGTATGATGCTGGTGACCATTTTATGATGAGGCCTTATCCTCTAAAATGTTTATGACAGAATAAATAAATAAAGAAAACTGTAGTCTGGAAGATTTATTTCCTGAAATGTTACTTATCAGCTGTTTATGTACAGGTTATTAGGGCTTTTTCTTGGAGTACTCAGGACTCAAAACATTAACATTCCCATCCACTAATCATCAATTCAGGTGCCCTGGTGTGCCATTGAAGTTATATCTCATCTTACATGCACCTCCATGCCTTATCCTGCCTCTCTCACCATAATTATAATCCCTCCTGCTACTCAATAATGAAATTGTCCCCAGATTCACTCTTACTTCCAGCCATAGTCAACAACATTCCACTTCATCCAACCCTTCAGTTTATCTCCCCCCTCTATGTTTCCCCTCATTAACCGACAGCTGCTTCCTGTAGGTGCTGCAGGCTACATTGTCATACTCTTCATTCCACCTCCATCATGGCATGATTATTTTTGTGCTCCATCAGCATCACTAATATATCATCAACAACATCATCTTTATTGATTGTATTTTATCTACTGTATAAAACTATATAAAAGTTTTTAAAATAATGAAATTTGTTCACTTTTGTTACAATTCCTTGGGACCCATACACCTTACAGCAGTGGTACATGCAGGTGGTAATTATGATGTACCCGCAGTGGACATCTCTCATGACAACAGTCCATCTATGAATTGCCACAGTTTTGATTCTCTACAGAAGTCAAAGGGCCAGCACTAACCTCGTGTTTACTATAGGTGATATCATAGATTGTTGTACTGTTGTGTAGAGTGAGCGCAGATTGCCAGATCTTGTAGTACTATGGTGAAATGAGTACTGGGATGAGGCAGTGGTTCTGTTTCACTACCAAGAAAGATTTTTCAAGGATGCTATGTATGTTTATTAACTGAAAGCACCAACTTTTCTTCATAATATACTTTGGCAAAGCCAGTTAGTTGCAATTTGCAACATCCGGTGGCTAATAGTAACACACTATGATAATAACGAAACTTTCTGATTATGTCATATTTTACTATGTGCAGAGACTAGTGTGCACATTATAATGGCCAATCTTAAAATGCTTTCTGACTAACATTACTGCAATCCAGTAGGCGCAAAAGTTGCGGTGCATCATTTTTGTTTGTAACTAGTTGTCATCATTTTATTGACTCTTTTGATTTCCAAACTGAACTACAAATTAAGTTGGTATTGGTGTGAAGCAAATAGAATCTGTCACTGTTCTACGTTAATACTAGATGGAGAATTTAACGGACTTTAACAGCTATATCAGTAGGCTGTGAACACAGGCACTAATGTACTAATATTTTGTTAAATGCAGTTATGAAAAGATTCTGAGAAATATTAAATAAAAACCAAATCTATTACTTATACTGTTTAATTACCCTAAGAATGTACTCACAATTTTATATGTTTTCTAGCCCGTTTAAGTCAGTGGTTATAAATATGTTATGGGCATCCATGCATACTCTTGGAGGTATAGACATCAATGAAGGTTTATTATCGTGAAATACACACCTCTATGGAGTCATCATTAAATTCGAGACTTTTACTGAGAGAACCATTACCACAGTCTTAGGTGATTTAAATATAAACTCTCAGGTGCTTGAAGCAAATTAGCATCATCACTGAATATTGTCAAATACTATTACAAGAAACATAAACTGTATATGTGTAATATCATTTGAAACTTAATTACATGGACACAGCACCTCATTCTTCTGTGCTTGCCCCTATACAGTCCCTACACAAGTAAACAAAAAACATTGCGATGTGATCAGAAATGTCATGATGCAAGTCTATAGTATAGGGCTCATAAAATCTTCCCTTAGTTTTAGTCAGTTAGATATCAGTTCAGTGTTTATTTCTGCAGGCATGAGCACGGTGCACGAGGTGGTGACAGCGCGCCACTGCGGGCTGACGGTGTTTGGGATGAGCCTCATCACGAACCGCTGTGCAATCAGCTACGACCAGGAGGACGAGGTCACCCACGAGGCGGTCCTCGAAGTCAGCAGCTCCCGTGCCAAACTCCTCCAGCAGCTCATCTGCAGGCTGGTGCCCCTCGTGCTCCAAGAGTAGTGCCGCTACAGCCACTCCACACTTTACAGCTTCCATTCCAATTGTATTATTTGTTAATCTAATTGTGTTACTGTTGTGATATGCCAATGTCTTTTATACACAGTATACCAGCTAGTTTATTAAACTACTTTTCATTTTTATCCTCTCACTTCTCAGGATCCTCCAAAGTTGTCTCCTGTTTTTGCAAGGAATCTCATGTTTTGGATTTTTGTTTATGTAGCCCTTCAATATTGCCATAACAATGGCTGCCGAGTGTTCATCAGAGACAAATATAATGTCAGGAGTGGTCCACTGAAGTATGATAGGACTGTCCCGGTTCCTGCATATGTAAACGATGAGTCGGATAGGGTGGACAGCAAACTGACACTGTTTTCTGATGATGCTATTGAGTACGGTAAAGTACTGTTTTTGCTAGATTGTAGGAGGGGATTCCAGATGACTTGGACAGAATTTTTATTAGGTGCAATGAATGGCAGCTAATTTTTGAGAAAATTTCTTGTTGAGATGGCAGTTAGCTTTAAATGTAGGCATTTTAACTTGATGTGGTTGATTAGGAGGAACTTTCCTATAATGCTCAAATATGGTATTAAAACATTCCTGTGATGCTCAAATACAGCATTGAAAGTTCCCCACTGGTAACATTGACAAATAGCATGAAACAGAATTAATAGATATGGTCAGTAATGAAGACCATTGGCCAATTACGGTTTATTTGAAGATTTCTGAAAAAGTGTAGCAAGGCTATAAAGTACACCCATGTACTGAACCTGTTTGTGAGTACTGCTCAAGTGTCTGCTGTTCCAGTGATGTTGGATTAAAAGAAGTTATCAAGGAAATTCATAAGTGTGCTGCCAGATTTGTTACCAGTCTGTTCGATCAACACAAGAGTGTTACAGAAATGGTCCATGAGCTCAGATGAAGATTCTTGGAGGGAAGAAGATGATGTATCTGCAAAATGATGTTGAGGAACCAGTATTTGAAATCAAGTGCAGAACTATGCCACCTCCTTGAACGTCCACCTCACTTAAGGAAAGTTAGGAAGATTAGGGTTTGTACAGAGATATACAGGCAATCAGTTTGTGCCACTCTATTTCTGAGAGGAAGAGGGAAGAGAGTGACTAGCAGAGGTGTGAAGTACAAGTGGCTTGTGGAGTATGTACGTAGATGTAGATATTCGAACAAAAAAATGAATCTTCAATCTGCAGAGGAACGCGTGTTATTTTGAAACTTACTGGCACATTAAAACTGAGCGCCACACTGGGACTTGAATGCAGAAGCTTGCAGTTAATGACCAGTTCTTTTACCAGTGGAGATATTCAGATTTTCAGCTCAGCTTCATAAATTCAATTCTATTAGTACCTTTTACCTATTTTCCAAACTCCACAGAAGATCAACCTAATTTTCTGACTCCTGAAAGACATGATATCATGAAGATCTTTCTCCCCATCTTCTGACTGGTTTAATGCATGCAGTTAAATTATTATCTTGTACCAACTCTATATCTCAGAGTAGTTATTCAAGCAAACATTTTTTTTTTTTTTTTTTTTACACGTCAAGTTCCATAGGACCAAATTGTGGAGCAAATCTCTGAGGTCATGGAACGTGTCAGCACATGAAATTACAACATAAAAGTAATAACAGATAAAAATAAATGTTCATGAACTTGAAAAAAGTCAGTCCATAAGTTTAATTAAATGCTTAAGAATCAGCTTGATTTTTCAAGGAACTCCTCGACAGAATAAAAGGAGTAACCCATGAGGAAATTCTTCAGTTTTGATTTGAAAGTGCTTGGATTTCTGCTAAGAGTTTTGAATTCGAGTGGCACCTTATTGACAATGGATGCGTCAGTATACTGCACACCTTTTTGCACTAGAGTTACGGAAGTCCGATCCAAATGCAGGTTTGATTACTGCCGAGTATTAACTGAGTGAAAGCTGCTTATTCTTGGGAATAAACTAATATTGGTAACAAGAAACGACAATAAGGAATATACATACTGAGAGGCCAATGTCAAAATACCCAGATTCATGAACAGAGGTCGTGAATTCACATCACTTATTGCCCAAACTGCCCGTTGCTGAGCCAAAAAGATCCTTGTAGAATGGGAAGATTTACTCCAAAATATAATACCATATGACATAAGTGAATGAAAATAAGAAAAGTAGACTAATTTTCGTGTCGAAGTATCACTCATTTCTCATACCGTTCGAACAGTAAAAATGGCAGTATTAAGTCTTTGAACAAGATCCTGAACGTGGGCTTTCCACGACAGCTTACTATCTATCTGAACACCTAGAAATCTGAACTGTTCAGTTTCACTAATCATATGCCCGTTCTGTGAAATTAAAACGTCAGGTTTTGTTGAATTGTATGTTAGAAACTGTAAAAACTGAGTTTAACTGTGATTTAACGTGAGTTTATTTTCCACGAGCCATGAACTGAGGTCATGTACTGCACTATTTGAAACCGAGCCAGTGTTGCAGACAACATCCTTTACTATCAAGCTAGTTTCATCAGCAAACAGAAATATTTTAGAGTCACCCATAATACTACAGGACATATCATTTATATAAGTAAGGAACAGGAGTGGCCCCAACACTGATCCCTGGGGCACCACCCACTTGACAGTAACCCACTCAGATCCCACATCACAGCCGTTATCAGAATTGTGAATAATGACTGCATGTTGCTAAAGTAAGAGGTGAACCAATTGTGAGCTACTCCCCATATTTCATAATGGTCCAACTTCTGGAGCAATATTTTGTGATCAACACTATCAAATGTCTTAGTTAAATCAAAAAACCCGCCAAGCGTTCAAAACTTTTCATTTATCCCCTCCAGTATCTCACAGAGAAAAGAGAATATAGCTTTTTCAGTTGTTAAATGACTTCTAAAGCCGAACTGTACATTTGTTAGCAAATCGTATGATATAAAATCATCAGTTAACCTTACATACACCGCTTTTTCAACAACTTTTGCGAACACTGATGGCATAGAAGTACGTCTAAAATTATCTACATTATCCCTTTCTCCCTTTTTATAAAGCAGCTTTACTACTGAGTACTTTAATTACTCAGGAAACTGACCATTCCTAAAGGAAAAATTACAAATATGGCTAAATACAGGGCTAACATGTGCAGCACAGTACTTTAATATTCTGCTAGACACTCCATCATAATCATGAGAGTCCTAAGTATTCAGTGATTTAATTATTGACTCAATCTCCCTCTTGTCTGTACCACAGAGGAGTATTTCAGACATCAATCTCAGAAAGGCATTTGCCAAGAAAGTTGTATGATTTCCTGTAGAAACTAAATTTTTATTTAATTCACCATTTTCCAACAATGCTCAGAAAATGATTGTTAAATACTGTACATATATCTGATTTATCAGTAACAGAAATATTTTTACTGCAAACTGACTTTATATCGTCAAACTTGTGCTGTTGACCAGACACTTCCTTCACAACTGACCATATGGTTTTAATTTTATCCTGTGAATTAGCTATTCTACACTCCTGGAAATTGAAATAAGAACACCGTGAATTCATTGTCCCAGGAAGGGGAAACTTTATTGACACATTCCTGGGGTCAGATACATCACATGATCACACTGACAGAACCACAAGCACATAGACACAGGCAACAGAGCATGCACAATGTCGGCACTAGTACAGTGTATATCCACCTTTCGCAGCAATGCAGGCTGCTATTCTCCCATGGACACGATCGTAGAGATGCTGGATGTAGTCCTGTGGAATGGCTTGCCATGCCATTTCCACCTGGCGCCTCAGTTGGACCAGCGTTCGTGCTGGACGTGCAGACCGCGTGAGACGACGCTTCATCCAGTCCCAAACATGCTCAATGGGGGACAGATCCGGAGATCTTGCTGGCCAGGGTAGTTGACTTACACCTTCTAGAGCACGTTGGGTGGCACGGGATACATGCGGACGTGCATTGTCCTGTTGGAACAGCAAGTTCCCTTGCCGGTCTAGGAATGGTAGAATGATGGGTTCGATGACGGTTTGGATGTACCGTGCACTATTCAGTGTCCCCTCGACGATCACCAGTGGTGTACGGCCAGTGTAGGAGATCGCTCCCCACACCATGATGCCGGGTGTTGGACTTGTGTGCCTCGGTTGTATGCAGTCCTGATTGTGGCGCTCACCTGCACGGCGCCAAACACGCATACGACCATCATTGGCACCAAGGCAGAAGCGACTCTCATCGCTGAAGACGACACGTCTCCATTCGTCCCTCCATTCACGCCTGTTGCGACACCACTGGAGGCGGGCTGCACGATGTTGGGGCGTGAGCGGAAGACAGCCTAACGGTGTGCGGGACCGTAGCCCAGCTTCATGGAGACGGTTGCGAATGGTCCTCGCCGATACCCCAGGAGCAACAGTGTCCCTAATTTGCTGGGAAGTGGCGGTGCGGTCCCCTACGGCACTGCGTAGGATCCTACGGTCTTGGCGTGCATCCGTGCGTCGCTGCGATCCGGTCCCATGTCGACGGGCACGTGCACCTTACGCCGACCACTGGCGACAACATTGATGTACTGTGGAGACCTCACGCCCCACGTGTTGAGCAATTCGGCGGTACGTCCACCCGGCCTCCCGCATGCCCACTATACGCCCTCGCTCAAAGTCCGTCAACTGCACATACGGTTCACGTCCACGCTGTCGCGGCATGCTACCAGTGTTAAAGACTGCGATGGAGCTCCGTATGCCACGGCAAACTGGCTGACACCGACGGCGGCGGTGCACAAATGCTGCGCAGCTAGCGCCATTCGACGGCCAACACCGCGGTTCCTGGTGTGTCCGCTGTGCCGTGCGTGTGATCATTGCCTGTACAGCCCTCTCGCAGTGTCTGGAGCAAGTATGGTGGGTCTGACACACCGGTGTCAATGTGTTCTTTTTTCCATTTCCAGGAGTGTACTTGCATACCACATACTCTTTGCCTTCCTAATAACATTTTTAAGCACCTTACAGTACTGTTTGTGTTGGGCTACTGTAGCTTCAGTACATTGGATGCATTTTAATCTCTTTCTACCCATAAAAATTTTGCCCTCTGTGGTTCCCTCTAGAACATTGGAAGTTTTTCCCTGAGGTCTTAACTCCAGCATCTTTCTGTAACCTCACCTCTTAAATGCTTCAGTTCTTCTCATCTTTTCTAGAACTTATGGCTTATTCACATCCTAGGAGTTGTTATAAGAATGAATTTTTCATTTTGTACTGAGATGTGTAGGATCAAGACATGAAACTGTAAATGTGAGGGTATGATGATGAGGCACACTTGGATAGTTCAACTGGTAAGCACTTTTGTCACAAAAGGAAATTTTCCGAGTTCTATTTCAAAGAAAAGTTTTTGTAGAACAATTGAATTCTCCCAGTATCCTACCAATGAACAAAAGTCTACCACCTGCCTCAGCTACATCTGAGCCTATGTAATCAGGCCTACTCACATAGTGTTAGACCACAATATTTGTAGGAGTTGATGAAGTCACTGATATTATGTTACAGCATTAATGCGTGCATCATTTTACAATCTGAATATTTAAAGCAACTTGTTGGTTTCGACTACACATTGAAATCTTGTCAGGCAATCATTCTTCTCCCCCTCCACATACAGGTTAAACAGGTAGAAACCCTAACATGTGGTATCATGCTAAGTACTCTGTGGAATGCACTTGACAGTAGTTTGCTGAGTATGTATGTAGATGTGCAGCTGACACAATATTCATGCAGCTTTTTTTGGATAGTATCTGATTATAGATAATTGCATCATTTGCAAACAGGGTTAGTGCCAGGTCATTAATAAACAACAAGAGTCCCAACACACTTCAACTTGCTTCTTTTTTTTTTTTTTTTTTTTTTTTTTTTTTTGTTCTACCATATCTGTGCTGTGGTATTTCTTTCAACCAGACACTCTTTGAGTATATCTAGAAATGCAAACATTTTATTCTGCCCAGTGACATCTGGATTAATTTTAGCCAAGTTGAGTTCACTGGCACTAATGTGGTTGTGGTACCATGGAAGACATATAATGTTTCTGTGGTTTGCATCTTTTCACGGATACTAGAAGTTCAGCTTGTTGTACATTCTGTTCAGAGTTATGTTCAACCAGACCAGAATTTCATATTTTGTTCTCGCAGTTAGTTACTTACAAGGAATAGTGCAGTGCGTTTTCCACTATGCTACAAGAACACTATCCAAACCGAAATTTGGTAATGACTGAAGCAGTGTTTAAATGCATCAGCATTTGTTTCTTCATAGTAATGCACAATTTTATTTTATTGGAAAGTAAATATACCACAGGCCTGAAAGACTTTCACAGAGGGAACATCAACAACAATATCTTGTCGGCACAGTTTGTTCCATTCCATGCTATCATCTTTCCACGTAATAGATCACATATAACTTATGTTAACCCATGTTTAATAAATACATATTAATCATTTTCTTCAGATTTACTGCTGGAATCTCAGGAAGAAATAACTCTCCCACACCACAGCATCTCCATGTTTCCTTAATACCTCCCTTTCTGAAAGCCTTTCCTACCTGCAACCAGTTAAAGAAATGGAAAGACTAGTCTCTCTGTCCTGGAGCAAAACACTTTCATTATGAGTGAAAACACACACAACACTAGTGTAATAGTCTACAATACTAATTATTTATTTCACAAACCAGTTATCTGCTGATACACCTTCATCAGGTACAAAGATATTAAAATAACAAAAAAAAATGTCTGTTGGTTCAAAGATTTTAAACTAGTGCATCTACAGAGTATCTCCCTATCCAGAGATGAAAAATGTTAGCGTTAGGTTTATTAATAAAAGAAGAAAGATTATTTCATTGTGAATGTGATGTAAGATTATTTAAATAACGTAAGATAAAATATGTGCCACATTAACTAAAAAAAAAAGCTATACACAAATTACAACAGTTATTCATAGAAGAAAATAAATTGAACAATCAACTTTGGTGGTATGTTCCAAAGGGGTGGTTGAACAAAATAATCTTGTCTTTAATAGAACCTTATTTATAAACAAATAAAATACAAGGGTGATAACAAGCAAGTGAGTGAAGCATCTGTGATTATATCAAGTAAAACTTCTTTTAATAAGACAAAAGAAATTAAAAAACGTGAAATAAAGGAAAATGGGGCATGTGAGTCAGAGGGAAAATTTAGATTTTGAGTAATCTATGCAGTTAGAAGTGGGAGGTAAGGTTAACTGTGTCTACTTATTCAGTACTAAGCTTGGGCTGATGGGCATATGTTTATTAATTTCCATTATTTCAATACAGTTCATCTTCCTCCCCTTATGGATGTGATGTACTTCTTCGTGTTTCACCTTGTAACTATGGCCTTCTTTAAGAGGGTGGTCTGCAAGCCCTACTAAACTAACCTCTACAGAATTTTCCAACTTACATATTCCACTCTTTTCCAAAGCTGGAGTGCTGTCTTTGCCACTGGACAAAACTTGCCCAAATATGTTGTGCACAGAAACGATGTTTTTACGTTCCTTGATTTAAGATTTTTAGCTACATCCAGTGAGACTTTTCTTAATTAGGAATTGTGCGTTTTTATTGTGTTCCTGAGGTGGTTACTTCCATTTAAATGAACCATTTAAAGCGTCATATATCGAGCGCGCGACTCTCATGGCGTGAAATATCGATCTTGTTTACAGCTTTCTCGACAACAATAACGACAAAAGATGAATGTAATTTAACTTACCTTAATCGACATCCAGATCTTCATCCTGCATTTTGTGTACGCAGCCGGGAGCAATCGTTTCTTGCCATAGCCGGGTAGACGCAAGTTTATTTTTCAGAAAAAGTGAAAGAATCTCACAACAAATCTTTTCGCAACCTAATCGCAAGTTGTGAAAATACAGGTATTAAAATGTGTGCAGTTCGTCTCTTGTCTCCCACTCAATCTTCTCTTTTAATAGATGATTTAAGAGATTTCCATAAGCGCTCGATATTCCACGTATGGACCGACAGATCTTCCAAAGAGACATACTGCACTGAATGGTTGACAAATTTGAGGCCGAATCCTTCTTCAAACTATTGTTAAGACTTCCAGCTATCAGTAATTATGATGTGCTTACTAAGTGACACTAACGTTCGTTTATAAAGTACTTCCCAGACTCCCTTCCAATGCCTCCATACACTCATATGTGTTTTCACCAGCTATAGCAGCAGTATCATTTGTCACAATCACATAAGACGCCTCACAACAAAAAACATAGAAATCGCAGTAGACTTGTTTGTAGATACACTACAGGCCATTAAAATCGCTACACCACGAAGATGACGTGCTACAGACGCGAAATTTAACCGACAGGAAGAAGATGCTGTGATATGCAAATGATTAGCTTTTCAGAGCATTCACACAAGGTTGGCGCCGGTGGCGACACCTACAACGTGCTGAGATGAGGAAAGTTTCCGACCGATTTCTCATACACAAACAGCAGTTAACCGGCGTTGCTTGGTGAAACGTTGTTGTGATGCCTCGTGTAAGGAGGAGAAATGCGTACCATCACGTTTCCGACTTTGATAAAGGTCGGATTGTAGCCTATCACGATTGCTGTTTATCGTATCGCGACATTGCTGCTCGCGTTAGTCGAGATCCAATGACTGTTAGCAGAATATGGAATCGATGGATTCAGGAGGGTAATACGGAACGTCGTGCTGGATCCCAACGGCCTCGTATCACTAGCAGTCGAGATGACAGGCGTCTTATCCGCATGGCTGTAAGGGATCGTGCAGCCACGTCTCGATCCCTGAGTCAACAGATGGGGACGTTTGCAAGACAACAACCATCTGCACGAACAGTTCGACGACGTTTGCAGCAGCATGGACTATCAGCTCGGAGACCACGGCTGCGGTTACCCTTGACGCTGCATCACAGACAGGAGCGCATTTGATGGTGTACTCAACGACGAACCTGGGTGCACGAATGGTCAAACGTCATTTTTTCGGATGAATCGAGGTTCTGTTTACAGCATCATGATGGTCGCATCCGTGTTTGGCGACATCGC
This sequence comes from Schistocerca nitens, assembly GCF_023898315.1. Classification (NCBI taxonomy): domain Eukaryota; kingdom Metazoa; phylum Arthropoda; class Insecta; order Orthoptera; family Acrididae; genus Schistocerca; species Schistocerca nitens. The sequence continues at coordinate 876,990,759 of NC_064617.1, forward strand.
GGTGAACGCACATTGGAAGCGTGTATTCGTCATCGCCATACTGACGTATAACCCAGCGTGACGGTATGGGGTGCCATTGGTTATACGTCTCGGTCACCTCTTGTTCGCATTGACGGCACTTTGAACAGTGGACGTTACATTTCAGATGTGTTACGACCCGTGGCTCTACCCTTCATTCGATCCCTGCGAAACCCTACATTTCAGCAGGATAATGCACGAGCGCATGTTGCAGGTCCTGTACGGGCCTTTCTGGATACAGAAAATATTCAACTGCTGCTCTGGCCAGCACATTCTCCAGATCTCTCATCAATTAAAAACGTCTGGGTAATGGTGGCCGAGCAACTGGCTCGTCACAATACGCCAGTCACTACTCTTGATGAACTGTGGTATCGTGTTGAAGCTGCATGGGCAGCTGTACCTGGACACGCCAACCAAGTTCTGTTTGAGTCAATGCCCAGGCGTATCAAGGCCGTTATTACGGCCAGAGATGGTTGTTCTGGGTACTGATTTCTCAGGATCTATGCACCCAAGTCGCGTGAAAATGTAATCACGTGTTAGTTCTAGGATAATATATTTGTCCAATGAATACCCGTTTATCATCTGCATTTCTTCTTGGTGTAGCAATTTTAATGTCCAGTAGTGTAAGATTTTTGAAAACATTGTTTGTAGATAACACAGTTTCTGAAGTAATGGTTTGTAACACATGTTCTTTACCAGCTACTTATTAACATAATACTGTATCATTAATTTACATGTATTGAACCACGTATTTTTCCTGATAGCAATACTTCTACGATATTTCATACAAGTATATTGAACCGGAAGTCATCATCGCTGTTTCTCTTTTTTTGGCCAAGTTTCGAGTACCGGTATACTTAATTATACACTGCAGCGCCAAAGAACCTGGTATAGGTATGCGTATTCAAATACAGAAATATGTAAACAGGCAGAATACGGAGCTGCGGTAGGCAATGCCTGTATAACACAATAAGTGTCTGGCACTGTTGTCAGATCGGTTACTGCTGCTACAATGGCAGGTTATCAAAATTTAAGTGAGTTTGAACGGGGTGTTACAGTCGGTGCACGAGTGATGGGACACAGCATCTCCGAGGTAGCGATGAAGTAGGGATTTTCCCGTACGACCATTTCACGAGTGTACAGTGAACATCAGGAATCCGATAAAACGTGAAATCTCCTACATCCCTGAGGCCGGGAAAAGATCCTGCAAGAACTGGACCAACGACGACTGAAGAGAATCGTTCAACGTGACAGAAGTGCAATCCTTCCGCAAATTGCTGCATATTTCAATGCTGGGACATCATCAAGTGTCAATGTGCGAACCATTCAACGGGACATCATCGACATGGGTTGTCGTGTACCTTGATGACTGCACAGCAGAAAGCTTTACACTTCGCCTGGACACGTCAACACCGACATTGGACTGTTGATGACCGGAAACATGTTGCCTAATCGGACGAGTCTCGTTTCAAATTGTATCGAGCGGATGGACGTGTACGGGTATGGAGACAGCCTCATAAATCCATGGACCCTGCATGTAAACAGGGGTAGTTCAAGCTTGTGAAGGCTCTGTAATGGTGTGGGGCGCGTGCAGTTGGAGTGATACGGAACCCCTGATACGTCTATAAGTAGTTACGACTCTGACAGGTGACACGTACGTAAGCATCCTGTCTGATCCCCTGCAGCCATTCAAGTCCATTGTGTATTCCGACGGACTAAGGCAATTCCAGCAGGACGATGTGACGCCCCAAACGTCCAGAATCGCCACATAGTTGCTCCAGAAACACTCGTCTGGGCTTGAACACTTCCGCTGGCCACCAGACTCCCCAGGCATGAATATTATTGAGCATATCTGGGATGCCTTGCAGCGTGCTGTTCAGAAGAGGTCTCCACCCCCTCGTTCACTTACGGATTATGGACAGCTCTGCAGAATTCATAGTGTCAATTCCCTTCAGCTCCACAGCAGACATTAGTCGAGTCCATGCCACGTTGTGTTGCGGCACTTCTGTGTGCTCGCGAGTTCCCTACACGCTATTAGGCAGGTATACCAGTTTCTTTGGCTCTTCAGTGTAGAATCCCATCCGTTCACTTTGACTCGTGACAAGGTGGCATGCTCTAGTGGTTTAATTATGTGGTGGCGACGTGTTTGTGAGGTATCGTATGTCATTGTGTCATTTAGTGTGCTACAGTCGTCATGATGAGGAGTGTACGAAATTGTGTGGTGGTTCAATGTAATATATTATGCAGATTGTTGTCAGACAAAACATAATATGTCAAAAAATTTACGCTGCACTCTTAGGTACTCGAGTAACCTCTGAGTAAGAGGTTCAATGTTTTTAATTAAATTAGTATCGCCCGTGGTCGAAACTGGACCATTTGTGCACGTACATATTAACAATCTACTGCAAAAATAATTTTTGTGAATGATGTAAAAGGCTGAAATCATCTCTAATTGAAAGGCGACAGCATGCATATTGCAACATAGTAACTATATTTCTAGGCTGTTTCACAGTGGACGTATTTGGTGTGTTACGGAACAAATTAGCATGTCACCCAGTGTCTCCATTAGGGAAAAACAATGGAAGTGCTGATGGATCCAGTGAGGAATCTAAAACCAATATGGATTTCACTGCACCAGTATTAAGAAAAAAAAAAACCAAAAAAACAAACACGCCGTATTTCTTTCGAATGGTGGCTCCACATCAGCTGTGGTAAAAACAGCGGCCATATCAGCTTGAATTGCATCATTTCACACTGGAGGTCCAAATTTTTGTTAATCGTAATAATCACAAAAGTTTCACTGTTTTCGTTTTCCAGTTTGTTCAATAATCTTTCATCGCAGATAAAGAATGCACAAAAGGATTAGAGCGTCCTAATTCAATAGCAACTTCACGCATTTCATTATTATCAGTACTACACAACTAAGTCGTTTGTTTGTTCATTCTGCAGTGTCTATGTCATAAAAATATAATAGCGCATAACATAGTAAACGACAGTATGTAGAAGTCATTGGATCTGAACTATAACACAAAATGAGTTCTTAAACTGTTGCACTCTGCATAAAACTGTGTCTGAAATTTTGGCCTCAGAAGTGACTAAAGCAAATGCTGCATTGTAGCAACGAATATAATTCTAATTCTTTGATTCCTCTCAAATTATTGGATTATTTTAAGTGCGTTCTAGATAAAGTGCGTTGAAAAATCAATTTTCTGTTAACGCTCACAAATTAACTTTTCCTTTGTGACAATATAATGCCCTTGTATCACATACAGTAACATCTGACGCCAAACACGTTACATTACAAAATCTACACTGTAAATTCAATAAACCGCAATTGTAGCTGTCAAAATTATGTGAAATCACCTTCAGTGTACATTTAATGTATCGACCAAGAAATCAGATGATCATGTATTGAAGATTTTAATGTGTGATGGGAAAGGTATCATCAGAGTTATGAATATGAAAGCATCTGCTTCCTTTTACCGCTCTTAACGGCTACTTACACGTATGATTTTTTTTCTCCGTGCACATCTATGGCATAGTATCTTTCGCATTAAATAAGTTTCATTGGCCTCCTTGTATAATTAATATTAAAAACCGGAACTTCAATTTTCTTGTTCACGTGTTAATATTATGATCAGAGGAGAAGATATTATGCGAACAGCATATTGTGGCAATCGGCGCCGACTGTAAACGCTCGAGAACTTGAACTGCCGGAGGGGTGAGGGGGAATAAGCCCATCTCCCCTTTCTAAGGGCTGCCAACCAACGGGCGCGTTCTGTGCTTCCACGAAAGCAGAACTGACATAAAGGTCACAGGGATCCTCTTGTTATGGTGAGAGTCGTATTCGAATCCCTTTATGCACCAGGATTAGTCTCTCCATTCATTTGAAAATAAAAAAAGACAAGCAATCTACAAAAAAAGCGAACTGGAGTACACAAAGGATTTGGTAGTGGCTGCAGTGTAATTGTTTGCTGAGGTTGGCAGTGGCAGTTCAGGCCCGATATCTACAGTAGTGCAAAACACTTACCATCTAAAACTGCACGATATAGTGTCCGCATAATAGGTGGTTCAATATCTCTAAATATATCGAATGTGCGACTTCTCCCGTGATTTAATTAAAAATGTTAATCCACTTACCTCCTCCCACTATTTAATTTAAAAGATTGATTGACCTACGTTCTCCCATGATTTGGTTAAAAGATATTCATTCACCTACCTTCACCCATGATTCAATTAAAAAGCATAATCCACTACAACATTTATCGAAAACTATTTTCTCATGGGTTCTACCGTCTTGTCCGATCCAACTCATAATTCGTCATGTTCACTTCCTGTCATTCATCGCACATCCAGTAACCAAACTGCAACACACAACAGAAAAGCCGCTGATACTTTAACTGCACTTTTACTCTAGGAGTGTGCTGTATAGGTGAGCTGGGGATTGGGATACCGGCTTTTGTTTTTGTCAGGGGGAGGTTGTTCATTGGTATCCCGTTCTAGGGCTGAGCTATATAGGTGAACTGGAGATTGGGATACCGCAATCTAATGGTGTGTTTTCTGTGCTTTTGTCGGGTTTTATTTTTGGCAGTTTCGAGGTTTTTTTCAGAGTGTTGCGTCTTGAACAATGTTATTGTTTTTGTTACTGAATTTTTAGTTTGTCCCCGCGCGAAACCCCTTTCCTCTCGCGGTTGTCACGCTAATCTCATTGGGTTTATTCAGTGTATTGATTCCCTTGGTATCTGCATTTTCGCGGCGTTATGGCCGGGTCGAGTACGTATCACACTACGTTTTGCAGGAACTGACGTAATCGTGACGTAGTGGCACTGTGAGGACGACAGGAAACGAGGCTACCGATTTGTCGAACGCTATAGCGCCGAGTTGATGTTTATGGACCTTTGAGTGGCAGGAGAATCTGACAGTTGTAGCGAGACCTCTTTGTAGGAATGTGTCTGTGGTTGTGCAACATGCGAAATACTTGTGGCAAGGAAGAATGTGAATGTTTTTGCTCATCGTTTCACTCGCAATTTAAGCTATCCTCTTAGGTTTCTGCCTAACCACACACTCGGAAATCACCACATATTCGACAATAAAAAGTGAAGTGTTTGTGACAAGGAAAAGTATGATTTTTTTGGTTTCTCGTTTCATACGCAGCAAAGAAAACACTTGGAAATCACCTCATATTCGGCAATAAAAAGTGAAGTGTTTGTGGCAAGGAAAAGTATGAGTTTTTTGCTGCTCGTTTCATACGCAGCAAAGTAAGGCTGTCCTGTTATTTTCTTGCCTCACCACTCACGCGGAAATCACCACATATTCGACAATAAACATCCAAATATTTATTTCATCCTTCGTTCTTCATTCAGACGGAAATGTTAAATCAAAATATACTTGTATTACATTTGAAAGAAAGTCCCAGACTCTCTTAACAAAGTTAAGACGAAAAAAGGTATTGGTGCGTAAACCATGACAATATCCACTACACTAAGGCTTAATGATACGACTTTGATGTCAAGTCTTGGTTATCGTAATATTTCTCCAAGCCTTGTATCGTTGCTGCATCATTAACCGTCATTTAATGATAAGGCTGACGCGTTTGTGATACATTTTCACTGCGCTATTGCTTTGAAACTGCACACTGGGGCACACACACTACAAAGTAAATGAATAATCAAAATACACACTGTTCAAAGAGTGGTCGTTCACACTCGCTGGGGGAAGTCGATAGTCGAAAGCCCACTAGTGAGGCCACGACTGCAAAACGTACTGTGAAGTCTACTCGACCCGTCCTGACCGGTGTTTTAGTCGCCATTTTGGATACGCTCGAAATGGGGTTTTCGACGTGGTGGTGACGTCATTGGTTCAAGCATACGGATGGTATCCCAGTCTCCAGTTTGGTACGGATCACATGCCGCGAATCAATATTCCAGACAATACGTGTAAAAAGATCATTTTCTTCAAGGTAGGCTATAACTGATAATGTTCGAACACAGTATATGTTCGAAAACCCTACTGCTTATTGGCATTAGTGATATGGGTCTATAATTCAGTGGATTACTCCTATTTCGTTTCATGAATATTGGTGTGACCTGTGCAACTTTCCAGTCTTCAGGTGTGGATCCATCGTCGACCGAGAGGTTGTGTACGATTGTTAAATACGGAGCTACTGCATCAGCATAGTCTGAATGAAATCTACCGGTGTACCATTCTGGACCGGAAGCTTCCTTTATTAAGTTCAAATGGCTCTAAGGACTATGGGACTTAACATCTGAGGTTATCAGTCCCCTAGACTTAGAACTACTTAAACCTAACTAACCTAAGGACATCAAACACATCCATGCCCGAGGCAGCATTCGAACCTGCGACCGTAGCAATAGCGCGGTTCCAGACTGAAGCGCCTAGAGCCTCTCGGCCACAGCGGCCGGCCTTTATTAAATGATCCGCTGCGTCGAGGATATCTGCTTCTGAGTTACTCATGTTGTCAGCTGTTTTTGATTCGAATTCTGGAGTATGTACTTCGTCTTCTTTGGTGAAAGATACTGACCGTCGTGTTTACATTAGAACTATTAACTTGCCATTTTCATTTAAACACAACGATCAGTAATGCTGTAAGTATGAGTACATGGGGATCACCCAGTGTATATATATCTCTTACTGTTTGGACAAGTTAATCGGTGTGGCGAACTTTTATGTATATTTTGTTTTACTTTTGACTGAAAATATGAAAATACAACTTACATGGTCTGTTTCGCTACGAATATTTTATTATTTTGAAAAAATGATATTACTTTTATGGGCAGTTAACCAAGAGCAAAATTTGCCACTTGCTTTCTTTTTTTTCATAGGCAAAATCGTTGCTTGTAGTTACTGACACTAACAAAAATGATTATGTGGACGTTTGAATGTATAAAATTTTTATGATGCTATACAGGTGTTTTCTTTCAGTCTTTGTCATAGACAGCGTGGTAGGTTCAGCGGACTAGTATTTCTCCTAAATAATTATTTCTTATTATTTGTTTGCCAGTACAAAATATATTTGCCCTTACGTTCGTTTTAGGCTGCACATACACATATATTATCTGAAGATTTAAAGCCGGCCGTAGTGGCCGAGTGGTTCTAGGCGCTACAGTCTGGAACCGCACGACCGCTACTGTCGCAGGTTCGAATCCTGCCTCGGGCATGGATGTGTGTGATGTCCTTAGGTTAGTTAGGTTTAAGTGGTTCTAAGTTCTAGGGGACTGATGACCTCAGAAGTTAAGTCCCATAGTGCTCAGAGCCACTTGAACCACTTGAAGATTTAAAATAAGAATGTTATGAACGGTGCAACGGTGTTTTACACAGCTAATACAATTATAGTGCTAAGTGTGGTTCGTTAACTCTCTGTATATTTTTAAAAGTAAGTCGTGGCAATTTTTACGAAACTTTGTAACTTTAAGACAATTTTTCTTTTGGTTTGTGGGTTTTCAGATCTGACGATTGTAGCTTAACTACTGAAACTAGTCATATGCCACTGTAACAATCTATAGAAAAATTTTTAAAATTTTAGAAAATTTTTAAAATTTTTAAATTTTTTATAATTTTACACTTCCTTAACTGCTTACGATCGCTTTCACCTGTTCTGACAGTGTTAGATACATTCAGTACCGTTGCTATCGGGAGGTGAAGGTAGTAAGTGTGTTTTGCTGTTTGTGTACTTTACATACGACCAGAATCTCTTTTGATTTTTTGCCAGATATCGAGACAAAGTTTCGTTGTGGCAACTATTAAAAGCATCCTGTATGTCCATCTTTTCAGAGATAGTTGCACGACTCGGCTGTTCGATACAGGATGTCAAATCAAACACCTTTCAGCCGGCTAGTTTCCAAGCTTGTATTATAATCATTTCAACCATCATCTGCCGATTCGGCTAGATGACGGTTAAAGTGATCGCTATAGCAACCAGAAATCTACTAATACCAGTATTACTGACCCCTGTTTTGACCAGAACCGAGGCGGAATCTTCCTACGCGTTGCTCAGGCGCCTGAAGATGGCGTAGTAAATCGCCGAAATTTGTAGCCAAATAATATAAGTTTCAAAACCAGACAGCTGTAAGGTCTTTGATTTGACATCCTGTATTAAACGCACCTCGCACTGAAATCTGCGCTATATTCAAACTTCTCTAAAACTTTCCCAATCTTTGGGATTCCGAGTTCTTTTAAATTTGGCACGTTTTTTTCGTTGCTTCTTCAACAGTATTCTGACCTGTTTTGTGTGCAATGGGGGATCAAAGGAAGGAAGATTAGGGTTTAACGGTCCTACAACATCAAGGTCATTAACGACGGATGGCGGATGAGTACCATCTTATGGTAATTTGTTTGGTATAACGCCTCAATTGGTGTTAATACTTTCTTTGAATTTTAGCCACATCTGGTCTACACTTTACGAAGTTAGTATGGAAGCAGTGGAGACTGTTTCTTAGGAAGACGTCAAGAGAAATTGTACCTGCTTGTCTAAACAGGTATATTTTGCGTTTATTTTTTGTGGGTCTGGGTGTTAGGGTATTCGGCCGGCCGGTGTGGCCGAGCGGTTCTAGTCGCTTCAGTCTGGAACCGCGCGACTGCTGCGGTTCCTTAGGTTAGTTAGGTTTAAGTAGTTCTAAGTTCTAGGGGACTGATGACTTCAGATGTTAAGTCCCATAGTGCTCAGAGCCATTTGAACCATTTTGTTAGGGTATTCAGTCTCGCAACAACGACCTTGTGTTCACTAATCCCTGTACCCATCGTTGTACTTCGTATTTCCTCAGGAGTATTTGTTGCTAAAATGTCAAGTATGTTTTCACAATCATTTACGCTTCGAGCGGGCTTCTGAAGTAACTGAAAGAAAAGTCTCGGGCAAGGCATTCAGTACGATTTCGAACGACGCTTTATGACTAGCACCGACTTTAAACATGTGTTTTCGCCAGTATGTCGAGCTTAAAGTCACTATCAAGTGTAATAGTATGAGTGGGGTACCTATTCGAAATGGGACTCAAATTTCTCTTTGAAATGTTCAGCAACTGTATCATCCTCATCGGGGTCGGTAAAAGAAATTAATTATTTATTTATTCCGGTAGACAACTATAATCTCTACCTATACTAGCTCACAGGAAATATCGATTTCAGTTTCACTACAAGCTGAATTACTTCTAACAGTTATGGTCTAAACTCTCCAACACCAACTGTATTTAATCTATCCTTTCTGAGCATGGCTAGGTCCTTTGTAAAAATTTCGGCTGAAACTTACCTCCGGCTTTATCCAGCTTTCAGTACTTACACTCCTGGAAATGGAAAAAAGAACACATTGACACCGGTGTGTCAGACCCACCATACTTACTCCGGACACTGCGAGAGGGCTGTACAAGCAATGATCACACGCACGGCACAGCGGACACACCAGGAACCGCGGTGTTGGCCGTCGAATGGCGCTAGCTGCGCAGCATTTGTGCACCGCCGCCGTCAGTGTCAGCCAGTTTGCCGTGGCATACGGAGCTCCATCGCAGTCTTTAACACTGGTAGCATGCCGCGACAGCGTGGACGTGAACCGTATGTGCAGTTGACGGACTTTGAGCGAGGGCGTATAGTGGGCATGCGGGAGGCCGGGTGGACGTACCGCCGAATTGCTCAACACGTGGGGCGTGAGGTCTCCACAGTACATCGATGTTGTCGCCAGTGGTCGGCGGAAGGTGCACGTGCCCGTCGACCTGGGACCGGACTGCAGCGACGCACGGATGCACGCCAAGACCGTAGGATCCTACGCAGTGCCGTAGGGGACCGCACCGCCACTTCCCAGCAACTTAGGGACACTGTTGCTCCTGGGGTATCGGCGAGGACCATTCGCAACCGTCTCCATGAAGCTGGGCTACGGTCCCGCACACCGTTAGGCCGTCTTCCGCTCACGCCCCAACATCGTGCAGCCCGCCTCCAGTGGTGTCGCGACAGGCGTGAATGGAGGGACGAATGGAGACGTGTCGTCTTCAGCGATGAGAGTCGCTTCTGCCTTGGTGCCAATGATGGTCGTATGCGTGTTTGGCGCCGTGCAGGTGAGCGCCACAATCAGGACTGCATACGACCGAGGCACACAGGGCCAACACCCGGCATCATGGTGTGGGGAGCGATCTCCTACACTGGCCGTACACCACTGGTGATCGTCGAGGGGACACTGAATAGTGCACGGTACATCCAAACCGCCATCGAACCCATCGTTCTACCATTCCTAGACCGGCAAGGGAACTTGCTGTTCCAACAGGACAATGCACGTCCGCATGTATCCCGTGCCACCCAACGTGCTCTAGAAGGTGTCAGTCAACTACCCTGGCCAGCAAGATCTCCGGATCTGTCCCCCATTGAGCATGTTTGGGACTGGATGAAGCGTCGTCTCACGCGGTCTGCACGTGCAGCACGAACGCTGGTCCAACTGAGGCGCCAGGTGGAAATGGCATGGCAAGCCGTTCCACAGGACTACATCCAGCATCTCTACGATCGTGTCCATGGGAGAATAGCAGCCTGCATTGCTGCGAAAGGTGGATATACACTGTACTAGTGCCGACATTGTGCATGCTCTGTTGCCTGTGTCTATGTGCCTGTGGTTCTGTCAGTGTGATCATGTGATGTATCTGACCCCAGGAATGTGTCAATAAAGTTTCCCCTTCCTGGGACAATGAATTCACGGTGTTCTTATTTCAATTTCCAGGAGTGTATATTAATTTGTGCTTCAGTGCTTTCTGTTAGTGCTCGGAGCTCTGGTTCTTCCACGGCACAGCTGCGACAGTCTACAACTACAATACCATTTCAGTCTAAGTCTGCCCTCGTCCTGTGTTGCCATGTACTCTTTACGACTGAAGCCCGTACCGTACTTTCACGAGAACCTCTAACCTAAAAAAACGGACCAATCCATGGCATATAGCCCCCGCTACCCATGTAGCCGTCTCCTGTGTTTAATCCATCCCCGACCTATCAAGTAAAACGAGAAACACCATCACCATTGAAGTTTTAGGCTCAAATGGTTCAAATGGCTCTGAGCACTATGGGACTTAAGATCTGAGGTCATCAGTCCCGTAGAACTTAGAACTACTTAAACCTAACTAACCCAAGGACATCACACACATCCATGCCCGAGGCACGATTCGAACCTCCGACCGTAGCAGCAGCGCGGTTCCGGACTGAAGCGCCTAGAACCGCTCGGCCACAGTGGCCGGCGACAGTTTTAGAACTGAAATGATGATAGGAAGCTGTAAAGAAACAGATGGCTTCCTCAAACAGAGAAATTCACCCAAGCTTCGTTACTGAAGAAGCTGGACTCTAACAAATAGATTATTTTAGAATGAACGAGAAATGCAACAGCTGCTGAACCACGTCAAGTCACATTTAACAAAAAAGAAAAGCAGTTATCTGATGGGAGAAGCTGTAAATTGCGGAGAGAGGCTGTTTAGATTGCTCACTAGTGGCAGGACTTACGGCCACCTCTAATTCAGTGCAACTGTAGCTCCACAGGTAGTATGTAAAATGATTCCTGAAATCAGCGACGTCATTTCCAGGTGCCCGAGGAAATACATCATACTAAAGCAAAACAAATGAATGATGTTCATGTAAACGTTACGTAATTATTAATGGATACAAGACAAACTATGCCCCCTACGCATTTAAGAAACTCAGTAGGGCCCGCATCTCGTGGTCGTGCAGTAGCGTTCTCGCTTCCCACGCCCGGGTTCCCGGGTTCGATTCCCGGCGGGGTCAGGGATTTTCTCTGCCTCGTGATGGCTGGGTGTTGTGTGATGTCCTTAGGTTAGTTAGGTTTAAGTAGTTCTAAGTTCTAGGAGACTGATGACCATAGATGTTAAGTCCCATAGTGCTCAGAGCCATTTGAACCGTTTGAACCAAACTCAGTAGGCGTAGAAGGACCACAACCTGTGGTGGCGCTCATCATGTAGTAAATGCAGCAATAGATAAACAATAAACGAAGCATTTAGCAACTTTGAGAGCTGTAAAAAAAGGCGTACAAACATATACATTCCTCTTCATAGCAGAAGGCGTGGCGTTGGGTTGGATTTTTTAAAATGCACTTCTAACAGTGAAGCAAGTATGAACAAAAGTCTGTGTATTGGATTTGCGACTTGATTTCCGATACTTGTCGCAAATAAAATCTAAAAACTCAGTCGACTACACTTTTATTTATAAAATATATATCTTTCTCTGTATCTGTGTGTCACATGAAACTGTAACGGATTCGTAAAAAAATCAAGCAAGTGCTTCAGCTCTTGAACCTGTATTGCTGTACAGCTCTAACGATGTACCCCACAAACATTTGTAGTCTTCCAACTTCCAACTTCCAACTTCCCATCAACACGGCGCAGTTGGTTGAGAAGGTGGTCAGATCCAACGCAGTGCCCGACAAGCAAAATCGGTGTGTATGTTACACGCATACAATTTGTTTGTCGGTCAGCTATAAATCGGGGTGTGTGCGGTGTCATTAACTTTCCAAAAAGGTCCAGCACACGAGCAATGGGTCGCAGTAACCTGTCGCTATGTCGCTCTATCTGACCGTCGATTGTACGTGCGTGCGATCGCTCCTAGTTCCCAAGCAGTCTGATCAATTGCAAGCAAAAAAATAACTTGAGCCTGGCAATATGGCTGACTGACTGCGATCTAGCTATCAGGCACGAGTGTGTTGTTTTGCAGCATTTCGCTGTGGCCACATTGAGTGTAATGATAATTAAATCAAGACCCTATGCTGTCGATAGGCGTTGATATACATCAACGGGGACAAATCCTTGACCAGTGTAACTGTCTTCTCTCTCCTTTGCTGTTATCACACTGACCTCTCACTTACCGGATGGCAGTCGAAGAGAGCAACGGATTGCAGGCGATATTGCTGACGAGATTGCCACCCATTTATCGTCACTATGCGGGTCTTGAGCGTGCCGGGTCTGTGCGCTGAAAGGTGGATACCTGAGGGGACATCAGTTCAAAACAGGAGAGCGGTACAGAACAAGACGTAGCCTTTATTGGCGGCAGGAACTTGTGCAGAGCGGTACAGCAGAGTGTTGAGCCGGTGCCTGCGGCTAGTGGCAGGCGCCCTCGTTGAGCACGCAGTAGCGCGGCGCCAGGGCCTCCGCCCGGACGCCGGCGGCCACCATCCTGGCGCGGTGGGCGTGCAGCCGCGGCTCCGCCTCCCTGGCCGACGTGCCGGGGTTCGACCACAGGCGCTCCGCCAGCGCCGCCGCGCGAGGCCACACCCGCGAGTCCAGCGACTGCGAACAACACAGGAAGGGCTCAGGCTGTCTCCAAAAGCCAGCGCAGTGTGCTACAGCGTCACAGCTAAACAATGCGCACAGGCAAGATTTTGTCTGGGGCGAGACAAAAATCGTCAGAAAACCGGGTGGTACGGAGCGGTGATGATGATGATAATGGTGATGATTGGTTTGTGGCGCGTCCAACTCCGTGGTCATCAGCGCCCGTTCAAAGTCCATATTTTTACACAGTCCAATTTTTTACATAATCCAATCTAGTCACTGTCACGAATGATGATGATGATGAAATGATGAGGACAACACAAACACCCAGTCCCCGGTCAGAGGTAGGGAGCGGGGATACTTTCTTGAAGATATCATAATCTAGTCATGTACTTTATACGAGGGACATTTCATAAATAACGCACAGCTCGATATTACTGTGAACTCTTTGATGCAACGACAATGAAAATTACGCCAGATGTAGTTGGGACCTTGAGGAAGAAGCACGTGTTTTTGTTTTTTCGCAGTGTACTCTAACATTAAATCGGCGACAGGTAGAAATGGGCCCTGCAAGGGTCTCGGGTACTGTGACTGTTGAAGACCAGAGGTCGTACACCAAGCCTGAAATGTTTCCCGGGAGGAACCCGACAGAAATCCACCGTGCGTTAAGTGAGGTTTCAAAAAATGGCTTTGAGCACTATGAGACTTAACATCTGAGGTCATCAGTCCCCTAGAACTTAGAACTACTTAAACCTAACTAACTTAAGAACTTCACAAACATCCATGCCCGAGGCAGGATTAGAACCTGCGCCCATAGTCGCCTAGAACTGAAGCGCCTAGAACCGCTCGGCCAGTGCGGCCAGCAAGTGAAGTTTGTGGTGAGTTTATAGTGGAGCATAGTATAGTTTCACGTCCGGTTAATCGTTTTCGTGGTGGTTGTATGAGCATAGTCGATAATCCAAGACCGCAAGGCTGCAAACGTCAACAGACGAACGAGATGTGAAACTTGTGGCAGATGCTCGTGAAGAAGATGGCAGTGCAACTTGTGAGGAGCTCTCTAAAGCCACGGGAATTCAACCAACAGCAGTGTTCCGTATTGTGACAAATGAGTTAAAGAAGAGAAAAATTTCTTCGAGATGAGTCCACACTGTTCGACTGCTGAAGAGAAGCAGAACCGCCTGGACATTGCAACCTTGCTGAAACAACGATTCGATGGTGATGTCCAAGAATTCTTGAGTCGGATTGTTGCTATTGGTGAAACGTGAATTACAGTCTTTGAACCGGAGTTGAATTCACAGTCCAATGAGCGGAGAGCTTCAGATTCTCCACGTTCAAAAAAATTTCGACGTGCTCAATCAAAACTCAAACAAAATATGTTTCTTGCTTATGATCACTAGGGAATCATCATGACAGATAGTCCCACGTCGAATAAGTGTCACAGCAGTGTATTATCGTAACTTCATACAGAAAAATGCACAACACGGGACCTCAGTTGCTCGAGGATGGGCCACTAATTCTTCATGACAAGCTCGCTCCCATATCGGCGATGTTGTAGCCCAAGAACTGCGCCAGTACGGATCGGAGGTGATGCCGCATCCTCTTTACAGCCCGCACGTGAGTGCACCAGGCATCTAATTGTTCCCAAAATTGGAAAAAAGCTGTACGTGGACGTCGTTATCTTTCTTTGCAAGAGCTCTCTACCACCGTTACCCGAGCCATTCGACAGATCAACAGAAGTGGTGTCCTGAATGGAGTAATAGACCTTCCGAGACGTTGGGATTCAATTATAGAGAACCAAGGAGACTGATATGAAGGACTGCAAAGAAATAATGAAAAAAAAGTTGTAAGTAAAAAAAAAATGTGCATTATCTATCAAAAGTCACTCGTATTTTAAAATTTTGAAAAAACTTATACTTTTTAATGATCTCTTATACCAGATTCCGTAATTTATCAGTAAATGTTAAGCCAAAAATGTAAGTCTTAATAGTGAATGTGACCTTTCAAAATAAATATATTAATATTTTCGGGTTCGGGACCCTGCTTAAACATCTTACATGTAACTTCAAAGAGTATAATGTGAATAAAAGTCAACAACAATTTACGAAATTTGCATTTTTACGTTTTTTGTGGTTGTCATAAAGTATTCGTCCCTTCAGTTTTCACTATACGGAAAATGCGTTTTGCTAAGTTGTGCTAAAATATACGTTCAGATTCTGGAGCCTACTTATACTTCAGTATCTATTTAAAAAGTTAACGAAATTTGCGATTCTTCTAACTTTTGTTGTGAGTATGAAGTTCCTCCATCTCCTCTCTCTTTGTATTAACATTACTGAAAATGACTTGATATTGCTAGTGTCAAACACTGTCGAAAGTGGAAACTGTCACATCATGAACACTTTGATCGACGCTGCCAGACTGATACTGCAGTATTTCCGTGCCTGTGGGTTATGTTGATTAAAATTCACCCTCATGCGAGCTTATATTCAGTATTTTTAGAAGAGGAAAATAGCCATTCCTGCATATTAAGAATGGTGTGAGTATGTAACGGATGCTGGACGTGTTCCGGGGTTGGCGGTGTAGTGGTAAAGTGCGAGCTTGTAGAATCTAAGGTCGCGAGATCGAATCCTGGTCAGACACTGAAATTTTTCAGTCTAGCCTGACGCTAGTCTTCACCTCTCATTGATGTAAAGAAGTGCCAGGAACGACACGTGTTTCGGACTCCACTTCAAACTGTAGGCTCCCTTTCTCCAGTTGGCGTCCATTTGAAAGACCTTACAGGCAGGCGACCGAACATCTCTGTTGAGGAACTCCCAACCCATCAAGCCATGGGAACTTATGTCACTGGGTGTGTCTAACGTTAGCGGGAAGTCGCA
The DNA here is from genome assembly GCF_023898315.1 of Schistocerca nitens. Classification (NCBI taxonomy): domain Eukaryota; kingdom Metazoa; phylum Arthropoda; class Insecta; order Orthoptera; family Acrididae; genus Schistocerca; species Schistocerca nitens. The sequence continues at coordinate 877,006,894 of NC_064617.1, forward strand.
ACGCAGTACCTGCAAGTGGAGCGTATCGCTACATTTCGGACTTTGGCGAGGCAGATCAGTTCATTGACATGAGGGGTAGGGAAGCTTCATACCGACAGCTGTCTCTAGCGCAATGGCTGCAGAACCAGTGGCCACGAGACGGACTCAGGAGAGCGGTGTGGCTACAGGAGTAGGCAAAAGACTACACCACGAGAAGCGGATAGGGCTGTTCGACTGGCTCTGACGAACAGACAGACAACAGCAGTTGAAATCCAGAAAGAGGTTACAGGCCGACTGGCACCACGAACCGCCGGGAACAGGGTACTGGAAGATGGGGTGAGATGAGTTGTCACGACATTATGGCACAGACAACAGATCGGCGCCAGAACGTCCATAGACGACATTGTGAAAGGTCACAGAAAACAGCGATTTTGGAGACTCATACGTCTCCAACTGCTAGAATCATGGTGTCGGGACTTTTTGGCATGACAACAAGACTGATCTGGTAACTTTTGAAGAGCGACGAAATGCTCGCCAGTATGTAGCAAGAATGGTAAATCCGGTACTTTTACCCTTCATAACCAGTGTACCAAATGGCGTATTGCACCAGGACAGTGCAAGGACGCCACACTGCAGTTCACACGACAGACAGATCCTGGACACAGACCCTGGACTACCCTACGTTATCAATGATTTGTCGCTCATGCTGTATGTATGGCACGCGACGGTATCAGGCTCCAGTCACCGCTTTTCGTGAGCTGACACAGCACGTGCTTCAGGAATGGTAAGAAATTCCTCAAGAAGAGATTCTAAGGCTGTTTTCTTCCATGCCGCAGCGAATACGTAGTCTACACGTGCCTGTGGGAGTCACGCGCCCCACCAGTGTGGCGATCGACGACAGTCCCCAATGGAATGACAGTGTAATCATTTAATAGCCGTTCGGTGATCAACATGTACACAAAGTTTCGTAAATATCACACTGGTCCTTCATGGTGATTCCATTTAGGACAGTCTAGCTTCTGGGATATTATTTTCCCAGAACCCTACCACATAATGTAAGTCTTTCATTCGCCTTCCTTATTACTAATTTTACCTAATAGTATCGTTTCTTAGAATTTGCCCTAAATATACTGTCTAATAGAAAATATCCAGACACACTCTTGTGTAAAGCGGAATTGAGCACTGCATGCCACAAGGCACGGACCGCCAGTATAAGAGGAGGAGGGGAGAGCTGTGTTGACAGCAGAAAAGCAATGAGAGCTGGATGGATCGGTCAGGAGAGCGGGCTGGTCAGTGGGTGTCAATTGAGTAACGCATCCATCAAAGTTGCTCCAATCGACTGTTGGTGATGTGACTGTGAGGTGCAAACGCGAAGGAACAACGACAGCTAAAGCAACCCCAGATAGACCTCATGCATTGACGGGGAGGGAGGAACCGTCGATCATTGGGGCGATGGTTGTAAAAAATCTGATGAAAGCAGCAGAAGGGATCACTTGTGATTTCTAAAGTGCTGCCAGTAGTTCAGCTAGCACAGGGCTTAACAACTGGCCGGTTTTGAGCGCGAGTACTCGCGCCTGCTCAGGCACGTGCTCGCGAACAGGTGCAAGGTCGCAGAGTATGGAGGGTGGGGAGTAAGGGGAAATGCGCGCGCACATTTGAAAAGGGCCGCAGCGTGCCTATTGAATTCGCGCCGACTGTGTAACGTTTTAGGTACTACGATCAGCTCTAACAGTCACATCGCTGGTTAAGAATCATGTCAAGTCACCGTTGTGTAACCCCAACCATGCTTTCGCAGTTCAACCCCCGTTGGGAGGAATTGTATCTGTTTACAGAAAAAGATGGTGTTGCAAAACGTTTAGTATGTCACAAAACGCTGAATTCTTTTAGGAAATTTAATTTGCAGCGACATTATATGTCGTACCAAGCGAAAGACTACGGAAGTGGAAAATGTGATGGACCAGATCGTAAACAGGAAGTTATTAAACTTAAAAGGAAGCTATCCGAAGAAGATCTGGACGACGAAGAAGAATCAACTGAGGTAGCTCTCAGAGTGAGTCACAAAATTGTTTTGCTTTTAGCAAAATCCTTGCGCCCCTTCACTGATGGCGATTTAATAAAAGAATGTTTGGTAGTTGCAACGGAACATTTGTGTCCATCTCAAGTTGAACGGTTTCGGATTCTGCCATTATCTAACATGACCATTATGCGTCGCATACAGGACATGGCAGACGACGTCTAGAGCCAGGTTGCAAATATCTGTAAAGATTTTATGGCGTATTCTCTAGCTCTGGACGAAAGTGTTGATATCACTGGAACAGCGCAGCTTGCCGTATTTATTAGAGGTGTTAGTAGAGATCTTCAGGTGAGGGAGGAGCTCCTCGATGTAGTAGCCATGAAGAACACTACAACCGGAGGTGATATTTTAAGTAGTGTTGAAGAAAGTGTTGAAAATATAGGATTGTCGTGGAATTCTCTAGTTTCAGTGTCTACAGACGGTGCACCAGCGATGACAGGGAAAAAAATGAGGTTTCGTTGCGCTGTTGAAGGAGAAAATGCAAAAACTGACCGTGGCGAATGAAATAAGGGGCGTTCACTGTGTGACCCACCAGGAAAACTTATGTGCAAAGAGTATCACTCTAAAAAATGTGATGAGTGGTGTCCATACAACCAATTATAAAAGGAAGCATGGGCTACAACAAAGGCAATTTAAAAGCTTTCTTGAAGATGTACAAAGCCAGTATGGTAGCCTGCCTTATTACAAGGAGGTCCGCTGGCTTAGTCGTGGCGAATTATTAAAACGATTTTTTTGCCTATTAGATGAGATAAATATGTTCATGGAAATAAATAACATGTGTGTTCCTGAATTGAAAGAGCCTTCATGGAAATGTGATCTCGCGTTCTTAGCAGATGTAACTAGCCTTCTGAATGCGTTGAACATTTCACTACAAGGTAAAGATCTGCTAATTACTCATTTCATAGATCGAATACGAGCTTTTAAAATGAAATTGACACTTTGGGTGAGTCAGCTGGAAACAGGAAATCTAGCTCATTTTCCTAAATTATCATCCATGCAAGATGTTCACAAAGACTGAACGTTATTCACATAGTTTAGTTGCCCTTAAGGAAGAATTTGATCAACGCTTTCAAGATCTGACAGCACTAGACAGTGATTTTGATGTGTTATCCTCTCCATATTCAGCGAATATTGAAGAGATTCGTCCTGAGCTGCAACTAGAAATTATTGACCTGCAGTGTGACAGAGGATACAGAGACAAATTTCAGAACAAGAAAAACATTTTGGAATTCTACGGACACTTCCCTCAGGATAGAGTTCCTCGTTTGCACAAACTGGCGGCTACAATAATATCAATGTTCGGTTCCACGTATGTTTGTGAACAACTGTTCTCTGCAATGAAATGTAACAAGACGCGCCTGAGAAACGCATTGTCTGATCGAAATTTAAACTGCACGCTGCGCCTACAATGAAGAAGAAAAATTACTCCGAACATAGACGCAATTGTAAAGGGCAAAAAGTACAAGATAACCGAGAATCCCACACTTCAGTGACACCTTTTATTGTGTAACAGTTCACAAATTATTACGAATGTAGTGGCAAACACTAAGCTAATGAAATTATGTGGCACGTGTACATTCTCCTTTATTTGTTTCATTTGTCGCAGTAATAATTCGTGAGTGATATCCCTGCAGGTGGCCGTGGCAGCTGTTGTGTGCCCCACGTGACTCTCCCCACTCTCCGCTCTGGTCCGGTAGTGGGGGTAGCGTGCTCGCGCTGCTCCGTGCTCGCGCCTTGCTGCTCACAGCTTGCTCCGCGAGCACGTATGTTGTGAAGCCCTGAGCTAGCACGATGACTCCGCATAGGCAGTTAAGAACAATGGGGTACAATGGTCGAGATGACCCTCATAAGCCACACATTTCTACAGGGTGTCTCAGATAGGGAACCAATGGTCGAAAACGTATATTTATTGTCTTACAAACCTATCAACGACGTGGCCCCAAGTGCATGCATTTCAATGACACATCAAGTTCTGCGGCACTCTCTCAAAGATCCCTGGTGTCTCTTGTACCAGGACGCAGGCAGTTTGAACCCTAGGAAGCAGGTCTTCATTCGCATCTACGGGGGTTTCATATACCAAAGTCTCGACGTCACCTCAGAGGAAAAAACCCAGAGGTGTGAGGTCCGGCAATCGAGCTGGCCATGGGACAGGACCTCCAGTTCCAACTGTGATGAACCTTTTGCATTTATTACTTTTATGTTTGCGTTTTCTTTAAAGGCAAAGAGAAAAGGTGAAGCGTTAGCCCAGCATAGAGACTGCGTCTACCGTCATGTATTTTTGATTTTCAAATGTTAAAAAACATAAGATGTTTTTCCTGTCCCTCATTTGGAGGAAGGACTTGCTCTCTGCTAGAGAACGGAGGTAGCCATTATGGGTGATGTGAATAAGTGAAGAGTATGTATTTTCTATGTGCATCGAACAAAAGAATATAGTATTATTTTATTAACTGAAAGATTGTATGAGTTGTTATTTCAAGTAGTAATGTAAGAAGAAGAACTGAAGCCCATCTATGTACTTCAGAAAATTAATGAAGATCCGATTAACGCAACGTGGACACGGTCAAGATTTTGTAGGTGGATATGGCGATCGGACATAATATTATTAATTGGTAAGCATAAATATACCACAACAGAAAGACTATTTCATTTATGTGAAACTAATATAAAGGGATTCTTTACCCCTTTACAGTCATAGCCCAGCTTATTGTGCTTGTCCGACCGCTGACAAAATAATTTATATATATATATATATATATATATATATATATATATATATATATATATATATATATATATATATATAATAAAGTGGCGACTGTGACAGGAGTAACTACTGTATAATGTCGGAAATAAATCCCTTTATTTAGGGAGACAGTATACAGCCCAGCAGTGAAGGTACGCATCGTTCAGGTGCTCACGCAGATTATCATCAAAGTGGGATGGCACACCGTCGTCTTGAAACCACATCCTTTTGCGAACAACAAAAGAATCTTTGCGAGAGTGCAATCATCACTTTCAACAATTACTGTGAGCTATGTTCTTGTTACGTGGTGTACACTGTGTATGTCTGTAACACAGTAAATATGCATTTCCAACCATTGGTTCCCTATCACAATATAATCAGTACTAGACCCACTATTACCTGTGTAATTAGAGCCAAAAGGTTTGAGGCACCCTGTGGAGTCATTGCTGGGCGACGCTTGAGATTGTGTAAAGAGCGACGCCATTGGGCAATGCACGACTGGAAACGAATGGTTTGGAGTGATGAATGACGCTATAGTTTGTGGCAATCCGATGGAATGCCTGCAGAATGTTGTGTGCCTCTATGTGTAGAGCCAACAGTGAAATATGGAGGAGGGAGTGTTATGGTATGTGGCTGTTTTTCATTGTTAGGGTGTGGTCCTCTTATTGCGCTTAAGAAAACACTAAACATGGAAGGATATGAGCAGACTTTACACCACTGTGTACTGCACACAGTAGGGGAAAAAGTTCGGAGATGATATGTTTTTGGATAAGCATGACAACGCACTGTCACAGAGCAGCACCTATGAAGCAAGGGTCTGTAGAGTTCCTAAGGTGGACTCGTCTGCCCAGAGGGCCCACCTGAAGCCAGTGAAACACTTGTGGGATGAGTTGGAATACTGATGTTGGCCCAGACTCCAGCACGCAACATCACTACATTCTCTGTTTTCGACTATTGAGGAAGAATGGGCTGCCATCGCTCCACAGACTTTCAGGCACCTCATTGGAAGTTTCCCCAGCAGCGTTCAAGCTGTCATAAAGGCGAAGAATGAATACACCCTATATTAATGTCCCATAATATGGGTCTGCGAACTTTTGATCAGACAGTGTACTTATACAATGGGATGAGCATGAGGTGTTGGCTATTAATCCTATAATCACATATCATGAGGCTGTTTCTGTTTCATATAGGCATTATCTTACGTTTACATACATTTAAAGAGAGCTGCCTTTCGTTACATAAAGTGTAGGACGTTGTGTACTAATATTTCTGTAGTTCCTAATCATTGTCCATTGATGATACTATCCTGTAAACACCCGAAGCATCAGTAAAGAGCGGAAAGTAACAGTGATACCAGAAGACACTCCGCTACTCGCTGTATGATGGCATTAGTAGTACAGGCATGGATCAAGTGAAACTTTTTAGATCCATCTGCCTGCTGACCCTCCTGGCAGGTTTGGGGTTGGGATTGGGGTTGGGGTTGCAGTTGGGGTTGGGGTTGGGGCTGGGGTTGGGGTTGGGATTGGGATTGCAGTTGGGGCTGGGGTCGAGTGCTGGCGCCACTGACCTGGTCGTCGACGAGCTCCCCCCAGCTGGCGACCTCGCCACCCAGCACGCCCTGTGCCATGGAGCCAGGCAGCCGGTTGCTGTAGACGGCCTTCCAGTCGTGGTAGCGCGTGCTGCCCCAGAAGCCGTGGTCCAGGTACCATGCGTCCTTGGTCGCCACCACGAGCCGGTAGCCCAGCGCCAGCAGCTGCTGTGGCAGCGGGTCGCCGCCCTCCACCCACGTCTCGATCACGTACCTGCCGGCACACCCAGCACACCGGTGTAACAGCGCCTGCCGCCCTTCTACCAGCAGTTTCTAGCAGAAAGCTGCAGCAGCCAAGTGTTAGCAAGCGACTCGTCTTCCAGAACGGTCGTGGATCAGATAACACATCTATACAAGATGAACCGCAACTGCACCAATAAAAGGAAAAGTGACCAATATGCAATCACCAAAACACAAAAGGATGTAGTTGCTCGTAGGCGCAGATGAGTACTCTGCTGTGGTTGCTGTCGTTGTGGGAAAACTTTTCCGAAGGCGGCTCAGAATTTTGACCATATATGAGCCTAAATATTTAACTCGGAACGTAATGAAATAAAATACAATAATTAAGAACTCGTCTTGATAGCAAGTAGGACTGCTGATATTTTAAAAAATATCAGGAATTAGATATATCGATAATTAAAAAGTATTATTCCCGGCCCACGATATATTGAAAAAAGTATCGATATACCGATAAAAAAATATCTACGTACCGCCCACCCCTCAAAAAAAAAGAAAGAAAACTGCACACACTACATTTTCTGGAAGTTTCAGTGCTGTATGTTTCAGTATTGAGTTATTATTAGATATTGTGTACATCCTCCTTAGAGCAAGAATTGAAAGGAAAACGGTGCACGTTCACTCTTGACGATTATCAGTTTGCTAACAATGGTAACTACATATCAGTTGCGCAACAAAAGGTGTGCGATTGGTCCGTCGCTCAGTTTCGTCGCGTAGCGGACTTGTCTGGAACACTTCCTGCCAACTTCCCTGTTTTTTCATTTCTGCAAACGCCAGCGACCTAGCAGTTGTAGCGTCAAACTTGCGTAGTGAAGTTAAACGTGGCAGTTTCTGTTGGCAGCGCCGACTACGTCAGCATATCCGCTCACAAGTCCCCTCTTATTGCAAAAACCGATCTTGTCATTTACATTAGGGTCATCTTTTTCAATAACTGTTTTTGATGAACGCTGATGTGGAGAAACAGCACATTAGTTGCGTCAAAAATTGTTTTTAACGCAACTGGTGTGCTATTTCGCGACATCGGAAATCTTGTTATTCCATACGCACCACCACCTCCCCGTGCAGTCGGACTTTTTCTTTGTTCCACCTATGCTTGCGTCACACAGTCAAAGAGAAGGACTGGACGTGATGGGTGCTTGAAAAGTAATAAGACTCCTTCTCACAATGAAAAGAAAATTATGTTCTACTACTATTTCAAAAGAAAAATTTCATATATTTACCGAAAACTGCGAAATAAATATATCTGCACTCGGTATTGCAGTTTCGATATCGTGTAAAAGTCGTCTCCGAATTTACTAAACAATACCCCCAAAAGAATGCAAATTACAGAACTCTCATGTAAGGCTTTAGGGGGAAAAAATGGTCAAAGAGGTTTTAATATCGCTCAGTGGTATTGCGAAAGCAAGTAAGCTCACTCATGGTTTTGAGAGAGGTACAATCTCAAGAGTTTCAGAACGTAAATATAAGCTGTCAAATTTAAAATTCCCATTGTATTTATAGCCTGCACCAGTTATAAATGGCTTGATTTATTGTGATTAGTAGGACCTCGGAAATTAATAGCGGACGTCCCAATTTACGTATTTTACCACATGTAACATATAAATACGTAAAATTAGCTAACGAAATATCTGCACACACACACGTGCCGAAACACATCCGTTACAGACACATGATGATATTGTACATACAACGGCAATCAAAATAAACAGGTAGGCGATATTAACAAACAGTAATACTAGAGAAATAGTATGGCGAACTATGACAACATGAAATCTTGAATCCGCCCAGTAAAAAATTACCTTTATTGAGAGAAACACATACATGAAATTAAATTAAAAAATCGCTTTCTAACTCATTACTGAGAGAGAGCTTTGTGAGAATCTTTATCTGCGCGCGGCAGGAGATGTGAGATTTCGTCAACAGCCACACGGTGGCGGCGGCGAAATCATAGCAAATCGATCAATGGTAAACTGCAGCTATCGTGTCCAGATTTCTCGTTTATGGACCACTTGACGGTAATATTGGTCGCCTTCCGTTCGGTATAACCTTGTCACAATCGGCCAGTACTACGCTGCGCAACACAATTAAATGATCACTTCTTTGAAGCCCCATACCTTTTTCCATTGTGACACAGATGTTTGAAACTTGGGTCATTGGTGCCTTCAACCTTGCTCTTTAGTGGTGCAAAAGCGTGGCGAATTGTGACGTCACTCTCGGGCTCGGCGGCGCTTCAGACAGCAAGGTGTCGACACATACGGAAGAAAAAAAAGCTGCAAGAGCTCAGAAGTTCATGCGAGCGGTAAGGTGAGTTAATGACGTCACATTGGCACAAAATTTGCACCACAATTATGCCCACCGCCACTGTGGACGCGTGACACCAAGGGAAGGTCACTATACCCCCTATTAACTACATTTTACCCCTTCGTTCGACGCCTCTGCGATGGAGGTCAGAACCGTGACCTCTAACGTTGAAATCACGTGGGTTTCCTAGAAGGGCCGAGGAAACACATCACCGTTCAGAGCAGACACAAAAAGGTCTGAGGATATGGCGTAAAAGGCGTCAGTGAAACCACTCACTCCCTACGGGCCTTCATTTTCACACATTTCGCACTCGAGAACATAAGTTTAAAGTGGAATGTACAACATAACTACGTTCTTCACAAATTTTGCCACTGCTGTCACCCCCGACGATTCAACTCTTTTCTAAGGACATCGCAGGTTTGAAAAGCCACTGAACATGGTCTCACCTCTTCCGAGTGTAGAGTGAGCGCAAGTGTTGCTTAGGTATACAGACTGGAACCACTAGGGACCATTAAAAACCTTTCGACGAAATCCGAACGTGATCCGAAGCAAAAAAGTGCGTTTATACCTTTTCATTCTTCCTTCGCACGATCTCCTGTGGCGTGTGTACAGTGGGATTTGACATTGAAACGCACTTGATTAAAACGCCAAAGGGCCTATCTAATCCTCCAGTTCACCAACACCATAGGTACCACTGGCACACCTTTCGTGGGCACTTTAAAATGTCTTAGAACAGAGTATCCATCTAGCGATCTTCCTCAGAAGATCTTGAGGAAGATCCCAGAAGAGGGGTCGAAACGTCGATCATTTTAGAAGAAATATGTCGCGGCTTAATTACTCAGTAAATGTTCGGATAACTTACTACGAGCAGACAGATGGAGTTGCGTTGGGAATCTCGTTGTCACCTATTATTGTCAATTTAAGCAACGAAGACTTCGAGGAACGTGCGAAGGAGTCAGCGGCTCTCAAACCTGCGTGTTTTTTCAAATATGTGGACTAAAGTTTTATTGTTTGTCCTCATGGCAGAGAGAATTTGTGCGACTTTTTAGAGCACCTCAATTCAGTGCACCCGGATATTTGTTTCACGATGGAGGTAGGGAAGGATGGCTATCATCCTTTCCTCGATGTGTTGGTCAGGACATGCCGCTTACAGGAAGCCTATTCACACTCACTTGAATCTGTTGTTGTTGTGGTCTTCAGTCCAGAGACTGGTTTGATGCAGCTCTCCATGCTACTCCATCCCGTGCAAGCTTCTTCATCTCCCAGTACCTACTGCAACCTACATCCTTCTGAATCTGTTTAGTGTATTCATCTCTTGGTCTCCCTCTACGATTTTTACCCTCCACGCTGCCCTCCAATACTAAATTGGTGATCTCTTGATGCCTCAGAATGTGCCCTGCCAACCGATCCCTTCTTCTAGTCAAGTTGTGCCACAAATTTCTCTTCTCTTCAATTCTATTCAAAACCTCCTCATTAGTTATGTGATCTACCCATCTAATCTTCAGCATTCTTGTGTAGCATCACATTTCGAAAGCTTCTATTCTATTCTTGTCTAAACTATTTATCGTCCACCTTTCACTTTCATACATGGCTACACTCCACACAAATACTTTCAGAAACGACTTCCTGACACTTAAATCTATACTCGACGTTAACAAATTTCTCTTCTTCAGGAACGCTTTTCTTGCCATTGCCAGTCTTCATTTTATATCCTCTCTACTTCGACCATCATCAGTTATTTTGCTCCCCAAATAGCTAAACTCCTTTACTACTTTAAGCGGCTCATTTTCTAATCTAATTCCCCCAGCATCACCCGATTTAATTCGACTACATTCCATTATCCTCGTTTTGCTTTTGTTGATGTTCATCTTATATCCTTCTTTCAAGACACTCTCCATTCCATTCAGCTGCTCTTCCAGGTCCTTTGCTGTCTTTGACAGAATTACAATGTCATCGGCGAACCTGAAAGTTTTTATTTCTTCTCCATGGATTTTAATTCCTACTCCGAATTTTTCTTTTGTTTACTTGAATCTACAGGCTGAAATTCGTCAGTGTGGGGTCCTGCCCACTCGTCTCTTATAGGGTGCCTAAAGGGTGCAGCTTACTCGGATAGCTACACAGCAATTCAAGCAAATCACGTTAATGGTTTCTATCACAATAAAGAAGTTTGCCAATACTTTACTTCGCAATACGAGATCGTGTCGCAAGCGATTGACGAGATGCAACCAATCAGTGTCTTTATATACAACGTCCGTGCAAGTAATGGATATGGATCACAAGACACAGCTATCGCAGTGCTCTCTTCTAGTGTCCGTCTTCTACTCTCCGGTCGAGGCTGGCAGGAAAGTCACTTACATTCTGTTCGTGTAGAGACCGCTCCTGTCGTGGTGCGGTCCTAATCAGCGAACTATTGGCTGACGTCGTCTCACAGCCTTCTCTGCTCTTGTGTTCTTCGTGTTGGCACTTGTTGTTATGCCAGAACAGTCGCATCTGGCTCAGCGTGAAGGGGAACTTTCTGCGTTTGTTCCCAGGGCCCATGTCATCTCGGATCCTGAGTGTCAGCTGAGTTAGCCCATCTCGAGGTCACCTTTCGTCGGAGTGGTTACACTGAGAAAGAGCTCACAGTGCGTTGCGCTGTCGACTAGCTGCGTACCGGTTGAATGATGATAATACCGAGGTGACATCAAAGTCTACGGCCTTTTTGCCTCACCCATGGAGCATTTCGAACCAGATTTGTGGTGGAGGGCACCATGTACCACAACTGATCACTTCATTTCCTATTTCACTCGCAAATAGAGTGAGGAAAAAACGGGTGTCCGCATGCCTCCATACGAGGCCTAATCTCTCTAATGTTATCTTCGTGGTCCGTACGCGCAATGTATGTTGGTGGCTGCAGAATCGCTGGGCAGTCAGCCTCAAATGCCTGTCCTCTTAAATTCTCTCAACAGCATTCCTCGAAAAAACGTAGCCATCCCTCCAGGAATTCTCATTTCAGTTCTCGAAGCATCTCCACAATACTTGTATGTTCTTCGGACGTGCCGGTAACAAATCTAGCAGCCCGCCTGTGAATTGTTTCGATGTCTTCCTTCAATCAGAGCTGGTACGGATCCTAGGAGCAGTACTCAAGAATAGGTCGCACTAGTGCTGTGTACGCCGTCTCTATTATAGACGAGCTACACTTTGCTAAAGTTCTCCCAATAAATTGAAGTCGACCATTTGCCTTCCATAAAACAGTTTTCACATGCTCGTTCCACATCATATCGCTTTGCAACGTTACGACCAGATATTTGAATGACTTCACTGTCTCAAGCAGGACACTAAAAAATGTTCAAATGTGTGTGAATGCCTAAGGGACCAAACCGCTGAGGCCCTCGGTCCCTAGACTTACACACTACTTAAACTAACTTAAATTAACTTATGCTAAGAACAACACACACACCCATGCCCTAGGGAGGACTCGAACCTCCGGCGGAAGGGAGCAGGACACTATTAATATTGTATACGAACATTACAAGTTTTATCTCTCTACCCATCCTCATTAACTTACATTTTTCCACATTTAGGGCTAGCTGCCATCATCACACCAACTGGAAATTTTGTCTGCGTCGTCTTGTATCTTCCTACAGTGACTCAACTTCGACACCTTACCGTACCCCACAGCATCATCAGCAAAAAACCGCAGATTGCTGCCCACCCTGCCCGCCAAACCATTTACGTAGATAGAGAACAACAGTGGTCCTATCACACTTCTCTGGGGCACTCCTGACGATACCCTCGTCTCTGATGAACACTCACAGTCGAGGAAAATATACTGAATTCTATTACTTAAGAAGTCTTCGAGCCACTAAGATATCTGAACTTATTCAATATGCTCGTACCTTCGTTAACAGCCTGCAAATGGGGCACCGTGTCAAATTCCTTCCGGAAATCTAAAAATATGTAATCTGTCTCTTGCCCTTCATCCATAGTTCTCAGTACATCATGTGAGAAGAATGGAAGCTGAGTTTCGCACGACCGATGCTTTCTAAAGCCATGCTGATGTTAAGAGTGATCCAAGATCAGGGTCCTTTTAGGTACCGTAAAGGATGATCTCGGTTTGCTTGAGGCGCGTGTCTGCCGTATTTCTTGCAGTTATGGCACGTCGTGAATCGGTCAGACTGGCGGGACTGTGGAGGACCGCTGTACTGAGCTTAAGCGGCACGCACGCTTCCAACAGCCGAGAAAATCCGTCGTTGCAGAACATTCTATAGGCACCGGTCATCCTTTAGAGTATGCACTACTGGCCATTAAAATTGCTACACCACGAAGATGATGCGAAATTTAACCTACAGGAAGAAGATGCTGTGGTATACAAATGATTAGCTTTTCAGAGCATTCACACAAGGTTGGCGCCGGTGGCGACACCTACAACGTGCTGACATGAGCAAAGTTTCAAACCGATTTCTCATACACAAACAGCAGTTGACCGAGGTTGCCTGGTGAAACGTTGTTGTGATGCCTCGTGCAAGGAGGAGAAATGCGTACCATCACGTTTCCGACTTTGATAAAGGTCGGATTGTAGCCTATCGCGATTGCGGTTTATCGTATCGCGACATTGCTGCTCGCGTTGGTCGAGATCCAATGACTGTCAGCAGAATATGGAATCGGTGGGTTCAGGAGGGTAATACGGAACGCCGTGCTGGATCCCAACGGCCTCGTATCACTAGCAGTCGAGATGACAGGCATCTTATCCGTTTGGCTGTAACGGATCGTGCAGCCACGTCTCGATCCCTGAGTCAGCAGATGGGGACGTATGCAAGACAATAACCATCTGCACGAACAGTTCGGCGACGTTTGCAGCAGCATGGACTATCAGCTCGGAGACCATGGCTGCGCTTACCCTTGACACTGCATCACAGACAGGAGCGCCTGCGATGGTGTACTCAATGACGAACCTGGCTGCACAAATGGCAACGCGTCATTTTTTCTGATGAATCGAGGTTCTGTTTACAGCATCATGTTGGTCGCATCCGTGTTTGGCGACATCGCGGTGAACGCACATTGGAAGCGTGTATTCGTCATCGCCATACTGACGTACCACCTGGCGTGATGGTATGGGGTGCCATTGGTTACACGTCTCGGTCACCTCTTGTTCGCACTGACGGCACTTTGAACAGTGGACGTTACATTTCAGATGTGTTACGACCCGTGGCTCTACCCTTCATTCGATCCCTGCGAAACCCTACATTTCAGCAGGATAATGCACGACCGCATGTTGCAGGTCCTGTAAGGGCCATTCTGGATACAGTAAATGTTCGACTGCTGCCCTGGACAGCACATTCTCCACATCTCTCATCAACTGAAAACGTCTGGTCAACGGTGGCCGAGCAACTGGCTTGTCACTATACGCCAGTCACTACTCTTGATGAACTGTGGTATCGTGTTGAAGCTGCATGGGCAGCTGTACCTGTACACGCCATCCAAGCTCTGTTTGACTCATTGCGCAGGCGTATCAAGGCCGTTATTACGGCCAGAGGTGATTGTTCTGGGTACTGATTTCTCAGGACCTATGCACCCGAATTGCGTGAAATTGTAATCACATGTCAGTTCTAGTATAATATATTTGTACAATGAATAACCGTTTATCATCTACATTTCTTCTTGGTGTAGCAATTTAAATGGCCATTAGCGTAACAAGACGGAGATTCTGGCACGCAGTTCCAGCTACTCGTATAGCCTTACGAAGAAAGTAGTTGAAATTATGTTAACGAGTAATGTGGTAAATAGACTTGGTGCTTTTTGTTTAAACTCTGCACGGAATCCAGCGCTCTCTGTGTCTTGTAAAAAAAAGGAGTAACAGAGTTAATGTTACCTCACCAATTTATTACTGATTTAATGGTCTACAACTCCTGACGTCGGCCATCTTTGGTTTGTGTGACGGCGCCTGTGTTTACAGTGTACGTTTGTGTTATCCTTCCGGAGTTCCTCTGCTAAACGAGGTTTTAAATTCCCTTGCTCAGCGCTCACTTTCTGCAGCTTTGCCCTGGAAATGGCAGGGTGTGCTTCTGTCGAAACATCAGCGGTCGTCGACGTCGTCACCCGGCTGCATTCCCGTAAGTTATTTGAAGGCTGTGAACGCCGGCAGAAACTCAGGTCGCATACTCAGAAAATTTCCACGAAGGACTTCCGGAATTTTGTCGGTGGAGTTGGGGGTTCACTCTGTAGACACATATCGCCGACGCTAATCTATTGTAGAATTATAGACGCGAAGATGTGAAGGGGTTACGTCGTGCTCGGTGCACACAATACGGTGATTGTCCCAGGAGGTAGTCGGGCGCGGTCGAAAGTAACCCTGACGACGAATATGCGAGGACTCAAGTTCCCCCGCTCAAACATCGGTTCACTGCCACATCTGAATGCCCCACAAATCTGGATACTGCACGGTGCGACCAGGCGGCCAAACGGAGCCCCACAGTGAGACGTCTCTCAAACTCTGTCAGGTTCTGATTCCTCTGTCTCGCACGAGTACGTGGTATCTCCGTGTCCGTCACAGCCATTACTCACCATCTGACGCTGTTCATGCCCCTTATATACCAGAAGCAGGCCCGCTGACAACACTGGTGCCGAAAAAAGCTAATGCTATCTGATGCCTATTCTACCTGTCACCAGAATTTTTTAACTCTAATCATTTACAACCCCTCGATACTGTGTAATGTATGACGAAATACTGACATCTGACCGTGTGTTCTGGGTGCTGCACTTTTTGTCATGAAATATACAGGGTGGTCCATTGATAGTGACCGGGCCAAATATCTCACGAAATAAGCATCAAACGAAAAAACTAAAAAGAACGAAACTCGTCTAGCTTGAAGGGGGAGACCAGATGGCGCTATAGTTGGCCCGCTACATGGCGCTGCCATAGGTCAAACGGATATCAACTGCGTATTTTTAAATAGGAAACCGCATTCTTTATTACATATTCGTGTAGTACGTAAAGAAATATGAATGTTTTAGTTGGACCACTGTTTTCGCTTTGTGATAGATCGCGCTGTAATAGTCACAAACGTCTAAGTACGTAGTATCACGTAACATTCCGCCACTGCGGACGGTATTTGCTTCGTGATACATTACCCGTGTTAAAATGGACCGTTTACCAATTACGGAAAAGGTCGGTATCGTGTTGAAGTATGGCTATTGTGATCAAAATGCCCAACGGGCGTGTGCTACGTATGCTGCTCGGTATCCTGGACGACATCATCCAAGTGTCCGGAACGTTCGCCGGATAGTTATGTTATTTAAGGAAACAGGAAGTGTTTAGCCACATGTGAAACGTCAACTACGACCTGCAACAAATGATGATGCCCAAGTAGGTGTTTTAGCGGCTCTCGCGGCTAATCCGCACATCAGTAGCAGAAAAATTGCGCGAGAATCGGGAATCTAAAAAACGTCGATGTTGAGAATGCTACATCAATATCGATTGCACCCGTACCATATTTCTATGCACCAGGGATTGCATGGCGACGACTTTGAACGTCGTGTACAGTTCTGCCACTGGGCACAAGAGAAATTACTGGACGATGACAGATTTTATGCACGCGTTCTATTTAGCGACGAAGTGTGATTCACTAACAGCGGTAACGTAAACCGGCATAATATGCACTACTGGGCAACGGAAAATCCAAGATGGCTGCGACAAGTGCAACATCAGCGACCTTGGCGGGTTAATGTATGGTGCGGCATTATGGGAGGAAGGATAATTGGCCCCCATTTTATGAATGTTGTTGTTGTTGTTGTTGTGGTCTTCAGTCCTGAGACTGGTTTGATGCAGCTCTCCATGCTACTCTATCCTGTGCAAGCTTCTTCATCTCCCAGTACCTACTGCAACCTACATCCTTCTGAATCTGCTTAGTGTATGCATCTCTTGGTCTCCCCCTACGATTTTTACCCTCCACGCTGCCCTCCAATACTAAATTGGTGATCCCTTGATGCCTCAGAACATGTCCTACCAACCGATCCCTTCTTCTGGTCAAGTTGTGCCACAAACTCCTCTTCTCCCCAATCCTATTCAGTACCTCCTCATTAGTTATGTGATCTACCCATCTAATCTTCAGCATTCTTCTGTAGCACCACATTTCGAAAGCTTCTATTCTCTTCTTGTCCAAACTATTTATCGTCCATGTTTCACTTCCATACATGGCTACACTCCATACAAATACTTTCAGAAAAGACTTCCTGACACTTAAATCTATACTCGATGTTAACAAATTTCTCTTCTTCAGAAACGCTTTCCTTGCCATTGCCAGTCTACATTTTATATCCTCTCTACTTCGACCATCATCAGTTATTTTGCTCCCCAAATAGCAAAACTCCTTTACTACTTTAAGTGTCTCATTTCCTAATCTAATACCTTCAACATCACCCGACTTAATTCGACTACATTCCATTATCCTCGTTTTGCTTTTGTTGATGTTCATCTTATACCCTCCTTTCAAGACACTGTCCATTCCGTTCAACTGCTCTTCCAAGTCCTTTGCTGTCTCTGACAGAATTACAATGTCATCGGCGAACCTCAAAGTTTTTATTTCTTCTCCATGGATTTTAATAACTACTCCGAATTTTTCTTTTGTTTCCTTTACTGCTTGCTCAATATACAGATTGAATAACATCGGGGAGA
Organism: Schistocerca nitens; assembly: GCF_023898315.1. NCBI lineage: Eukaryota > Metazoa > Arthropoda > Insecta > Orthoptera > Acrididae > Schistocerca > Schistocerca nitens. The sequence goes on from NC_064617.1 coordinate 877,024,469, forward strand.
GGCTACAACCCTGTCTTACTCCCTTCCCAACCACTGCTTCCCTTTCATGCCCCTCGACTCTTATAACTGCCATGTGGTTTCTGTACAAATTGTAAATAGCCTTTCGCTCCCTGTATTTTACCCCTGCCTCCTTTAGAATTTGAAAGAGAGTATTCCAGTCAACATTGTCAAAAGCTTTCTCTAAGTCTACAAATGCTAGAAACGTAGGTTTGCCTTTCCTTAATCTTTCTTCTAAGATAAGTCGTAAGGTCAGTATTGCCTCACGTGTTCCAGTATTTCTACGGAATCCAAACTGATCTTCCCCGAGGTCGGCTTCTACTAGTTTTTCCATTCGTCTGTAAAGAATTCGTGTTAGTATTTTGCAGCTGTGGCTTATTAAACTGATTGTCCGGTAATTCTCACATCTGTCAACACCTGCTTTCTTTGGAATTGGAATTATTATATTCTTCTTGAAGTCTGAGGGTATTTCGCCTGTTTCATACATCTTGCTTACCAGATGGTAGAGGTTCGTCAGGGCTGGCTCTCCCAAAGCCGTCAGTAGTTCCAATGGAATGTTGTCTACTCCGGGGGCCTTGTTTCGACTCAGTTCTTTCAGTGCTCTGTCAAATTCTTCACGCAGTATCGTATCTCCCATTTCATCTTCATCTACATCCTCTTCCATTTCCATAATATTGTCCTCAAGTACATCGCCCTTGTATAGACCCTCTATATACTCCTTCCACCTTTCTGCTTTCCCTTCTTTGCTTAGAACTGGGTTTCCATCTGAGCTCTTGATGTTCATACAAGTGGTTCTCTTATCTCCAAAGGTCTCTTTAATTTTCCTGTAGGCAGTATCTATCTTACCCCTAGTGAGATAAGCCTCTACATCCTTACATTTGTCCTCTAGCCATCCCTGCTTAGCCATTTTGCACTTCCTGTCGATCTCATTTTTGAGACGTTTGTATTCCTTTTTGCCTGCTTCATTTACTGCATTTTTATATTTTCTTCTTTCATCAATTAAATTCAATATTTCTTCTGTTACCCAAGGATTTCTACTAGCCCTCGTCTTTTTACCTACTTGATCCTCTGCTGCCTTCACTACTTCATCCCTCAAAGCTACCCATTCTTCTTCTACTGTATTTCTTTCCCCCATTCCTGTCAATTGTTCCCTTATGCTCTCCCTGAAACTCTGTACAACCTCTGGTTCTTTCAGTTTATCCAGGTCCCATCTCCTTAAATTCCCACCTTTTAGCAGTTTCTTCAGTTTTAATCTACAGGTCATAACCAATAGATTGTGGTCAGAGTCCACATCTGCCCCTGGAAATGTCTTACAATTTAAAACCTGGTTCCTAAATCTCTGTCTTACCATTATATAATCTATCTGATACCTTTTAGTATCTCCAGGGTTCTTCCATGTATACAACCTTCTATCATGATTCTTAAACCAAGTATTAATAGCAATCTAAATGGTGCAATGTATGCTGATTTCCTGTGTAATGTTCTACCGATGTTACTACAAGATGTTTCACTGCATGACAGAATGGCGATGTACTTCCAACATGTTCGATGTCCGGCACATAGCTCGCATGCGGTTGAAGCGGTATTGAATAGCATATTTCATGAAAGGTGGATTGGTCGTCGAAGCACCATACCATGGCCCGCACGTTCACCGGATCTGATGTCCCCGGATTTCTTCCTGTGGGGAAGGTTGAAGGATATTTGCTATCGTGATCAACCGACAACGCCTGACAACAAGCGTCAGCGCACTGTCAATGCATGTACGAACATTACGGAAGGCGAACTACTCGCTGTTGAGAGGAATGTCGTGACACGTATTGCCAAATGCATTGACGGACATCGTTTTGGGCATTTATTGGATTAATGTGGTATTTACAGGTAATCACGCTGTAACAGCATGCGTTCTCAGAAATGATAAATTCACAAAGGTACATGTATCACATAGGAACAACCGAAATAAAATGTTCAAACGTACCTACGATCTGTATTTTAATTTAAACACGTACCTGTTTCCAACTGTTCGTCTAAAATTGTGAGCCATATGTTTGTGACTATTACAGCGCCATCTATCACAAAGCGAAAAAAGTGATCGAACTAAAACATTCATATTTCCTTACGTACTACACGAATATGTAATAAAAAACGGGGGGTTCCTATTTTAAAAAACGCAGTTGATATCCGTTTGACGTATGGCAGCGCCATCTAGCGGGCCAACCATAGCCCCATCTGGTTTCCCTCTTCAAGCTAGACAAGTTTCGTTCTTTGTAGTTTTTTTCGTTTGACGCTTATTTCATGAGATATTTGGCCCGGTCACGATCAATGGACCTTCCTGTATATGTAGAAATATAACAGTTATTTTTCGTAGATCTTACCTCATTTAGACAGCGAACCTAGAGCCAGTTATTAGAATGAAGGTATAGCAGTTTAACAGTCAACAGTGAGCAATAGGGACACACCCGTGCAGTCATTTCTTAGCAGCTATTTTTGACTCAGTTACACCGTGTGGCACCCTGGATCAGGTATTAAGTGAGCGATCCAGCTGGAAGGCGCCGCGCACGTGTCGATCTCCAAATCACCGACAGACAGCGCTACTACGACGCGATATGTCAACCGGTGGTGTGACTTTTCCAGCACGCGGACAGTTAACAGCTCCGTACCTGGAGCTGTTGAGGAAGCGCTCGATGTTTCCAGGCCGCGTGAGGTGCGAGCTCCAGAGGATGGCGGGCACGTCGCTGGAGCCCCGCGCCGCGTCCAGCGCCTCCAGCGCCGCCTGCTGGAACTCGGCCCATAGCCGCAGGAAGCCGTCCTGCGAGCGGTCCCAGCGCCGCTTGCTCATGTACTCCAGGACCTCCGCGCTGGAGTTCCAGCACGAGTACGACACCTGCGGGCATGTCACGAAGGTTGTCACGCTTCTGGGCTGCCTCCTAGAACAAAGTTTCCTGATAAGACGGAAAAACACACACGTCGAGGCAGAACCGTGTAAAACACCTTTTACACCTAAGCTTTTTGAAAGCATGCAGGCATGTTAGGCATGCAGGAGCAAACGACAGTCCAGTGTGTACGGTGCGTATTCGCTTGTATTCGACCGTGTTCCGCTGCTTGTCGGTCTTTTAGCGAACCAACTAAGGAAGTTCTCGTCCTCACTGCACAGAAACCTTATGTCTACTACCTTAGCTATTTTTGTTGTTGTAGACGTGAGTTGCGTGAGAGATGCAGTGGTTCGAAGTGAATGTAATGTTGCTGACGGAAAAATATTAGATAATATACAAGCTTCTGGTATCTAAGAGATGCACAGCAAAAATTCCGAAGGACAAACAAATACGGCTGGTAGAAAATTGCTGATGCACTCAAAGGTCCTACTGAAGATGCGAAAAAGTAGATAAATTCATTAGATGCTTGAATCAGGAGTAAATAAGCACAAGCTTTGTAATTATTTTATAAAAAAGAAAAAGCAAAATAAATTTCCTTTTAAGAAAACAAGTGCGAATATGTATCTGCTGTCTTGGATGAAATCCATATTTATTATAACAATGGATGTACATGTGTATGTATTTTCCATATCTCCTCCTAACTCACTGGACCGATTTCAACCAACATGGTTTCTATATCATTTACTATCTGGAAAGAATCGCTTTGGGGGCAAGAAACACCCGTCTATCAAAGGGGTGGGGTTGGGGGGTGAAAAAGAAATTCATCCAGTGTTTGAGAATCAGAACATTTAATAACTTGCAACAAACTTTACACATAATTTCAATCCCTTTATGGAAATTTTTCTCGCTGATGACCCCCACAAAATGATGAAGGGAAAAAAATTATCACTTACTGCATTTTCGCTGTTCAGGCAGTAAAACTGCCGCGCCAGGCACGACATTTTAATTTATTACTTATTTACTACTGACTGCATTCGCGTCACATTTTGCAAACGATACTCACATATACCACGAAAAGTAACTACAAAATTACAACACTGTACGACACACAGTTCAGGAAATATGACTTCATAAACATCGAGATTCGTGAAAACTATCGCATCATGCATGACGGTTAAATTAATTACTTCTTTCCTACTAATTCTATTCGCAGACAGTGTAACTATCGCATCATGCATGACGGTTAAATTAATTACTTCTTTCCTACTAATTCTATTCGCAGACAGTGTCTACATACGCCGCGGAATTTACTTAGAAACTTGTATCATTGTACAACACATCATTCAGCAGATATGACGTCATACACATTGAGTTGTGTGAAAACAAATCTGCAGCATACAGTTCGCTAGAGACACAGGTGAATTATATGTACAAATATTTGTGATATACGACAAATAAATGTGAAATATGAGTGACATGTGCATACATGGGGAAAGCCACGGCTGATAAAGCTCCTCCTAAACCTATAGATTTCAACCAAAATTGATACACATACTATTTAGTATCTGAAAGAAATACTTTGGGTGTGAGAACCAGTGACCTACTGGGGTAGGAGTGATAACGTGCAGATGGACTGACAGAGGGAGGAACCAGGAGATAGATGGACAAGGAGGTGGGGGAGGAGGAGATGGATAGAGAAGGGGATGGAGAGAGGGGTACAAAGGGGAGAGGGTAAGTGGGCTAAAGAGGGGGGAAGGAGATAGACGAGGGAGAGGAGGCGGTGCATAGCTGAAGGGGAAGCAGGACTTACACTAACACAAGACTGGGATAAACACATAGCCGGGCAATGCCCGGTACTCAGCTAGTTAATAATATACGAGAGATCTGATCATTCTCTGTAAACACATGTCTGACGTACCACTGTTATCTAGATATTTTTCATCACAAATAAATATGGTTTACGCGGGATTGCGCTAGCTACCCTCTAACAACTGGACAGCACATTTTATCGAGTAACCTGTATATTATGTCGTATGTATATTTGACTTGTAATTTATCATATATTATTGATATTGTCTTCCTTATACGCACTTTAATAAGATCCTAGAATTACTTTGCATATGTGACAGCAACAATCAGAAGCTACTAAAAGGCGAAAGCCAAGATCGCTTGATTTTAAGACCTTCATTCCAATTACTTGTTCCGACAGATTGACGTTACACTTTGGTTATATATTCTCATACATGTGTCGTCATTAAAAAACTCCACATGGTTTGTCATTTACATTTTTTTCGATGACACATGTATGTGAACATACACGCAAAGCGTAATGTCAATCTGAAGATGACACCACGATTCTATCGAAACAAGTAATTGGAATCAAGCGATCTTGGCCTCCACAAAATATATATACAACAAATGGTTCAAATGGCTCTGAGCACTATGCGACTTAACTTCTGAGGTCATCAGTCCCCTATAACTTAGAACTACTTAAACCTAACTAACCTAAGGACATCACACACATTCATGCCCGAGGGAGGATTCGAACCTGCGACCGTAGCGGTCGCTCGGCTCCAGACTGTAGCGCCTAGAACCGCACGGCCACTCCGACCGGCATATATACATCGTCCCAACAACATGTGTAACTTATGCTAACGTAATGCCTCCAGCTGCTAATAACCAGAGTGTAAATGCTGGCCTTTCTTTGTGTTACGTTCGTCGTCGGTAATTACCATTCTGCTTTCAAACTTCCTCTTCGACAGTAATGAGAAGCCAACGACATCGTTAACCGATATTCGTGTAAAATACTGGACTAATGCCGAGGAGAGATGACGCTGCAGTTCGGTGTTTACTGCACTGCCTCCACGTATTTCATGTTTTCCTACAAACTGGGGAACAAAAAATCTTCCTTTCCTACGGGTTTTTTCTTGTTTCGTCAAAAACAGTGCGCTCGGCATACAGAACAATCTTCTCTGAGTATCAGATTTTGGCATAGAGGCTTAATAGTGCTGTATCCTGTATGCTCATTGTAGCGCCAAAATACAATAACGTAGCGTTATGTCGAGTTGTCTTCCGTTGCCTCTAGTGTCAAAGCTGGTTCGCCGATACAAGTCCATGTTAGTGGAAACTGGTGAGTCGTCCGCGAATGCTCAGTATTGTGTTCGCTCCATTCACTCCGATGAAGAGGGAGCTTAAGGTACGGTATGTGTGTAGCCTAGCAACCTCAGTCACTCGTTATGTCTCACTGCTGATGGGCTTCCAGTACGAGATGCTGATGCTAGGGAGAGTTATTTGTTCTCGTGCTATGCGTGTGCCACATGTCATACTGCTATGCGAATGTGTATCGAGTAACTACATCACACATAAACCTAATGATTACAAATGTTGATGGTGTTGAGACAGCAACCTGCCACAAATTTATTTTAAGTTCTTCTATTCAAATGGAACCTGTACAAAAACGAGACAGCAGTTATCCGTGGACGGACAAAACAAGAAGAGGTGCAGATACGGAAAGGTGTCCGACAAGGTTGCGCACTACCCCCTGTTATCTTTAACCTATACATTGAAGAGGCGCTGAAGAAAGTAAGGGAAAATTCACAGACAGGTGTAGTAATTCATGGCCAACGAATAGATATGATAAGATACGCCGATGATATAGCTGTCCTGGCTGAAAGTGAAGAAGATTTTGTAGTCCCACTGAATAGAATGGATAAAGTTATGGGGGAAGATTATAATATGAGAATTAATAAAGCAAAAACAAAAGTAATGGCATGCGACAAAAAAGATCAAGTGAAAGTCTATAGTGCCCCAGTGCTATATTACGAAAAGACTTAAAAAACAGTATTTATAAAGAAGAGACACTAAAAAATTGAATAATATATTTTTATAATGTAGCTGTAAAATAATAATTTCTCTGTGCAGGTTTAGATTGCAAAGAAATAATTTATGACAAAATGATCCAAGGAGATACGCTCTTTTGTTAATTTTTTTAGTCGTCTTCACTTCTTCTCTTGTCTTGAGTGTGTATAGACGGACATCTTGCGAGTGTTGGCAAGTGTAAGCATATTTGTATGAGTTAAGCATATAATATACTGATTTAATATTATTGTGCACTTTTAATTTGTAAGAGGTGATCCCGATTTCATGTCCGCCTTCCTTGAATTAACCTGCATTCAAGTAATTTACAGTTCAACAATCGCAGCGGCCGATGCAGCCAACGACGCCATTACGTGGTGATATTAACTTATGAAAAATTAGCGGAAGCGAAATACTCGCCCGCTATTAACATAATATTATTTTTTCTCCACAGCCGCACGAAGTTGCAGAAATACGTAGCTTTAAGATTCTTCTTTTCAGCACCATAGCCAACAGCCAGAGCCAGGACTCCGACTACGTGGCTATGGTTAACGGAGGTAAGAAAAAATACTCTCGCGCGATGTGGGCCGCAATTGTAATTAACAACTAAAGATCTTTTGCTTTAAAGTGAGCTGACTAGCCGAGGAAATTAATATTAAAAGTTTATTACATTGTTCAGCTTATATACTCATGTTTTAAGATTCAGCGAGTCTAACATTCATTAACGTAACAAATAATTTGAGATTAATATTGTTAAAAAGGAGAATTTCAGGACAGCATTTAATCGTAAATCAAAATTAAATGAAATATCATTTTTATTAAGGCCCACCACGTAAGTCGGCAACAATCAAAAAATAATAATAACAATAATAATATATTAAATTACGACGGCCGACGGACGCGAGAAGTCCAAGTTCATGTAGGCAATGAACTGCTTGAACAAGTTGATAAATTTACTTATCTGGGCAGTAATATTACCAGGGATGGAAGGAGCAAGGCAGAAGTGAGAAGTAGAATTGCTCAAGCAAAGGCTGCTTTTAACAAGAAGAAAAACATATTAACATCTAAGAGCATCAGCCTTGAAATAAGGAAAAGATTTTTGAAATCATATGTGTGGGGTGTGGCATGCTATGGGTGTGAAACATGGACTCTCGGGACAGAGGAAGACCAGAAGCTAAATTCTTTTGAAATGTGGTGCTATAGACGCATGCTCAAAATAAAATGTATCGACAAGGTCACAAACGAAGTGGTTCTGGAAAGAGCAAGTGAGAAGAGAAGCTTCTGGAGTTTCATTGTTAAAAGAAGAGTGCAATTTACAGGCCATCTATTAAGACATAAAGGACTCCTGAACACAATCATAGAGGGATATGTAGAAGGAAAAAGACCAAGAGAAAGACCACGACTGAGGTACATGGATCAAATCGTGAAAGATGTGGGATGTAACACCTATAAAGAAATGAAGAGAAAAGCTGAAAGACGCACAGAATGGAGACAAGCTGCCATTGTAGCTGTTGCAAACCAATCCTTGGATTGACCACTACAGAAGAAGAAAACGTTACTGGTTTCGAATCATTACAATTCATCGTCAGACGGCTTTTATGCTTTCATTGCAAAATGTACTGCGTTTTTTACTGATTAGTTATCCTAAAACATAAATAATACATAATTATAAGCACGTCACAAAGATGGTTGAGTTACAGATTTGCATTAGGATGTGACTCACATGAAATGTCGATTTGGAGTACTTGTTTTCATAGTTTTCGTCCAGAATACAATGTTTGTAGTTTTCGCCGCATTCACATCGTTGGGGTCTAGTGCAGCAGGGGATACAACCCGTCGGCTTTGAACAATGACGGCACAAGTCGCCAGAGACCATGTATTACAAAGATGAAAGAGCTGAGGAGAATGTTGAGAAACAAAGGAATGCGAGAGAGATAAACATTGATCTTGTCAAAAGCCGAGAAGCGATTCTTCTTAGTGTTGTAGCTCCCTTCAGTAGCTGATAAGTGTTTTTTGGCTTTAAAAAAAAAAACTCACGAGATAGAATAAACTGATCCTACTTTATTAAGCAATATCTTGTCAAAAGCCGAGAAGCGATTCTTCTTAGTGTTGTAGCTCCCTTCAGTAGCTGATAAGTGTTTTTTGGCTTTTTTAAAAAAATGTCACGAGATAGAATAAACTGATCCTACTTTATTAAGCAATATCTTGTCAAAAGCCGAGAAGCGATTCTTCTTAGTGTTGTAGCTCCCTTCAGTAGCTGATAAGTGTTTCTTGGCTTTTTTAAAAACAAAAATCTCACGAGATAGAATAAACTGATCCTACTTTATTAAGCAATATCTTGTCAAAAGCCGAGAAGCGATTCTTCTTAGTGTTGTAGCTCCTGATAAGTGTTTTTTGGCTTTTTTTAAAAAAAAATCTCACGAGATACAATAAACTGATCCTACTTTATTAAGCAATCAATAAAAAAACTAAACTAAAACATAACAGCAAAAGCTGTTGCTGTTATGTTTTAGTTTAGTTTTTTTATTGATTGCTTAATAAAGTAGGATCAGTTTATTGTATCTCGTGAGATTTTTTTTTAAAAAAAGCCAAAAAACACTTATCAGCTACTGAAGCATCTGTATCTTAGGATCAGTTTATTCTATCTAGTGAGATTTTTTTTAAGAAGCCAAAAACACTTATCAGCTACTGAAGCATGTGTATATTCTAATGGGTGCGGGAGTTCCGACTCCTGGGGAGGTGGGTGGGTGTTATGCATGGCTAATCTATTCTATTTGCAGTTTACCATTTTCGCTTTTGCTGTTATGTTTCAGTTTCGTTTTTTTATTGATTGCTTAATAAAGTAGGATCAGTTTATTCTATCTCGTGAGATTTTTTTTAAAAAAGCCAAAAAACACTTATCAGCTACTGTGCCTTGGACGCTAATAGTATCCCATTCGTTACTTGAGCTATATAGCAATACGCAACATTTTTATCTTGCTCGCGAATTGACATATATAGTGTCAGTGTAAAGGCGAAGTGAAGTACGGGATACAAATTATAGTTGTGTCGTCAGTGTAAACGCGAAGTGAAGGATGTTGTTGTGATGGGGGTTTCGGAAGTACACATTCGAAAATGTCATGCTGATACTAGAGCTGGAAAACCAAAAAAGATCGCCAGCTCCCAAATTTCTGTTACGTACTTCGCAACACGGAAATACACATATTGGTGGAATAAGAAAGTGAAATATGGCAAAATAGTGAAATATAGATAAAGAAGGAAATGGAAAAGAGAACTTACCACACGGAAATATCGACGAATAACGGAAGCTCGACTAAACAGACAGTAATGAAAATCACATACCCACACTCACAACAAACACATTACGAAATCTCTCTCTCTCTCTCTCCCATACAGACACACACACACACACACACACACACACACACACACACACAGACAGACACACACACACATTCACCAACCCCCCTTCCCTCCCCCCCCCCCCCTCCCTCCTGAAATTAACTGAGATGTTTGGGACGGTACATTTTGCCCACATGTTTAATGAAACATTTAAACGGGCAATATGTCCGCGGAATGCTTTGTCTCCAAGAATACTCATCTAGATGGCTTTGAAGAGTTGAAATTTGGCGTTTCCCTTTCCCTATGAGTGATTTTACCGCTGACCAGTACCCCTCTATGCTGTTAGTACAGGCGCCTGTCGATAGAGATCTAAATTCAATGTTATGGTTTACTACAAGATGTTGGTAACCCCTATCCCCTAAATCCCTATAAGAAGAAAACCCGTCTGAAATAACAATAGATCCTTCTGCCACCTCATCTTCAATTAACCTAACCAAAACTTCTATTTGGTACTACTCTGAAGACTACATCATTACAATGCTGACCTGAAACTACTGCCCCCCACACCCATAATCCAACCGGAGGTTCCCCCCTATTGTATTTCCTTTTCGCAAAATGAGACTCATCAATTTCCACCATAACGCCCGGCCCCCCCAACGGCCCCCTGTATTTCATATATTCCCCACAAACCTCCCTACAAAACGAGTACCAGTCTACTACGGTATTGTTACTGACACGACACTCATGCACACACATTAATACAGGATATCTTAAACACCAACAATATGTTATTTTCATTATGTCTCTGAGGGCGAGCTTAGATTTCTCGAACCACGTCCCTCGTCTAATGGACCGCCACAACCGATCTTTGCTGCAGCGCCATACGAACAAGTCGTGAGTACGGCGACTCGATACACTCGTAAGGCGCATATGTTCGCCGCACTCACGACATTGAACGTATTCCGCTATGAGACCACACATTTGCAGGAAGCAAATTGTGGTCAACATATCTTGGCCCATAACTTCCCTTAAATCGTCCAGATTCATAGGGGTAGACAAATCCATTCCTATAAACGAAAATAAGACACTACAAATTGTTCTATAATAAAAAATTAATAATCCACATTACCTCAATATCATTACGAAAAATATTAAGTACCGTCCAAATAAAAAACAAACAATTAAGTTAATTAAATCACACGTTTAATGATGTACCGAATATCAAGCGATCGCTTTTAGATTAACATTCAATTATTTTAATGATAGTGCTTATTAGAACACAGAACTGCTTTATTATCTATGCCTCGAAGTGAAGACATTACGATCTATGACTAAGGAATGACGTCATTGTTCAAAGCCGACGGGTTGTATCCCCTGCTGCACTAGACCCCATCGTTGCACACATAAACTTGCGTAATTGAGCACTTCAGATTTGTCACTGAATGCATTTCCACCACATTTCTAGCGTTGCACACGTAAATTTGTATCACTGAGCACTTCAGTTTAGTCACAGAACATACTTCTAACATGCACCGCATGTTTTTATAGGTAATTAGTGTTCACAAACATATGAGTGTCAAAGATACTATGATATATCGTAATATTACAAAGATGCTACATGTATGGAAAAAGATCATATATTCATTTATGCAACTGAAACGCCTTTTACACCAGTACAGAGAGATATTGATTATGTGAATATTAGAGCGAATACTGCTACACTAATTATAAAGATGTTCCATGTCAAAGCTTATATATATATATATATATATATATATATATATATATATATATATATATATATATATGGCTAAGACAGTACATTATTCATTTACATTTAGCATCATGAGAATTGTAGTAACAGATAAATTTGCTACTTGATCTGCAGATGAATCGTAATGATTCGAAACCGGTAACGGTACGTTTTGAATAAAAGAACTAGAAATAAATTTGTGGCTGGTTGCTGTCTCAACACCATCAACCTATGTCTTCAAATAACAGCCACGGTCTCCAACCATGTCGTCATATGACAAAATCGCATTAACATAATGATTGTTTTCGTCCATTTCAGTACAATGACTACAGTAAAACTTCAGGAAGGGTAGTGAGGTAGTCATAAGATTTTAATTATCACCTTAAAAAAAGCAACAACAATGTTTTTAAATTTAAAAAAATTTATTTAATTTTTTTATTTGAACTACTAGCTGATTGCTGTTGCGTAAGTTTCTTTCATTAGTGATACTCTTGTAGACGGTTGGAAATTCAGCTACCTGGCAGAAGCGTTTGGCTTAGCAAAATTAAAAATAAATTCTATACCACAGACCTTTAGTCATAAAAAATGAAGTTCCTGTACTAGGTAATATTTACTTTCGTGGCAGAGAGCAAGTAGCGTGTCCTGAAGTAGGGCAAACGGTGTCGAATTCATTACTCTTTGATTAGAAAACTATCTACGCTATATTTCACAAGCAGCAAGAGCACTTCTGCCAGAAAAAAAAAACATGTTAAAAAATACCATGTCGGAGTATTGAGCTCTGGCCTGGTTTTAAAGGACTGTAGGATCCTCTGCTAACATTTGAGGTTGACCTATTTACACTGCGATCACTCATGCTAGACGCGTGATTTTTGTGCTTTTGTGTCTTCTTAATGTTCGTTGTATTGACAGATCTGTTTTCGTACACATTGAAATAGTTGCATGAACACATAGTTTTTTTCCTACGAGTGTTTTCCCATAATGGAGATCATATACAGTGGAGAAGTCAATTCTGATGAAGGAAAACAATAGTTGACGGTATTTTCGTTCTGTCGTTGCAACTAGAAAAAATGCGAGTTTTTTCACCAGATGCGTTTCGCTTTATTGAGGTAAAGCATCATGAGTGGTCTGTAATTAAGTATTTACATTTTGATTTGCTTTAAGATAAAAAACAGCTCGTTAACAATATGCCGGTTTTTACTTACTGCGTATTGTTAACGAATTATTTTTCGATCTTAAAGCAAATCAACATGTAAATAACTTCATTAAAGGCCAGTGATGATGCTTTACCCCAATAAAGCGAAACGCGTCTGGTGAAAAAAACTCGCATTTTTTGTAGTTGCAACGACAGAACGAAAATACTCTCGAGAATTGTAAAGCAACTACGGACAGTACGGCCATACAATTGAAGAATTTATTGATTACAATAGTACTTGGTGCTTACTGGGAGAAAAGACAAGGTAGAAAAAAAAGCCTCTATATACTTCCTTCTAAGTATTGTTAACTGTGTTTGTATGTGTACATATTTTCAGCAAATAAATATTATTTTGAAATTTTTGGACGACGCTTTTCCTTTTGTCTCAGTAGTAGCGGAGGGGGGGGGGGGGGCGCTTTATCCTACCACATTTCTCAAGAACATCCACTGTAGTCGAGTCGTCGCTGACAGTTGCAGTGGGTTGGGGGCAGCAGCTCCACGTGCCTACTGCAACCAATCACGTTACGCGATTTTGTAAACGTCTCTATAGAAACGCCTGAGTGTTCCCGGAGCTCTGTAAACACCTATTGTTTTCGCCTGCAACCGTTTGCACTCGTAGTTGAAATCTGGTAAAAGCGTTGCCTGCAGTCTGGGATAAACTCACGCCGAGTCAACTATACGAATTTTTCTTTGGTCATTAATCAACTCTGCCACCATTGCTTGTTCCTTAATGCTGCCACTGCATTTCGACTTTTCGTAGGGAGGACAGTCCTTCATAGCTCCGCTTTCACCACTGATGTGCGAAGCTGCTCGGCGGATAGCATGTACAACTTAGGCGCCGACACGTAAGCAAAATCGACCACTCGCGAGAATCAAGTCACGGTGCAGGGGTGATACAGCAGGAGCGACGCAGTGGAACTGCGACACGTAAATCGCTCGTGTAGGAGGGCTCAAGCGCATCGGTTGTGCTGGTCAGTGGTTTAGATTGATCCAGCTGCTATGATTATGTGAGAGTAATTCTGAAGCTGAAGCCACCCATTTATTTCCATTGAAACTGCAGCGGAGGCATGAAGCCAAATAGCAAAGTAGAACGCTGTAAGATATCAGCTACGTACCGCCATTTTTCGACAGAGACAGTGCCACTCGTTACGGACTTTTGCCAACGATGCACAAGAGTTGTGATTGAGGTATTTATCCGGCAGATTTAATTTCCTTTTACAATAGTATCTCGTTCCAGGCCTTTCCGCACTGCAGCATGGTTTAGTAGGTTGCTGGCGTATTGCGTGGAAATGCTGCTTTGTGAAATGTATCGTGAATATAAATCTCGCCAATGGCGGGTCGGAAGCCACATCAGTTCTTTGCGTATTCTCCACAATTCACCTATCATTTTTTTCTGAAACTGACAAATTAATACATCAAAATTTAGGAGGGAATAACTGGGAACGTGGCGCCCACACAGACCTGAACCAGCTGAACCTGGCCACCTCCTTCAGCTTTGACCACCGCATCTGAGCCCTGGAAGTGTTTGACATGTCGTCCATCTTTCAAAGGCCCAAAGAAGTGTGTGTGTGTGTGTGAAATCTTATGGGACTCAACTGCTAAGGTCATCAGTCCCTAAGCTTACACACTACTTAACCTAAATTATCCAAAGGACAAACACACACACCCATGCCCGAGGGAGGACTCGAACCTCCGCCGGGACCAGCCGCACAATCTATGACTACAGAGGCCCAAAGAGATGGTAGTCTGAATAAGCTGATAAATAATGACCGTAATACGATGGATGTAGTAGGACAGTCCAGCCAGATTTGACAACTGTTGTGGGACCTGGAATTTTCGTGCTCCAACGAACGTTTGTCTTCTTCTCTGACTTGACTCTGGACATTTTGGCTTTCAAAATAGTCAGCGTCGTCTTCATTCTGAATCAGCTGTTACTTCAGGTTCCAAGACGTTCGAAAGAGCAGCACTCCGCGCGTCTCAAAAGGTGGTGCACATCACTTTGCTTGCAGATGGCTTCTTTGTTGGAAAATTTGCTTGTCGCCGCTCCACAGACTGTCTTTCGGATTCCGTTCGTAATGGCTCGTGGCACCTCCAGTGATGACGTGTTCAGAAAACTGGGACCTTCGGCACCGTATTGGCCCAGCAGGTCCTAAGGAATTTCCATTTGCTGATCGTTTTCGTTTCATGTAGACGTCCACTGGAGTCGTCTCCCACAAATTCTTCGATAAACATGGTAGAGGAAGTTCTTGTCTGAGGCATTACAACCGACGTTCAACTGTACACCCAATTACATCGTCGTAAGACACGACCATCACGGATGTGAGGCTCGAGGCACTGTTTATCACGAACGATGGTAGCTCAACAGCATAGACAGTGTCTCACTGGACTCGCACATCCTAATCACTACTCCTGAAACGCAGTACCCGCTACCTCACGTACATTAATCACGTCTGCTGTGTCGTTTCCATACGAGTTGTGCAGGCATCGACGGATTTCAGTTTCTACAAGTTGCCCAGCAGTGAAGAATTCAACGACACATCTCTGTTTTATACATATCTCAATGTCAAGATTACTGTAGGCTCCAAGCCACCCGAAACAACCACACCTTATACAAATTAAATGATACAATTTCAGAGACTTTACTGGTCTCATACAGATATGATTTTACGTGTGTTGACTGAAGCAGCGGGCGAAAATTTGTACCAAGGCCAGAAACCGAACCCGGGTTTCCTGCTCAGGAGGCAGCTGCGTTAGCCACTAAGCCAGGGCTTCACAACATACGTGCTCGCGGAGCAAGCTGTGAGCAGCAAGGCGCGAGCACGGAGCAGCGCGAGCACGCTACCCCCACTACCAGACCAGAGCGGAGAGTGGGGAGAGTCACGTGGGGTACACAACAGCTGCCGCCAGTCTATGTAAATCCGCGGCCACCTGCATGGATATCACTCACGAATTATTACTGCGACAAATAAAACAAATAAAGGAGAATGTAGACGTGTCACATAATTTTACTAGCTTAGTGTATGCCTCTACCATCTGTAGACACTGAAACTAAAGAATTTCACGACAATCCTATATTTTCAACACTTTCTTCAACGCTACTTAAAATATCACCTCCAGTTGTAGTGTTCTTCATGGCTACTACATCGAGGAGCTCCTCCCTCACCTGAAGATCTCTATTAACACCTCTAATAAATATGGCAAGCTGCGCTGTTCCAGTGATATCAACACTTTCGTCCAGAGCTAGAGAATACGCCATAAAATCTTTACAGATATTTGCAACCTGGCTCTGGACGTCGTCTGCCATGTCCTGTATGCGACGCATAATGGTCATGTTAGATAATGGCACAATCCGAAATTGTTGAACTTGAGATGGACACAAATGTTCCACTGCAACTAACAAACATTCTTTTATTAAATCGCCATCAGTTAAGGGGCGCAGGGATTTTGCTAAAAGCAAAGCAATTTTGTAACCCACTCTGAGAGCTGCCTCAGTTGATTGTTCTTCGTCGTCCAGATCTTCTTCGGATAGCTTCCTTTTAAGTTTAATAACTTCCTGTGCACGATCTGGTCAATCACATTTTCCACGTCCGTAGTCTTTCGCTTGGTACAACATATAATGTCGCTGCAAATTAAATTTCGTAAAAGAATTCAGCGTTTTGTGACATACTAAACATTTTGCAACACCCTCTTTTTCTGTAAACAGATACAATTCCTCCCAATGGGGGTTGAACTGCGAAAGCATGGTTGGGGTTACACAACGGCGACTTCACATGATTCTTAACCAGCGAAGTGACTGTTAAGAGCTGATCGTAGTACTTTAAACGTTACACAGTCGGCGCGAATTCAATAGGCATGCTGCGGCCCTATTCAAACGTGCGCGCGCATTTCCCCTCCCTCCCCTCCCTCCCCTCCCTCCCTACTCCGCGACCTTGCAGCTGCTCGCGAGCACGTGCCCGAGCAGACGCGAGTACTCGCGCTCAAAACCGGCCAGTTGTTAAGCCCTGCACTAAGCTATCTTGGCACAGCGGTTTACACACCTGCGCATATTACCCTGCACGCCTTCCTCCTCGATTCAGATCCTCACCGGCCCAATCTACTTTAAATTCCCCCTTATGCACGAACAGAACTTCCGAGGCTCTACGTATTTTGGAGTAGCACCTGTGCAGTGAGGCCGCGCGTGGTAGCCGCTCGGTTTAGGGCGTCTTGTCACGGTCCGGGCGGCTTCACCCCGTCAGAGGTTCGAGTCCTCCCTCGGGCACGGGTGTGTGTCTTGTCCTTAGAGTAAGTTCGTTTAAGTTAGGGTAAGTAGTGTGTAGGCTTAGGGACCGATGACCTCAGCAGTTTGGTCCCTTAAGAATTCACATACATTTGAACACTTTGAACCTGTGCATTGAACGTAAATGGGGGATACAGCCTGAGTCCAGGTGCAGGTACTTACACAGATGAAATGACACAATTTCCAAGACTTTACTGGCCTCCTACAGATATGATTTTATGTACTTAGATTGAAGTGGCGAACGAAAATTTGTACCAAGGAGACCCGGGTTCGATTCCCGGTTTTGGAACAAATTTTTGCGTGCTGCTTCAGTCTACATAAAACCACTCCTTGCCTATCCCAGAAGACTATGTAAGAGGTCCATGACTAAGGAATTTATTGCTAGCGCACTCGAGCAGATGTAACTTCGATGGATTGCTCACGCGCTGCCTGCGATATGTAAGCTACAATAGAATTGGAGACCAGAGAGCAGTGTCGGCAGCAGTAGCAGTATTAGCTTGCAGTCGGGAGGTTGAGTCAGATCGCTCTTAGAGAGCGGTTGTCTAGTTGTATAGCTCACAGAGAGCACTTATGTCCTGTATGGAATTACCAAGGCCGGTCGTGGAGAACGATGGCGGTGCCTGAGCGATGCAGTATAAGGTAAAAGCAAAAATTATTATTATTTATTGCCGTGCTCATATGTAATTTGCAACAACTCATTTTGTACTATTGTTATATCAAAGTCACATATAAATATTTTTCAATAAAAATCTTTCTTAGAAAGATAACTTTTGACAGTCATTCATCTGAATTTAAAGTTTTTACTAATTTCTCCTATCCATAGTCATGCCAATTACCGTAAAGAAAAATCAGTTTTTTTTATCCATAACAAAATCTAGATGCCAGCATTGTACTGGGCTTTGCCAGAAAATTTCATCTAGGGGCAAATAAATACGCGTTATCTGGCGACATAATTGAGGTAAGACTCTCCAGTTTATTCAGAATGACTTTTCAGGCCCATGACGTAGCATTGCTGACGTCCAGATTTACCAGTTTATGTTCACAGTCAGTTAATTATTGAAAGGTTTTATGTGAGTCACAATTTATTGAGAGGTTAGTCACATTTTTATTGGGAGGTTATGGAAATAAACTGTTGGGAGGTTACAATTGCATATCACTTTCCCTGCAGATGGATTTTCTTTCGTCAGTCTTCAGGGCATCCGTGGTCTCGAGTTCTTCTCAGTCGCGGCCGCTGTCAGTAACTGCGCTGGCTTCGCAAGGTGTGGTCCGCGTGACAAAACAAGCCACGTATTGCACCGTATAATGACTCGGAAGCGTTTACTTGCGTTCCCGGGTTTATTTTGTGCGCTGGTATGCTTACAGGAGCAGTACAAATAGGAGTAGCTAGGCTCGCTTTCACCCGCGCAGGAGGGTTCTTACAGCTCCAGCGATAATAATTAAAGCTCTCTAGCTAGATAACTGCTTTCATATTGATTCCGGAATCCAACTGGTTTGGGAACTGCGCACTGCTGACAGTTCGTAATATCGCCTCGAGCTGGCTCCCAGCGATTTTCACCGAAACCCTCCACAACGACCGAAACAGAAATACAGTTGAAAGTCAATAAGGGAAAGAGCCCCTCTGTAGGCCAGTGGTAGGTGGCATGGTAGCTCAGCGTGTCAGGGGACTTTTATAGCACAAAAAAAGAAACTGGGTGAAGCTTTTATCACTGGAATTAAAGAGATTTCATCCCAAGTATGGAAGTGCTAAGGAAATAACGACCAAGAAACAGAAAGACAAAAAAAGGGGAAAAAAGGCTAGTGTTGCTGCCTCCAGTGCGGAAGGGCGGGTGTTCGATTCCCAGCACCTCGTCAGATTATTTTGTACGAGACAGGGAAGTCTGTAACAGAATCTACCCAGCCTCATGAGGCCAAATGAGGAGCTGCTTGAACGAAGAAGCAGCAGCACCATGAGGTTCTATCTAGTGGCAATAGCGGCCTGGAAGGGTTGGCGACACGGTGACCACGTGTCACTCAGTCAGAGGTCGTTCCTAGTAATGCCTCACAGGCACCAGCCAGCTTCTCGGAAGAGGCCTAAGGCGTAACTTCTTTGGAAATTTGTGGTAAGTTCTTATTCGACCAAACTGCTGAGGTTATCGGTCCCTAGGCTTACACACTATTTAACCTAACTTAAACTTACGCTGAGGACAACACACGCACACCCATGTCCGAGAGAGGACTGGAACCTCCGACGGGGGAAGCCACGCGAGCCGTGACAAGGCGCCCTAGACCGCGCAGCTACCCCTCGCGGCTAAGGTCTAATCCGTGAGTGGTGTTCATGTTTAGTCGACAGAGGAAAGGTAACTCAAAAATACAACACTGATATTTCTAGAGAAACAAATGGAATTTATGCGCTTCATTTAATTGTAGGCAAGTCCTCTTCAGTCTCCGAACACCTCTGACTACCAAAATGGAGGATCGTAAATTATGCACCAAACACACTGCAATGCCCTCAAATTGTGCCTGCCATCCGAGAAGGAGTAATGGATTCCCTACAACTTTCTGCTTCATACCGCATTATTTGCCAGAGACTATCTGCAGACCATCCAGGCTAGGGAATCACCCCAGCAGCACAACACAAAGGGCTGAATGTGGGGCAGTGCTGTGACTGGGACTCCACCACAGCAGAGACTGCTGAGGAATGCAGTCTCACTGAGCTCGGCGCTCAAATTACTGTTCAGCACTACCCCAGACGACCATCCTCGGCGAGTATGTTGGCGACCTGGGAAGGGACCGTTCTTCCAGCATTCTGCAGAGGCACAGCCGCGTTATTGCTGGCATCACGGTGCGGGGAGGCATCCGGTATGACATCAGGTCACGGCTAGTGGTGGTTGAAGGAACTCTGAGGGCACAACAGTAGGTCACCGACATCCTGTGTACCCACTTGTCGCCTCTGGTACGACATACTGCGGTGCCATTTCCCAAAGGGACAATGCTCGTACACACACGGCACATGTCTACTGAGGTATCCCCACGAGACCACCCAGATTTGTCACAGACAGAATGCACGTAGGACCACCTCGAACGTCCGTTCTCTCAGTCACAGTATTGGGGATATCAAGGACCAGTTACAGCAGCCGTCGGCTAGTTTGCCTCAGCAGAGCATACAATGGCTTTAGGACGCCTTTCCAAACCGAATCACTGTATTCGTCTAGGGCAGAGGAGGCCCCAACGTCATGCTCGTAAGTCGACTCATACTGCCAAGTTCTTTGTAAATCTGACTCGATACTGTAATGACTGAAATACCATTGCATATCCTCTCTCTCTTTTTCTTTTTTTCACACACTGTACTGTTTACGAGTGTCACTCCAAAAGAAATGGACACCATTTTTGTAAAAATACAATTTTCATTCTGCATGTGTGAAAGTTTTAGAGTGTGTAGATACATCCTTCCCGCTTGTTTTCAAACTTAGTTCAACCTGTTCCCGTGAGTGGCGCCGTCACAGCATGGCTTCAAGATGGCTACTACACTTGACGTTCGTCAGAAGCAACGTGCTATCATAGAATTCCTGTGCTGTGAAAACGAGACAGTGGGAAACATCCACAAGAGGTTGAAAAAGGTGTATGGAGATGTGGCTGTCGATCGCAGTACAGTTAGTCGGTGGGCAAGCAGGTTACGTGATGAAAGCGGGCACGGCAATATTGACGATTGTCCTCGGGGCGGCAGGCCTCGTATTGCACACACTCCAGAAAATGTGCAGAGAGTTAACGAATTGGTGACTGCTGACAGACGCATCACAGTGAACGAATTGTCACACTACGTTGGGATAGGGGAAGGAAGTGTTTGCAGAATACTGAAAGTGTTGGCGTTAAAAAAGGTTTGAGGCAGGTGGGTTTCCAGGGTGTTGACAGTGGCTCACAAAGAAACAAGAAAACGGTATGCAGCGACGTTTTGGGACAGTACGAGAATAGTGGAAGAATAGTGACAGGTGATGAAACATGGCTCCATCATTTTTCACCAGAGACGAAGAGGCAATCAATGGAGTGGCATCATAGTAGTAAACAGGCGGATTGAGCGCAGTCGCAGATAATTTAATGATGTTCTTAATTTTCTTAAAAAACTCTTATTTTCTTATAAATTCTTCAACTAGCCACTTACTTACTAAACAGGTGCAAGCCACAAAAAGTAAAAATTTTCAAAGCTACACAACAAACTCCAGATCTTGAAATTTATCATTTCTTTATATTTTAGTTTAATGTCACCATCTTTAAAAATTGGAAGTCCCAGTTATCTATTATTTTATTGAACCTTTATGTAGATTAAAATTTTAAACTTATTAAAATTTGTTATACAATAAATCATTTTCAATAACCATAAGCCACTGTATCATAGTTATCCAGAACAATTCATTTACCATACTGAAACAAGAATTCTTTCTTAACCTGTTTATTGACTAGATTTTTAGTATTCTAACTGTATCTTTTCTTTAACTTCACTTTCTATTAACCCTACCATAGATTCTCCATTCAACTTTTGAATATTCTTGTAATTTAAAGTGAATCCTTTTACCTTCATTTCTGTCTTTTCATCATTCTTCTCATAATAGTAACTTTTCGGACCTGTTGAAGCCCAATCTGTAATCCAATTATTTCCCAATTCATCTATCCATTCACCCAACATACAGCCTGTTTCCACAGTATTTTTACCATCATCCATGTATACTACAGAATCAGTATCAAAATATATAACAGATTCTCCTAGTTTATGTAACATATCATACAATCTAAGTCTTCCAAATCTCATAATAGTTCACAATTTTAAAGGTGATACGATTTAAAAATTTAAGACAAATGATGAATTCTGTAAGTGGGTGATATCTCAAAAGAACAGTTATCACACATTCACAGCTCACTATGCAAAAGGTTATGATTCCCAATTCATTTTGTAGTACTGTGTTGAAAATACAATAAGGCTGTATACCATCTACACAGGAACTGTAGTGGACTGTTAAGGCAGCCAGTCCACAGTGAAGTAGCCGAAAGGGCACGCGTCAACTCACGCCGTCTGGCGTTAAGTCTGGAACAGGATTCGTAATGAATGTGATAAAGAAACGAACGTAGCTACTAGAACACTTAACTTTTATATTGTCCTTTGGTATACAGCATTCTGGATGATACAAGTGAGACTCTATCTTGAGGTACATGCAACGTTACAAATGGTTAATGGCGCCTTGCTAGGTCGTAGCCATTAACTTAGCTGAAGGCTATTCTAACTGTCTCTCGGCAAATGAGAGAAAGGCTTCGTACGTGTAGTCGCTAGCAATGTCGTCCGTACAACTGGGCGAGTGCTAGTCCATCTCTCGAGACCTGCCGTGTGGTGGCGCTCGGTCTGCGATCACACAGTGGCGACACGCGGGTCCGACATGTACTAACGGACCACGGCCGATTTAAGCTACCACCTAGCAAGTGTGGTGTCTTGCGGTGACACCACAGGAACAAAATTCATGTTATTGGAGATCAAACAGTTAGGCGTAAAAATTATAGACAGCAGTAATTTTGTACAAGGTCCACTTAGTAGTATTCCAAAAACTTTTGATTTGAAAGAATTGAAGAAATGCTACTTCCCACATTTATTCAATACCCCAGCAAATGAAAACTATACAGGACCAATTCCTGATACTGAATATTATTGTGTTGACAGTATGAAGCCAAAAGATCGAGAAGCATTTCTCAAATGGCACAGCTCTAGAGTTAAAGAAAATGATATGTTCAATATGAAGAAAGAAATTAAGGAGTTCTGTAATTCTGATGTAGATATATTAAGATGAGGTTGTTTAGAATTAAGAAAACAGTTTCTGTAAATTGCTAACATTGATCCATTCTGTTATTTAACAATTGCTGGCGTTTGTATGGCAATTTACAGATTGAAATATTTACAGAAAAATACAATCGCTGTATTGTATAAAGAACAGAAGGAGAATTACAGTAAACAATCGATAGCTTGGTTGAATAGTTTAAATAATAGCAACATCTCACATGCTCTTAATGGTGGAGAAGTCAGAATTGCAGGAGCAAAAGTAGATGGATTTAATAAAGCAACTAATACTGTTTATCAATATCATGGGTGCTTCTGGCATGGTTGTAAAAATGTTTTAAAAGTCAAACAATTAAGAACAGAAATAAAGAAACTATGGATGATCTTTATCAAAAGACTTTAACAAGAAGTGCAGAAATACGAAATGCTGCATACAATCTGGTGGAAATGTGGGAATGTGATAGGGTGAACTCAGTAGAGTATAAAAATCTTAAACAGTTACCCAAAATTATTGAACCATTGAATCCAAGAGATGCATTTTATGGTGGACGAACAAATGCAATAAAATTAAGAGCTAAAGCAGATTGTATTAGCTCAAAAATAAAATATATTGATGTATGTAGTCTTTATCCAACTGTGCAATATTATGATTATTATCCCGAAAACATCCAAGGAAAATATACAGACCAAGATACTATTCTAAAAATTGGTATGGGTTAATAAACTGTAAAATATTGGCTCCTAGAAGATTGTATCATCCAGTTTTCCTGTATGCATGCAAATCAATAAAAATGAATACTATTGTTTCCTCTGTGTGTCTAATGTGCAGAAGAACAGCTATGTAAATGCAATCACTTTGATGAAGAAAGAAGTTTTATCAGAACTTGGTCGACAGATGAAGTAAAGAAAGCTGTAGAAAAAGGACATAAAGTTTTAGAAGTTTGTGAAGTATGGGACTTTAAAAATAAAAGCAATATGCTGTTTAAAAATTATGTGAAAGATTTTATGAAAATCAAATTAGAAGCTACTTCACATAATTTTGAAAGTGATGAAGAATACATCAAAACAGTTAAAGAGAAGTAGGAGATTGACTTGGATTGTGATAGAATAAAAGAAAATCCTGGAAAGCGAGCTGTTGCTAAGATCTGTCTGAATTCATTATGGGGCAAATTTGGACAAAGGCAAAATATGAGTGAAACAGAATATGTAACCAATTTACAACGCTTTTATGAGATACTGTTGGATGATCGATTAGATAACTTAGATGTAAGTTTTATTACAGAGGAAATGGTTCAGATGAGGTTCAATTTCAAAGATAACTACGTGGAAAACAGTGCTCCTACAAATATTTTCATTGCTTCATTCACTACATCAAATGCAAGACTTAGATTGTATGATATGTTAGATAAACTAGGAGTATCTGTTATACACTCCTGGAAATGGAAAAAAGAACACATTGACACCGGTGTGTCAGACCCACCATACTTGCTCCGGACACTGCGAGAGGGCTGTACAAGCAATGATCACACGCACGGCACAGCGGACACACCAGGAACCGCGGTGTTCGCCGTCGAATGGCGCTAGCTGCGCAGCATTTGTGCACCGCCGCCGTCAGTGTCAGCCAGTTTGCCGTGGCATACGGAGCTCCATCGCAGTCTTTAACACTGGTAGCATGCCGCGACAGCGTGGACGTGAACCGTATGTGCAGTTGACGGACTTTGAGCGAGGGCGTATAGTGGGCATGCGGGAGGCCGGGTGGACGTACCGCCGAATTGCTCAACACGTGGGGCGTGAGGTCTCCACAGTACATCGATGTTGTCGCCAGTGGTCGGCGGAAGGTGCACGTGCCCGTCGACCTGGGACCGGACCGCAGCGACGCACGGATGCACGCCAAGACCGTAGGATCCTACGCAGTGCCATAGGGGACCGCACCGCCACTTCCCAGCAAATTAGGGACACTGTTGCTCCTGGAGTATCGGCGAGGACCATTCGCAACCGTCTCCATGAAGCTGGGCTACGGTCCCGCACACCGTTAGGCCGTCTTCCGCTCACGCCCCAACATCATGCAGCCCGCCTCCAGTGGTGTCGCGACAGTCGTGAATGGAGGGACGAATGGAGACGGGTCGTCTTCAGCGATGAGAGTCGCTTCTGCCTTGGTGCCAATGATGGTCGTATGCGTGTTTGGCGCCGTGCAGGTGAGCGCCACAGTCAGGACTGCATACGACCGAAGCACACAGGGCCAACACCCGGCATCATGGTGTGGGGAGCGATCTCCTACACTGGCCGTACACCACTGGTGATCGTCGAGGGGACACTGAATAGTGCACGGTACATCCAAACCGTCATCGAACCCATCGTTCTACCATTCCTAGACCGGCAAGGGAACTTGCTGTTCCAACAGGACAATGCACGTCCGCATGTATCCCGTGCCACCCAACGTGCTCTAGAAGGTGTAAGTCAACTACCCTGGCCAGCAAGATCTCCGGATCTGTCCCCCATTGAGCATGTTTGGGACTGGATGAAGCGTCGTCTCACGCGGTCTGCACGTCCAGCACGAACGCTGGTCCAACTGAGGCGCCAGGTGGAAATGGCATGGCAAGCTGTTCCACAGGACTACATCCAGCATCTCTACGATCGTCTCCATGGGAGAATAGCAGCCTGCATTGCTGCGAAAGGTGGATATACACTGTACTAGTGCCGACATTGTGCATGCTCTGTTGCCTGTGTCTATGTGCCTGTGGTTCTGTCAGTGTGATCAAGTGACGTATCTGACCCCAGGAATGTGTCAATAAAGTTTCCCCTTCCTGGGACAATGAATTCACGGTGTTCTTATTTCAATTTCCAGGAGTGTATATATTTCTCTGTATCTGTGTGTCACATGGAACTGTAACGGATTCGTGCTGGACGTGCAGACCGCGTGAGACGACGCTTCATCCAGTCCCAAACAAGCTCAATGGGGGACAGATCCGGAGATCTTGCTGGCCAGAGTAGTTGACTTACACCTTCTAGAGCACGTTGGGTGGACGGGATACAAGCAGACGTGCATTGTCCTGTTGGAACAGCAAGTTCCCTTGCCGGTCTAGGAATGGTAGAACGATGGGTTCGATGACGGTTTGGATGTACCGTGCACTATTCAGTGTCCCCTCGACGATCACCAGTGGTGTACGGCCAGTGTAGGGGATCGCTCCCCACACCATGATGCCGGGTGTTGGCCCTGTGTGCCTCGGTCGTATGCAGTCCTGATTGTGGCGCTCACCTGCACGGCGCCAAACACGCATACGACCATCATTGGCACCAAGGCAGAAGTGACTCTCATCGCTGAAGACGACACGTCTCCATTCGTCCCTCCATTCACGCCTGTCGCGACACCACTGTAGGCGGGCTGCACGATGTTGGGGCGTGAGCGGAAGACGGCCTAACGGTGTGCGGGACCATAGCCCAGCTTCATGGAGACGGTTGCGAATGGTCCTCGCCGATACCCCAGGAGCAACAGTGTCCCTAATTTGCTGGGAAGTGGCGGTGCGGTCCCCTACGGCACTGCGTAGGATCCTACGGTCTTGGCGTGCAACCGTGCGTCGCTGCGGTCTGGTCCCAGGTCGACGGGCACGTGCACCTTCCGCCGACCACTGGCGACAACATCGATGTACTGTGGAGACCTCACGCCCCACGTGTTGAGCAATTCGGCGGTACGTCCACCCGGCCTCCCGCATGCCCACTATACGCCCTCGCTCAAAGTCCGTCAACTGCACATACGGTTCACGTCCACGCTGTCGCGGCATGCTACCAGTGTTAAAGACTGCGATGGAGCTCCGTATGCCACGGCAAACTGGCTGACACTGACGGCGGCGGTGCACAAATGCTGCACAGCTAGCGCCATTCGACGGCCAACACGGCGGTTCCTGGTGTGTCCGCTGTGCCGTGCGTGTGATCATTGCTTGTACAGCCCTCTCGCAGTGTCCGGAGCAAGTATGGTGGGTCTGACACACCGGTGTCAATGTGTTCTTTTTTCCATTTCCAAGAGTGTATCTTGATACTGATTCTGTAGTATACATGGATGATGGTAAAAATACTGTGGAAACAGACTGTATGTTGGGTGAATGGACAGATGAATTGGGAAATAATTGGATTACAGATTGGGCTTCAACAGGTCCGAAAAGTTACTATTATGAGAAGAATGATGAAAAGACAGAAATGAAGGTAAAAGGATTCACTTTAAATTACAAGAATGTTCAAAAGTTGAATGGAGAATCTATGATAGGGTTAATAGAAAGTGAAGTTAAAGAAAAGATACAGTTAGAATACTAAAAATCTAGTCAATAAACAGGTTAAGAAAGAATTCTTGTTTCAGTATGGTAAAAGAATTGTTCTGGATAACTATGATACAGTGGCTTATGGTTATTGAAAATGATTTATTGTATAACAAATTTTAATAAGTTTAAAATTTTAATCTACATAAAGGTTCAATAAAATAATAGATAACTGGAACTTCCAATTTTTAAAGATGGTGACATTAAACTAAAATATAAAGAAATGATAAATTTCAAGATCTGGAGTTTGTTGTGTAGCTTTGAAAATTTTTACTTTTTGTGGCTTGCACCTGTTTAGTAAGTAAGTGGCTAGTTGAAGAATTTATAAGAAATTAAAAGAGTTTTGTAAGAAAATTAAGAACATCATTAAATTATCTGCGACTGCACTCAATCCGCCCATAAATTCTGATGCATATGTGACAACACTGAAGAAACTTCAAGCTCGACTGAGTCGTGCTCGACCACATCGGCAAAAGCAGGAAGTTTTGCTGTTGCATGACAATGTACGGCCACATGTCAGACAAAAAACCATAAAAGCAATCACAAAACTCGGATGGACAACACTGACAACACTTGACCTGGCTCCATGTGATTATCATCTCTTTGGGAAACTGAAAGACTCTCTTCGTGGAACAAGGTTTGAAGATGATGACTCCCTTGTGCTGACCAGGGAACCTTTCATTCGCACCCCCCTCAGATTTAGTTATAAGTTGGCACAATGGATAAGCCTTGAAAAACTGAACACAGATCACTCGAGAAAACAGGATGAAGTTGTGCAGAACTATGAAAAAAATAAACAAAATATACAACCTGAGTAGTCCCTGTGCAACATCAAGGCGAGTGTCAGCTCAGAAGTGCCGTGGTCCCGTGGTTAGCGCGAGCAGCTGCTG
Source organism: Schistocerca nitens (assembly GCF_023898315.1). NCBI lineage: Eukaryota > Metazoa > Arthropoda > Insecta > Orthoptera > Acrididae > Schistocerca > Schistocerca nitens. The sequence goes on from NC_064617.1 coordinate 877,052,742, forward strand.
CCTGAGAGGTCCTTGGTTCAAATCTTCAATCAAGTGACAAATTTAATTTTTTATTTTCAGACAATTATTAGCTGTCCATCCGATGTGATCACTTTTTTGGGAGTGATTATCACATCCACAAGAAAACCTAATTCGGGCAAGGTAGAAGAATCTTTTTACCCATTTACCAAGCGTACAAGTTAGGTGGGTCGACAACATATTCCTGTCATGTGACGCACATGCCGTCACCAGTGTCGTATGGAATATATCAGACGTGTTTTGTGGAGGAATCGGTTGACCTATGACCTTGCGATCAAATGTTTTCGGTTCCCATTGGAGAGGCATGTCCTTTCGTCTACTAATCGCACGGTTTTGCGGTGCGGTCGCAAAACAAAGACACTAAACTTATTACACTGAACAGAGAGGTCAATGAACGAATGGACAGATCATAATTTTGCGAAAATAAAGAAAATAAACTTTTCACTCAGGGGGAAGACTTGAACCAAGAACCTCTCGTTCTGCAGCTGCTCACGCTAACCACGGGACCACGGCGCTTCTGAGCTCACTTTGTCTTTGATGTCACCTATCTTGCACATGGACTACCCAGTTTGTATATTTTGTTTATTTTTTCATAGTTCGGCACAACTTCTTCCTGTTTTCTCGATTGATCTGTGTTCAGTTTTTCAAGGTCTATCCACTGTGCCAACTTATTACTAAATCTGAGGGGGATGCGATGGGGAGGTTCCCTTGTGAGTAAATAAGCTTACCACGCCTATTTTCATTCTCTGCTTTCGTATGGCATCATATTCTGGGGTAACTCATCATTGAGTAAAAGAGTGTACATTGCACAAAAGCGTGTAATCAGAATAATTGCTCGACCTCATCCAAGATCATCCTGCAGACACTTATTTAAATAGCTAGAAATCTTCACTGTAGCCTCACAGTATATATATTCACTTATGAAATTTGTTATAACAGTCTGAACGAATTCAAAAATAATAGCAGTGTACATGGCTGCAACACTAGGAGAAAGGATGATCTTCACTACTCAAGGTTAAATCTAACTTTGGCTCTGAAGGGAGTAAATTATGCTGCCACAAAAGTCTTTGGTCACTTACCTAATAGCATCAAAAGTCTAACAGATAGCAACATAGCATTTAAAAGGAAATTAAAAGAATTTCTTAATGGCAACTCATTCTACTCATTAGATGAATTTTTGGATATAGTAAGTGGGTAATTTCCCTACACCCACAAAAAAAAAAAAAAATTAAAAATATTGAGTGTCATGTAATATTTTTTCTAATGTAATATCTTGTATGGACACCTTTTATTAATCTGACATGTTCCACATCATTACGAAGTGTCGTATTCATGATCTATGGAACACGTATTAACCTAATCTAATCTAATGTAATCTAATCTGCCAAAAAGTGGCTCCAACAGGTTGGTCCAGAATTTTACCGTGTGGGTATACAGGCGCTGGTTCCAAGATGGCGTAAGGCAGATGAAAGGGATGGAAATTATGTGGAGAAATGAAAATACTGTTTCTAAAGGATGTATCGACATACTGTAAAACTTTCAAACGTGTACAATAAAAGATGGATTAAAAAAAAATAGTGTGCATTTCTTTTGGAGTGACCCTCGTACAAGACGATATTTTGCTGGTATGCTATCCTTCACAGGATAAGAAAAGAGCAGTAGCTGGAAGATTCTACAATTAACACCACTTCAGCATAATCCGCCAGACACACTCGAGAAACACTAAAGCCCGTATCACGCGCAGCAAGATTCGTAGTAAGTTTCCTTACTGGCTCATGCGACGGCTACCTTGCGGGTTTTGTCATCTGCTAGCGGGCTACCTTGCTGGGAAACTTGTAAGATTTCCAGGATAGGTCCGGTGCTATTTTTCTTGTAAGGTTCCCTGTGTGCTACCTGCGTTGGCCAATCATGAGACGTTTCGTTTGGGACGTCAGACGCGGAAAGCTTTGGTGGGAAGCGTTTGTTGATAGTCGCTTTTCTCCTGTTGTGAGGTGCGGTAGGAAGTTCTTATAATTATTAAATAATGGCACCGCAGTGGTCCAAGGAAGCGATTGAAGCGTTGATATGTACTTATAGGGAAGAACAGCGTCTGTAAGTCGTGAAAAGCGCAAACTATTATAATAAACACTTGCGTGCAGAAGCACTCGAAAGAGTTGCAAGTGCCGTGTGTCTTGTTCGACCATATACGACGAGCAAGGAGTGCTATAGCAAAATGTGCAATTTACGTACCCAATTTAAAATGGAGTACGCCAAAGTAAAATCATCGAAAAGCAGTGGCGCTGGGATGAACGATGTTAAGTACAACACTATGAATTTTGTGTTGAATGTAGAAAGCTACTACTTGCAAAAATCGGATAGATTATTTCCTAGAAATATCACACTGAATAGTCACCCGATTTTCGAAAGCACATAATCTTGAATGGTAATGGTGATACTTTTCAAACAAAAGTAGGTGTTATGCGAACTAACCTCAACTCTTTATGAAGCATGGAGAGCACACCTTTTCCAGCGTTTCTCCTCTTAATCCAGTTTTTCGTCCATTCTTTCTTTCTTCTTCTCTCATTAGCATGCATTTCTGCATCGTTTAGCACCAAAACAGCTAATAACGCCAGTTTGCTTTGAACATCTGTACCTAAAGCAGCCATCTTCGTTCGATACAAGATGCAGCCGATCACAACACAACTAGCTGCCGATCTTGCACCGTGGGAGAGCTTCAGCGTGGACGATAGCCCTCTCCTTTCCCTGGAAGCCGGCAGGCATGCACGCCATCTCGTAAACTTGCGGCGAACCTTGCTCCGTGTGAGACGAGTTTAAGGAACAGGAGGCGCTAGGTCGGCAGCGAGTGTGGTGGACCTGTGAGAACGCGGGGGCGCCCCCCTGGCAGATGCGCTACGCACCTCGTCGCCGCCCATGTGCAGCGGCTGTCCCGGCGGCCACAGGTCGACCACATCGCGGTACACGTCCGCCAGTACACCGACGAGGCGCGGGTTGGCGGGGTTGAGCTGGCCGCACGGCGGTTGGATGCAGAGCCGGCGCCACGGCTGCTGCCCCACACAGAGCGCCAGTGCGCCCAGCCCCGCCGCCTCCCCCCACTGCCAGCCCTGGCCCGAGTGCGCAGGCGCGTCCAGCTCCAGCAGCAGCCGGATGCCGCGCGCGTGCGCGTAGGACAGCAGCGCCGACACCTGCTGCGACGTGTACGTCTCGCGCGCCGAAAACGCGCCCCACCTGCCGGCCGCGTGGAACGCCAGATCACTAGTAGTAAAGCTGTGTAGTGCTAGCCTCAAAGCACTTCCAACATAAGGGGGGTAGGACGTCAAACTGGCCGACTTGGAGCAGGAGAGGCACCACAGGACATTTTATTTTCTACTGTCTATACTTTTACGAATAAATTCATAAAACATTGTCAGCATGACCAGGAAGGATTCAGAATTTACACTCATTGCAGTGGAAGTTCGAAAATATAACAAAATAATTTTTTTTACATGTGGAATTTCATCTTTTTTTCACTTGTTGCTATAGGTACACTTTTCTTCATAAGTAAGAGAGATTCTTCGATGAATTTTGCACAGCATACAAACCACGCTCAAAGGTGTATGAAACTCTAGAATTTTACGGATCTATTAAAAACTGTGGTAAAAATTGAGGTAATTAACTAGAAAAGTTGTGTTTTTTCTAAACATGAAGTTTAAAATACAACAGCTCATTCGTTTTTTCGTAAATTAAATAGATTCCAGAGTTTCAGACACCTGTAAGTATGGTTTGTAAGCTGTGCAAAATTCATCGAACGGTCTGTCTTACTTATGAAGAAAAGTGCACCTGTAGCAACAAATGCAGCCAATAGTAAGTGAAAAAATGATGAAATTTCACATGTAAAAAAAAATTATTTTGATATGTTTTTGAACTTCCGCTGCTAAGAGTGTGAATCCTGAATCCTTCCTGGTCATGCTGGCAAAGTTTTTTGAATTTACTTTTAAAAGTATAGACAGTGGAAATTAAAATGTCCTGTTGTGCCTCTCCTGCTCCAAGTTGGCCCGTTGGATGTCCTACCCTCCTTAATCTCATTCCTCCTTTATTTGCCTGTTTTAGTTTTCTATTTTGTCAGAGTATACAAGGTATCCAGAAAAGACTGTCCAGGTTTCAATGATATGATATAACAATTTAATTTAGACTATTTACAACAAATCATAGAGGTCTTTAAAGTCAGTACTACACTGTTGTGTATTTGCAGTGTCACATTTACACTTACACAATCATGATTTCAGCTTCAAAGTGCCATTATCAAGTGTTTTAAGTGTTATAAACTGCCTAAGTACGCCATCTTAAGCAATTGTTTTAAGTGTTATAAATCGCCTAAGATGGCATACTTAGGCAATTTATAACACTTAAAACACTTGATAATGGCACTTTGATGCAGAAATCATGATTATGTAAGTGTAAATGTAACACTGCAAATAAACAAAAGTCTAATGGCGGTACTAACTTTAAAGAAATATGACTGTGGCCCCGCATTATGAAAAAATTATTAAATCATAGAGTGAGTTCCATTTGACTGATGACCACCCGCCCGGGGTATAGCAGGCCACCCAGGAAGTCGCGCCTGCCGCACTATGCCACCCCCCCTCCATTTTTTTGTCCATTTTAGCCTGAAGGCTGTACAGAAATACGCACCTTCTCGATCAATATCATTCGAGCAGTGAAACAGGCATCATGAGTGCAACAGTGAAGTTTGCAAACGCAGCAATGGCAAGAACGAGTTATTCAGTTCCCTAACGAGTATTTATTTAGGATTTGTATGTGTGTAGAGAGTCAGGCCGTACTGTTCGGATCACTGGACTCGCATCCGGGAGGCCGACGGTTCAATCCCGTGTCCGGCCATCCTCATTAAGGTTTTCTGTGATTTCCCTAAATCGCTCCAGGCAAACGCCGGGATGGTTCCTTTGAAAGGGCACCGCTGACTTCCTTCCCCATCCTTCCCTTACCCAATGAGACCGATGACCTTGCTGTTTGGTCTCCTCCCCCATACAACCCGTACTGTTAGGAGATTGTTTGAACAGAAGTTTCCAGGTGGTCCAGTTCCGAGTCGTGATGCAGTTCACAAATTAGTGAATAAATTTCGTGAAACAGCGCTCACAGAAGCTCGTCTCGATGACACTGCATACCACCTGCAAAATTCCCTTAAAAAGTCTCTTAGATATTTTTCACAGCAATGCAAAGAGGTGCTAAGCTGCTAGGGCTAAGGCCCTATAAAGTATCAGTAGAAAAAGAACTTTGACCTGATGATCCTGTGCACAGGGTGAAGTTTTGCGAATGGGTTTTAAAATAATTGCATGATGGTGAGATGGATCAGTCTGTTTTCAGACGTGACGTGGCTCCATTTACATTTCGCAAAACTGTCGACATTGGAGCGCGGATGGACCTGCTGCGCTTCATGAGGAATCCCTTCATGATCAGAAAATAGGGGTGTGGTGCGCAGTTAGTGATGACAGAATAATGGGACTAATTATTTTAATGACACACTTACAAATGAAAAAAATTTTGCGACTGTTTAATGAACTGAGTGAAAGAGAACTAAGCTTGCATTTTTTCAACAAAATTCGGCAAGGGCTCATATGGCCAATGTTTCTTTGCACGATCTTTTTGATGTGTTCGATGAAAGAGTGATTAGTAACAATATCTGGCCCGCTAGAAGTCCTGATTTAACTCCGTGCGAGTTTTATTTGTAGTGTGTATTGAAGAACAAGGTGTACACAACAAATCCTCACACGATAGAGGAACCCATGAGTCAAATAATTCAATATTTGAGAGAGAATTACATCATATGATTAACAATTTCTTGAGTAGATGTCACAAATCCGTGGAATATAATGGCAGGCAGTTCCAGCATCTCTCTGCATGACATGGGTGAGTACAGAATTAATTTGTTTATATTTTAAATATAGCCTTGTCATACTGCAGACGTAGATGGGCGACACGTCATCCGATCGCCGGGCATCTACTGCGCCACACAGGCAGTTATCAGATAAATGGAACACCCTATACATCAAGCTGAAGACAAACTCACCAAATTTTTCTTACAATTGTTCAATATGTGCACCTTCAGTTACAGGGCAGACATGCAACCTAAATTCCAATACTTCTACTTTGGTTAACACATGTGGTGCAATGGGAAGAAATAGCCTGTTCAATTCTGTGCCTCAACTCCGTCAAATACGTAATTAGGTAGTGGCGACACATAAAAACTATCTTTCATGAAGCCCCAAAGGAAAAAATCGGATGGGTTGAAGTGAGGCCAGCGGAAAAGGGACCTATCGTATTGACCATTACAACCAATGCAACAATATGGGACTTCGACTTTCAACCTCTCTCGTACAAAGATATAGTGCTTTGTTATGGGGCTACCTGCAGTCTTTAAACTTCATACTGAACGGAAGTAAAATGAATCACAAAACAGCTGTAATTTTACAATTTCTTTGTCACAAACAGTTATGGTACATTGTAACAGCAGTTCATATCTCTACAAACTGGATTTTCATTTCATCTACTTTGCGATTCTACTTATTTTTGCATGTATTACTTTTTCATTGCTATATTTACCCATGAATGAGCAATTCATATGATTCTAATCTTTTACTCTTTTATTATTCTATCTTTGGATACATTCTTTCACTGTTAGAGTACGTACTAATCTTCCATATTCAAAAATGGCTCCACATTTACGTTATGTCATGGTCTTGCCGTCGATCACTAGCTTCTCCAATAGTATGTCATCTTTCCATTTTAGTACACATCTGACCGCCTTCCGAGTTGCACCCTTGCAACCACCACAGGGTGTGTGTAGATTCCTGTTACATCTTTCTTCAACTTATCTTAGTCCTTTGTTATATCATTATCTTAATTTTCTGCCATGGTTAGGTGTCCTTTCACTTGTGATCTTCTGCCTGACAAAAATTTTAACGTGTCAATAACTATGTCAGTATGCTGTGGTTTTAATATAGTGTCCTCCATTTCGTGGACTCTGTATGGTTATGCTTATCGGCTTGTTGCTTAATCAACCTTATTGTCTTAACATTTATTCATAATGGTGTGTGGATGAGTGAATAATTTTAATATTTCCTGATTTATGTCTTATGTTTTCACTCATGTGCTTAATACTTTTTTCCTCGTAGTGCGCCACCACACTATTGCACCAACATCCTGTTTTATCTATCTGACGACTTCCCTTCTTCAGGGATTTCATTTTTCACTATGGACTTTGGCATGCATCCTGGTGCACTAATGTGACACTGTTGTAAGTACATCTTAATTTTGATTTTTTCTGCCTGTTTAAATACCTTACATTTTATATTTTGAGCATATGTTTTACATGGGATCCTTTCCTTCTAATGTAGTTCACTCGAAGTCGCTGTTCTAATTCAGTGAATCCTGTTGTGACAAAGAAATCAGCAATTACAGCTGTGTTTCCGTTCATTTCACTTCCATTCATTACTCGTACAAACAGATGCCAATGGCGAGAGGCTCCATCTTGTTGCCAAATAAAGTTTCCAGGTTGACCTTCTGACTTGGGAAAGAGCCATTCTTGCAATGTATCCAAGTAAGTCACGCCTGTTGCGATAGCTTCAGTGAAAATAATAATAATAATTGGTCCATTGTCTTCAGGACACAGTGAGGAAAATTTTTAACTTTTGGGAACCTCTTTGATGTTGCACAAGTTCATGAGGATGTTCTGACCCTCAGGTACAAACGTTATGGATACTTACCTTCCCACTGCATCTTCACTGAACAACACATAATCAAGGAAGTCAGATCCCCACCGCAAAGCTTCCCTTGCAAATTTATAAGGTACACTATAGTCATCTGGCTTTCAAGCATGGACCAACTGTAACCAAGACACATATGTAAAGGTTTACTTAAAACCCTCTGTACTGTCCTCTTTGGCACCTGAAGTTCAGGACATGCTTTTTCTAGAGACTTCTTAGGACTACAAAGATAAGAAGCTCTGACGTGGTCAACATCCTCTTCAGACACTTTTTGGTTCTAGTGTGCTTTTCACTTTACACACACATCCTGCCGTTTCGAATTGGCCATTTGTTTGGCGAATGTTTGTGCCACATACAAGATCACAATTAAACTGTAAACGAAAAGTGCGTTGAGATGAAACAACAAATTAACTCTCACCAAAAGGCAGTACACTAAACACTTTGCCCTCAGGAATCGCCATTCGGCTTATGTGGTACTGCAAGTGAGAAGATGAGAAAGCTGCAGTCGCGCATGCAATTACCTAAAACTATTTGAGTTACTCTTTCATTGTGACCTTGAACTAAAGCTCTACAACGCTTAAAGTTAATACTACTAAAACTTATAAGTTGGACATTCTTTAATGGACACCCCTGCATTGCAATGTATGCAGATATATAGGTTTTGTAGACAGTTTAATAGTCGTCTGTTTCAAATACAAATAGAAACAGAACATATCCAGTCACTAAACTTGATGTTTTTATTTAAGATGCATTTAAGTGGTGTTCCTCCATTATCAGGGGCAGTTACTTCATTCACTCATTCATTCATTCAATTACTCATGTTCGATAGATCATATCAAGAAGGAGAAACTACAGGAATTTGAACGAGTCAAGGTATACATTAACAAAAACCAAGAAAATCATAGAAAAATATCTTCGTACTACATTCACAATAAAATACCACTATACTGCTTAGTGCTATTCACGGTTATGTCTCTAAACCTAACCCAGTACATTGGAAAGAAAGTTGGTAACTTGAAAAGAGAGTTGCCACCTCCTCACAAGATGCAGGCAGCTACAATTCATCTCCTATCAATAGCTTAACATTTAGTTAATTACAATGGTAGTTTTCGAGAAAAGTTTGTTTGTAAATACTATTGCCCCCTGTTCATTCCTAGTTGTCACACAGTTTCACAACAAACACTGTTACTTGTCAAGTAGATAAGAGAAATTTTCAGTTCCTGAATATATGTATTCTTATAATTTGTAGAAAGAACAGATAATGAGGTTTGCTTCTAACTTTCTTTTGAACTGGTAGGGATTCCAAATTTCTTTCTTTATGTTGAATGGGAGCTTGCTGAATATCTTCCCAAGTGTGCATAAATCCTAGACAAGGTGACAAAGTCTACATCAAAATTATTTTTGTATCTTATATTATGACTGTAAATCATGAAACTAATATATATTAACAGCAATGAAAACCATTAAGGAGTAGGCCTAAAGGTATTGGGAAGTGAGTGTGAGAATTCAAAAATCCTGTAAAAGGCCTCTGCAAGATGTACAGTTATCTACTCAGCAAACATTACAATTCTTGCACCACTTTTTAAGAGAGATTGGAAGGTCGTTTATGCAGATTGCAAATAAGTGTGGGCTCGGCGCTAATCCTTGTGGTATACTACATATGTCTCATAATAACATTGCTCATGTTTAGCTTGGATGCACTGCTCCCAGAAGACCAATGATGTTGAAATATCTCCAGTGCTGTGCATCTTTGTTGTATAATAACCTCAAGAGCTTTGCATCTGAGATTTATAAGTGGCGCATTTTGTTTTTATTTGTATTTTGTATTGAAACCAGCTTTTAACTGCAATTCATGACGTTTTTCTATATAGGCAGGTTAAAATAAAATTTCTTTAGCAAAAAACTGGATTTTAGTGAAGCATTACTTGGAAATAAAAATAAACTTGTAATAGATTTGTGTATCTATGGTAAATGAAAGCATACATGAGTTGTGTTGTTGTGGTCTTCAGTCCAGAGACTGGTTTGATGCTGCTCTCCATGCTACTGTATCTTGTGCAAGCTTCTTCATCTCTGAGTAACTACTGCACCCTACATCCTTCTGAATCTGCTTAGTCCATTCATCTCTTGGTCTCTCTACGATTTTTACCCTCCACGCTTCACTCCAATACTAAATAGATGAACCCTTGATGCCTGAGAACGTGTCCTATTAACTGATCTCTTCTTCTAGTCAAGTCATGCCAGAAACTCCTCTTCTCCCCAATTCTATTCAGTACCTCCTCATTAGTTACGTGATCTACCCATATAATCTTCAGCATTATTCTGTAGTACCACATTTGGAAAGCTTCTATTCTCTTCTTGCCTAAACTATTTGTTACCCATATTTTGCTTCCATACATGGCTACACTCCACATAAAAACTTTGAGAAAAAACTTCCTAACACATGATTTCCTATACTTGATTTTAACAAATTTCTCCTCTTCAGAAGAGCCATTCTACATTTGATATCCTCTCTACTTCGACCATCATCAGTTTTGTTACTTCCCAAATAGCAAAATACATCTGCTACTTTAAGGGTCTCATTTCCTAATCTAATTCCGTCAGCGGCACCTGATTTAATTCGACTACATTCTATTATCCTCATTTTGATTTTGTTGATGTTCATCTCATATCCTCCTTTCAAGACACTGTTCATTCTCTTCAACGCCTCCTCCAGGTCCTTTGCTGTCTCTGACAGAATTACAATGTCTTCAGCAAACCTCAAACCTTTTATTTCTTCTCCATGCATTTTAATTCCTACTCCAAATTATTCTTTGTTTTCCTTTGCTCGGTACACAGACTGAATAATATAGGGGATAGGCTACAAGCCTGTCTCACTCCCTTCTGAACCACTGCTTCCCTTTCATGCCACTCGACACTTACAACTGTCATCTAGTTTCTATACAAATTGTAAATAGCCTTTTCCTCCCTGTATTTGACTCCTGCCACCTTCAGAATTAGAAAGAGTGTTCTAGTCAACATTGTGAAAAGCTTTTTCTTAATCTACAAATGCTATAAACGTAGGTTTTCCTTTCCTTAATTTATCTGGATAAGTCGTAGTGTCTGTATTGTCTCGCATGTTCCAACATTTCTACAGAATCCTAACTTATCCCCCCTGAGGTCGGCTTCTACCAGTTTTTCCATTCTTCTGTAAAGAATTCACGTTAGTATCTTGCAGCTGTGACTTATTAAACTGATAGTTCGGTATTTTCACACCTACAACGCCTGCTTTCTTTGGAACTGGAATTATTACATTCTTCTTGAATCCTGAGAGTATTTCTCATTCATCTTGCTCACCAGATGGAAAAGGTTTGCCATGGATGGCTCTCCCAAGGCTATCCTTAGTTCCAGTGGAATGTTGTCTACTCCTGGGGCCTTGTTTCGACTCATGTCTTTCAGTGCTCTGTCAAATTCTTCACGCAGTATCACATTTCTCATTTCATCTTCATCTACATCCTCTTCCATTTCAATAATATTCTCCTCAAGTACATCTTCCTTGTACAGGCCCTCTATATAATCCATCCACCATTCTGCTTTCCCTTGTTTGCTTAGAGCTGGTTAACCATTTGAGCTTCATACAGGTGGTTCTCTTTCCTCGTAAGGTCTCTTTAATTTTCCTGTAGGCAGCATCTCTCTTAACTCTAGTGATACACTCCTGGAAATGGAAAAAAGAACACATTGACACCGGTGTGTCAGACCCACCATACTTGCTCCGGACACTGCGAGAGGGCTGTACAAGCAATGATCACACGCACGGCACAGCGGACACACCAGGAACCGCGGTGTTGGCCGTCGAATGGCGCTAGCTGCGCAGCATTTGTGCACCGCCGCCGTCAGTGTCAGCCAGTTTGCCGTGGCATACGGAGCTCCATCGCAGTCTTTAACACTGGTAGCATGCCGCGACAGCGTGGACGTGAACCGTATGTGCAGTTGACGGACTTTGAGCGAGGGCGTATAGTGGGCATGCGGGAGGCCGGGTGGACGTACCGCCGAATTGCTCAACACGTGGGGCGTGAGGTCTCCACAGTACATCGATGTTGTCGCCAGTGGTCGGCGGAAGGTGCACGTGCCCGTCGACCTGGGACCGGACCGCAGCGACGCACGGATGCACGCCAAGACCGTAGGATCCTACGCAGTGCCGTAGGGGACCGCACCGCCACTTCCCAGCAAATTAGGGACACTGTTGCTCCTGGGGTATCGGCGAGGACCATTCGCAACCGTCTCCATGAGGCTGGGCTACGGTCCCGCACACCGTTAGGCCGTCTTCCACTCACGCCCCAACATCGTGCAGCCCGCCTCCAGTGGTGTCGCGACAGGCGTGAATGGAGGGACGAATGGAGACGTGTCGTCTTCAGCGATGAGAGTCGCTTCTGCCTTGGTGCCAATGATGGTCGTATGCGTGTTTGGCGCCGTGCAGGTGAGCGCCACAATCAGGACTGCATACGACCGAGGCACACAGGGCCAACACCCGGCATCATGGTGTGGGGAGCGATCTCCTACACTGGCCGTACACCACTGGTGATCGTCGAGGGGACACTGAATAATGCACAGTACATCCAAACCGTCATCGAACCCATCGTTCTACCATTCCTAGACCGGCAAGGGAACTTGCTGTTCCAACAGGACAATGCACGTCCGCATGTATCCCGTGCCACCCAACGTGCTCTATAAGGTGTAAGTCAACTACCCTGGCCAGCAGATGTCCCCCATTGAGCATGTTTGGGACTGGATGAAGCGTCGTCTCACGCGGTCTGCACGTCCAGCACGAACGCTGGTCCAACTGAGGCGCCAGGTGGAAATGGCATGGCAAGCCGTTCCACAGGACTACATCCAGCATCTCTACGATCGTCTCCATGGGAGAATAGCAGCCTGCATTGCTGCGAAAGGTGGATATACACTGTACTAGTGCCGACATTGTGCATGCTCTGTTGCCTGTGTCTATGTGCCTGTGGTTCTGTCAGTGTGATCATGTGATGTATCTGACCCCAGGAATGTGTCAATAAAGTTTCCCCTTCCTGGGACAATGAATTCACGGTGTTCTTATTTCAATTTCCAGGAGTGTATATGCCTCTGCATCCTTACTTATGTCCTCTAGCCATCCCTACTTAGCCATTTTGCACTTCCTGTGGATCTCATTTTTGAGACATTTGTATTCCTTTTCGCCTGCTTCATTTACTACATTTTTATGTGTTCTCTTTTCAGCATTAAACTCAATATGTCTTGTGTTACTCAAGGATTTCTACCAGCTCTCGTTTTTTACCTACTTGTTCCTCTGCTACATTCACTATTTCATCTCTTAAAGCAACCCATTCTTCTTCTACTGTATTTCATGAGTTGTACATGTGTTAAGAAATGGAAAAATCGAATACATAAAGAAGAAACCCACTTCTGGATCTTTTGACCCGTCCAGTGACCTACATTTTTCCATTAGCAACCATTCAAAGTAACAATCCAATATTTATTAAATTAAATTATTAAATTAAATCTCCCTGTCCAGGAGAAGTCGCTGGAGCTTGCAGGCATATTAGCAGGTGGCGACACTACTTGCTCAGCTGCCAACATTCAAGCACTGACTATACTAGCAGTGACACAGCTGATGTTTGCTGCTAGGGTTAGACTACTCATCTTGAGCATATGCACAGGGGCCTTTCCTTTTACTGTGCTCCTCACCCTACTGAGAACTGAAAGCTTGTGGCATGACAATGGTAACAGTAAAACAATTTATAAAAGAATCATTTAATAAGTACCAATTATAAGAAACTAATTGTATTCCATTTAACAAACAAGCTTCAAATACAGAACTGCGTTACCAAAGAAGTTATAGTATTCGTTCTGGAAGAGGAAAGCTAGGAACAAACTCATCTGAATGATTTATTGTAAACACTACAATTTTAAAAGATACCTTCTTTAGGTGATATGGTCGATTAATAAGTTTAGAGTATCAGAAATATGACGATGTACTCTTTTGTTATACATCTTTATTTCACAAAGAGTTTGTTTCGAGCGAAGCGCTGTAGTGTCTTTCCTTACAGCAGAAGGTGTGTAGGCACAGAAAATTCATCAAAGAATGGCATAAGTGTATCAAGAACACTGCACGTCCCTCGTAATTCCGATGCTCAATGCAACCTTTGCAGCAATGGCTGCTACCATAACTCGCAAGTCTTCAGTGATGAGGGCATCCACTAGCTGGACAATCGTGTTAGTGGCGTTCCAGATCATGCACCATCAGCCAAAGACATCTGTCTTTCCTTAAGTCACTTGTCCTTGACTCTCGCAATGGACATGCAGTGCCCTCTGTACACTTGTGATGTTCTTCAATGAATTTCTCACACCCACACTCATTTCACTGTCAGGAAATACACTACATCTCTTTGCTCTTATTCTCAAACCACCTCCATTTTTCTGTTTTCAGGATGACTCAGTGCAATGGAAAGTTGATTGACAGACGTGTTCACTCTGTCGTCACATGTGTGGGTGTGTGTGCACACGTGTGTCTCCAGCAGCAAGTTTGTTATCTCAAGATTGCACCATCTTATGTAGACAATGACATTCCAACCAATTCAGTTTTAATTTTACTGCTTATGGCTCCCTTGATACTATAGTCCATCCATCATACACCTTACAGTAGCTCGTGGCACTGAGCTCCATGTGTGGGTGAAATGGCCTAGTGTTTTTCAATAACCCTCCTGCAGGACTGACCTGGCGAGCTGTGGGACCCTAGGTAGCAGGAGGGGGAAGCTCTGCGAGTCGGTGGCATGCCAGTGCAGCACATTCAGCTTGGAGGCGGCCATTGCATCCATCGTGGCCATCATGGTCTCCACTGGCAGGAAGTTGCGCGCTGTGTCCAGCAGAAGGCCGCGGTGAGCGTACACTGGCCCATCCGCTATCCTCGCCTCAGCCACCATCAGAGCTGCGCCATCCTCACCGCAGCAGCCCACCAGTTGCCGCAGTGATATCAAGCCATGCAGTGCACCCCACACTGTCTGTGCTGACACCGTCACCCGCACCTCGTGACCTGCATCACATACTGCACCTGCAATATTTCTAAAGCACCTCGGACATAAAGTACTCGAGAAAAATCGCTATGCATACAAAAACTAACTTTCTGCAGGAGATGTCTGGTTGACACATTCCTCATCAATAGTATATGTATGCCGATTCTGGACCAAAGAACATTTTTTTTGAAACCTCAATGATATAAACCAAGATTTTAATTTTGCTACACCCCCAATCAATAATTTAGATATACCTTCAAACGAAATGAAATTTAAAAATAAATTATTCATTTAAAATTTAATATTCTAAAAAGTAAACTTAAATAAATACAAAAATTGTAAAACATATTCAAATTCAATAATATGAATGGGATTATATTTATTTTGTTGTTGTATCGATAAATAAAATGCAATCCAATAGTTCTGTCTAATTTATCATTGGCATCTGAAAAAAATTTCAGTATAACTGTCTGGAAGAGTAATTTTATATTTGTCATCTAAAGGTAATAAAACATTTTCCGTACATTAACCTGGTAAAATTTCATGTTTAGAAATATTTTAAGGTTTGCCTTTTTCAACTCTGATAATTTAGTGAAAATGTCTCCACAGCCATTACTATAACTGTTAAGGTCATTTACCAGATTTTCAATCCTACAAATTTGCTCATTTCGTTTTGCTTTCATTTATATATAAAAATGGAGCATTAAAAAATTAAAATATTTATGTAAAGTTTTGATTTTTGAAAAACTGATTCTTTTCAGGTTATATCTTCTCTACTTTTCTGAAAAATATTTCGAAAGGAAATATAAACGTGAAGTAATACTTCTATTACTATTTCTACCTTTTTATTAATTTATATATTTAAAAATTTTCAGTTAAACTACTGTGTTGTGAATCATAGCTAAATTCTTTATACCATACATAAATATGCATGCAACTGTGTCATTCAGTATGTTTTCATTAAAAAATGCACATAATCTCATTGTTATATTTTGAGTAGTTAATACATTCATTCTTCTAGTCATATTTACGGCATAAATAGGATAATTTTGAATAAAATTGAGTGGATTTATATTTAAATAGTTATTCTATTAAAATCTCTAAGAGCACCGTAAGAAGTTATTCAGTGGCTCAAGATTGCATAATTCTTTGGGGAAAACTTCATTTCTGCCATTTTTACATAGATATTTTGTAATTTAACATGATACAATGAAGTAGAATCATTTAACTGATTATTTTACTGATTAGTTTGGAAAGCAATTAAAATAAAGTAAGATATAACAAATTCAGAAGAATTATAACAATTAGTAATACTGAGTTAAAATTTCTTTTTCCATTCAATCCAGCAAATTCAGTTGTTTGTAGTTCAAAGAAAGAAATTGGAATTTTTGGTTTTTTCAGTTTTACTTGTTCAAATTCAAGCGAGTATCTTGGATCATATTTAACAACAGGAACACGAATTTCCATACATTTTACAACAATTTTACCTTCTTTTGGAAGCGTACAGGTATCATTATTAGTAGACCATCGAAGAACAGAATCTACTTGATCTTCTCTTGAACTCCAGGTGAAAATTACTGTTCAGTCTGTTCCTAAATTACTTGTTTAAGATCGTTATAAAATCTACTAAGTAACTGTAATGGATAAAGTACTTAATTTTGTTTGTTTTTAATTTCACCATTGTTAAGAAACTGTCCCTCCAAAATTAATTAATTACATAGAGATGAAGTTAATTAAATAAGAGTTGATGAAAAAGTAAATGGATGTTCTATTCTAGACAAAATATTGTTTCCTTTTTTAACTGCAATAACATCAAACAATTTTAATACATAATTATTAATTAGTGAATATGGAATTTACCATCCTATGCTGAAAAATCTGTTTCATCTGTGTAAAGAGTACCAAATGTCATATAAATATGTGAACAATTAAGATGAGTCAACCATAACCAATATTAATGTAATTTCTGTTTCCTTGTTAGGAATCTTTAAATTGTTTATTCTTTTCTCATTAATGGGAAATGAGTAAAATTGACAACTATCGATACTGTTCATAATTTTTAAGGAAAAAATTATTAATTCATATTCAAAATTACCACAACACAAGCACCATTGCAGTTGATCAAATTATCACTTTCATCAGTTATAGTTATCTCTAAATTCTGAATAGTATAAAAAATTGGAATAATTATAGTTTAGTTGGGATCATGAATTATTGGTCCTCCAAATTCAGTGTTTCGTTTAAATGAAGAAATAATATTAGTTGCTCTTGAAAATTATCATTATGTTTAACTAGATTAAAGTTTATATATATTAATTCAAATAAAATAATTTTAGGAGCGTTGTTATCAATTGTTTTTTCATTAGCTACAATAATTTGTATATTAAATCCTAATTCTTGCCCAATCAATCTCCTTTATCCATAAACAGTTTAACATCATGTTCGATATCAACTTTATTTAAACCTGTATCTTCTTTAATGCTTATACTAGGTTTTTTTTCGATTCAATAAATTTTTCTAAATTTTTCAAACTGAACTGGCCAACAGGAATTTATCTCTTATCTTCATTAGTGTATAATTTATAATTTTTTGATCCAATATTTCTAGTTTAAAGATTGAATAAAGGTCAACAAGTGAAACATTTTTATAAGTTTTTTTATAACAATACTTCAGCTTTGTTTAAGAACAGAAGAAAATCACTCATTTGAAATAACCTACTCATTATATTAATAAACCAAAAATAAGAATTCTACAGAAGAAATTCATAAGTAAACATAGTAATCTTTTACCAAATTCTGTTCAATGTTCAATAATAGGAGAAAGTTGTTGTGATGAAACAATATTAATGATTGATAATTCTATTCTAGATCCAGGGAAGGTTGAATTGGAAACAAAAATTAATCATTTGTATTTTTATTCTAAAAGTTTATATCAACCAAAATATCAAGAATTTATAAGAAGATGTGAAAAAATTGATGACAAAGAGGTGAAAAATTGCGACTTTTATTGAAAATAATGAATGTGAAGATAGTTCAGTTGTAATTTTTAAGACATCATTCTTAAAATTGAAGGTGCAGTTAGATAATATTTTACTGGATGTGGATATAAAGAAATATATTGTTTTTACTTAGCTCAGACGTATTCAAAAATACCACAATAAATAGAAATAATCTGAATTTTTAAAATATTTTCACACAAGACAACAGAATTTTAATCATGTTTTTCATGATTTTTTTGGTGGTGTTTTAAAATTTTATGATTTTCAGGACATATGTACTAAATGTTGGAATAAAGATGAATTTGGTTTTATTACAATAGATATGATAAGATACATTAATAAAGGTAAATAAAGAGAAAAAATTAAGAATGTATTAAATGATGAAGATAAAAACGTTCAACATAAAAAGGTTAAACATAAAGAAGTTAAAAATATAAACTTTGAAAATAAATACGCTGAATGTAAATGCTGAACATAAAACCGCTGAACATTAAAACAATAAACACAAATGTTGAATGAAAATAAAAAGAATTGTTGTAGTTTTATCCTCAATACATGTTTACAAAAGACGACCCAGAAGTTGTTAAAATGCTAGATGAATTAGAAAATCAAGAAAAACAATTAAAACAAAGTTGGAAAAAGGGAAAAACAATGAACAGAATATGAAAAATTTAAAAAAGCTATCAATCAGTTATTGATGTAATTGAAAAGTTAAACATGGAATCGAAGGATTAGGTGATTATGTTTTGAAAGTACTTGAAGAAAACAGAGAAGTTGAAGAACAAATGGTACCTTATAAACCACATTATTTTAGAATAATTTAGTGTTATAGCAAGAATAAACGATATGATATTAATAAAAGAGATTACATGTTAAGTGGATCAGAAAGGTTGGTTGGTTGTTTGGGGAAGGAGACCAGACAGTGTGGTCATCAGTCTCATCGGTTTAGGGAAGGATGGGGAAGGAAGTCGGCAGTGCCCTTTCAGAAGAACCATCCCAGCATTTGCCTGGAGTGATTTAGGGAAACAACAAAAAATCTAAATCAGGATGGCTGGACGCAGGATTGAACCGTTGTCCTCCCGAATGCGACTCCAGTGTCTAACCACTGCACCACCTCACTCGAAATAATTTGTTAGAGGATTATGAAAAAGGTTGAATATTAAAAGAAAAATATAAATATAAGTTGTTATCTGTTAGATTTTCTCAATAATAGTGAAAATTTGATTAAGAATTATTTTTCTATTTAAGTAATTTTGCAAATCACCAGTAAAATTCAACGGTGATAAGCTAAAAATTGGTGAAAAAGAATATGAAGGAAGAGATCGATTATTGAATCTTTTAACTAAAGAACCAATACTTCTGAAAGAGTTAGGTACATAATTTTATTCTCTGGATTTACAAATTAATGCTAGAGTTTTATATAATTGAAATGCAGGATATTCCGTTAATAATCCAATAAAATTAAATCAAGGGAGGCAATTAAACCTTATTATTTGCGGAAACAAATATTGAAAGATATTTTCCAAGTTTTTCGGATCTTCATTATTCATTTGAAGAAGTTGCTGAAGTATTATTTAAAAAATATTCAGACAAACGAGTTTAATTTATATGTATGAGTGACGCGGATTAGCAGTAAATCATCGAGGAGAATTAGTTGGAAATAAAAATTATCATAATGAAAAGGTAGAAATAATTCAAATACTAGCCAAGAAATTATTAATGATCCAAAAGGAACACATTATTTAATTGGATTTTTGGATAATGATCATGCACCTTTTGGAAAAGTGAAAAATATGGAAAAGGATTAGTTAATACTTTAATTAATACATTAGCATTTGAAATCCATCTTTGAGGCTATCAATTTTGCGATCTCAGGACCAAGCTGGATGAGAGATTACCTACAGGCGATAAAGCAATTAATCCATTAGATCAAGCTTGTAAAAGTCATGATATTGCTTACAGAGTTAATAAAGATTTAGAAAAAAGACATGAAGCTAATAGAGAACTTCAGTTATTTTCAAAAGAAAGAGTGCTTGCTTCTGATGCTTCATTAGGAGAAAAAAAATTGCTTCAACTGCAGTTTGAGGAATAATGTATGGAAATCGAAAGTTAGGACTTTGATTACATGTTGACGAAAATTGTTAAGGCTTACAAAAAAATTCTTTATTAATTTTTAATCTATATAAATGAATAATTTTAGTACTGACTATACTGCACTTCCAATTGGAAAAATAAAATCGAAATCTATTAAAGTTAAATAATGGAAAATTGGATAGTACTGATCAATTTTTAACTGTTGCACAAAATAGCAAAATAGATAAAAAAGTCTGTTGAAATTTAATTGTTTCATTAGGTGTTCCTGTTGCGAAAAAGAATATCCAATATTTAGTGAACAAAAAATGAAAAAAACATTAGGGAGGATTTTTACCACTATTGTTAGTTGCATTACAACATCTAGCAACTATTGGTTCAGTAGCGGGTGGACTTGAAGCAATTGCAAATACAGTTATAAATAAGAAAAAGCCAATATTGAATTGGAAGAACCAAAATGTCATACTCTAGCAGTAGAAAGTAGGGGAAAAGCGTTGAAAAATTAAAAAATCAAAGAAATAATCAAAAAGTGTAATAATGCTTCATCTAATTTTGACACAGAAGAATTAGTTAAACAATTATAAAAACATATTTGGACATTGTTCTTATGACTTATGAAATACATAATGAAAAAAATTTAGAACATGGAATAGTAAATTTAGATACTGCTGATCATGTTGGTATGCACTTGTTTGTTATTATAAGAATGAAGATATAATTTTACTTTTTCATTTGGAGGAAATATACAAAGGAACAAGTAAATTATTTAGAAAAAATGATTTATGTTGTAATATCGAAACAGTACAGATATATGGTGAAGTAATATGATTGTATTACATCTGTTTTAAGACTATTCTGTATTAATTATAAGTTTAATGATATTTTTAATTTAATAAAAGGATTTGTTTAAAAATTAGCTGCAGTGTAAAGGTCAAACAATTAATGGTAAATAAATTTAGAAAACATAAAAAATGAACTTGAAACAAAAATTTATCCAAAAATAGGAAGTTTGATTCAACAATTTCATAAGGAATAATGTATTGATTTTAAAGGCAGAAGAATAGCACACATACAAGGTCAAGTAAATGGTAATGATGCTCCTATTCAACAATACTTACAAAAAAAAATTTCACATCTTCATAAAAATCTTCAGTTCTTATAACTCAAAGGAACGAATCCATATAACATAAATCACTATTTTCATGATATCTTGGTTTCATAACATAATAATGGTCGTCATACATTTTTTCGAAATACCTACAATACTAATTCCATTATAAATTTGTTTATTCAATATTATAATTATTTTTTCCATATGAACTGCAACACATTTTCCAAAAATATAGTTTATGGTCATAATTTCGTTTTGAAATGTAACTTTTATAATGTTTTACATCTGTTACAATTTAATATTCCATCTATTTATAATATTTTCCATTGTTGTTCCAAAAACTTAATTATTCATTAGCTAGTAGATATCTTTTTCAGATTCGTTAACTACACTTTTTCTCGTTTCTCTTTTAAAATCATCGTATATCTTCAATTTATGTGATTGTTCAAATGAGATGATTTTATGAATTTTCGTTAATTTTAATCCAAGATTTATTGAAAAACATATTTTTCTTTGTTATCTAACGATGTTAATAATGTATTTTCTCCTTCTGTTGCTATTGATAAATAGTTAGGTAGTCATGTAATTTTTTGGGTATTGTAAATTAACTTCTATAATATAACCATATTTATAATCATCTGAAATTTTGAGTATTTTTTCTGAATCAAATCATTCTGGTTCAAACCAACTGAAATTTTTAAATGGCAAAAGTTGAGACATTGCCCTATCATATAAATTATTTTTACTTTTTATTGTTTTTCTGACTCAAAATTTTTCATACATTGATCATTTGATTTAGCAACCTTTTAATACTTGGTGAAATTTCACTTCGAATTCCTTTTTCAACAAATAATCATTTAATACATCTAATTAACTTTTGTCGTTTTTAATGTAGAGTCCAAAGCTAAACCGGGAATTGTAAAATAATATGATGGATCGCGATTATAAGATATAATTCTTGTATCTCTAAATTTTTTTGTAATATCTGCTATTATTGAAACATCATATTTATTATTTGATTTTGTATATTCATTTAAATGTTTTTTGCAGTTATAATCTTCATCAGAAATATTACACTGAATAAAGACATACTTTTTTAGGTAAGTTAGTTTCATGGAATCCACATATTCATATGGATAAACTCTTCAAAACACTTTGCTGTTTCCCGAAATTGCTCATTTGGAAGATCAGAGTATAACTTAATAGTTTTGGAGCCTTAAATTTAAAAATATCCATTAATCTTAATGTTGATCAGTCTTCAACATGATTACTAAAAGAAATATAATTTTGTTCACTAGTCGGAATAGAATCAACATCTTTATTATCTATTGCTAATTTTTGATAAACAAATGAGCATCATTATATGTTAATTTATGAATATAAACTAGAATACAAAATGAAGTTTGATAATTATAATTACAGTGTTTGTATGATGTCTTACTTTTTATCATTAAGTAAATTGGTTTTCAGAAAAAGCAAGATCTTTAATTTATAAAATTTATTTTATCTTCTTTAGTCATTATCATTGGAATATTTTGAAATATATTTCAGCAATTATTCTAGATTCTTGTTTTAACATTTCAATGAATTTTTTTGCTGCATCTTTACAAGCATACATAACTAGTTTTTAATTATCACTGTTAGAATATTTAACGTGATCACTGAATGAAATTGATAAATGTTTTTGATATTTAATCTTTATATTCTTTGCAATCATTTTCATTGTTGTGTAATTTTTCTTGTAAATAAAAATATTTGAAACATTTATCACAAAAATAAATTTTATGACCATTTTAGTTGATTATGAACTAATTAATCTACACAGACTTTTATCCAATAATAATATGAATATATTTCATTAAAAACTGGTAATTGTGTTTTTCTGTTTGCTTTTTGTATGGTAAAGAGGATACACATTACTGTTTCTTCTTCATCATAATTTTCATCTACATAAATATAAATTAAAATATTTGATCTATTTAAAATTTTTGAATATCTGTTAACTGAACAGGAAAGTTAATTTCCTCTTTTCCAAAAATTACATCTAATCTAATATTTGTATAGTTATTATCTCTTTCTATATGGTCATTTGATAGATATAAAGCTGATATTTTTTATTAAAGAAAACATTTTTGATATGTGTTTTTTACATTAATTTAAGCTATTATATGCTTAACTCCTTTTGGTAATTCGATATAAGAAGAATCATAAATTTGTTTGTGTATAGTAAACTGTTGTTGTTGTTGTGGTCTTCAGTCCTGAGACTGGTTTGATGCAGCTCTCCATGCTACTCTATCCTGTGCAAGCTTCTCATCTCCCAGTACCTACTGCAACCTACATCCTTCTGAATCTGCTTAGTGTATTGATCTCTCGGTCTCCCTCTACGATTTTTACCCTCCACGCTGCCCTCCAATGCTAAATTTGTGATCCCTTCATGCCTCAAAACATGTCTCACCAACCGATCCCTTCTTCTAGTCAAGTTGTGCCACAAACTTCTCTTCTCCCCAATCTTATTCAACACTTCCTCATTAGTTATGTGATCTACCCATCTAATCTTCAGCATTCTTCTGTAGCACCACATTTCGAAAGCTTCTATTCTATTCTTGTCCAAACTATTTATCGTCCATGTTTCACTTCCATACATGGCTACACTCCATACAAATACTTTCAGAAACGACTTCCTCACACTTAAATCTATACTCGATGTTAACAAATTTCTCTTCTTCAGAAACGATTTCCTTGCCATTACCAGTCTACATTTTATATCCTCTCTACTTCAACCATCATCAGCTATTTTACTCCCTAAATAGCAAAACTCCTTTACTACTTTAAGTGTCTCATTTCCTAATCTAATCCCCTCAGCATCACCCGACTTAATTTGGCTACATTCCATTATCCTCGTTTTGCTATGGTTGATGTTCATCTTATATCCTCCTTTCAAGACACTGTCCATTCCGTTCAATTGCTCTTCCAAGTCCATTGCTGTCTCTGATAGAATTACAATGTCATCGGCAAACCTCAAAGTTTTTACTTCTTCTCCATGAATTTTAATACCTACTCCGAATTTTTCTTTTGTTTCCTTTACTGCTTGCTCAATATACAGATTGAATAACATTGGGGAGAGGCTACAACCCTGTCTCACTCCTTTCCCAACCACTGCTTCCCTTTCATGCCCCTCGACTCTTATAACTGCCATCTGGTTTCTGTACAAATTGTAAATAGCCTTCCGCTCCCTGTATTTTACCCCTGCCACCTTCAGAATTTGAAAGAGAGTATTCCAGTTAACATTGTCAAAAGGTTTCTCTAAGTCTACAAATGCTAGAAACGTAGGTTTGCCTTTTCTTAATCTTTCTTCTAAGATAAGTCGTAAGGTTAGTATTGCCTCACGTGTTCCAACATGTCTACGGAATCCAAACTGATCTTCCCCGAGGCCCGCTTCTACCAGTTTTTTTCATTCGTCTGTAAAGAATTCGCATTAGTATTTTGCAGCTGTGACTTACTAAACTGATAGTTCGGTAATTTTCACATCTGTCAACACCTGCTTTCTTTGGGATTTGAATTATTATATTCTTCTTGAAGTCTGTGGGTATTTCGCCTGTCTCATACATCTTGCTCACCAGATGGTAGAGTTTTGTCATGACTGGCTCTGTCAAACTCTTCACGCAGTATCTTATCTCCCATTTCGTCTTCATCTACATCCTCTTCCATTTCCATAATATTGTCCTCAAGCACATCGCCCTTGTATAAACCCTCTATATACTCCTTCCACCTTTCTGCCTTCCCTTCTTTGCTTAGAACTGGGTTGCCATCTGAGCTCTTGATATTCATACAAGTGGTTCTCTTCTCTCCAAAGGTCTCTTTAATTTTCCTGTAGGCAGTATCTATCTTGCCCCTATTGAGACATGCCTCTACATCCTTACATTTGTCCTCTAGCCATCCCTGCTTAGTCATTTTGCACTTCCTGTCGATCTCATTTTTGAGACGTTTGTATTCTTTTTTGCCTGCTTCATTTACTGCATTTTTATATTTTCTCCTTTCATCAATTAAATTCAATATTTCTTCTGTTACCCAAGGATTTCTATTAGCCCTCGTCTTTTTACCTACTTGATCCTCTGCTGCCTTCACTACTTCATCCCTCAGAGCTACCCATTCTTCTTCTACTGTATTATGTCCCCCATTCCTGTCAATTGTTCCCTTATGCTCTCCCTGAAACTCTCTACAACTTCTGGTTCTTTCAGTTTATCCAGGTCCCATCTCCTTAAATTCTCACCTTTTTGCAGTTTCTTCAGTTTCAATCTGTAGTTCATAACCAATACATTGTGGTCAGAATCCACATCTGCCCCTGGAAGTGTCTTACAATTTAAAACCTGGTTCCTAAATCTCTGTCTTACCATTATATAATCTATCTGATACCTTTTAGTATCTCCAGGATTCTTCCAGGTATACAACCTTCTTTTATGATTCTTGAACCAAGTGTTAGCTATGATTAAGTTATGCTCTGTGCAAAATTCTACAAGGCGGCTTCCTCTTTCATTTCTTCCCCCCAATCCATATTCACCTACTATGTTTCCTTCTCTCCCTTTTCCTACTGACGAATTCCAGGCACCCATGACTATTAAATTTTCGTCTCCCTTCACCACCTGAATAATTTCTTTTATCTCGTCATACATTTCATCAATTTCTTCATCATCTGCAGAGCTAGTTGGCATATAAACTTGTACTACTGTAGTAGGTGTGGGCTTCGTGTCTATCTTGGCCGCAATAATGCATTCACTATGCTGTTTGTAGTAGCTTACCTGTACTCCTATTTTTTTATTCGTTATTGAACCTACTCCTACATTACCCCTATTTGATTTTGTATTTATAACCCTGTATTCACCTGACCAAAAGTCTTGTTCCTCCTGTCACCGAACTTCACTAATTCCCACTATATCTAACTTTAACCTATCCATTTCCCTTTTTAGATTTTCTAATCTACCTGCCCGATTAAGGGATCTGACATTCCACGCTCCGATCCGTAGAACGCCAGTTTTCTTTCTCCTGATAACGACGTCCTCTTGAATAGTCCCCGCCCGGAGATCCTAATGGGGGACTATTTTACCTCCGGAATATTTTACCCAAGAGGACGCCATCATCATTTAATCATACAGTAAAGCTGCATGTCCTCGTGAAAAATTACAGCTGTAGTTTCCCCTTGCTTTCAGCCGTTCGCAGTACCAGCACAGCAAGGTCGTTTTGGTTAATGTTACAATGCCAGATCAGTCAATCATCCAGACTGTTGTCCCTGCAACTACTGAAAAGGCTGCTGCCCTTCTTCAGGAACCACATGTTTGTCTGGCCTCTCAACAGATACCACTCCGTTGTGGTTGCACCTATGGTACGGCCATCTGTATCGCTGAGGCACGCAAGCCTCCCCACCAACGGCAAGGTCCATGGTTCATGGGGTGGGAATTCTAAACTATTTATATAAAATAAAGACCAATCACATTTTTTTCCTTTGCATTTCTTCTAGTTCAGATTATAGTTTATTGATTAATATTTGATGATAACCTTCTAAATCAGTTGTTCTTAGTAACACTTGATTAGTTGTTTTAAAGCAAAATTGTTGTATTTCATAATGTCTTTTAAAATTGCAATAAAATACCATTTTAGCTTTAATCCCTCTTGTTAGTATTAAAATATTTTCTAATATGGTGATTATTTTTTGTTAATTTAATTAAAAAATTCTTTTAGTTATCGATATGATCATTATTATTAATTCTATAGTTATTATTCTTGAATTAAAAGCTGAAGGTTTTCTATAAATTCATTTAGGAGACTTAAGAAACCGTCATCCTCTAGAAAATTGAAACCTGTTAAATGTTTTTAAATTTTTTGTTTTACTTACTTGATATTTACCTAAAAGAAGCTATTGAAAATAATTGTCTTTATTATTAATATTGTTCTCGGATCTATTCATAAGATCGATTTATACTTGATTATTAAGTTTAGAATAACTTTTTAATTTTTCAATTTCACAGTAAAAATCAAGATCATTTAAAGATCTTTTATTCAATTCATTACTATTATGTTTTTTTTAATACTGTCAATAGCCTTTAGAAAAGATGCACTAATTTTTCTATATTAAGTTTGGAATAACTTATTAAATTTCTTTTTTACAATTTGATCTATGATATTTTACGTTTTATATGCTAATTCTTTCTTCTTCTTTTGTTTCATAGTAAAACAGTCAATAAATTCCAACAGATCTCGTCTAGTTACATTTGAATAACCATTTTCATTAGAAGAATTTTCTACATCATTCTAACTTATGTCACGTTTTTCTTTACAATAATTTTCTAAGTATTGAAATTGCTCAACTTTGGAATTCATTTTTCGCTTTTATTTATATTTAAAAAATTTAGGCTTTAAAAAATTGAAATTAGTCTTAGAATTTTGTTAATTTAAATTTGAGTGAACAATATAGATAGGCAAGGCTTAACAGAGCTTATTTATGAATAGAAAATGTATTAGATTTAAATTTTTTAAATAAATGAAAATTTGGTCCATGGGTATAGGACTGTTCAAATAGTATTTATCGAGATGTTTGGTATAAGAATGCTGTCTTATCTGCTGGCTCGTTACATAGTAATGATGTGTTATGATTTACTCAGTTTGTTAGCACAATCACATCTTCTTCTCTAAAAATTCCTTCATAATAGTGAAAAGCCTGCACCAAACACTTACTAATACAACTTACTAATACTCAGGTGGAAATATAGTGTGGTATGTTACTGTCAGTGTGGGAACAGATCAGCATAGTGACATTGTGACACAATTCCACTGCGTTGGGTAAACATGAGGTACATGTTGACAAACTCTTCATCAGTAAACTTACTGACACTGCTGTGGGTCACTGTTAATCTACAACAGACACTGCATGAGAAACCAGTCCGAGACAGAACCAAGCAGTTCTGGGCGAAAGTGAGAGGGTGTGGAGTGACGAGGGCATTACAGTTGTCAACAACAAGTACTCTAAATGCACAGTAAAAGTTTATTTGCAAACAGGACACACACAGTGCAACTACACATTTCTACAGATTTTTTAATGCAGAATATACCGAAACAAAAATGGAGGTTAGGGCAGAAACAAAATGCAACTAGTCTCTAACAAGCCACCAGAGACCACAGGTACATTATACACAAATATTTTGTAGGTGAAGATCAGGTTCATTGTGTTTGTTTTAACTCTTAGCATGTTAGTCATAAATGTTGTAATGAAGGCAATAATTTTTGCAGTCAGCTTCAGTGCAATTTGTAAGGAATGTTTAAATTTTTCTGTATTTCATTGTTATCATTCTATTACAAAAACTTTTGTTTCATATGGAAAGTAATTTTATCAAATGTTACAACCATTAAATATATCAGTAAAAGAGTTCATTACTTCTGGGCCATAACATATCAGAAAAGGAGGATATATATTGGAAGTGATTCACTGTTTTCTATGAATCAGTTATTTAAATTCTTAAAATCTTTATCGAAAAATGAAATAATATGCGATTTTCTATGTCAATATATGGCATTTATATTATACTACTTGGGCTGTAAATAGCTTTTATATTGTTAAACTATTTTCTATGTCACATCTATAGATTCCATGGATAAATCAGTTAATTTTTATAGAGTAAATCTTGAACTACCATCATGGCCATCTCGCATCCTGCTGCAATAAATTGCCAATGGTTGTCACTAAATACAGCTATGTAAAAAAAGAATTCCAGCAGATGATGTTGGTTTAAAAGTCAAAATGTGCAGTGAATCGATTAAAGTCATTGGAATAATGATGAATGCTATATATATTTTCACTTTAATTACATTTTAGATGCTACAAAACATAGTCTGCAACATATGAAAGTGTTCTAAAGTATAATAATGTACAAAAGAATACCAGAAAGTACTAATTCGTTTCACAACTCAAGTAATTTATATGAAGGATTTAAAAAAGTGTTGCTCAGAAGAATAATCAAAAAAACCTATTATGCAGTTGTATTTTGACACCTAATAATGTATTTGAAAGCTTGATACATATGTCTTAAATTTATCATTTTTTGTAAAATCATAAAATTAACAAAATGTAACTTCATAGACAGCGATATACTGATAGCTTTACTTATCTATTGCTGTGTTACTAAAACAATGTAACTACACTCATTTCTCTGTAAAATTACTGTTGATTTGAGATTTTCCATTTTTAATTTCCCATGAGCTGTTGAGTGTTACATAGATTTATTATTGTTATTTTTGTGTACATAGAATGATAACAAAATTGATACCAAGGGATGTTTTTAACGAAATTGAAGAAGTTTATTTGAAAGAAATGTATTAAAATCCTTTGCCAATGGTAATAAATAAGTTCATGGGGAACACTTATCAAGCTATTACAAGAAGAAGCAAAAATGTATCTCTTGTATTGACAACACAGATGTGGCACTTAAATGTATATACGCTAACAAAAGGACAAACTGCAGTGTGGCTAAAAATGGAAATCTATCAATAAAAGCCTACAATATCTCTAGCATATGTAATTTATGGAGACAATAAAACAATTGGAATAATTAAATCAATTATTGGGTTACCCTAAATTTAATAAAATAATAATAATTTATGACTACCTTTTTATTATGTACCATTCTACAGATTCTATAGAAACTAATAGAGCATACAGTAATTTCTGTCGCATTGTATTGTATTCTTTTGGGAACATGTGTTTAGGCAGTATAAAAAACAAAAAATTATTGGAATAGATGTTGCAGTACCAGAAAAATGGGAAGATAGAAATACAATATAAAAATATGCTTTTATTATTAACATATTACCTAAAAAATTACAGAATGTGCAGAGATACCTCTGAGATAATGGTACTATGTAATAGTGTGTTTGAAGGATTTTGTTGACACAAATTGCGTGAATCTGGTGAGAAGGAGGATTTTAAGTGAATTCTGTTTCAAATCTTTTAGTTCACTGGATTAATTATCAATGTATGTATCATAGCCTTGAAATTTAATGAAATGAATTTATGATTTGTTAGTAATCCTGTTAAACACAATTGAAATTGTTATGTACACCATGTATATTATGTGATGCTTGTAAGTACATGAATTAATACATTAATAACGTTAAAGCACCATAATGTTTCAATTTTTCTGAAGCACATAGTGAGAACTTAATTTGTATTGTAAAAGATTTATTATGTTTTCTAGCTTGTGAAGCTAATTTATGTTTGTTTATTTATTATTTGTAAACAGTACACATATGTGTGGCATTTGCAGTCAATAACAAATAAAAACGTAATTAAAGTACATCACGGTTCTGTTTATTTGTGCAAAATGTATCTAATTTGGATCATGATCAGATAGGCAATAGTTACGCTTTTCAAGACTTGTCCAGAACAGTTAATACCATTCCATTACACATAACGATTAGAAATAAACTTTTAAAGTGCCCATTGTGTTAATATTTATGCCAGTGTCACTTTCCTGGGCATCACTAGGTTGAGACAAGTGGTTCTATTGCAGGTGTACGTAGGCTGTTTAGGTTCTTATATTGGTAACACCATCGCCACGTAGTGCTCTGTATGAAAATCACTGGCTGTGCTGTGTGCAGTCTGTGGCTGGTTGGCGTTGTTGAAATATTCTCTATTGTAGTGTTGGGCAGCTGGATGTTAACAGTGCGTACCATTACGCAGTTGGAGGTGAGCAGCCAGCGGTGGTGGAAGTGGGGAGTGAGATGGCGGAGTTTTGAGAGTGGATGATCTGGACGCATATCCATCAGAGACAGTAAATTTGTAAGACTGGATGTCATGAATTTATATATATATATATATATATAATGACTTTTGAACACTATTAAGGTAAATACATTGTTTGTTCTTTATCAAGATCTTTCATTTGCGAACTATGCCTAGCTGGCAGTGTTGGCGCTCGCTGTATTGCAGTAGTTCGAGTAATGAAGATTTTTGTGAGGTAAGTGATTCATGAAAGGTATAGGTTATTGCTAGTCAGGGCCATTCGTTTGTAGGGAGTATTGAAAGTCAGATTGAATTGCGCTAAAAAATATTGTGTGTCAGTTTAAGCACAGTCATTTATAATTTATCTAAGGGGACGTTTCATAGGCAAACGTTTGGTCAACTGATTTGGTGTATTTCAGTAGCAGGCAATGCGTGTCAGGGCCGCTGGTGTTGAGTCGCTCGCTGCTTGCATGGGAGCGTTGGAAGCAGTGACTCCAATTGGCAGTCGCTGCCAAACAAAAATCAGGAAAGTAATGAGAGATGTGACTTCGTAGGCTTTGCCAACAAAATAACTTGTAATACTTGTTTTGAGTTTGGTGCCGGACGTTCAAGTCGAGGTGACACAACACTTGTCTTTCTGTGGTTCAACTGATTATCATCTTCAGGCGAGACAAAAACATCTTCAGGCAAACAAAAACGAGGTTTCACTGCCATCACTAAGTGTCACAGCTGAGTCTTTGTTTGCACTGAGTAGGAGCCATGCTGCTCATATCCTTGACTTTAGGACTCAGCTGTGAAATACTGAGAAGAGTGTCACAGCAATGAGAGAAGTTTGCTAAATTCAGCCTATACAATTGATTAAAGAGCAATAAACATAAGATAAGAACAATAGCAGAAGTAATGCTAGAGGGACGACAAGCTGGTCTCTGTCCATCGACAACATTTTTACCTTTAAAGGGATCCAGAAAGGTTCAAAATCGTGAAAGGTTCAAGTTTTATTTTTTTGCATTTTAAGGAGTTTCACTCCTTCCCCTTTTAATTGGTATATACATTATTCAGTTCAGAAGTCCACAACTACAGTATATTTAAAATATTTTTTAAATATGTTCTGCATGGGCGTGACCCACTGTGGCGTTGTTAAACTGGTGTCAAATGTTGTACTCAAGAATCTACATCCTCATCATGTACATTTTAGTGGTGTGAGAGAAAATAAGTGTTAAAAAATAAGTATTGTGGGTAACCTGTGATAGTTCGATGTATGTCGCTCGCTCAGTTGTCAGGTGTTTCATGTATATTTACTCTTTTGTAATCCTGAAAATATTTGTAGTGAATTCTGTTCATTGAAGACTCTGTTTTATTGATGGATAATCGTTGGTAAACTTAAAGAACTAGAAATCCTCTAAAGGCTTTTGAGAAAAGGAGAAAGGTTGGGAAACCAAATGTAGGTGTTATTACTGCAAACAATAAAGATGATTACCAAGTGTGAACCTAATCTTGCTGGTACACCTGCCCATTGCAATGAAAGTGAGAAAGAAAGTACTTCACAAAGGAAGTTTGGTTCAGTTAGTAAAAAGTATGGATGAATATCTTATGGGCCAATCTGATGTCAATGAAATATTCGATATATCAGTTGTCAATGGAATTTTTGCAAACTGTGTAAGATATATTCAGTATAGTGAAGTTGGTCTGGAACTTTCTATAAAAAATCATGTAGGACTTGCCAGCGAAATGGAACTGAAATGTGTTATGTGTTAATACATGACCACCTTTTGAAACAGTGTTGCAATAGCTCCAAATGAAGAAAATAGTAGCAAAATCTATGAACTCAACATTAGATTTGTTTATGCCTTGCATACAGTTGGTAAGGGTGCTACTGCAGGTGTAGCTTTCTGTGGCATGATGAATCTTCCAAATGCTCCAACCAAGTTTATGAACTTTAATAGTTTTATAGGATCTAAAGTAGAAGATGTGTGTATAGAATCTATAAAGAAAGCTGTGGAAGGGGCAGTAATAGAAGACAGTGGTAACTTGACTGCAACATTCGATAGTACCTGGCATAAACAGGTACGCACATCTCTTCATGGTGTAGTATCTTCCATCAGTAAGGATACAGGGAAAGTTTTGTATGTAGTAGTAACATCTAAATATTGGAGGTATCCACAAAAGAATAAAGGTAAACATGAAAATAATTGCATAGTTGACTACAGTGAAAGTAGTGGAGAAATGGAAGTGGCTGGTGTTGCAAATATATTTCAAGATTCTGTTGTGTGTGACCAGGTGCGATATGTGAATTACCTTTTCGATGTTGATTCTTCAATGTTCAACCATACTCAAGAATTGAAGCAGTATGGTGATGATTTTAAAGCGAAGAAAATTGAGTGTAGTGGACACGTACAGAAACGAATGGGATCAAGACTTTGGCAACTGAAAGCTTTGTACAAAAAAACAAAAACTCAGTAATGGTAAAGGGTTGCATGGGAAGGGAAGGTTAACTGACAGTGTAATTGATGAAATACAGAACTACTATGGAATAGCTATTACGCTATTACGCAACCCCCCCCCCCCCCATCAACCATGGACCTTGACGTTTGTGGGGAGGCTTGCGTGCCTCAGCGATACAGATGGCCTTACTGTAGGACTGTAGGTGCAACCACAATGGCGGGGTATCTGTTGAGAGGCCAGACAAACGTGTGGTTCCTGAAGAGGGAACCACAGTAGTTGCAGGGGCAGCAGTCTGGATGATTGACTGATCTGGCATTGTAACACTAACGAAAACGGCCTTGCTGTGCTGGTACTGCGAACGGCTGAAAGCAAGGGGAAAGTACAGCCGTAATTTTCCCCGAGGGCATGCAGCTTTACTGTATGGTTAAATGATGATGGTGTCCTCTTGGGTAAAATATTTGGGAGGTAAAATAGTCCCCCATTTGGATCTCCGGGTGGGGACTCCTCAAGAGGACGTCGTTATCAGGAGAAAGGAAACTGACGTTCTGCAGATTGGAGTGTGGACTGTCAGATCCCTTAATTGGGGAGGTAGGTTAGAAAATTTAAAAAGGGAAATGGATAGGTTAAAGTTAGATATAGTGGGAATTAGTGAAGTTCGGTGACAGGAGGAACAAGACTTTTGGTCAGGTGAATACAGGGTTATAAATACAAAATCAAATAGGGGTAATGCAGGAGTAGGTTCAATAACGAATAAAAAAAATAGGAGTACAGGTAAGCTACTACAAACAGCATAGTGAATGCATTATTGTGGCCAATATAGACACGAAGCCCACACCTACTACAGTAGTACAAGTTTATATGCCAACTAGCTCTGCAGATGATGAAGAAATTGATGAAATGTATGATGAGATAAAAGAAATTATCCAGGTAGTGAAGGGAGATGAGAATTTAATAGTCATGGGTGACTGGAATTCGAGAGTAGGAAAAGGGAGAGAAGGAAACATAGTAGGTGAATATGGATTGGGGGGAAGAAATGAAAGAGGAAGCCGCCTTGTAGAATTTTGCACAGAGCATAATTTAATCATAGCTAACACTTGGTTCAAGAATCATAAAAGAAGGTTGTATAGATGGAAGAATCCTGGAGATACTAGAAGGTATCCGATAGATTATATAATGGTGAGACAGAGATTTAGGAACCAGGTTTTAAATTGTAAGACATTTCCAGGTGCAGATGTGGACTCTGACCACAATCTATTGGTTATGAACTGTAGATTAAAACTAAAGAAACTGCAAAAAGGTGGGAATTAAAGGAGATGGGACCTGGATAAACTGACTAAACCAGAGATTGTACAGAGTTTCAGGGAGAGCATAAGGGAACAATTGACAGGAATGGGGGAAAGAAATACATTAGAAGAAAAATGGGTAGTTTTGAAGGATGAAGTAGAGAAGGCAGCAGAGGATCAAGTAGGTAAAAAGGCGAGGGCTAGTAGAAATCCTTGGGTAACAGCAGAAATATTGAATTTAATTGATGAAAGGAGAAAATATAAAAACGCAGTAAATGAAGCGGGCAAAAAGGAATACAAACATATCAAAAATGAAATCGACAGGAAGTGCAAAATGGCTAAGCAGGGATGGCTAGAGGACGAATGTAAGGATGTAGAGGCATGTATCGCTAGGGGTAAGATAGATACTGCCTACAGGAAAATTAAAGAGACCCTTGGAGAAAAAAGAATATGAATATCAAAAACTCAGATGGACACCCAGTTCTAAACAAGGAAGGGAAGGTAGAAAGGTGGAAGGAGTACATAGAGGGTCTATACGAGGGCGATGTACTTGAGGACAATATTATGAAAATGGAAGAGGATGAAGATGAAATGGGAGATACGATACTGTGTGAAGAGTTTGACAGAGCACTGAAAGACCTGAGTCGAAACAAGGCCCCGGGAGTGGACAACATTCCATTAGAACTACTGACGGCCTTGGGAGAGCCAGTCTTGACAAAACTCTACCATCTGGTGAGCAAGATGTATGAGACAGGCGAAATACCCTCAGACTTCAAGAAGAATATAATTATTCCAATCCCAAAGAAAGCAGGTGTTGACAAATGTGAAAATTACCGAACTATCAATTTAATAAGTCACAGCTGCAAAATACTAACGTGCATTCTTTACAGACGAATGGAAAAACTTGTAGAAGCAGACCTCAGGGAAGATCAGTTTGGATTCCGTAGACATATTGGAACACGTGAGGCAATATTAACCCTATGACTTATCTTAGAAAACAGATTAAGGAAAGGCAACCTACACATCTAGCATTTGCAGGCTTGGAGAAAGCTTTTGACAATGTTGACTGGAATACTCTCTTTCAAATTCTAAAGGTGGCAGGGGTAAAATACAGGGAACAAAAGGCTATTTACAGTTTGTACAGAAACCAGATGGCAGTTATAATAGTCGAGGGACATGAAAGGGAAGCAGTGGTTGGGAAGGGAGTGAGACAGGGTTGTAGCCTCTCCCCAATGTTATTCAATCTGTATATTGAGCAAGCAGTAAAGGAAACAAAAGAAAAATTCGGAGTGGGTATTAAAACCCATGGAGAAGAAATAGAAACTTTGAGGTTCGCCGATGAGATTGTAATTATGTCAGAGACAGCAAAGGACTTGGAAGAGCAGTTGAACGGAATGGACAGTGTCTT
This sequence comes from Schistocerca nitens, assembly GCF_023898315.1. Taxonomy (NCBI): domain Eukaryota; kingdom Metazoa; phylum Arthropoda; class Insecta; order Orthoptera; family Acrididae; genus Schistocerca; species Schistocerca nitens. The sequence goes on from NC_064617.1 coordinate 877,088,647, forward strand.
GAAAGGAGGATATAAGATGAACATCAACAAAAGCAAAACGAAGATAATGGAATGCAGTCGAATTAAGTCGGATGATGCTGAGGGAATTAGATTAGGAAATGAGACACTTAAAGTATAATGGAGTTTTGCTATTTGGGGAGCAAAATAACTGATGATGCTCGAAGTAGAGAGGATATAAAATGTAGACTGGTAATGGCAAGGAAAGCGTTTCTGAAGAAGAGAAATTTGTTAACATCGAGTATATATTTAAGTGTCAGGAAGTCGTTTCTGAAAGTATTTGTATGGAGTGTAGCCATGTATGGAAATGAAACATGGACGATAAATAGTTCGGACAAAAAGAGAATAGAAGCTTTCGAAAGGTGGTGCTACAGAAGAATGTTGAAGATTAGATGGGTAAATCATATAACTAATGAGGAGGTATTGAATAGGATTGGGGGGAAGAGGAGTTTGTGGCACAACTTGACTGGAAGAAGGGACTGGTTGGTAGGACATGTTCTGAGGCATCAAGGGATCACAAATTTAGAATTGGAGGGCAGCGTGGAAGGTATAAATTGTAGAGAGGGAGACCAAGAGAATATACACTAAGCAGATTCAGAAGGATGTAGATTGCAGTAGGTACTGGGAGATGAAGAAGCTTGCACAGAATTGATTAGCATGGAGAGCTGCATCAAACCAGTCTCAGGACTGAAGACCACAACAACAACAACGACAACAACATTAGGCAAAGCACACACAGTGTCGATGAAATGAAGTTGGCCTTTTGGACTCTTTTTTTCATACTTTTTCTACCGATTAAAGTCCCCATCATTACTTGAGCCCCAAAAGAGAAAACAGTTGGAGTAAGTGTAACAAGGGATTGCTAATTAGCGAAGTGTACATTCATATACATAGTCTACCCGATGCGGAGCTGGCACGGTAGCTCAGCGTGTTCGGTCAGAGGGTTTAACTTCCCTCAGTAATAAAAGAACTGAGTGAAGGGATCAATGAACAACCTGAACGGGTATCATGAGACGTCCGCCCCGATCATATACATCGAACAAAATAGAACAAAATGAGATCAACAAAGAGTTAAAAAAAAAGGATGCGGTAATGAAGGTGACATAACATATTTTAGAGGCTTAGCAGCACCTGAACTGTTGAAAAAGTGTGTTCATCGAAAAGTTCCTTACACCAATGAAAGTGTAAATAGTGTTACATGTTCAAGAATCCCCATGACTGTGTTTATTGGAAAAGAAAAACTTCACTTTTATGTGTATGACGCTGTTGCTACTTTTAATGATGGTAACGTTGTAAGGTGCAAAGTGTTTCGAAATATGGGAATGAAGATAGTTTTCAACATGGTACGAACATTGCTTGCTTTAGGCAAGGAACGTCTTTGGGCTGCTGACAGGGCTGAAGTAGCCTTGAAATATATGCCAAAATAAACAGAAGGAGGTCAAAGAGGAAGCTGGAGGAGGAGTTCGCAGAAGATGGAGATAATCCATTCTTGTCATTCAATTCCCAAAGCGTTTATTAATTCATACAATTTTCATGTTTTCTCAGTATCTATCGAACCAGTTTGCTTCAGATTCCCAGGAAGTGTTACACAGTCCCATCTTCGTAACTTAACACATTCTTTTTTCAAAAATCTGTATACTGTTGATTTTATAAATAAAAAATTCCCCAAAAAAGTAATCCGTTTTCATTGCAATAGAAAAAAATTAATCTCTGACAACTAATTTCAAATTTTTAAAAGTCCCTGTCTTAGGTTGTAGCCAATACTCCAAGAAATAACCTGTAAAAATTTCAACTTCCTAGCTCAAACACGTTCTGAGAAAACATGTAATTTACTAGCGCTAGTTTAACATTGGAAAGATAGGGCTTTCTGTAGGCCCTTAAACAATGTAGAATAAAGTCGAGAATGCAGTTCAGAAAAGTATGTAGCATATATAGATTTTAAACATGTTTTAGGCAAACTGAAATAATTGTTCTGTGACTGAGGAAATTTGTTTTTTTCTTTATGTTTCGGTCTCAGCTGCTGCTGCCGTTATCGGTTTGGGTTAACACACCGTTTCTCAAACCACACATTTTAATATTAACCGTGACTAGTCGTACAATATGGCGCCCAAGGGCAGGAATAACTTCTGTACAGAAAGTCAAACTGTTAGCCCATGTGTCTACTATTACAGTACTCACCTAAGTTAGACTATATGACTACTGTTGATGGGGGACACTCAGGCTAACTTATCAATGAGAGTACTTGTTGCCTACAGTTTGACTTTCTGTATAGAAGCTATTAGTTCCTTATGGTACCATATTATATAACTAGTTACAGTTAACGACAGGATGTATGGTTTTAGAATTGGTGTGTCAGCCTGGAACCTATAACCACTACAGTATATATTGTATATTCATGCAACTGAGACGGAAAAATAAAAAAAATTCAAATTTCCTCAATACTATAACGGATGTGGACATCCAGTCAGTAAAGAGTGACTGTGAGATGTCTAAACCAATGCATTGTTTTCAAAAAAACGAGTAGTTGAAGCTTGTAATAAAACTGAATATGATGAGATAAATATACTAACCGATCTTTGATCATATCAAATCACCGATTAAATGATAATTAAATAGACACCCTAGCTGCAAACAGGCGTTGATATACTACACTGGGGACATGTTGAAAATGTGTGCCTCGACCGGGACTCGAACCCGGGATCTCCTGCTTACATGGCAGACGCTCTAACCATCTGAGCCACCGAGGGCACGGAGGATAGTGCGTCTGCAGGGATTTTCCCTTGCACGCTCCCCGTGAGATCCACATTCCCAACATGTCCACACCACTACATTCGTAGTGCGCCTAATAGATGTTTGCCCATCATACTCATTACTCGTGGCAGATTAATCTACCAAGTCCCGTACGAGTTCGGGCATAGCGTGTGCGTTCACACGAGAAGGTCAATGGCCGGGAAGCCATATTTTAACTATATATGACGGTAGTATCTGTTCCCGAAAGAACACATACCGTGGATGACCATGCAGCTTTGCTAGAAATGAAATGATAATTAAATAGACACCCTAGCTGCAAACAGGCGTTGATATACTTCACTGGGGACATATTGAAAATGTGTGTCCTCGGTGGCTCAGATGGTTAGAGCGTCTGCCATGTAAGCAGGAGATCCCGGGTTCGAGTCCCGGTCTGGGCACACATTTTCAACATGTCCCCAGTGAAGTATATCAACGCCTGTTTGCAGCTAGGGTGTCTATTTAATTATCATTTCATTTCTAGCAAAGCTGCATGGTCATCCACGGTATGTGTTCTTTCGGGAACAGATACTACCGTCATATATAGTTAAAATCACCGATTCCCAAGCTGAAGACTCAAAACCCAGAAACTCACTACCATGTAGCGACACGAAAATGTATAAACGTCGTCATGTAAACACTTAATGTAATTATGATTACGATTATAGACTTCTTAAAAAGATAAGCAGTGATAAACAATTATCTGTACTTTATTTTTGAAATGTATGTTTTAAAGACGATTTACACAAATAGATCGATATATGACAGTATTTACTTTGCAACATGTTGTTAGAGGACAAATCCTTGGGCAGTTTGTAAAACGAGTTTGACGTTCGAGGATGGAGTACAAGTTATGTATGTTGTGTTAGCATGTTGGTTGATTATAGTCAGTATTGTGAAGTGAAATGACTAAAAATATATCTATTCAACAACAGAAACTCCACCTGCGTTTATATTATTTAAAGAAAATGAAGCCGAGCACCCTCTAGACCAGTATACAAAGTTGCATTTCAGAATGGACTACGAGCCAAAACTTTCAACGAAGAAGAAGACTAAAAGATGAGTATTATAAACACTGTTCATTAAGATTGCAAAGTGCTGCGAAAATGTGACCAGCCGCCCAAATTTAAGTTTACTTCAAAATTAATAAATCGATTTTGGGCTACAAGAGGGTGGTGACGGTCAGAAGCTGCATTGAATGTTTTTTACAAATGAAGAACTAAGGTCTGTTAAAAAATGACCTAGTATGGAGAACGAAAATTGTGCACCATATCACCGACAATATATAATGTACACATACAAGCGATAGTCTTCTTCTTATTCTGCCAATTCAGGGATCAGGCCTTATAGCCTGTTCCAGGCTCACCAACTCTTCCTCGATTTTCCCACACTCCTTCCAATAGGATTACATTCCACTGTTTGTCTAGGGATTCTCTGAGGTGGTATACACAATATTTGCTCTTTCCAGTTCTGTTTTCGTTGGATTTCTTTTTTAGCTAATGACTGTACCCCTAGTTGTTCCCTTATTTGTTCATTTCTTATTATGTCTTCTGCTGTGCAGCCTTTCATTAATGTAAGGAACTTAATTTCTGACGTTTCAGGTTGTCTTAGGTCTTTTAATTTTCATGTCCAACTTTCTGCTCTATATAGTAATGTGGGTAGTGCCACGACATTACAAAATTTCATTTGGGATTTTCTTCTAGTTTTACCCTTCAGTGTTCTTCTTCTTATCATGCCACCTGTATGTTGATAGGCGTTAGTTTTATTATTTATATCTTTCACTTCTTCAAAAGTTATATCACATCTTAGGTACTGGAAATGGGTCACCTGTTATTATTATATTCCTGATTATTATCTTAGTCCTTAATTGTTATGGGGTATTTATCTTTAGATTATAATTTAGACTTATATTGTTTAATCTGTGTATTGCAATTTGTAGTTTGTCTTCACTGCCCTGTGTAATTACCTGGTCGTCGGCAAAAAGCATCGTATTTAGAAATTTGCCTAGGCCAACTCTTATACTTTCAGGTATTCTGTCCATCATCCATTCCCTAACCAGGTCGTCGATGGAGATGTTGAACAGTGCAGGTGACATACTACAACCTCGCCTTACTCCCGAGCAGTAGCCAGAAATTTTGATCATCATCTCGAAAATTAAATATGTAAGGTGTCAGGCAAATCCAACACTTTCCATGAAAACCCTGACATGATAAGCAAATCCAATAGTATGTCACATAGCTCCGAATAAATCGTGACATTAAATTAACCAAAGTAATACGAGTAACGAGTGAGCAAATGGAATACCACAGACTAACACAAGAATGCCTAAATGCATGTCATACCTTCCTACCGTGAGACAGACGCAGTTCCGAGGGGAGAAACGAGAACAGAAGCCGAGAGCAGAACCGTGTTAAGCTGGAAGGCCCTACGATAAGGGACGGACGGACACCCATGTCGCCAGCTAACCTCTAGGACTACACCACCCGCAAGTTTTAGTGTGAGATTTTTTCGCGTCTCTGTTACGTCAAGACCATCCCCCAGCCCATGTTAAAAGCTGGAGCCCTCCAGAAGAACAGTATAGATATTACGATAACACAAAAAGGGCTACACCACCCGCAAATTTTAGCGTGAGACTTTTTCGCGTCTCTGTTACGTTAGGACCACCCCCCAGCCCATGTTAAAAGATAGAGCCCTCCAGAAGAACAGTATAGATGTTACGATAACACTAAAGGCCCACACCAGCTGCAAGTTTTAGCGTGAGACTTTTTCGTGTCTCTGTTACATTGCAAACTTTAAAAACATTGCCCCACCACGAAAAGTATAACGTTTCTCATTGGATAGACAGAATTTTTGTAGGCGGAGCTTAAGGTTAACATTGAGACCCTGATTGGTCAGATGAAAACACAGCCAGATAGTTTTTTTTTAAACCAACTTCGGTAAATTGTAGTAAGGAGAAGTTAGGAGAGAGTTGCTTCCGAGACAGCTAGGTGAGCAGAGCTGTGCTGCCCGCCGCCTCCTGACGAACACCGACAAGGTAATGAACGCACGCGATGCCGCATTTTTGAGCGCATAAGGCTTCACTCAGAACTGCAGAAGTCTGATCTGTTACACCCCTTTTTGCGTAATACTAGTGTCGATCGTCAATTAAAGCTCTTGGTGTTCACATTCGCCACTTTAAGTAAAAATCTGAAACGCGATGATTTTTCTGTTATATAGTTATTGAGAAGCCACATCAGCCACTGTAATTTACGACAAGTTAGATAAGTAATTAAAGATAATTGAGGGTCACTGTAGACCATTTTGATAATTTTCTCTCTTGTGAAACTTCATTTAAACTTAGATTATAGATGTGATATGGCATAGGTCATCCTTCGATCCATTGTAGAACTTGGAAACCCATTCAGGGAATATTCGTTCACATTTTTTGTTGAACGCAGTCGGTTTTTACCACCCTGTATTAAAACATTTCCTTTTATCAATAGTGCAATTTATAAACTATGTTTTGTGAGTAGAAAAAAATTCCCAATGGTAAACTTAACTGCTTTTTCGACGTTATTTTACCAGCTAACTAAAAATAGGAAAGCCTTGAACCCCTTCCACCAAATTTAGTTAGTATTAAGATTCTTTTACAGGGAGTGCAGTGGAGCTGACGCTGAAATAATTAAGTATTTGGTTATATCATCGCTAGTCTCACTAAACACTTCTGAATTCTACATGTCATGTGTGGTCTGGCGTCTCCTTACCAGCAACAGGTCCCAGGTTCAAACTAGTCAATTCCCTAAAAAAAACACGCTCAGAGCGTCGTTGCGCGAAAGTGGTAGGGAGACACGATATAGAACAAACAGACACCACGCAGAATGTTTAGAAATACACATAATTAATTTTTTGTTTGTTGCAGGTACCTGCCTGCTGTCCTAGTTACGCATCAGACAGTAGCTGCTAGGAGAGCCAAAACAAAGTGGAGATGCCTGCTGGTAACATGTAGTATCACATGGTAATTCTGGTGCACAAAGAGCTGCGAATCAGGATGGAGGCATTAATGGAAAAGAACATCGCCCCTCCCCCGCCCCCCAGAGATTCGCATTTGAGCTCACAAAGCATCTCTATAATACGAAGGACATCCAGTAAGTAACGCAACACATTTTACGTTTGTCAAAGCAGATTGGTTTTATTCAAGATTCCCCAACCTTTTGCCTACAGAACCCAATTTTTCAACATAATTTCCGTTCAATGCGATCGCCTTACGTCACCTTATTGGGGGAGCCTGTAACCCCCCATGGGACGACTCTACTGGTCGATGTCAGAGCCAGTGTCTTGTTGCATTCAGGGGAGGTTTACTATCTTTTGGCTCAAAAATCGATTTTTTTTAAATTGCGTTTTTGGATCCATAAAGGTGTTTAGAATCCACCCTTGAAACGGTTTTTCCGAATACGGAACGGAAATGTTTGTTATTCGCGGTTGAACAAAAAAATGCACTTGACTGAAATCGGTCTTTTTCACGCACCAGTTTTTTTCTTTCGGAGGACGAGTTTTTTTACCGGTGCTTGGGAGGAAACACACAAAATTCAAAGTAAAGTTTGAACGCGTGTGTTTGGAAGTTAGCTCCCAAGCATTTGCATTTTGGTGCGAAGACTGTGGAGATTGCGACTTTCCTGGCAGTGAGCAGCTACAACGAAGAGTATTGAGCAATTCTGAAGACCATGACAACGATGGACGTCACCCTGGGACTCTATTCGAAGAAGTTCGTCAAGCATTCGGACGACCACCGGATTCAAGCGGCGAAAAGCGCTTGTCACATGCCATACGAGCGGCTCTGGAGCAGCGCAGGATGGCCCAGATGGAGCAGAACGCCCTCTATGAGGAAGAGGAAGGACTAGTTTATGGACCCGGAATAGCAGATTGAACGTAAGTTGCATAATATTGAATTTACATGTAGTCAAAACTTCAAACGCGTTTTTCTCGAAATAACGGTATGGTAACTTCAAATATAGTGAACCGATTAGCATGATTCTTTGTTTCCGACGTAGCTATCTAAATCTTTTAGGAGTTGTACCACTTTTATTCCGATCAATCAACTATAAATTGTTTTACTTGGGCGACAAAGTCGAAAAATCTATGAAAAAACTGTATTTTTTCAAATGGCCTACATTTTGTTCCCTATGGTCCCGGGGTCAGGGATTTTCTCTGCCTCGTGATGGCTGGGTGTTCTGTGCTGTCCTTAGGTTAGTTAGGTTTAAGTAGTTCTAAGTTCTAGGGGACTGATGACCATAGATGTTAAGTCCCATAGTGTTCAGAGCCATTTGAACCATTTGAACCCTATGGTCCAAATAACTTAAGCGAGGTACAACTCCTATAGAATCTTATACACTTCGCTAACGTCAACTCAATTTTGATTTCAGACGAGCCGGTTGAGCTGTGTCATACCGCGCATGGAGATCTACATCGAAATTTTGTTTCGTTCCGACGTTCTTCGACATTTCCGATCGAAAAAATTCCAGTTTGTAGAGGAAATATCAATAAACATTCTGACCAAATTTGACATTGATATCTGTAACCTTCAAGAAGAATATAATAATTCCAATCCCAAAGAAAGCAGTTTAATAAGCCACGGCTGCAAAATACTAACACGAATTCTTTGCAGACAAATGGAAAAACTGGTAGAAGCCGACTTCGGGGAAGATCAGTTTGGATTCCGAAAAAATGTTGGAACACGTGATGTAATACTGACCCTACGACTTATCTTAGAAAATAGAGCCGGCCGCGGTGGTCTCGCGGTTCTAGGCGCGCAGTCCGGAACCGTGGGACTGCTACGGTCGCAGGTTCGAGTCCTGCCTCGGGCATGGATGTGTGTGATGTCCTTAGGTTAGTTATGTTTAAGTAGTTCTAAGTTCTAGGGGACTGATAACCACAGCAGTTGAGTCCCATAGTGCTCAGAGCCATTTATTTTTAGAAAATAGATTAAGGAAAGGCAAACCTACGTTCCTAGCATTTGTAGACTCACAGAAAGCTTTTGACAATGTTGAGTGGAATACTCTCTCTCAAATTCTGAAGGTGACAAGGGTAAAATACAGGGAGCGAAAGGCTACTTACAATTTGTACAGAAACCAGACCGCAGTTACAAGAGTCGAGGGACATGAAAGGGAAGCAGTGGTTGGGAAGGGAGTAAGACAGGGTTGTAGCCTCTCCCCGATGTTATTCAATCTGTATATTGAGCAAGCAGTAAAGGAAACAAAAGAAAAGTTCGGAGTAGGTATTAAAATTCATGGAGAAGAAATAAAAACTTTGAGGTTCGCCGATGACATTGTAATTCTGTCAGAGACAGCAAAGGACCTGGAAGAACAGCTGAACGGAATGAATAGTGTCTTGAAAGGAGGATATAAGATGAACATCAACAAAGCAAAACGAGGATAATGGAATGTAGTCGAATTAAATCGGGTGATGCTGAGGGCATTAGATTAGGAAATGAGAGGCTTAAAGTAGTAAATGAGTTTTGCTATTTGGGGAGCAAAATAACTGATGATGGTCGAAGTAGAGAGGATATAAAATGTAGACTGGTAATGGCAAGGAAAGCGTTTCCGAAGAAGAGAAATTTGTTAACATCGAGTATAGATTTAAGTGTCAGGAAGTCGTTTCTGAAAGTATTTGTATGGAGTGTAGCCGTGTATGGAAGTCAAACGTGGACGATAAATAGTTTAGACAAGAGAGAATAGCATCTTTCGAAATGTGGTGCTACAGAAGAATGCTGCAGGTTAGATGGGTAGATCACATAACTAATGAGGAGGTATTGAACAGAACTAGTGAGAAGAGAAATTTGTGGCAAAACTTGACTAGGAGAAGGGATCGGTTGGTGGGGCATATTCTGAGGCATCAAGGGATCACCGATTTAGTATTGGAGGGTAGCGTGGAGGGTAAAATCGTAGAGGGAGACCAAGAGATGAATACACTAAACAGATTCAGAAGGATGTAGGTTGCAGTAGGTACTGGGAGATGAAGAAGCTTGCACGGGATGGAGTAGCATGGAGAGCTGCATCAAACCAGTCTCTGGACTCAAGACCACAACAACAACATCTGTAACACATCCCGAGAAAAATATTCTAAAAGAACATGCTTTTTTCGGGCTAAAGATAGTAAACCGTCCCTTAATAATCTATCAACCGTATACTTCTTGTTGTGGGGTGCGTCAACACTGGAGCAAACAGATGGAAGTGGGAAGGTGCGAGATCCGGGCTGTCAGGTGGATAAGGAAGAACAGTCCAGTGAAGCTGTGTGACGTCGCCTCCAGTGCGCTGACTTGTGTTAGGCCTTGTGCTGTCATGGAGAAGATGTTCTTTTGCATTTTTAGGCCGATAAACACGCTGAAGCCGTTTCTTCGATTTCCTGAGGGTAGATACACTTAAGGGCTGATCATTGCGCCATGACGGAGGGCACCAAACAGAATAACCCCTCCAGAGTCCTAGAACATGATTGCATGTCTTTACTGGCTGAAGGTGCGGCTTTGAACTTTTTCTTCAGAGGAGAGGCGGAGTGATACCACTGCATGGATTGTCGATCTGTTTCCGATTGAATGTGACGAGCCCATGTTTCATCGCTTGTGACGATGTTCGACAAAAAATTGTCACTATCAGCCTCGTACCGCGCAAAAAATTCTGCACAGACGGTTCTTCGTTGCTTTTTATGGTCATCTGTACGGCGGCGAAGGACTCCAGCGGGCAGACAACTTTGAGTATCCTCACTGGTGGACATGTGTATCAACACTACCGACAGAGACGTCCAGTTGTGTAGCGAGGTGTTTGACTGTGAACCGTTGATCCACTTGAATGAGAGTGTCCGCACGTTCCAACATTGTAGGAGTCACAGCTGTGTGCTGCTGGCCGACACGCGGTAGATCGAATGTTGTTGCCTTGACGACAAACACCTAGCCCAACGACTCACTGTGCTTTTGTTCACTGTAGACATTCTATAAGTGCCCACGAATAACTGCAATGCTCTGGTTTTGCGCAAAAAAAAAAAAAACTGTGCTTGGGATGCACCCCCATTACAGACGTCAGTTTGAAATCTACGAATAGCGCCGCAACTTATAGGAATTTCGGGAAACTATTGGAGGTGAAGCGGGAATATTCCACCATGTCCAACAACAAACTCCAGATTTCTTAAACCGAAAATTGCCGAGAAAAAAAATGTATTGCACTACATATTGAACACCCATCGTACTTGTATGTTGAGCGAAGCTACTGATAATGAATCTAGTAGAACGTGTCTGAATTAATTTAGTTCAAATGGTTCAAATGGCTCTGAGCACTATGGGACTTAACTTCTGAGGTCATCAGTCCCCTAGAACTAAGAACTACTTAAACCTAACTAACCTAAGGACATCACACACATCCATGCCCGAGGCAGGATTCGAACCTGCAAACGTAGCGGTCTCGCGGTTCCAGACTGTAGCGCCTAGAACCGCTCGGCCACACCGGCCAGCGAATTTATTTAGTGTCTTCCTTTAATCAGACCTGCTGCAGATCCGAAAAATTCAAACAATAGACAAGAATAAGCCACACTATTGTTGTAGGCGCTGTCTCCCCTGTAGATGAGCCACATCTTCCAAAAATTCTGTCAACTAACCGAAGTTGACCATACGTCTTCCATACTAACATCCTTACGTGCTCGTTCCATTTCATATGCATTTCCAACGTTACGCCTATATACTTAACTGATGTGACTGTTTCAAGCAGGGCATCACTGTCACTGTCTTGCCATATCAGAGGATTGTCTTTACTGCTCAGCTGCATTAATTTACATTTATCGACATCTACGTCTACATCCATACTCCGCAAGCCACATGACTGTGTGGGGGAGGGTACTTTGAGTACCTCTATCGGTTCTTCCTTCTATTCCAGTCCTGTATTGTTCGTGGAAAGAAAGATTGTCGGTATGCCTTTGTGTGGGCTCTAATCTCTCCGATTTTATCCTCATGGTCTCTTCGCGAGATATACGTAGGAGGGAGCAATATATTGCTTGACTCCTCGGTGAAGATATGTTCTCGAAACCTGAACAAAAGCCCGTACAGAGCTGCTGAGCGTCTCTCCTGCAGAGCCTTCTACTGGATTTTACCTATCATCTCCGTAACGCTTTCGCGTTTACTAAATGATCCTGTAACGAAGCGCGCTGCTCTCCGTTGGATCTTCTGTATCTCTTCTATCAACCCTATCTGGTACGGATCCCACACTGCTGAGCAGTATTCAAGCAGTGGGCGAACAAGTGTACTGTAACCTACTTCTTTTGTTTTCGGATTGCATTTCCTTAGGATTCTTCCAATGAATCTCATTCTGGCATCTGCTTTACCGACGATCAACTTAATATGATCATTCCATTTTAAATCACTCCTAATGCGTACTCCCAGATAATTTATGGAATTAACTGCTTCTAGTTGTTGACCTGATGTACTGTAGCTAAATGATAAAGGATCTTTCTTTCTATGTATTCGCAGCACATTACACTTGTCTATATTGAGATTCAATTGCCATTACCCGCACCATGCGTCAATTCGTTGCAGATCCTCCTGCATTTCAGTACAATTTTCCATTGTTACAACCTCTCGATATACTACAGCATCATCCGCAAAAAGCCTCAGTGAACTTCCGATGTTATCCACAAGGTCATTTATATATATTGTGAATAGCAACGGTCCTACGACACTCTCCCTCGGCACACCAGAAATCGAAATCACTCTTACTTCGGAAGACTTCTCTCCATTGAGAATGACATGCTGCGTTCTGTTATCTAGGAACTCTTCAATCCAATCACACAATTGGTCTGATAGTCCATATGCTCTTACTTTGTTCATTAAACGCCTGTGGGGAACTGTATCGAACGCCTTGCGGAAGTCAAGAAACACGGCATCTACCCGGGAACCCGTGTCTATGACCCTCTGAGTCTCGTGGACGAATAGCTCGAGCTGGGTTTCACACGATCGTCTTTTTCAAAACCCATGCTGATTCCTACAGAGTAGATTTCTAGTCTTCAGGAAAGTCATTATACTCTAACATAATACGTGTTCCAAAATTCTACAACTAATAGACGTTAGAGATATAGGTCTATAATTCTGCACATCTGTTCGACATCCCTTCTTGAAAACGGGGATGACCTGTGCCCCTTTCCAATCCTTTGGAACGCTACGCTCTTCTAGAGACCTACGGTACACCGCTACAAGAAGTGGGGCAAGTTCCTTCGCGTACTCTGTGTAAAATCGAACTGGTATCCCATCAGGTCCAGCGGCCTTTCCTCTTTTGAGCGATTTTAATAGCTTTTCTATCCCTCTGTCATCTATTTCGATATCTACCATTTTGTCATCTGTGCGACAATCTAGAGGAGGAACTACAGTGCAGTCCTACTCTGTGAAACAGCTTTGGAAAAAGACACTTAATATTTCGGCCTTTAGTCTGTTTAGCAAGCTCCCAATCACAAATTCTATCAAAGCCATCTTGTATCCTCTTACAGTCATTCTACGATTACTTCCCGGACGCTAGATTAAGAAAAGGCAAACCTTCGTTTCTAGCATTTCTAGACTTAGAGAAAGCTTTTGACAATGTTGACAGGAATACTCTCTTTCAAATTGTGAAGGTGGCAGGGATAAAATACAGGAAGCGAAAGGCTATTTACAATTTGTACTGAAACCAGATGGCAGTTATAAGAGTCGAGGGACATGAAAGGGAAGCAGTGGTTGGGAAGGGAGTGAGACAGGGTTGTAGCCTCTCCCCGATACTATGTTTGTTGTTGTTGTGGTCTTCAGTCCTGAGACTGGTTTGATGCAGCTCTCCATGCTACTCGATCCTGTGCAAGCTTCTTCATCTCCCAGTACCTACTGCAACCTACATCCTTCTGAATCTGCTTAGTGTATTGATCTCTTGGTCTCCCTCTACGATTTTTACCCTCCACGCTGCCCTCCAATGCTAAATTGGTGATCCCTTGATGCCTCAGAACACGTCTCACCAACCGATCCCTTCTTCTAGTCAAGTTGTGCCACAAACTCCTCTTCTCCCCAATTCTCTTCAGTACCTCCTCATTAGTTATGTGATCTACCCATCTAATCTTCAGCATTCTTCTGTAGCACCACATTTCGAAAGCTTCTATTCTATTCCTGTCCAAACTATTTATCGTCCATGTTTCACTTCCATACATGGCTACACTCCATACAAATACTTTCAGAAACGACTTCCTCACACTTAAATCTATACTCGATGTTAACAAATTTCTCTTCTTCAGAAACGATTTCCTTGCCATTACCAGTCTACATTTTATATCCTCTCTACTTCTACCATCATCAGTTATTTTACTCCCTAAATAGCAAAACTCCTTTACTACTTTAAGTGTCTCATTTCCTAATCTAATCCCCTCAGCATCACCCGACTTAATTTGGCTACATTCCATTATCCTCGTTTTGCTTTTGTTGATGTTCATCTTATATCCTCCTTTCAAGACACTGTCCATTCCGTTCAACTGCTCTTCCAAGTCCTTTGCTGTCTCTGACAGAATTACAATGTCATCGGCGAACCTCAAAGTTTTTATTTCTTCTCCATGAATTTTAATACCTACTCCGAATTTTTCTTTTGTTTCCTTTACCGCTTGCTCAATATACAGATTTAATAACATCCGGGAGAGGCTACAACCCTGTCTCACTCCTTTCCCAACCACTGCTTCCCTTTCATGCCCCTCGACTCTTATTACTGCCATCTGGTTTCTGTACAAATTGTAAGTAGCCTTTCGCTCCTTGTATTTTACCCCTGCCACCTTCAGAATTTGAAAGAGAGTATTCCAGTTAGCGTTGTCAAAAGCTTTCTCCAAGTCTACAAATGCTAGAAACGTAGGTTTGCCTTTTCTTAATCTTTCTTCTAAGATAAGTCGTAAGGTTAGTATTGCCTCACGTGTTCCAACATTTCTACGGAATCCAAACTGATCTTTCCCGAGGTCCGCTTCTACCAGTTTTTCCATTCGTCTGTAAATAATTCGCGTCAGTATTTTGCAGCTGTGACTTATTAAACTGATAGCTCGGTAATTTTCACATCTGTCAACACCTGCTTTCTTTGGGACTGGAATTATTATATTTTTCTTGAAGTCTGTGGGTATTTCGCCTGTCTCATACATCTTGCTCACCAGATTGTAGAGTTTTGTCATGACTGGCTCTCCCAAGGCCATCAGTAGTTCTAATGGAATGTTGTCTACTCCTGGGGCCTTGTTTCGACTCAGGTCTTTCAGTGCTCTGTCAAACTCTTCACGCAGTATCTTATCTCCCATTTCATCTTCATCTGCATCCTCTTCCATTTCCATAATATTGTCCTCAAGTACATCGCCCTTGTATAAACCCTCTATATACTCCTTCCACCTTTCTGCCTTCCCTGCTTTGCTTAGAACTGGGTTGCCATCTGAGCTCTTGATATTCGTACAATTGGTTCTCTTCTCTCCAAAGGTGTCTTTAATTTTCCTGTAGGCAGTATCTATCTTACCCCTAGTGAGACAAGCCTCTACATCCTTACATTTGTCCTCTAGCCATCCCTGCTTAGCCATTTTGCACTTCCTGTCGATCTCATTTTTGAGACGTTTGTATTCCTTTTTGCCTGCTTCATTTAGTGCATTTTTATATTTTCTCCTTTCATCAATTAAATTCAATATTTCTTCTGTTACCCAAGGATTTCTATTAGCCCTCGTCTTTTTACCTACTTGATCCTCTGCTGCCCTCACCCCTCAGAGCTACCCATTCTTCTTCTACTGTATTTCTTTCCCCAATTCCTGTCAATTGTTCCCTTATGCTCTCCCTGAAACTCTCTACAACCTCTGATTCTTTCAGTTTATCCAGGTCCCATCTCCTTAAATTCCCACCTTTTTGCAGTTTCTTCAGTTTCAATCTGCAATTCATAACCAATAGATTGTGATCAGAATCCACATCTGCCCCTGGAAATGTCTTACAATTTAAAACCTGGTTCCTAAATCTCTGTCTTACCATTATATAATCTATCTGATACCTTTTAGTATCTCCAGGATTCTTGCAGGTATACAACCTTCTTTTATGATTCTTGAACCAAGTGTTAGCTATGATTAAGTTATGCTCTGTGCAAAATTCTAAAAGGCGGCTTCCTCTTTCATTTCTTCCCCCCAATGCATATTCACCTACTATGTTTCCTTCTCTCCCTTTTCCTACTGACGAATTCCAGTCACCCATGACTATTAAATTTTCGTCTCCCTTCACTAACTGAATAATTTCATTTATCTCGTCATACATTTCATCAATTTCTTCATCATCTGCAGAGCTAGTTGGCATATAAACTTGTACTACTGTAGTAGGCATGGGCGTTGTGTCTATCTTGGCCACAATAATGCGTTCACTATGCTGTTTGTAGTAGTTAACCCGCACTCCTATTTTTTATTCATTATTAAACCTACTCCTGCATTACCCCTATTTGATTTTGTATTTATAAATCTGTAATCACCTGACCAAAAGTCTTGTTCCTCCTGCCACCGAACTTCACTAATTCCCACTATATCTAAATTTAACCTATCCATTTCCCTTTCTAAATTTTCTAACCTACCTGCCCGATTAAGGGATCTGACATTCCACGCTCCGATCCGTAGAATGCCAGTTTTCTTTCTCCTGATAACGACGTCCTCTTGAGTAGTCCCCGCCCGGAGATCCTAATGGGGGACTATTTTACCTCCGGAATATTTTACCCAAGAGGACGCCATCATCATTTAATCATACAGTAAAGCTGCATGTCCTCGGGAAAAATTACGGCTGTAGTTTCCCCTTGCTTTCAGCCGTTCGCAGTACCAGCACAGCAAGGCCATTTTGGTTAATGTTACAAGGCCAGATCAGTCAATCATCCAGACTGTTGCCCTTGCAACTACTGAAAAGGCTGCTGCCCCTCTTCAGGAACCATATGTTTGTCTGGCCTCTCAACAGATACCCCTCCGTTGTGGTTGCACCTACGGTACGGCCATCTGTATCGCTGAGGCACGCAAGCCTCCCCACCAACGGCAAGGTCCATGGTTCATGGGGGAAGCCCCGATACTAATCAACCTATATATTGAGCAAGCAGTAAAGGAAACAAAAGAAAAATTAGGAGTAGGTATTAAAATCCATGGAGAAGAAACAAAAATTTTAAGGTTCGCCGATGACATTGTAATTCTGTCAGAGACAGCAAAGATCTTGGAAGAACAGTTGAACGGAATGGACAGTGTCTTGAAAGGAGGATATAAGATGAACATCAACAAAAGCAAAACGAGGATAATGAAATGTAGTCGAATTAAGTCGGGTGATGCTGAAGGAATTAGATTAGGAAATGAGACACTTAAAGTAGTAAAGGAGTTTTGCTATTTAGGTAGTAAAATAACTGATGATGGTCGAAGTAGAGAGGACATAAAATGTAGACTAGCAATGCCTAGGAAAGCGTTTCTGAAGAAGAGAAATTTGTTAACATCGAGTATAGATTTAAGTGTGAGGAAGTCGTTTCTGAAAGTATTTGTATGGAGTGTAGCCATGTATGGAAATGAAACATGGATGATAAATAGTGTGGACAAGAAGAGACTAGAAGCTTTCGGATTGTGGTGCTACAGAATAATGCTGAAGATTAGATGGGTAGATCACATAACTGATGAGGAGGTATTGAATAGAATTGGGGAGAAGAGGAGCTTGTGGCACAACTTGACTGGAAGAAGGGATCAGTTGGTAGGACATGTTCTGAGGCATCAAGGGATCACCAATTTAGTATTGGAGGGCAGCGTGGAGGGTAAAAATCGTAGAGGGAGATCGAGAGATGAATACACTAAGCGGATTCAGAAGGATGTAGGCTGTAGTATGTACTGGGAGATGAAGAAGCATGCACAGGATAGAGTAGCATATAGAGCTGCATCAAACCAATCTCAGGACTGAAGACAACAACAACAACAACTTCCCGGAAATCACAGCATCATCAGCAAACAGCGAGAGACTGCTGCTCGCCCTGTCTGTAAGGTCATTTATGTATACGGAGAGTAGACCTAAGGTTGGTCCTATCACATTTCCTGGTGGCACTCCTGGCTATACCCCCGTCTCTGATAAACAATGTCGGGCACTTACCGTTGGAGGCGACGTCCAAGGTGTAGGTCTCGTCGGTCTGCCAGCTGAGAGACTGGGGGCTTTGCCTGGTGAGCACCGTGACCAGCACGTCGGTGGCCGCCCCCGCGCTCGCTCCCCCGCCGCCGTGGCCCCCGACTCCCCCAAAGACGTGCTGCAGGTCTCGCACCCAGCGCCGAGACGCCGCGTCCACCAGCTCCCTGCCCTGTTCACCGGCCACTGTAACCCAAACACCCCACGTCGTGATAGCGCCTGAGACTTCCCACGAGTTTACAACTGACGATTCTGATGTATATAACAGATTGGTGAGAAAATCACGTGTTGTATTACAGTGCGCTTAAACTTAATAATAGCAAATCAAGTGTAGTCTTAGAAAGGTCAGCTAATAAAATATTTGTGGACATTAATCACTGGTTCATAGCCAATTCTTTGTCACTAAACTTTGAAAAAACACACTACATGCAGTTCAAAACTTGTAAGGGGTGTCCCACAGGTATATGCCTCACATACGATGATAAGCAGATAGAAGAAGTGGACAGCGTCAAATTCTTGGGATTACAGCTTGATAATAAATTCAACTGGGAGAAGCACACCACAGAACTGCTGAAGCGTCTTAACAAATTGTGGTGTGCGTACTGTAAGACCTTCGGTACACACACCATCAGATTATTTGACTTGTCGCTCTAACGAAGTAGGCGAGTGTCAGCAATATGTTCCGTGGTCTTATCGTGGCGTGTTTATCTTCTGCCGTTAGGTCAGACGATAGAAATGCCACTTGTACGCTTAGAGTAGCAGATTGACGGTGACCAACTTTAAACAGAACTTGATTAATTTCCACACACATTTATTAAAATAATAACAAGCATAAAAATTACTTAACTTGGTTCTGGATGCTATTTACAATTGACAATCTGAAGTTCCTTTGGCATTGGTACGTTAATCTTATTCTCACATATATCTCGGATACTTGACAAAAGTGTCTATACATTTATCTTCATGGCCATGTACAGGAATATGGTGATCTTATTAGGCGCAGACTGAAACTTGACTATAGACTGGTACAGACAAATGTAGAACTCATACAGACTAGTACAGACTAATGCAGACTGTTACAGACTGGTGCAGACAAATGCAACTGACGAATCAGAGGTCTGTACACTCGTTATAATACCTCACGCGTTCATGTATCACTGCGCGAGTGCGATCCGTGAGGAGAAAAGGTTCTACGTTAGCAGCAATCTCATTGGCTGCATCACATATTAATACGCGGATCGGCGGAAGCAGAATTTGGTCCGTCTCTATGGCAACGCCATCTTGTATTGCGGAGGCGGACGAGCGCTGCGCCTTCGTTGTTGTGCTTAGCGGGGCGCGCTCTAGTGGGAAAGTTGTGTATGCGCTGACTATGCGGAACTATGTACACAACACAAATCTCTATCTGCAATGCGAATTGTGTCAGACATAGGGGATATAAAAATGAAAAAGCTGGCATACTATGCTTACTTTCATTCCATAATGTCATATGGGATTATTTTTTGCAGCAATTCATCAAGCCAAGCTAAAGTTTTCCAGGCACAAAAACGTGCAGTAAGAGTTATATGTGGTGTGAACTCAAGAACATCCTGGAGAAGCCTGTTTAGGGAACTAGGGATACTAACTACTGCTTCCCAATATCTTTATTCCTTAATTAAATTTGTCATTAAAAATATATCACTTTTTCAAACCAACAGCTCAATTCATGGAATCAATACTAGAAATAAGAATAATCTTCACAAGCATTTAAAGTCACTTAGTCTTGTGCAAAAAGGTGTGCATTATTCAGGAACACACATTTTCAATAACTTGCCAGCAGCCATAAAAAGCTTAACAACCAATGAAATTCAATGTAAGATATAGCCTAAAGGATTTATTGGTGGCCAACTCCTTCTACTCCATTTATGAATTTCTCAGTAGAACCAACTGATATATAACTTCTCAATTTGAGTGCAGTAATGTGTTCATTGTAAATAAGTGTGTGTGTGTGTGTGTGTGTGAAGTACAATCTAACTTCTGCACCAGTTCAGTGCAGTAATGTGTTCATTGTAAATAAGTATTGAGTGGTTGTATTACACGTTTATTACCTTATAAACAAGTAAAAAACTTTTTTATTTTAAATTCAGTGCCTTAGTATTTGTAAAATGATTCTTTCATACAGCCTTCATTAAAAAATGACGTCCTTGCCACTTGGGACCTGTGGAATGGTACATTAGCTTATTTGTTTCAGTTTGTAAATATTTGTCGTGCATTGTTGTTTTTCTGACATGTCCTGCATCCTGGAGGACCTCCTCACTACGGATCAATTGGAATGAAAGTAACTCTAATCTAAACAAGGGGACCCTCCATGTTGTAAATCACGAATTTTGATGCGCTTCAAATATGTTGTAGAGGCACTTGCCCTGAGTACCTGGCTATTCCCTTTTTTAGCGACGGGCCTTGGTTTTTGAAAAAATCGATTTTGAAGTTCATTGCGCGTTTCATATACCCGTAACGTTACATTCAATCGCTGCAAGTCAGCGTAGCGCAGCGGTAAAGGTTCACGGCTGCCGCCCTCGGGGTACAATGTTCAGTCCTGCACGTGTACTTTTTCAAAATCGCCGAATTTTTCAGTTTTACTTCAAAGAATATTAACAAACTGTGTAAGGTGTGCGAAATTATAAAGATATATTCAGTTATTAATTTTTTCTGCGATAAAATATCACAAAATCTTATTTTTCATCGTCCATATTGCTTGATGTGCCAGAACAATATTGTGGGTGATATTTATCATAGGAACAACCGAAGCACAAATTTTCGCAGCACCATGTCCATTTTATGAAAGCAACCGTTTTGCAGGCACACGGTTTGTTCATGAGCGATACCAGGAAACACAATTATTTTGCATTCAAAAAGATTTCTCTTTCATCCACTAATTTCGATGCGAGCCATGCATATCTAATCATGCTTTCAAAATCAGGTGCGCTGAATTGATGTAGTATTAGTGAACGTAATTTTATCGAATCTTCCCTAGAAGCGATCTCTCTATTGTCTTTCAACAAGTCGGGAGCATAATGAATAATTTTCGTGAAGATTTTCACCTGTCACCTGGCAGTAAGGAGTGCACTTTGGTGGGACCACTTTTAGGGTGCAGGTGCTCGCTTTCCATTCATCAGTGAATAGATGATCGTATAAAGCTGAAACGGTTTGCCTTCCCGAAGAATCGATAATGTGCAAAAAAATTTCTGTCCCACGTACGGAAGAATTACACAACGCAAAAATTCTTCTTACACCAGTTTCGTGAACTTACCGGATTTCGTGCAGGACACGACTACATTTCTGTATTTCCTAGTTAATTCGTCTACTCGTTTTTGAACGATAGGGCCAAATTTTCCGGACGGTTCTTGCATACATAAAAAAAACATATGGGTATAAGATTCGAACACTGTACCTCCATCACGGTAGGCGTGAACCTTTACCGCTGCGCTACGGTAACTTGCTCGGAGGATATGTAATGTTACGGTTGTACAAAGCGCGCACAGTCACACTATATAAGCATGGAAGAATGGACGAGACATTTCAAAGACATTCTCAACAAAGATGTTAGATAAGGAGCACAGGTAGCAAGTAAAGAGCTCACACCGCAAGAGATGCCAGCCTGGTCCCCACTCACTGCAAATGAGGTCCGAAACATCACTGAATCAACAAAAAGGAAGAAAGCAGCGAGACCGGACATGCTTTACAACGAATACCTTAAAGACACAGCCCATCTGCTAGCACCAACCTGGACAAAACTTTATAAGAAATGCATTGAAACAGCAAAAATCCTAGGCCAGTGGAGAAAATCAATAGTAAGTGTAATGTACAAAGGGAAGGGCGACCCAGAGGACACAAACAAATACAGAGGAATATGGTTCAAATGGCTCTGAGCACTATAGGATTTAACTTCTGAGGTCATCAGTCCCCTAGAACTGAGAACTACTTAAACCTAACTAACCTAAGGACATCACACACATCCATGCCCGAGGCAGGATTCGAACCTGCGACCGTAGCGGCCGCGCGGTTCCAGACTGTAGCGCCTAGAACCACTCGGCCACTCCGGCCGGCACAGAGGAATAGCCTTGGAAAACAACCCTTTTAAGGTATTCACAAAACTAATCTCAGGAAGAATAAGACACACTTTGGAAGACCACCTCCCAGAATCTCAATTCGGGTTCAGGGAAAAAAGATCCACTATCACAGCACTGGAGCTGCTTTTAAAAAACATATGGGAAACCATCGATAAGAAGCAAAAATATTATGCTGTATTCGTAGACTTCACAAAGACGTTCGACCTCCTCGATCGATCATTAGTAAAAAGGATGCTCGACGAAACCCTGGGAAGAGACAGCGTCTGGACGAGGATCATAAACTCCATAAATGAATGGATCAAGATAACGACCTGTCTGAACCAATAAGGCAAACAAACGGAGTACTCCAAGGAGACCCACTCCTGTTCATTCTGCCAACAAAGGACATTATGGAAATCGCTCAAGACGAAGATGTCGAAGCATATGCCTACGCGGACGACATTGTGATAGGCTCAAAAACCTTAAAGAAACTACAGGAGACTATAGAAGACGTGGAAAAATGGTGCACAATACACAAGTTCGTAATCAACACCGACAAAACGGAAATGATGGTATTCAGACAAAGGAGGGCAAATCCCAAAAACGACGAGAATTGCTCTACAAGGAAAGCAAATATCTATCACAAAAGATTACAAATATGTAGGGATAACACTGCAGCAGTCCGCGAAGTGCTTCACTAAACACACAACAGAGAAAGCGGCACAAGCCATCAGAGCGATAAACGAAATAAGTTCCATCAGAACACTAAATCTAGACGCAGCTATGGCACTCTTCAAATCAAAAATAATACCAATACTGGCTTATGGGATAGAAATCATATGGATACACCTAAATGAAAAGAACTTAGAAACATTGGAAAGAGTAAAAGCAACCTATATCAAAAGAGCATTAGGGGTAGCAAAAACCACAAGATCAAGATTAGTCTACCTTCTCGCCCGAGAATCTTTCCTCATAGAGGATCTAAGGACAAGGTTCTTACTTCCCAACACATCGGCATCGGAGAACCTACTAAGATCACTACTCTAGAAAAGAGAGGCAGTACCAACGGAATTCTATGGATCCGGGGCCATGATCGACCGCACTTGGATAGCAGCAAATTTTGAGATGAGACACGTACTTACAAGACTCGCAGTACACGGATTCCACCATGAAA
Source organism: Schistocerca nitens (assembly GCF_023898315.1). NCBI lineage: Eukaryota > Metazoa > Arthropoda > Insecta > Orthoptera > Acrididae > Schistocerca > Schistocerca nitens. Next base: position 877,111,820 of record NC_064617.1, read on the forward strand.
TTTGTGCAAATACAACATACCACGAACCGTCAAACCTTTGCGAGTGTACACTATGTGGACAGTCTTGTGAGAGATACCATACAGAAATATGCAACAAGAGGACCAGCTCAATTACAGACTATGCAATAAATGGCTCAAATGATAATCTGTTATAATACCTGCACAGAATGTAATCTACTACTAAGAATTATGCAGACACTCAATACATCCTTGTAATTCATTCTCAAATGATTGTAATCTAATGTATAACTATAATGGCTATTTTGCTGCAATAAATCGTTTAAAAAAACAAAGCGCGCAATGAACTTCAAATTCGATTTTCTCAAAAACCAAGGCCCGTCGCTAAAAAAGCGGATTGCTAGGTACTCAGAGTAAGTGCCTCTACAACATATTTGAAGCGCATCAAAATCCGTGATTTACTGTATGGAGGGTCCCCTTGTTAGTTGCGACTTGTGACAGTTCGGCAGGGAGCGCGTGGTGGGAAGCGCAGAGGTGACGGCAACATGTCTGCATCTCGCTTCACTGAGTCAGCAGCAAACCGCGCGAGAGCCGGCCGATCTGCAGTCTTTTTCAAACGATTTTAAAGAGACTCTTCAGTAATCAACTCTGAGTCTCGCACATCTTATTGCTTAATTCCTCAGCTTCATGATGAAGTGCCTATATCGTTAATGGTCATAGTTATTGTGGCATCTCGAATTAATAAACTACTATAAGGAATTCTTAAAGTTTTCACTGGAAAATATGAATCTGAGTCTCGTGTGTGTTAGCTCATATGTTTCTCCATATGAAATTTAGATAACATGCTGCATCATTCTTTAAACTTGAAAAAATATCGCTATCTGTCTCCAATGTCGAGACAACTGCAGGTGTGTAGACTGCTCCATCACGAACGCAGGCTCCAGTTGTAATAGTACTTGAATTGCTTAACCATTACGGCAGCTCACCTGAACCTCTCGATAACAGCAATATTCTACTGTGTTTCTGTTAACTATTTAAGATATTTCTGAGACAACATTCAGATTTGATTTCATTTTTGATACATCGATATGTTTATATTGCAATGATATTATTCTTATGTGTATTCTTTCTTTTGATACTATGATCTTTGTCATACTTGTAACTCTGATTTTTGGGCGCGTAGGCAGTTTGTTAGAGTCGGACCTTGAGAAAGTCAAGTCTTGGACGTCATGTTGGAAAGACGCATAACGTAGTCAGCTTATAAAATGTGAACTTTAACAGTCAGGAAGATATTTTCAAGTATGTTTTGTATTGTGAAGTGATGTTTTGTGTGTTACGTGATATTGCAACAAAAGCAATAAAAAGGAAGTGTAACCTAAATTCGGGGTGCTGATTATTTTTTTACATCACTATTGTTCTAACTTTGAAAGGTTTAATCTTCAAGAATGGTTTGTGAAACACATCTATAAAACTTATGAATACAGCAGAATAAAACCTAGGCCTCTTTGCATCCGAGCTTGGAATCATCACCACCTAGATTTTCGAGGATTGAGCCATGATTTTACAACGAGACCAGCGTGGGAAACACGAAAAGATGAGTGCCTAGTTTATTTATTATTACATGAAATGCCTTTATTAACTGTGCTCTAATGACACCTGCCACATATTAACTTTGTTGTTGCCCGAAAATGCAGTATTTAGCAGCGTGAGCAACACCACAGTCATTATTAAATTTTGACCTTTGTTGTGGTAGGGTTGTTAGACAGTGAAAAAGCTAAAATGAAATATTCATAAATCCCTCCTATCTCATAAAGGGTCCCAGACATCAGAACAAGATTTTGGCAAACGATAGCGCATAAAGAGGACAGTATTTTGCCATATGACTAATATGGGAAACTTCCATATCTCTGAGGTACATTCAAACGAAACCTGGTAAGTGCGTATACCTTTGCCTTACACGTAAGGTGGCACCACGTAACTGCGGGTATGGTGGCGCCATCTATTGGTAAACAGACTGACGCGTGTGCACCGTTTGATGTTGTATAGCGCCAGTGTGGTTTCACGCAGAAGGGAAGGGGTCACACAAGTTATCAAACGGTTCAAATGGCTCTGAGCACTATGGGACTCAACTGCTGAGGTCATTAGTCCCCTAGAACTTAGAACTAGTTAAACCTAACTAACCTAAGGACGTCACAAACATCCATGCCCGAGGCAGGATTCGAACCTGCGACCGCAGCGGTCCTGCGGTTCCAGACTGCAGCGCCTTTAACCGCACGGCCACTTCGGCCGGCACACACAAGTTATCGCCCACTACCGAAGATTAAGGCGAATAAGCAGGAACAACGAGGAGTGATTCGAGTTTTGGCGGCGGAGGGAGTTGGAGGCCGTGAAATGTATCGACGGATGAAGGCTGGGTGGGTACAGTCTGAGTCGTTCAAGTGTTGTGGAATGGCGCAAACGATTCCTTGAGGGGCGCGTCGCTGGAAGACGATGCTCGTCCTGGACAGGCTCATCGTGACATCACACCGGAAATGGTTGCGGAAGCGAATGTTTTAGTCTCGGACATCCGCAGAATCACCGTGGACGAGATCCATCGGTTACTGGGCATTAGCGTGGGCACCGCCCACCCCATAATGCATGCCGGCCGCGGTGGTCTAGCGGTTCTGGCGCTGCAGTCCGGAACCGCGGGACTGCTACGGTCGCAGGTTCGAATCCTGCCTCGGGCATGGGTGTGTGTGATGTCCTTAGGTTAGTTAGGTTTAAGTAGTTCTAAGTTCTAGGGGACTTATGACCTAAGATGTTGAGTCCCATAGTGCTCAGAGCCATTTTAGAGAGCCATAATGCATCAACACTTGAAATTTCGAAAAAGCTGTGCGCAGTGGGTTCCCCACCAACTGACCGCCGAACAGCGCAATGGCGCTGTCTTTGCGTCATCTGCAACGTTATCATGAGGAGGAATACGGCTTTCTGTCGCGTATTGTCACAGGTGACGAAACATGGTGTCACTATTTTGAACCGGAAATCAAGCGTCATAGCAAGCAGTGGACACATGCGACTTCACCACCTCTTAAGCAATAAAAGGCCGTGCACGCCAGTTGTGGAAAGGTCACGATGTCCTTCTTTTTTGACCACAAGGGCCCATTGCTTCTCGATTTCCTGGAACGGGGATCCACCATCAATGCTCAGCGTTATCAAGCCACTTTACACAACCTTAGACAGTCCATCAAGTCGAATCGCCGAGGCATGTTGTCCAATGGCGTTATCCTCCTGCATGATAATACCCGCCCACGCACGGCCAATGCGGTGAAGACGTTGCAGCAGTTTCGGTGGGAAACGCTGGAACATCCACGGTACCGTCCCGACCTTTCAACGTGTGACTTTAATGTGTTTGGGCCTCTAAAACTAGTCAAGGACATCGATTCGCAACGGATTACGAAGTATGTGACTGGGTGTGGGCCCGGATCCGACAGGAGCGTACCAGCTTCTTCAAGGATGGAATCGACCGGCTAGTGTCGCAATGGGATAATTGTGCCAACGGTTTTGGCGACTATTTTTGAGTATGTGTATTGTGTATAACTACATTTTTGAGTTAATGAAATCGTTACCGTTACTTTACACTAGTGACCGGCCTTCACTTGAATGTCCCTTATACCACGATATTCAAGCTACTAGAGTTTTTTTCAGTACAGTAATGTAATATTTCAGGACAATCAGTAGCTGGTGAAACGAAAATTATTGTGGTTCAAGTGAAGAAGTTTCATGTTTATTTTTATATTGACAGTGGCCTTTTTCATAACTATTGACCAGTCTTACTCTCAGTTGCTAGTTTAATAGTACACTGTTTCAGAACTGTGTCAGAATTTCAATTGTATTAGAATGTTAGTGAGATGAATATTTGTAAACTCTGCCGTGTTTTGGCAAAAAAATGGTTCAAATGGCTCTGAGCACTATGGGACTTAACTTCTAAGGTCATCAGTCCCCTAGAACTTAGAACTACTTAAACCTAACTAACCTAAGGACATCACACACATCCATGCTCGAGGGAGGATTCGAACCTGCGACCGTAGCGGTCACGCGGTTCCAGGCTGTAGCGTTTTGGCAAAAGCAGCAGATTTTAACATGGCAACAAGAGAAGTTAGATATGACTCAAAAGTCTCAGACTCCTTCGTGAAGTCCATGTCTCCTTATTAGTATGGCTGACAGCTCGAGACAAGATCTGCGGTACCCGCCTTATACGTGCTAGATTCAACTTTATCCAATTGAACATTTCTTTCTACCCAGAACAAAATATTTGCCTTCCTTCACTGCATGGTGGGAGCTTTATCCATTACAACGGAGTGGTACGGCGTTTAGTCCATCACTATTGTCGGATTCGGAGGAATATTTTACAAATGGCTCTGAGCACTACGGGACTTAACATCTGTGGAATATTTTACAGTACTACATTATATCCACAGCCGGTGAACGTATTCTTGAGGGAGCACTTTTATTACGAATCTCGTGTTCAGACGTGCTGCACCGTTATTATGCAACGCCAACGCCAACACAAAACACTAGTTCACAATACCTGACAACTGCAGAACACTTCAACGCTAGAAAGTACCTATTTATAACGAGAGCTAATGACGTAACTGCATCCAGTGCCCGACACCACGCGCCGGTGTTTATCCACGGCATGTCTACAGGGCCGCTTTTCTTACCGAACTGCTAGCGGCGTGGTAGGGAAAGCCGATTTGCCATTGGTGTTACCTGCGCAGCAGCGTCCGGGAGCCAAACGTCAAAAGTCGCAACTAATTTTAAACGCACTACAAGATATAAATGACGTATCACGTCGGTGGAGAGAGGAGCTCGAATATTGAAGTTATTCCTAGCTGCGATCATACTTTCTTAACATTACGTTTGGTTGTTGTTGCTGTTGTGGTTTGTCTATCTGAGGAATTCCTTTTGGTCTTCGTTGATCTTCGCGTGGTCGAGCTGTGTCGGACGCCACCCGTAAGTGCAGGAAAGAGACGCTTGCATCATAAGCTGCTGCAAGCAATACCGATGAGCCGAACATCCTACGAACTAGAATGCCAGTGGCGTTAAGGCATGTGTGTATGATCATTAAGAGTTTATCTGAAATACACAATGAAGTGAATCGTTGCATAAACAGTGAAGATTAAACAGTTTTTCACCCACAAGTTGGTGACTCGCTCCTTCAGTAGAGTTGCTAATAATTACAGAGTAACTGAGGAGAATTTGTCGGGACTCTGTTAACTTTTACTGCGTCAGAAGAGTTTGACAGGTGTGTGGACTCTCGCAACATACACTCCGCACCTTCTTTCAAAAATGGCTCTGAGCACTATGGGACTCAACTGCTGAGGTTATTAGTCCCCTAGAACTTAGAACTAGTTAAACCTAACTAACCTAAGGACATCACAAACATCCATGCCCGAGGCAGGATTCGAACCTGCGACCGTAGCGGTCTTGCGGTTCCAGACTGCAGCGCCTTTAACCGCACGGCCACTTCGGCCGGCCACCTTCTTTCCGACTAGAATACAAGTTGCAAATCTTACTAACGGTGGATTTCCAGATGGCAACTGATGGCCGCTAAAAGCGCAACACCAGGAAGAAAAACTGCTTGCTGAGCGTACACGGTAGAGTAGGGGGAATACATGATTAAATTTATAAATCTTTTGGGTGTACACAGTGTGTAAAATGAAGCATACGGGGCAGCCACCTCTGCCAGTAACAAAGTATGTAGCCTGACTGGACACCATATCGAACTGATCCTGGGTACACACACATAGGTGCATTTTTCTATGTTCAGATTCTTCACAGGTATGCTGCCGGATATGATCGTCTTCACTACACGATATTTCGGCGACACATTGTAACGACAACTGTACATATAAAAAATTTTTTTCTTTATGAATTTAGATAAATTAATGTAAGCAATGTTTTGAACTTCTTTTTCGGTTCGTATCGTGATGTTAAAGAAGCTGTGAGTAACTTTTGAAATGAATATTATTATTTATGTTGGATTTCAAATAATATGGTAATCAAAGGGAAGTGTATTTAATGTTAAAACTAGTGTAAGATGTGAAAATTGTAATTTATACACTTGGTCCACACGTAGGTAATGCATTAGGATATGTGTAGTAGAAAACCTGTGGTGAATACCCTACCTGTAGGGGAGCGGGAAAAGGTGGAGGCAGGCGAGCGCGGGAAGACGCACACTGGCGCGGTTCGGCACAACGGGCTCAGTATAACAGTCGGAGTTGTGAATCGGTCAGAGGAACACGTACTGTACCGAGGCGGCTACGCAGGAAAAGTGGGTTCCATTGAGCCTCGGATGAACCGATTCCGACGACTACTTGGCATGGCTATATTCTGAGGCACAAAATTGGAAAGATTACGACGCTAAGAAGATGGAAAGTGCCGATATAGTGTGAGCCTTAGCCGTGCTTGTATGTGTGCCGTGCTGCCCGCTATCTCGCTGCCCGCCAACCGCCGCACCTACTTGCACAGGTCAAACATTTATTTCATCTTTAGAAGTGTATCTGTGTGGACCAGTGTCGAAAATGTTTCTAACTGTTCAATAATAACGTGACTTTTACCAGAATTGCTTTAGCCATGACTTATCCTGATCACTGACCTAGACAGGATCCTTACCTCGTATTGTGCAACCCGAGTATCCTGAACTGAAAGTTTAAAAATTAGTGTTAATAAGAATTATCAGTAGATCAATCTATGCTATAAAGAAGTTTAAAAGTTCTGTGCGTTATTGCAAATGTTGGTAAAGAACAAAAGTATGACTAAATTGGAAGAGAGTTTTTTTTTAATTGAGTTAGCGATGTTATTTAATTAATTTGAGACAGAACTAATGACAGTTAAATTATTAAGAAGTAAGACAAAAGAGTAGTTATCCATAGATTGATAATTTTGAGTGTTAATTTGTCTTCAGTACTTAATAGTTTCAGTATAACGACCATAACAGTTTCAGCCCCCCCCCCCCTTCTCTTGTCCATTCTTTCAAACCTTGAAATGTGCTGATCAGATTTGACCAGTAAAGTTAAGTTCTATATTGAACCTAAGGGTATTAGTTTTGTTTTCCAATTTTAATAGTGACATTGTATGTGTGCTTTCAAAACTGCTCATTCTAGGACAATCTATGCCCGATTTCAGTCTGATCAATATATAAAATGCCGTTCGTAGTAATCATTGCTGTGTGGTGTTGTGTAAATTTAGCTCGTCTAAATTAGTACAAAAAGAGAAAGCTTTAGTTCAGTGGATTTTTCTGATTCCAAACTTTGCCATATAACGCATCATTACTACGTGTTACTATGCTTGTACATGCACCCACTTATACAAGGAAAAACTCACTCATTGCCTAAGTAGGCTGGCGACCGAATTATTAATTATAGGTAGCATCTACTGTGTATACTTCTTGTCCATGCGAACGAGCAATTATACTTTACATTTGCTTGATGCATCACTGTAGTTATTGACTGAGTACAAGTCCGATCTTGCTTCTATTAGGTACACGCGATCAACTTATGTACTAAAATCCTTGTTTATAAGGTGAAGCCCGTGAACTTATTACAGTACAGGCTTTATACAGCTAACGTACGTCCGTTTAGGGCGGGAGCGTTACAACATCTGGCCGCCATCTTCAAGTGCGATCGCTAAGTACATAACCATGCCAAAACTGTATGAACATCAGAAACGGCGGCTCCTTTATACCCCAGGACGAGGCCACTGCGTCTGCGCGAGAAGCGGAGGAGCTGCCCCCTGCGAAACGAAGAATTGCAGCGCCGCCGGCGGTAGAAACTGGCAAAAGTGATAAATCGCAAATTAAGATGTAGTGGCTCGAAAACCAGACCGTTGTTGCTTTATATGAGATAAAATAGGCTTCCATATCTTGCTTGAAGGAAAACCTGTATCTCTATTTATAATGTCGTCAGATGATGGTATTTCGATGGATTCCTTGAGCACACAATCCCAGTAACGAAAAGCCGGAGCAATAATTTGCCCTTCAGCACAAACAATGTCTGCCATATTGTCAAATCTGCTGTCAATCAAAGTTTCTAGCAGACACACGAAACACGCCTAACGTTTGACAAACGCGCCAGTCAGCACTGTAAACGATCTAAAGTTTGACAGACTTAGTAAAGGCTTGATTGTGTATGGGAGCCTTAACAGTTCACAGTGCTTCAGACGTCGTTTCACTGTCCGCGTCTTAAACGGCATTCAAGTCCGTCCCCTGACGTGGCTACAACACCATGCATGGCCGAGGCAACAGCACGTCTGTCCTCTCGGGCGCTACTCGCACTTGGCCGTTGAGGTCTTTCAGACTGTTGAGTACGGCATTTCTGAACCCATGTGGTCCCGACCAGTGTGAACAACAGTATAATGTGCAGTTTCCATACAACACCATCCTGCCTCCGTCGAATTCCGACATTTGCTGGTAGGCGGTTTTCCTTCTTACATGGGGCGTAACACGATCTTCTCATAAACATAAAACACCTAGATGTGATTTCCGAATGAGAAACCCGATGTGTAATCTTTCAATATAGACGAAATACAGGTGTCATTACTAATACCTACGAGTACTTTGTGCAGCTGCACTCAACCGCTAATCCTTTACGTATCCTAGAACGCAGTGCATTTGGTGCCGATATGTCGTATGTAAATGCCGCGTTTACGGTGTTGCGAGTGCATTAGCCAATATTGTATTTCCAGCTAACATCACTCAGTTATCAGAGTGTGACAGCTCAATTACAAGCATAACATGTGTTTATTTACTACATTTAATTCTATGTATTTATATATAATGAGAAGTTTAGAAAGAGAATCAAAGCTCAGGGAGAAAAAATACAAACTTTGAGGTTTGCCAATGACATTGTAATTCTCTCAGAGATGGACGACGGCTTTGAAGATAGTGACGGAAATGACTTTTGCTGTGGCTTAGTATTAACCACGGTTGTTTTCTCGACGTACCCGATACACAGTGACATTGAGATACTAGTGGAAAAACCTTAAACGAAAACAAACCTTTTAGTAGACAGTGCCATCTAGCATTTACACCTCTGAGTGAACATATCATATATGCCGCTCATTGTGTACTAAGAAAGGTAATCTGAGAATAGAGGACAAGATCAGAAGAAGGTATTAAAATCACAATGGAGAGAAAAGGGAATAATCTGAGGATTTATTGTTTGATTTTTGCAGACGATCTTGCCATCTTAGCTGAACCTACAGAAGATGCAACAAATCTGGTAATCTTCTACAAGAGACAGTTTTAAACAAAGGCCTAAATTATCTCTTATTTTAAAAAGTGAAGAGTATGTGACAGGCGTGAAGAAGGCACCAACATAAATGCAAATTTTTACGGAACAATGAAGAGGGCTACACTACATGGAGCTGATTATCGAAGAATAAGAAAGGCTACAATTTTTAAATATCTAAGTGAAATAATACAACCAAATGATTTGGACAAAGAAGCTAACTTAGTACGGGCAAGGAGAATGGAAGTGGCTTTCCAGTTAACGAAAAACCTGTATAACACGAAATCTGTTTCCATAAATGCAAATCTCTGCCACTACAACAATGTCATTAAACCAAACTGCTTTTATGCTTCAGAATGCCTTTCGTTAAAAACAGCCGAACAGTTAGGTGAAAAGAAAAGAGGGAAAGAAAAGTACTCAGGAAAATACTGGAAACACATTAAGACAGTGGGTAATGGAAATTAAGAAATAACAAAGAACTTTAAAAGAATAGCCGATTAGGCTATGGAAGATGAAGAGAAGAGATGTATTCTTTGCACAACTAAAAGGCTACATGAAAAAAGAATAACAGAAAGAGTTTTAATTTTTTCCACAGAAATCCAGAAACATCAATGGCGTGCATCGTAGAAGTTAAAGCAGGCTGAATGCAATGGAAAGAGAAAGAAACATGAGAAAGAGAAAAGTTAAGAGCAAAAGTAAAAAGTTCCAAGGGCTTCTAGAAGGAAACAAAAAGACAGGTGCAATATGAGGAAAGGAATGAGAGATAATCATAGGAAAACAATGACAAGCTACTCGTAAGAAAGAAATGACAAAAGCAAAAAGACGTAAATTATTTCACGTGATCGTAAGTAGAAGGAAGAGAGCGGAAGAGAGAGAGAGAGAGAGAGAGAGAGAGAGAGAGAGAGAGAGAGAGAGAGAACTGAATATATTTGAAGTCACTTTAGTTTTTATGCATCAGTCTCTACCAATCTTAATAGATCTGTTAACAAGATAGTGCTTTTTTTCTTTTTTTTAAGTCAGTTACCTGATTTCCGTTATTGTGGCTGAAGTGTTTATCTGTATTTGGAGTAACAGAGAAGAAAGAAGAAGAACAATATGATCGCGAAATAACGAGTTGTTTTGATAAATACAAGCGAAAAGCCGGGAGTAATGTTTATCTGTGTTAATGACCATGATATTTGCATCTGGAATTGTACCTCAGAAAAATGATTGTACTGTGCCGATTTTCGCTTATCGTGTACGACTGCATGTAAATTATAGCAAGACGCATGCTCCTGTGTTGTATGGTGAGAAGTCTGTACAGTTTGCTGTAACCGAATTCTTAAATACTGTGCGTTATGGCCAGTGCTGAAGGTTGCATAAAGAAACAAGCAGAGTTTATGGTGATCTGTCCAAAACATTTTATAGCTATACCTATAACCTGTGAATACTAATTAACACATGGAGATCAGTATTGGTTAAATACTTCAGGAAAACAAAATTCCGAACTGTTGACCTGTAAACTCCAACAGTTAGGCCAAAATCATTTCTAGTGAAAGCTCACATTGTATTTCACTATAGCCGCTTGCAGAAAAAAACCGGCGAAGCTCTCGTGGACGAACATTAAGTGAGAATTCGATGCGGTTGGACACGGTGGCAGAAAATTCTTTGACTGCAGCTGACCAGAACGTTATCCGCAGAAGACCTGCATTGGGACTCGTAAAATTTTTATATACATATTTTTAAAGCGCAAGAAACACGAAGACTTAATTTTATTTTCTTTGGATTCCAATATTTCACTAACATGTCGACTGATGCAGTATTATGTACCTCTACATGTACATGTAGTCGTTATTACAGTTCAGCCACGAAATTCTTGCACACAGTTATACAGAAATTGATCGTTACTGCTAAAATTAACATTCTGTACCCTTGTATGTGATCCTTTACTTAGGAATTGGGTGATGTCGTCACTAAGCCTGAGTATAGCGTAGGGTATCATACACTGAAGCGCCAAAGGAACTGGTATAGGCATCCGAGATATGTGAACAGGGAGAATGCGGCGCTGCGGTCGGCAGCTCCAATATAAGACAAGTCGTGTCTGGCACAGTTGTTAGACTGGTTACTGCTGGTACAATGGGAAGTTATCAAGATTTAAGTGAGTTTGGACGTGATGTTATACCGGGGGCACGAGTGATGGGGGACAGCATCTCCGAGGTAGCGATGAAGAGGGGATTTTTCCGTACGACCATTTCACTTGTGTAGCGTGAATATCAGGAAAATGGTAAAACATCAAATCTCCGACATCGCTCAAGCCGGAAAAAGATCCTACAGGAAAGGGACCAACGACGAGTGAAGAGAATCGTTCAACGTGACAGAAATGCAACCCTTTGGCAAATCGCTGCAGATTTCAATGCGGGACCATCAACAAGTGTCAGAGTGTTGACCATTCAACGAAACATTTATATGGGCTTTCGGAGCCGATGGCCCACTAGTGTACCCTTGATGACTGCACAACACAGAGATTTACGCTTCTTCTGGGTCTGTCAACACCGAGTTTGGACTGTTGTTAACTGGAAACATGTTGTCTGGTCGGACGAGTCTTTTTTCAAATTGTATCGATAGGAGTACGTGTACCCGTATGGAGACTACCTCATGAATCCGTGGTTGCTATATGTAACAGGGGATTGTTCAAGTTAGTGGAGGCTCTGTAATGGTGTGGGGCGTGTGCAGTTGGACTGATATGGGACCCCTGATACGTCTAGATACGACTGTGGCAGGTGACACGTATGTAAGCATCCATTCTGATCACCTGCATCCATCCAAGTCCATTGTGCATTCCGTCGGACTTGGGCAATTCCAGTAGGACAATGCGACACCCCACACGTCTAGAATTGCTACAGACTGGCTCCAGGAACACTCTTCTGAGTTTAAACACTTCCGCTGGCCACCAAATACCCACACATGAAGATTACTGAACACATCTAGGATGCCTTGCAACGTGCTGTTGAGAAGAGATCTCCATCCCGTCGTACTCTTACGGATTTATGGACAGGCCGTGCAGGATTGATGCTGTCAGTTACTTCCAGCACTAGTTCAGACATTAGTCGAGTCCATTCCACGTCGAGTTGCGGCACTTCTGAGTGCTCGCGGGGGCCCTACACGATATTAGGCAGCTATAGCAGTTTCTCTGGCTCTTCTGTGTATAATTCATTTGAGTAGAATTTCATCTATTTTCTGCAAAACATAAACTCTACGCTGCATGTCACTATAACGAAGATTAACATGGTGGGTACGTTTTTCTGGCAACAAGGTAGCTAGGGGTTTGCCCGAAGTGGAAATTATGTTATGTTAAGGTTTTGTGACATGAAAGGATGGGTTGAACGGAGTAGGTAGTCTCTTGAAATGATGTTATAAAATGAACACCGACGGAGATAATACGAGTGTAATGAGATGTGATGGAATTAAATCAATTGATGGATTTACTAGACTGGGAAATAATGGGACACTAAATATAGCGGACGAAGTTTGCTGCTGTTTTTTTTTTAGCACTATGGGACTTAATATCTGTGGTCATCAGTCCCCTAGAACTTAGAACTACTTAAACCTAACTAACCTAAGGACATCACACACATCCATGCCCGAGGCAGGATTCGAACCTGCGGCCGGAGCGGTCACGCGGTTCCAGACTGAAGCGCCGAGACCGCACGGCCACACCGGCCGGCTTGCTGTTTGGGTAGCAAAATAGCTGAAGTTGACTGGGGATATAAAGGACAGACTCGACAGAAGAAAACGTTGTTGTAAAACAGAAAATTGTTGTCATCGAATATAAATTGACTGGGAAGCCGTTTTTGGAAGTATTTGTTTGGAGTGCAAGCGTTATGTAGAAGAGAAATGTGGGACATAAACAGCAGGATAGGAGGAGAATGGCAGCTTTTGAAATATTGTTCTACAGAAGAATGGTGAACATTGTATGGTGTGGTCATTAGAGACAGAGCTACTGAAAACATACTTATCGTGTTGGGGAGGAAAGAAATTTATGGCAAAACTCGACTAAAAGAAGAGATGGTTTGATGGGACACAACCAGACATATCAAGAAGGAATAGTCAGTTTGGTAGTGGGGGCAAGTGTCGGGGCGGGGGATGTTAAATGTGGCAGAGGGGAACAAGGCTCTGAGCACAGATGCAGGCTGCAAAGATGAAGGGGCTCGTGCAGGAAGGACAAGTGTGGGGAGGCCAGCATGGGGCCTGGAATGTAGGCCACGACACAGGATAGCGTCGTGCAGAGGTCGCTCACTGTGATGGCAGAAGCTGTCGCCAACACACCGGTTGGCAAATATGTAGCACGAAGATCAGTAGTAGGTGCTGCATCGAGTGTGCCTATCACAAGAGAGGCCAAAGACACATCGACAAGCAACAAACCGCCAACGCCCTGTAGACAGCGCGTATTTAGGCCATCGCAACTGACTGGAGCCTCAGTGACTTGCTGACTCTTCCAGTTTGGCGTCTATCAGAATACTTGTGGAGCGCCTCAGTTCGCATCACAGGCTAAGACAGTACATAGCGACCGGATTAGTAACAATAACAAGATTACCTGTATTGTCTGCAAGAGGACTATTACTAATGAACTTCTGCTGCAGAACATCGACTCTATTCCAGTTGAGTGCATGTTCTCCAGTTCATGTGAATAAAGAACCGTGTTTATCGACGTGTGTATTTGTGCTATAGAAAGAGGATACCGGCCACCCGTAACAACATCTTCTCCCTTGCTCCCTTACGGTACAAGGCTCTACACTCACTCACCGGCAGAGAGGTCGAACCTGACTGTGGCGGGGCTGAAGGGCACGAGGGCGTCGGCGAGCAGCGTGTGGCCCGTAGGGCGCGGCCAGAGGGCGCCGTAGGGCCCGCAGGTGAGGCGGCACAGCTCGTGAGAGGGCCAGGGCGGCCGCAGCCGGTGGGCGCTCCGCTGGACCGCCGTCTCCTCCAGCTCCGCGTCCAGCCGTGGCTCTGGGGGAGCCTCGCTGCGCACGCACAGCCCCGAGTCGCACGTCCACTGCCACCTGCGAGGCAGAGCACCAGCCTCAGTCCTCCCGCCATCTGGAGTCCACTGTCTGCACACGACAACGGGTGTCCAGCGTCGATCCTCCTCCAACGAATCCCAAACTCACCATTCTCATCTGACGAGTCAGAAGCCCAGTCCACCGTGACAACTCCCTCTGACCCAATCCCTCAGCTGAAGTCCATCGTACTATCCCTGCAAAGCAACTCTCTTTTCCAACACCTTCGTCCACGTCCGGCATCCTCGTATCGGCCCAATCTGTCTTCCACGTCTATGTGACAGCCATCTATTTCCACAACCTTTCGCACTTCATCTTCAGCATCCTACACACAATGGTCCTCGTGACGTGTGAGACTTGTATCTTAAGACTATCCATTGAGTCTAGGTGGCTATAATGGGTGTGTAGTACGTAGTGTGGTGTCATGTTTGTGTTGTATGATAATGAGGGAAGGGAAAGGGTGAAACATAGTGCCAACACGCGGCCTACTTCCCTTGAACAGCCGATGGACAGCGCCATATGCCTCACTTGACAAGACACTAAGGAAAGCTTTTGAATTTAATCAGATGATTACAAAGCTTACAGCACCACTTCTCCTACCTTTGTCGACCAAATATTGGTGGCGAACATTCCTCTCTCCGCCAGAATTCGAACCGGCGTACATCCTTTTCTTTGTGTTTAGCACACAAAAATGTCTTTGTTATTTGGAACATTAAAAAGTTTCATTTCTTTCCACAGTAAGTAGCATTTCTTTCCTTTGTAGGTTAGAGCCGCTGAATCATCAGTACCAGCAGTTTGATTCTCGTCATTATCATCATCATCATCATCATCATCATCTTCCTCTTCTTGTATTTATGATGCGGTTATTATTTTTAGCATGTGGCTAAAGCTTTCCGTGTGTTTGGCATGTGTCGTGATTTTCCAGTGTTCGTTTTTAAGAAATAAAGCGAATTGGTAATGTGTTATATAAAGGGTGTTAGCGGTATAACTGTGGATATTGTGATCATTGGTATCTTAATATCTACCCACTTCAGTTCAAATGTTCGAATGTGCGTGAAATCTTATGGGACGTAACTGCTAAGGTCATCAGTCCCTAAGCTTACACACTACGTAACCCAAATTATCCTAAGGACAAACACACACACCCATGCCCGAGGGAGGACTCGAACCTCCGCCGGGACCAGCTGCACAGTCCCTGACTGCAGCGCCCAAGACCGCTCGGCTAATCCCGCGCGGCCTACCCACTTAAGCATCTTAATTGTATTTTATCTACGTCTAACAACCCTCCCACAAACATGTGACATAATTTACAACCTGATGTTTTTCGCACGGTCGTAATTGCATCGCTAGGCGGACTACACCTGTCAGTATAAACTATCCTTTTGCGTCCATGCGTCCACACTTCAACGCCCGAACTGTTGCCAAGGGCAAAATAAGCATTAACGGCTTACACTCGCCACATGTAATTGGAGGCACTAACCAACCTAAAAACGTACTGCTCCTAATAGCTATAATTATTAGTATCCAAATGAAGTAAATACTGATGTCATATTGTTCAGTGTACTGTCCGCAGTCACCAATAAAAATATCTTGCCTTATACCACTGACACCCACACGCTGTAGTACGTGCAAGGCAGCATTGTTCTCTGTTCTTGGGTATCAGATTCTTTCCGGTCATATATTATTACATCTACATTTGCATGCTTTGGGCAGTCGTTCACTGCCACTTTCCGAGAGAGGAAATTCCACATATCATCTGCATGTCCACAAGTAAATCTGTGGGTTAATATGTCGACATTTCTACATGTACTGCATTCGTCGGTCTGACTGACATCTATTTTGTGTTTTTCATTGGTCGGGAATTCATCATTGACGATGACGTACCATTTATATTTGGTGATCGTTGTGTGCGTTTCTCTGGATGAGGTTTCGACGGTATACCCACCGTAGTTTAACCATCACGCTATCACATCTTACTCTCCCAGCGCCTACGAAACAGCAGCTGTGTTAAGTCCCTCCCTGTCACTGTTCGTCCAATTCCTTCGCTTACCCATTCCATCCAACGAAGATTACAACCCTCTCTTCTGTCCAGTCACAACCCCACCCACCTTCTGACGTCAGCATCTCATCTAATCGATTTCTTTCCCGGTGTACATACCCATTGTCCTGAGCAAAACATATGCTTCAGCCCTATCCCCATCGAAATTTCTACTCCACAGTCGTCAGAAACCGTCAGAACGGCTTCCATATGTCATGAGACATCACACATGAACAATATGAAAACTTTCATCATCACAGCTTTTACGGCTGACAGGCACACGTGAGAGGCGAGGGTATCAGATAACAACAAAGGAAACACACACGCACAAACTTAGAGAGCGAAAGAGAGAGAGAGAGATGTGACACATGTAATGAGGAAACTTAAAGACCTGAAAATTAAAAAAGAAAGATGTTTTCATAAAAACTGTTAAGCGAGTCTCCGCAAATGAAGATAGATAAAACGTACTACATCCTATTTCGCACTACACGAGCCGTGACTGCACAGTTACAAACAGTACATGAGGGAAAATCAGTTGATACAGCACAATACTCTAAACTGCTAGGTGTCTATATTGATAAGAATCTGAACTAGAAGTCACAGAACGCAGGTGTTCTTAAACGTCTATGCTCTGTAACTTTTTCACTGCGTGCAATAGCATAATTGGCAATGAAAACGCCAAAAAGCTGACTAATTTTTCCTACTTTTCACTGACGTATGCCTTATGACATCATATTATGAGGAAAGTGTTCATTGAGGAGCAGACTGTTTGTTCTACAGATCCATGTAATGAGAATAATTTGTGGCGTCACACTACAACCTCTTGTAGACAACGCTTTAAACAGTTGACGTAACGATACTGGGTCAGAGAACATTTAGTTCCTCGCCAAGTTTGCTGCTAACAGCAGTCACAATTTGAAAACAACAGTTACACTCATAAACATAATACCAGATGGAGTAGTGAATTGTACTGTACGTCACTGAGTCGTAGTGTGGAACAGAAAAGAGACAGGTATTCAACCACAAAAACGCTGGACCATTTACCCACAGATGAGAGGAGTATAACACGCAACAACATTAATTTCAGATAAGAACCTTCTCGATAACTCCTCCTACTCATATAGAAGAATTTGTGAGGAAGAGGAGATTAGTGTTTAACATCCCGTCGACAACGAGTTCAGAGACGGAGCACAGGCTCGGATTAGGAAAGGATTGAGAAGGAAATCGGCCGTTCAAAAGACCCATCCCGGCATTTGCCTGAAACGATTTAGAGAAATCACGGAACACCTAAATCAGGAGGGCCACAGACCGGTTTGAACGGTCATCCTCCCGAATGCGAGTCCATTGTGCTAACCACAGAATTTGTGAATGTGCAATGTAAACTACATTATATGTACGTGTGTGTGTGTGTGTGTGTGTGTGTGTTTGTGTGTGTGTTTGTACGTGAGAAAGGGAGAGATTTCTTTCTTTCCTCAAAGGTGTTCAACAAACTACAAACTAAAAATAAATCTACAAATCGCGAAAAGAACAAGTTACAAAAATTTCATTAGCCAGTCTTACGAAGTATGTCATTAACTACACTACTGGCCATTAAAATTGCTACACCACGAAGATGACGTGCTACAGACGCGAAATTTAACCGACAGGAAGAAGATGCTGTGATATGCAAATGATTAGCTTTTCAGAACGTTCACACAAGGTTGGCGCCGGTGGCGACACCTACAACGTGCTGACACGAGGAAAGTTTCCAAACGATTCCTCATAGACAAACAGCAGTTGACCGGCGTTGCCTGCTGAAACGTTGCTGTGATGCCTCGTGTAAGGAGGAGAAATGCGTACCATCACGATTGCGGTTTATCGTATCGCGACATTGCTGCTCGCGTTGGTCGAGATCCAATGACTGTTAGCAGAATATGGAATTGGTCGGTTGAGGAGGGTAATACGGAACGCTGTGCTGGATCCCAACGGCCTCGTATCACTAGCAGTCCAGATGACAAGCATCTTATCTGCATGGCTGTAACGGATCGTGCAGCCACGTCTCGATCCCTGAGTCAACAGATGGGGACGTTTGCAAGACAATAACCATCTGCACGAACAGTTCGACGACGTTTGGAGCAGCATGGAGTAAGCTCGGAGACCATGGCTGCGGTTATCCTTGACGCTGCATCACAGACAGGAGCGCATGCAATGGTGTACTCGACGACGAACCTGGGTGCACGAATGTCAAAACGTCATTTTTTCGGATGAACCGAGGTTCTGTTTACAGCATCATGATGGTCGCATCCGTGTTTGGCGATGTCGCGGTGAACGCACACGTGTATTCGTCATCGCCATACTGGCGTATCACGCGGCGTGATGGTATGGGGTGCCATTGGTTATACGTCTCGGTCACCTCTTGTTCGCATTGACGGCACTTCGAACAGTGGACGTTACATTTCAGATGTGTTACGACCCGTGGCTCTACCCTTCATTCGATCCCTGCGCAACACTACATTTCAGCACGACCGCATGCTGCAGGTCCTGTACGGGCCTTTCTTGATACAGAAAATGTTCGACTGCTGCCCTGGACAGCACATTCTCCAGATCTCTCACCAATTGAAAACATCTGGTCAATGGTGGCCGGGCAACTGGCTCCTCAGAATACGCCAGTCACTACTCTTGATGGACTGTGGTATCGTGTTGAAGCTGCATGGGCAGCTGTACCTGTGCATGCCATCCAAGCTCTGGTTAACTCAATGCCCAGACGTATCAAGGCCGTTATTACGGCATGAGGTTGTTGTTCTGGGTACTGATTTCTCAGGATCTATGCAACTAAATTGCGTGAAAATGTAATCACATGTCAGTTCTAGTATAATATAATTGTCCAATGAATACCCGTTTATCATCTGCATTTCTTCTTGGTGTAGCTATTTTAATGGCCAATAGTCGTAGATTGGAGCATTTAACATTCCTATTAAGTAAATGCCAAGTCTGGGAGCTCACTGTGAAGCTACATAACTGGTAGTACTGTACTGCAATCAGGGCTCTGTACTTACAGATGTGGGTGAGACTTGTCTCTGACAAATACAATAAGTTTAAAGTAACTGAGGAGACGCCAGATACTCTCAAAGTAGCGGTTTTCTTTCTGATTTGCTTGATTAACTTCAGCTGCTTAAATGTGAACAGCATTAAACAATCTAGTGATTCCTTACTGTTGATACAGTACACATATTAAGTTTCTGCGTCTGTCTTTCTTATTATGTATATCTCGACTCGTTCCACAACCCTGAAAGTTCTGCTTCTTGATGGGATCTACGGAACACAATGAATGAATGAAAAAATGTGCTCCTACGAAGCTTCCAGAGTTTTCGTCGTTTTGTTACTGCCGGGAGAGCATAACGTCATGTCCGTTCTTAGCTGATAGTCCAGCGGCACATTAGTCACAAATATCCACAACGATATGAGAAGAACAGTAATATCTAGAGGTACAAGACTAGAAGAGAAAATGATGTGTAATATTCATTGATAAAACTTTCAGTGGATCAGAAAAAGAACAGAGTATATAGAGCCACAAAAATCTTTGATAATTTCTATAAAATAACTTAAAAAGTTTCACAGATAGCAAAGAATATTTTAAATCCAATCTGAAAATATTTCCTCGGGACAACTCCGTCCGTTATATACATAGATACTTATTTAAACGCTGGTAGAATATTTAGCACAGAAGAGAAATGTTTATCTGCTTCTTAAGTTTGACTTCAGTTGTAGAACAAATAGCGACAAAGAATTACACAATGAAGCGCCAAAGAAACGGGTATAAGCATGCGTATTCAAATACAGAGATATGTAAGCAGGCAGAATACGGCACTGCGGATGGCAACGCCTATATAAGTGTCTGGTGCAGTTGTTAAATCGGTTACGGCTGCTACAATGGCAGGTTATCAAGATTTAAGTGAGTTTGAACGTGGAGTTATAGTCGGCGCATGAGCGAGGGGGCACAGAATCTCCGAGGTAGCGATGAAGTGGGGATTTCCCCGTGCGACCATTACACGAGTGTACCGTGAATATCAGGAATCTGGTAAAACATGAAATCTCCGACATCGTTGCGGCCGGGAAAAGATCCTGCAAGAAACGGACAATGACGACTGAAGAGAATCGTTCAACACGACAGAAGTGCAACCCTTCCGCAAATTGCTGCAGATTTCAAAATCTGGGCCATCAACAAGTGTCAGCGTGCGAACCATTCAACGAAACATCATCGATATGGGCTTTCAGAGCCAAATGCCCATGTGAATACCCTCGATGACTGCACGACACAAACCCTTACGCCTCGCCTGGGCCCGTCAACACTGACATTGGACTGTTGATGACTGGAAACATGTTGCCTGGTCGGACGATTCTCGTTTCAAATTGTGTTGAGCGAATGGACGTGTACAGGTATGGAAACAACCTCATGAATCCATGGACCCTGCATGTCGACAGGTGACTGTTCAAGCTGGTGGTGGCTCTGTAATTGTGTGGGGCGTGTGCAGTTGGATTGATATGGGACCCCTGATCCGTTTAGACACGACTCTGACTGGTGACACGTACGTAAGCATCCTGACTGACCACCTGCATTCATTGATGTGCATTGTGCATTGCGACGGACTTGAATAATCCCAGCAGGACAATGCTACACCCCACACGTCCAGAATTGCTACAGAATTGCTACTTCCGCTGACCACCAAAAACCCCAGACATGAACATTACTGAACATATGTGGGGTGCCTTGCAACGTGCTCTTCAGAAGAGATCTCCACCCCCTCGTACTCTTACGGATTTATGGACAGACCTGCAGGATTCACGGTGTCAATTCCCTCCAACACTACTTTAGACATTAGCCGAGTCCATGCCACGTCGAGTTGCAGCACTTCTATGTGCACGATATTAGGCAGGTGTACCAGTTTCTTTGGATTTTCAGTATATGAGAGCATTCATTAAATGTGAGCTGCTATATAAATAGGCGGAGTGTAGTGTTACATATAAACAAATCACGTATATATACGTTGGAAACTAAGTCGTTTCACACCATTTTTATAAATGGCCTGTGTTACATGTTATAACTACCTAAGTGGGCATCTCATTTATTTTCTTTCAGTGTAGCATAGTGCGTGAACAACTCCAGAGTGCATGGCAAATACGTATATTAATGAAACGCGTGTTGATCGAAGAAAAGCGACCGCCTATATTCCTCTGTACTGCCTCTAATCCCTACTTCCTTGCTCTTCTGGTTACCGTGAGAGATATGCAGTGGGGGCAGCTCTACCCTCGCAGTCTTCTTCATTTTCCCCAACACAATTTGACAGTAAGTTCGCCATCCCTGATCCAATAATTCGCATGTAAGATGCGCGACCACTTATGTCGCTCCATCGTGCAGACCATACCGATCCGTTACCAACTCCTCGCTCGATGCCTCCGATGTCTTGTGATTGTCCTGCTACATAAGGCTCTAAAACACCGGAAGAGTACTCCAGAAACACGTGGCGCTGGCATAAATATGCCTTCACATTCCCACAATCACCGCAGTATTCTACCAAGGTGTTTTTACTATGAAACAGATTCCAGTAGTTTGCCCTGTGGGCCAAATGTTGCTTTTATCCACAAACAAGAAGACCTAACTTTCTATAGTATGATACCTCCCTGCTTTGAGCAAGGCAACTACAAATCGCTCCCCATAAATTATTTAACAAGGAAACTATAAAATTTTCATCTCGGAACTTTCCATCCAAACAGCCCAGTTGTTTATGAAATTATCCAGCAAATCAGACAGCTATATGGTTACCAAAATGGAGTGAAATTAATGTGGGTCGAAGGCTACAACGGCATCCGCGGAAACGAAAAGGCCGACCAACTGTCTAAGCAAGACACAGCTTCAGGAACGCCATGTCTTCCAAAGGTACGGCACACAGACTTCATCGAACAATTTAAAAGAACGATGCGAATGTGGTTGGACGAGGAATGGAGAAGAATAACCAAAGACTAGGGGAAACATAATAGAGCGATACACCATGTGATCCAGACAGTGCATTGGCGTATGAAGTAAATGGTGTAGAGAGTGTTTTATACAATTTTTGCAAGAATGAAATTGGACCACGGCCATCTTAAGAATACACCTGAATCGCCTGGGACTGATCGACAACCCTCTTCGTGGAAAATACAAGAGCCATATAGTATTACGATGTCCTGAAAAGAAACGCAGGATTGATGGAACACTAAATCAACTGAGTGCTGTGGGGTACAAAGGCCTCCACTAGATTGCCACTCTTTTGAGAACAACAAGTAGGTTCTACGAACTCATGTAGACAACTCCCTGGAACTCAAGAGTGTCGATCCAAATGATCAGCAACTTAAAATTCTAAATCCTTTGAGTACGGCATTCCCCCCCCCCCCCCACCCCCCCACCCCCCACCCCCCGGAAGAGATCAGCAACACGCAACCCTACACGGAAGCGTGAACTCGAAGGAAAACGAACCCCAGTTACCCACTATGTCAGAAGACAAATCGGACACACATAGTGTACATGCATAAGTCTTTTTAGCTCAGATTACTACGATTTTGTTGTAAATTAATTTAATTTGAATGTTGTGCATAGATTACCGTAGGGGAAGTGAAAGAGAAAGAGAGAGAGAGAGAGGGAGAGAGAGAGAGAGAGAAAGAGGGAGAGAGGGAAGAGAGAGAGTGATGCAGCGAGAGGTATTTACTTGTGTTCGCTATATCCCTTCCATCGAAAATTTCCTTCCTTCATACCTCGTCTGTGTTACCACAGATGACGTGTCACTGATCTCATTTGTACTAATATTTCAGTACACGCGAGGTGCCTAGTTGCTTCCAGCGCCCTGAGTGGAACGCGTAAATTCTAATTAACGTTCACCAACGTACAGTCTTCTATAGCTTTGTTTCCTGCGCAGAAAACAGCACGTCGGTCGTGAGTCCGCTATGTTGGAGTGTAATAACTGTTAGCGAGGAACTGGCATTGTGTAAGAAATAAAATTTTTGAAATGGTTTGTTTAAACAGGATGCTAATCGATTTTTATTAGCAGAATATTTGAAACTGCACAATTAGAGTCTCCTTTATGAATCACAAATAATTTCCATTCTTCACACTTTCATAGAAAAAAAACAAATAATGAACTGTGTATCTGCGTAATTATTATCAAACTGTTCTCAACTAATACCCAAATAATCAGAGATTGCTAATAAACTCTTAACTGGCATCGACCGCGGCAGAGACATGTCTGTCCTCCGAGACTGCCGAACCAGCTCTGACCTTACAGCCGAACCACTTCGCCCGCCATCCAAGTTAGGCGCAGACCGACGTGCTTCGTCTGCCTTTTCGTTTAGCGACTGTTTATTTTTCTGTTGATAGTTAACACTTTTGAAATAACGGAATGATAGCCTGCTATTGAGAGATGCTTTTATATGAAAGATAAGTAAATTCACTGTTTTGTTTTTCTAATATTAACAACAGAAGCCTAACGTTTTCCCTCGCTACTTCCGAACACAGCAGCCAGTCCCGGAGAAGGACCACAATTTAGGCGGCCTTTCTCACGATATACGTACCGAACAAACCATCTGTCAGCGGTACCTCACACCACATTACGTCATCTTCCCACTGTCGCCTTCTCAACTGCTCTAAGAAGAGCTTCTTATAGCTGAGTATGATGGCTGTAATGCCGGAATTGTTACAACCGTAGTGCTGACATAAAACTTTTGTAAAAATTATACATCTTTTGCTATGAAGGGATTTAGATGTTGTACATTGGTAATAGTCAAAACTGACAGTTGTTACTAACATGTATAAATTATGGCAGCCTGTATGGTCATGAAACCGAAAGCCAATAAATAAATAAATGAAGTGTTCCGGTCCCCAATACATGCTCAATCCCACGACCTCATGCAGCGAAGGACAGTCGCCAACATCTTCTACATCCCTGACCGCCTATCGCAACTCTTCTTAGCGTCAGCAGATATCACCAGCCGGATTCAGGGACTGCAAACAAACCCCAGTGTAACATCTATCGCTGTGATACAGCTGCTGCGATTTTGTGCCGCCTGAAAACACTGCACAGAGTCAGTGTCCTCCCGATTAAAGGATAAAAGACGCCTGGGAATCGGTGAAAGCAGCCTAGAGTGGTTTTCGAAACGCATGGGACAAACCCACAGAATTGTTGGGCAGATGCGAAAATCTGGAAGAAAGAAGATTCACTGACGAATAAATGCTTCCCTGTCACTGGCAGAATAATACTAGGTGGACCCGCATTCCAGCGATGAAGTGTCGCAGGTGGAAGTGCGGGAGGGGGGGGGGGGTGTTCCGGTAGTTCATTAACGAGTTATTCGGTTTCTGTTAAAAACGAACTTTACAAAAGTGAAACAATCTGTAATACGTCGCATTGCACAGCATTGTTTTACAGTTCTTGCACTGCATTGGGTGAACTCCTTTCAGAGTATGCAGACACAATAGCGCCTTTCTTAGCAATCATATACAACCGCTCACTTGACGAAAGGTATCTTCCTAAAGACCGGAAAGTAGCACAGGTCACACCAACATTCAAGAAAGGAAATAGGAGTAACACCCTTGAATTACAGACATATATCGCTGACCTAGATTTGCAGTAGGAGTTTGGAGCATATACTGTACTCGAACATTATGAATCACCTTAAAGAAAATCACTTACTGATACATAACCAACACGGATTCAGAAAATATCGTTCTTCTGCAACGCAGCTAGATCTTAATTCCCATGAAGTAATGAGTGCTGCCGACAAGGAATCTCAGATCGATTACATATTCCTAGATTTCCAGAAGGCTTTTGATGCCGTTCCACACAAGCAACTATTAATCAAATTGCGTGCATATGGAGTATCGTTTCAGTTGTGTGACTGGATTCGTGATGTCCTCTCAGAGAGGTCACAGTTCGTAGTGATAGACGGTAAATCATCGAGTAGAACAGAAGTGATATCTGGCGTTCCGCAAGGTAGTGTCATAGGCCCTCTGCTGTTCCTGATTTATATAAATGATCTAGGTGATAAGCTGAGCAGCCGCCTTAGATTGTTTGCAGATGGCGCTGTAATTTACCGTCTAGTAAAATCATCAGACTATCAATTCCAATTACAAAATGATGTAGAGATAATTTCTGTATGGTGCGAAAAGTGGCAATTGGCAGTAAACAAAGAAAAGTGCGAGTTCATCCACATGGGTACTAAAAAAATCCGATAAATTTTGGGTATACGATAAATTGCACAAATCTAAGGGCTGTCAATTCGACTAAATACCTAGGAATTACAATTACGAACAACTTAAATTGGAAAGACCACATAGATAATATTGTGGGCAAGGTGTGGGATCCTTACCAGGTAAGATTGACGGGGGACATCGAAAAAGAGCAAAGAAGAGCAGCTCGTTTCGTGTTATCGCGCAATAGGGGTGTCACTGATATGATACGCGAGTTGGGGTGGCAGGCACTGAAACAAAGGCGGTTTTCTATGCGGCGATATCTATTTACGAAATTTCAATCACCAATTTTCTCTTCCGAATGCAAAAATATTTTGTTGACACCCACCTACTTAGGAGACTGATCATCATAATAAAATAAGAGAAATCAGAGCTCGAACGGAAAGATCTGGGTGTTCCTTTATCCCACGCGCCATTCGAGAGTGGAATGGTAGAAAAGTAGTATGAAAATGGTTCGATGAACCCTCTGCCAGGCACTTAAGTGTGAATTGTATCGTAACCATGTAGATGTAGATGTAAATGTAGATACGAGGTGCTTGGCGTCCAAGTTTCATCAGTAAACCCATGCTTACTTCTCTGCAGAAGTGTTAATGTACAACTAACACTGCCAGGAACAAACCCGACACACAACCAAGCAGTGTTGGATGCAAGCCTGACGGCAAACAGTCAGGAGGGCATTAGTGTTGTCTACAGCGAGTTCCACGAGTGACTGGAACTAGTCTGTTCCCATAGAAGAGACACAGCACATGTCATCGACATTTGCTCAGTTCTGGCAGATATATTCAGTGGAACACAAACAAAAAAGGTTCAAATGGCTCTGAGCACTATGGGACTTAACATCCGAGGTCATCAGTGCCCTAGACTTAGAACTACTTAAAACTAACTAACCTAAGGACATCACATACATCCAAGCCCGAGGCAGGATTCGAACCTGCGGTCGTAGCGGTCGCGCGGTTCCAGACTGAAACGCCTAGAACCGCTCGGCCACAACGGGCGGCTCAGTGGAACATACACTGCTGGCCACCGTAAATGCAACACCCTGAAGGAAGCATCCGAATCAAGTGAAATTTACACCATGGGTTTGCAGCGATGAGATATGCAACTGATTAGAATTTCAGCGTAGACGCACATCACGCGCGCCTGTGGCGCCACCTCATAGCGCCATTTAAGGCTTGGCGATTTCGACGAGTGTACGATCGGCACGTGTGTTTACCTTGTGGTTGTTTCACAAGACGATCAGTTATGCCTCGTAGACAACAGCGAACATCTTTTGATCAAGTATCCGAGTTCGACAGAGGAAGGATAGTGGCTTACCGAGATTGTGGATTATCATACAGAGAAATCGCTAGTCGTGTTGGACTAAACCAAACAACTGTAATGCGGATATGTGACCGTTGGATGCAGGAGGGTACGACGGACCGACGTGGTCGATCGCATTCGCCTCGGTGCAGCACTGCACGTGCTGATAGGCAAATTGTGCGCATGGCAGTGACGGATCGCTCAGTGACATCCCGAACCATAGCACAGCACATTGCGTCTGTAACGCATCATGCAGTGTCTGCGCGTACCATTCGACGCCGTTTACAGCAGAGTGGTCTGTCCGCAAGACGTCCATTGCTTCGTCTACCATTGACGCAGAACCACAGACGTCTCCGTCGCCAATGGTGTGATGACAGACGGATGTGGACGGCAGAATGGAATGACGTCTTTACTGACGAGGCACGCTTCTGTCTGCAGCACCACGATGGTCGGATTCGAGTGTGGAGACACCGTGGAGAGAGGATGCTGGACAGCTGCATTATGGACCGCCACACTGGTCTTGCACCGGGTATTATGGTATGGGGCGGTATTGGATATTACTCTCGCACGCCTCTAGTACGCATTGCCGGTACTTTAAATAGCCGGCGCTACATATCCGAGGTGCTGGAGCCAGTTGTCCTTCCTTACCTTCAGGGCTCGGCCACAACCATATTTCAACAGGATAATGCGCGACCACACGTGACACGCATTGTCCAAAGGTTCTTCGTCAATAACCAGATTGAATTGCTTCCATGGCCGGCTCGCTCTCCGGATCTTTCGCCGATAGAAAACATGTGGTCCATGGTTGCTCAACGAGTGACCTAGATTACATCCCCAGCTGCCACACCAGATGATATTTGGCAACGTGTGGGAGCTGCTTGGGCTGCTGTACCCCAGGAACACATCCAACGTCTCTTTGACTCAATGCCGAGACGTGTGGCAGCGGTGATCTCCAACAATGGCGGCTACTCTGGCTACTGATTCTGGCAGGAACCACATGTCACAGACGTCTGTAAACGTAATCATTTGATACTTGGTCAACATGTTATCTGCAAAATAAATTTTGTTGTGCTACCTCTTGTCTTTCTTGATGTTGCATTTACGGTGGCCAGCAGTGTAGATACAGTGATAAATGGCGGTAGGAAATCACGCGAAATGCAATTATACTTGCGGTGATAGAAGTCCTGGGGTATCTGCCAACACCGTGTTCGACCTCCTTCCTTCCCGACGTAGTACAGCAGCTCGACGCGGCACGGACTCAACAAGTTGTTGGAAGTCCCCTGCAGAAATATTGAACCATGTTGCCTCTGTAGCCGTCCATAATTCCGAAAGTGTTTCCGGTGAAGCATTTTGAGCACAAACTGACCTCTGGATTGCGTCCCGCAAATGTTTGATGGGATTCATGACGGGTGATCTGGATGACCAAATCATTCGCTCCAACTGCCAAGAGAGTCCTTCAAACCAATCGCGAACAGTTGAGGCCTGGTGACATGGCGCATTGTCATCCATGAAAATTCCATCGTTCCTTGCAACACGAAGTACATGAATGACTAAAAATGGTCTCCAGGTAGCCGAATGTAACCGTTTTCAGTCAATGATCGGTTCAGCTGGACCAGAGGACCCAGCCCGTTCCATGTAAATATAGGCCACACTATTATGGAGACACCATCAGCTTGCACAGTGTCTTGTTGACAACTTGGATCCATAGCTTCGTGGGATCTGCGCCACACTCGAAACCTGCTATTAGCTATTACCAATGGAAATCGAGATTCATCTGACCAGGCCATAGTTTTCGAGTCGTCTGGGGGTCCAATCGACATGGTCACAAGCCCAGGAGAGCCACTGTAGGCGATATCGTGGTGCTAACAAAGGCACTCGCGTCGGTCGTCTGCTGCCACAGCCCATTAACGCCAAATATCGCCGCACTGTCCTCACAGAAACGTACGTCATACGTCCCACATTTATTACTGCGTTTATTTCATGTGGTGTTGCTTCGTTTTAAGCACCGACAACTCCCCGCAAATGGCGCTGCTCTCGGTCGGTAAGTCAAAGCCCGTCAGCCACCGCATTGTCCGTGGTGAGAGGTGATGCCTGCACTTTGATATTCACGGCACACTCTTGACACTGTGGATTTGGTAATATTGAATTCCCTAACGACTTCCGGAATGGAATGTTCCATACGTCTAGCTCCAACTACCACTCCGCGTTGGAAACTTTTTCACATGAATCATCTGAGTGCAAATAACAGGTCGGCCAATGCTCTACCGTTTTATACCTTGTGCACCCGATACTACCGCCATCTGTATACGTGCATATCGCAGTCCCATGACTTTTGTCACTTCAGTGTCATCTCTAACGGGCCTCCAGAGACCAACATATTTATCAGTAGAATTCATTTACACCTCTTATACTGTTTCTGGCGAAAAGGGCGGGAAAACGAGGAAGACCTTTTTCTCAGGAGGTACTAAGGAGGCGATCAGATCAGGTAAAAAGGTTTACTCACACGGTAAAGGTTCTTTCATTTCTTATCTCCAGATTCTTCTGTAGTTCAGTAACTGAGATGTCTCTATTCATCTTCCCCAACGGATGGCCTTAACGCTGTATTGAAGACACTCACAGACTCGGGGCCTACTGCCTCACATAATTACAACCTCAGTAAAGTGAACAAAATTACCTGTAAGCACACCGAAGAGAGGACTATCCCTTTTCACTGTGTCTACCAACTACAAGCTCGAGGAACGTTTGTAATGTCTATCAGCATACACAACTGCATTCAAGAGCCCATATGGAATAATTAATTCACAATTAACTTCCACCCACGTCAAATCTTCTGAGATGAAGTTGTTTAATTTCTTTGTTTATTTGAAAACGAAACTTAATAAGAGAGGCCGTGGTGGCCTGGCAGGTACAATGCTAGAATGGTTCAAATGGCTCTGAGCACTATGGGACTTAACATCTGTGGTCATCAGTTCCCTAGACTTAGAACTACTTAAACCTAACTAACCTAAGGACATCACACACATCCATGCCCGAGGCAGGATTCGAACCTGCGACTGCAGCAGCAGCGCGGTTCCAGACTGAAGCGCCTAGAGCTGCTCGGCCAACAGCGTCTGGCTACAATGCTAGACTCTGGCGCTGGAGGTTCTGGGTTTAACCCCGAGTAGAAGTGGGATTTTTGCTTGTTCCAATCCCTCCTGAATAGCCCCAGATCTACGCTGAAGGGGACCCCATTGCAGTCAGATTTTTGTAATTTTTTTTATACTTATGGTACGACAGGTTTAGAAATCAGATATTAATAAACCATAGCTCTTCAATGCAACTCTCAAAAATTCTCGAGGAGATCGACTTTGTTGTTTTCCGACCACGTACAGGATGCTCAAGCAACGCCAATTCTTCGACGAGCAGAATGGAGATATGGTAAAGTGCTCGCTGGCCTTGTGGGGAGGGAGGGAAGGGGCAGCGTGGGTTCGATTGCGGTTGGGGTTAAATTTTTAAGAAAAGGTGCATGTTTTACGACCATTTTTGTGAAGCGTAAAACACATCAAAATAAAAAATAATAATTTATAATTTTTTAAAATTTAAACAATCTTGATTGGCCATCTTTTATAAAAGATCGATAGTTAAGAATTTACATATGCATGAGAACTGGAGTTTTGTACGTAAAATGTAATTAGAAAAAAGAAGACATGTATTTTTCATAGAAATGACTTAAATATGCTTTAATAAGAATCCATCTGACGAATTTTGTATTTATATGACTTAGCTATTCGAGCTGGAACGGAGAAAAACGAAAACTGCAATCACTGAAACGAGACTACATCCAGCTATTATGAGTCCCGAGCGCTATCGACTTTTTTACGCGTCACGGAAATGCTCGCAGTAAATGTTCCTTTGTTTAGAAATTTGAATCTGCTCGTAATCGAACTTAGGCCTTTCACATGCCAGGTAGGCACTTGATCAGTTTTTTTCCTTCGGCACCCCTGATAGCCTTTCCATTCGCTCACCTTCAGTTGCCGTCTCGGACTGGCTTCTCTGCTTTCTATCTTGTTCGTTAAACATAATAATTCTCCTGGAAAATGGAAGAAGTAACTCACATAACTGTTTCATGTGATGTGACAGCATTTTTATTTTGTTATTTATTTAAATTAAATTTCTTCTTCATTATGAAATAAACGATAAGGAAAAGCATTCATTTTGTGAAACAGGAAAATGATAGTAATAATACATTAAAGTGCGTTTTGATGTTGTATATTACTTCATTCTTAAAATATAATGTTTCCTTCTTCTGAAATGCTTTGTTTCTCTCTATCTTCTAAAACCTAAATGTATGCTTCTTCATAAATGTAAAGAAATATAATATTTTGTCTACATCCAATCGCTTGTCGGCTATAAAAACTGAGGTTTTTGTTTCTTTTTCAGGTAAATTAAAGAAATGACTAAAGAAATTTCCGCTCCTTCATCGCTGCAGTTTTTTTACTGCTTGTGTGCTACTTCGAGATCGTAAAGTGTATTTAAAATACCGATATACAGAGGCTATTCGGAAAGTAAGAAACGATTGGTGGCGAAGTGAAAACCACAGTGAAAATCAAAACTGTTTTATTCGCAACAATTAGCTATGCCTTCCGGCTGCTTCTCTACATAGTCGCCGCTCCGGCTTAGACATCTGTCGTAACGTTGTAAAAAGTTTCCAATACCCTCGTCATAAAAGGCAGCGTCCTGTGTTTTCTGACAATTTTCTACATTGGATGGCAGCTCGTTTTCTGTGCCAAAACGTAGTTTTCACAGCCGGCGTTTCATTTGAGCGGTGATGAAAATCAGGAGAGCCAAGTCCAGGTTGTATGGAGGGTGATCAAACATTTCCCATCAAAAATTCTGCACTGGCGTCCTCATTATCCCTGCAGAGTGCGGGCGAGAAATGCAGAACGACATGCATGACAGGCACGTTATGCGGGCTGCGTGAAATCAGGCGAAGCCTCTCGGCAGGCACCCATAATTGGCGGGAGACACTAAAGCTCTAGGCATCTTTAAGTGACCACTGTGCGCTCAGAACTGCAGAATGCTATGTGACACTGTCTACAGGTGTACAGGGACACTGCCTAACTCATCTGTGCAAGGCTTCATCGGATTTTCACTGTCGTTTCCATTTTGCAATTGAGTGTCCCTTACTTTATGAAAACCCCTTGTATAAGGATAAAAAGCATTAATCTTAATTATAAATTAAACTGGGAGGATTTAGCAATCTGTACAGTGGTCTTAACATAGCGGATGCAGGGATACCATGGTTTTGTGTAGTTTGCAAAACTGTTTTGATAGTTTCGTTTCTTCTGCAGCTCATGGCGCAACGATGTCAGTCAAAAGTTAAATTCCGTTTAACACAGTGTGTTTGATGTTTTCGCATAGTGTACAAACTGACCTGATAGCCAGATCGCCACATTGTTTTTCTGGCTGAAGTATCACTTCTGATATGGTGTCACAACTTCTTTTATTTTCACATACTGAGGTGCCATCTGCAGTAGTGATACAAGTTTTTATTGAGTCCATTTCCTGATAGCGTGTGTATGTTGACATGTGAACTGGTGTATAAATGTATCCTCTTCACTATACTTATCACAATGTGGTGAAACCGCAAAACGGATAGATGATAACTTTGTGCGCACTGGTATCTTTTCACTGTTGACTTTGTACCATTCATTACTAATGTCTGACTTCAGCTGTTTATTGTGAATGTTCTTCCAGACCTCAGGCCAGCTGACATGAGAGTATTTAGTTTCCATTCTGCTAGGATCTGATCGTTTCTTGATATGGTGCTACCACTTCCTTGCGTTGTTTATTTTGTATTTCTGGGTTATGTAGCTGCTCTGAATTGTGACGGTTCTGAGAAAGCTGAGCTTTCATCGTATTTTGCCAATGTTAACGGACGCTACTCAGCTTTCTGGGTGAACTGCTTTTAAGAGTATACTTGTTAGGCTGCCAGGTCTGAATTTTGGTGCTTTAAGGACATTGTGTACTAATAATGCTGTGCATTTTGCGTTAGTATCGTATAAACACAATACCTCTTTCTTAAAAGGGTAAATTTAGTGTGCTGTATTTTACCTTGAAAATATTTCTACGGCATTCGAAACATCCAATCGCTGACAACAGACTTTTGGCTGTTGGCGCTGGTACTGCCAAAATGGACACTATGTAATGTATTGTGCATAAGGTCAACTCGTTCACTAGTTTTATTTGCTGCTCATTTAGACACGGATTGGAATGCAGCTGTATGTTGGCACTAACTTTGATCAACTTTTAATGGTACACCCTCCTCTAGAATTACTTTTCCTCAACAGTAGTTGTAGATACCAGTATTATTTTCCGGTTTTGGACAGATCAGTACTATCTCAGTTGCTTTTCTGAAAACTTTCATATAATTTTGTACGCGTTATGTTACATTTCAAGCTAAAATTTATAAAAAGGAATTACTTCATAAAATACTTTAGTTCCAATGTTGTAATCGAGTATTCGCTCTGAATGTTCAGTTAAAATTATTATTATTATTAATATTTTTAGAAACTTTTGAAATTACGTATTAATGGCACACTTAAAATTTCTACTATTAATTACTCAATCGTGTACTGGTTACTATTTTCATTTCTGGATTCCTTTATGAAATAATAATCGAAATTAATAGAAATTCATTTGTCAAGGAAAATTGCAAACCTTTTCCGTAGAGTGTGAGAGTCATAAGCATGCCTCTTATGCGATCGGACGTGTTTTTGTATTTTGTGCGAACAATGTAATTTCGACTTGTTAACGTGAAAAATCAAAAGACTGTATGATACACTAAAATGTGAAAAAATATATTTACGAAAAACAAAAATTCTGCAGCAACAATCATCAAATTTATTTGGATCAATTCAACTGTGAGGACCTAAAATGTGATATTTTCAGCGTCAACAATCAGACCCCTGGACAAGAAGAACTGGAGCTAACTCTACAGGACGAGCTAAGTAAGCTAGAAAGTCTATTGTAATCTTCGCTCCTCTCAAATCTTGATAAAAGATTAAAAAATGGAATTAGGAAGAATGAGGGGAGATTACAAACTACACAGAGCTACGCTGGTTCTTGAAAAATTAACGTACTGTAGCTTATTAAAGATGGTCGGAAAACTTCAAACTCTATTTTCTCGAGAATTTTTGAGAATCGCATCGAACTGCTTTGGGCCATTCATATTTCAGTCACTTTTGAAGTATTTACGTACGTCTGCTGTATCCAGCAGGGTGCAGATGCTCCATGCAGTACACCAGTGTCATTCGGGTTGCCGGCTGCTTTGGCATTAAACGACCCAGACTACGTACGACTAAAGCCCAAGTCCCTGTCCGGCCTACTGTGCATCCCTTGCCAGACGGGCGGAAACCGAGCTATGCTCGGTATAATTCCGCCTGCTGGGTATGTATGTGAGCTGCTGTACTGTGAGTCTACAGTGTTGTGACTGATAATTCGCAAGTCGCAACGCTGATAACCTCGACATTGAGGCCCGTAAGATCCTCCTCCTTCCAACAAGTTGCACGTATTTTTAACAGTTATTTTCTAAAAGAAGCAGCAACACTAGGATTGCATGGCTCAGTTGAAATAGCAAGCGAGTATACTAAAAATAACATTCCACAAAACTTTAAGCAACCGGAAGTAGTACAAGCATCCACCACTGAAATGAACGAGGTCACAAGAATTCTAAAAGAAAAGGCTCGTATGGTGTTGATGGAATTTCAGAGAGAATTCTGAAAATTTGGTCTAACTTAAAAAGTTATGTCCTTTGTGAAGTACGCAAACGATCTGTAGAACAAGAATTTTCTAGGCAGATTAAAATACCGCTTAGAAGAAAGGTGACAAGAAAGCTTTAAATAATTATGCTCCAGTTTCCTTACAAACGTCTTTTTCCAAAATATTCCAGAAAGTAATGGACAGAAGAGCAATCGTATTTTTAAGTAAAAACAATTCATTTAAAACATCACAGTTCGCATTCCAGACGGATTGCTCAATAGAAAATGCTATTCACAT